>NC_045429.1:201372996-202576746 GCF_902635505.1 Sarcophilus harrisii
AAATTTTTAAAAGAAGCTGGGAGAAAAATACACAAAAGCAAAAAATTACTATGTAAACATCAGAATCCATCATGATTAAGAAACAATAACAAGAAAAATATATAAAGATAATAATACTCATCTAATATAGTAAATAAAATAAAGTAATGGTGTGATTTCAAAACTTTTATAATAATAAAAACCAGAAAGAAAAAAACCACAAAATTAATAAAAATATCACCATTATTTCTTATTTTCTTATATTATTCATGTTTCTTATATTATTAATATGAAAAAGAAGTAGGCAAACTGAAACATTAAAATCAGGCAAGCATATCAACTTCTTTATATCTACAATTTGATTTGGGAATTCTGAATTATTACTTTATTTTACTCTACATATTCAGCAATTTTAAAAGTTAAATCCAATGATCAACATAATCATTTCTTTAGGCAAGGAATGCATAGTTTGCAATATCACCATTATCTTTCTCAAGATCAATAATGAATTCTTTTTAACTGTCAGTGATATGCTTAAAATTGCTTATGCTTAATAATCAGGCTATTGCAAAAAAAATTAGTGCATGCAAATTATTGTAAAATGCATCAGGCATAGTCATTTAAAAGACTAAGGAGACTAATTATTAAACTAACAACGGCACATTTTCCTAGTTTCTCAAATCTTTAAAGCCACTCTCATAAACTAAATTGTTATATGAACCATTTATAAAAGCATAAAAAATCTCAATCAATCAAAGCTATCTGAATAATGTTTCTATCCTTTCAGGGAATGCAGTTTTTTTTTTACAATAAATTCAGAAGATCAAACAATCCATTTTCATCCTCTTAATGCAACATTAAAACACTTTCTGCCTTAAAAGCCCAAACTTTACAAATAAAGAGATGTTTCATTGGTCTTTACAAAGTAAAATTGACACTGCTGGAAGGGTTGATTGGACAGTATTTAAACATTCTGTCTTAATGTCTTAACAAAGAGATAATAATCCTAGTTATTTTTTTTTAATTGTGAACCTCTCCAGCTACAGTAAAAGTAGAAAAAAAAAAGTAAAAAATGTTTACTGTATTGGGAATGCACTTTTCCAAGTATCAAAATATTGAATAGCACTGTCCATTAAAAAAAAAAAGCATTTTAAATAATATAGTTTTGATCAACTGTCTCTAAAAATTGCTACCATTGTAGCACTAGTACTTTCCTGATTTCATACCATTGTACTTCATACCTGTACTTTACCTGAAATGCTGAAATTTTTAATAACTAAACTGTGGCCTTTCTGATCTTAACTACTTATTTGTAAAATATTATATAGCTTCTTTCTGCACAAGAAATTTTTTTTAATTAAGCCAATTGAGGCAGACCAGAGGGCAAAACTGGGAACACTAAATAATTCCATAGAAACGATTTCCAAATCGTTACTTAACTGTTTATATATTCTTTGACTCCAGCTGTATTACTACTAGGTCTGTATCCCTAAGAGATGAAAGAGGAAGTAGGTCTATATGTGCAAAATTTTTTTATACCAGCTCTTTTTGGAGTGATAATAGAATGGGAAACTAAGAGGATGTTCTTTAATTGGGAAATGGCTGAATAAATTATTGTGTATTCATGTAATAAAATACTATTGTCTAATAAGAAATGATGAAAGATGGTGGTTTCGGAGAAACCTGAGATTTGTGTGAACTATGAAATGAATAGCGTCAGAATAGCTCATATAACATTGTAAAAACAAGCAATTTTGAAGGCTTTAAAAGAATCAATGCAATGGTAAATCATAATTCCAAAGAGCCAGAAATAAGAATGCTATTCACCACCTAATAGAGAAATAGATGATGGAATAAATCTGCATACTGAGATGCACTGTCATATATGACTTTATGTTTGTTTTGCTTTGCTTTGCTTATTTATTATAAAGGTTTTGGTTTCACTTTTTTTTTTTAAAAGAACATTTTTTAAAAAAGCAATTTTTTAAAAGAGAATCAAAAAAGAATAAGTAGAATCTGATTTGTATAAAAGATAGCATATCCTAATGTATAGAAAGCCAGGTTTGAAGCCAGGAAGACCTACCTGACTTTAAATCCCACCTCTGACAAATACTAACTGTAAGACTCACTGAGCTCTTAATGTTCTAAAAAATACCCTAAGATAGAGGAGGTGCTGAAAATGTGCTGGTCTACATTGATAGAAAAAGTTTTATCTTTAAGGAATTTCCCTTATCATGGAAATCCCAGGTCCAATTTCAATCCTTACAATTAATCTGTTAAATGTATAATATTTCTATTCTTTGACAAGATCACTTAAAAATTTATTCAAACATCAAATTCTTTTGGAAATAAAAAAAAAAAAAAGGCAACCACAGCAACATCCAAGTGTGAGATCTCATGCTCTTCCTTGACTCTTGCTCAAAGGCTAAAGAAAATTGCTGAATGATAATGTCATACAGAACTGGAAATAGAAACCACTTCATTCCAGATGTTACCATTTTAAATAATCCTTCCATACATATCTCACCATTGTTATTTCAGATCTTCACCTTTCTCCTTTCAGTTCCAAAAACAACAACTACTACTCTCTATCCAAATCTTTGATCATTAATTAGATCAAATAATCTGCTGTAAAGACATCATGGCAAAGAGGATAAAGAATCAGTCAGAATCAGGTGGACATATGTTCAAATATCACTTTTACCATATACTAACCCTATGATCCTGATCAAGTCACTTAACCTCTAATACTCTAGGTAATTTTGAAAACAAAATGTTGGACAAATGGTGCCAATCTGCATTGGTAAAGTAAATCTCTTTCCTTCCTTCCTAATTCTCTACGCCAGTGAAATTATAGATCCAGTTCCTATCCCTAATATTTTGTGAACTTTCTCACTTTAATTCAGTTCAACATACATTTATCTCTACCCTTAAATACTGCCTCAGGGACCTAATCACCACTTAAGACCAATTCAAGAGAAAAGGTATCATTCCTCAAAAATACCACCTTTTCTATGACTCCAATTATATATATATATATATATATATTTTCCCCTTCTCCATTCCTGGGATGTCGAGTTCACATATTTATCTTTATTTTCTTCAATTTCTCCTTTACCATTGATTTATGTTTTTATGTTTAAACATATATAAGTATTTCTATCTCTAAAAAAATAAACAAAAATAAGATCTTAACTTGACTTTGATTTCACTTTTGTTATTCTTTCCCTTTTAGTTCATTATCACTTATGACCTCACTAATTTAATTCCAAATAATACCAACCTACTCCTATCTCTTCTAGTCAAATAAAACAACCTTTTCTAAGTCTTTAATTTCTGTCTTATTGGAAAGTCCTGATTATTCCATACTGTAATCTTTTCTTTTTTAACTTTATTAACACTATAATCTTATTCTACTACTTCTCAGAAGTTTTTCTGTCTTATTTATTGGTTACTCTTCCTTTTTCTAGTTTTAAATTATGCCAAGTACTCTTTGTCCAAGTTTGTGACTCAAATTGTTTTTTCCTCACAGTATAAAGTCCTTCTTTGAGTTCATAGTTTCTTGAAATTAGGGACTGTCCCACTTATGTTTGTAGCCTTTTTATTATTTAGCACTGTAATACTGGGTATAGCAAATCTTTACTATGTTAAATGGAAGTGGTTTCAATTATTACCTCTTATGAGTCAAAAAATCTTTTATCCTAATCTCTTATCCAACCTAATTGCATTCTATGCATTGGAAAAACTTATTTCTCATATTTAACCCTTTTCTTATGATATTCCCCTCACCTTAAAACCCCTCTAAGTTCTTTATACATCACCAGTGGTTTTCAATGTGTGGTCCAGGAACAACTGGACACCCCTAAAAGTCTTTCAGGTGGTCTATGAGGTCAAAATTATTTTCATAATAATGCTAAGATATTTTAATTTCTAAAGTTATAATATTAACATAAACAAAAGTTATTTCCACCATTCTCAAATATTTTTAAGCTAGAAACTGAAACCAAAAAGTTTAAGAGCTGCTAATCTATATAAATAATATTCTCTCAATTTAATTTAAAATCTTCATTCTTTGCACATTTTCTGATCATTCTTACTATGATTTATTTTTTATCTAAAATCTTACAATATTAGTTGTTTTTACCATAAGTTGGTTAACTCAGTTAAATCTATTTGATTTAGTACTTTAAACACTCTTGTATTTTTCTTGAATAGTTCTGACTTACTCTTCCTGTGACTGTAAACTCTATAGGATGATGATGATGATGATGATGATAATGATGATGATGATAGTAATGATGTATTTCCATGACACGTTGTACAAAGTTTGGAACATGCAGGTATTCTCAAAAAATTTTTATCAGAAATTGAGAAATCTTAATGTTAATAAGAAAGTTATTTAGAACTTGAAATGCTAGATAACTTTCCTGTAACTTACACCTATTGATTCAGTTTCAAGACAATACACATAAGTATGAATTTTCTTCCAAGTGACAACTCTTCAAACAGTTAATAAGAGCAATTAAAGAGCAACAGATCAGGAAAAGATATTGAAAATAAGTCAGTCTTCCATTCACTTTTTTTCATATTACACTGAGGAAAAGTTAATGTTTTTAATTGAATTATATTGAACTAAAATGAATTGAATCCAAAATTCTGACACTGAAAATGTTCATGTTCAAATAAAATTTTATGATTCAATTTTTTAAAATTGCAAAGATACATTCAATTTAACTTCATTTGTAAGTTATGATTATGAATCATGATATTTACACTCAAGCAATCTTCTTTCAGGTTTTTATTTATTATCTACAAAGAAAAAAGCGAAGATAATAAAAACATACACACATAGGTGAAGTTGTCTTCAACTTCAAAGTTTAATAGGTTATGAAGAGGTCCATTCATAAGAATTCTCTGGCAATAGAGATATATGCCCTAAATTATAAAGAGATAGAGGTGTTTAAATGATAGATGAGATTCTCCCCAATCTCTCTCTGCCTGGCTATTTTTTTTTAATTTACTATATATGCTTTTTTTTTTTTAAACCATATTCCTATTTTCCCTTAAGTTTCAAAAATTTACAAAATACTGTGCTATGACTTTATCCAATAACCAATAAATAATTACAAAGAATTACTATGTCTTCACATCTTATTTCTAATTCCCTATTCAAAACACATTTTATAGAATTAGAAATGGAAATAAATAGAAAGCTCCACAAATAATTGCAAAATTTTATTTTAACTTTAAATTTTTTTCCAAAGGCAGAACAGTCTGTAGGTAAATTAGGAAAAGTATCCCCCCTCGTGTATTACTGTTCAATGGAGGCTTTGAGGTTTCACTGTGACTTGCATGATTTATTCTCCAATAATTTCTAGTTCTATGTGATATAGAAAGTGCAATTTTTTGGCACAGAAAAAAAGTACATATATAAAGGTATTTTAAAATTGCCCATCATCACACTACTCTAGTATTGTCCAGATACTGGTATTTTGTCATAAATCTGAGTTTGAGCTTTTTATACTTTATGTCCTAGTTCCTTACTGCAAGATATTAGTCACCCAGTAGAAACAGTTAAAAAATAAAGGAGCACCTCCCTATTTCGCACATAAATTTTGTAAGAAATCTCTGACTAGTACACAATGTAGTGATGTTCACTTAATAAAGATGGAACAAATGGAGTAGTTGGCCTGAGCCTTCTAACTTTCACTCCCTCTTCTCCAATCTTTAGGTATTTCTTGACTGACAAAGGGAAAATCAAATGTAATTGAAACTGAGAGGAGGCAAATTGTTTATGTTGGTTTCTTCAACTTTCCTCCCAAGCCTAAAGAAACAGAAAGAGATCAAAAGAAATAAAAAGGAATTGTGATCATAAACCCCAGGAAGGAAGGGAAGAAGGCTGTCAATATAAAGACCTGCTATATTTTTTAAATGTGCTATTATTACAAAAATGCTTCTATACCAAAACATAGTATCAAATCAAAATGTGTTCATTTATAGCTAGAATATTGGTAATGATTTTCACTTCTCAGTACATTTTCAATAAGGTTTTTAAAAATCCAAATTATATTTATATGCATACCTATATCATCTGCATGAATATCAACTATATAGATATAAAATACTAGGATGTTGCATTTGTAAAATAATAATTATTATAATCATATGAATATATAATCCAAAATACATTTAAAAATGAAGATTTCAAGCAAATTAATATGAGCTCCCAATCTGAACACTACTTTACTGTTTATAAAACTATTTTCTTCAAACAAGCCCATGGAACAGATAATATATTACTGATGAGACAAGTGAGGCTAAAAGAGACAAATGATTTGCCCACCATCACAAAGACTTGTCTCTATATGAACCAAGTATTTCCGAATCTATGGTTCTTTTTCCACTTCAGCACAACACACATGCCACTAACTTTCCATCCTACTGGCATTTAAAATATAAGAAAAACAAACATATATTTACAGGTTAGAAGAACCACCCTACTTCCAGAAATGAATATCTAGAAAATTCATCAGTGAAGGAACAATCAAGGAAGACAGTCTTGTTTTTTGGTTTTTTTTTTTTTTTTTTTTTTTTGACAGATTCATGAGGTTGGGGGAAAGATCTAGACTTTGTAATTTATTATCAAAATGCCAAATGAAGATCATCTCTGACATGCCTTAATGCTCAAACATCTATGTGGTAAGGCAAAGACAGGCAAGGGACATTCTGTACTATACACATTTCATGCTATATATTCAAAGCTTCTGAAAAGAATAATAATCATTTCTTAAAAACAAATTTTATCCACAAGAGGAAACATTAAAATTATGTTAAAATAAAAGTTCGATAAAAAGCAAGAAAGGTTCCCACTGTTTAATTGACCTATTAAGCAGAGTTAGAAAGGAGATGCAATACTATAGTAAAAACTTAACAACCATGATTGGGAGACAGATGGAAAGAATTGCAACCACTTTGGGATTCATAGTATTTTCAGAAAAAAAAAAAACATCTACTTCCATTGAATGGGAAGGGAGTTTCCTTAGGTGGTAGGAAACAAAAGCTCTTGCTTATGATCCAAAGAAGCATAAAAAAGATCAGGAGAAATTCTCAGAATTCTCAAAGACTTAAAATGACCTTATTCTATTAAGGATACAAACTTGTGAAAATATGACACAAAATGTTGGCAGCTGCACGGGGCAAGTTTTAAAATTTGTTTGAACCAGGTACTAGACAGATCTTGAAGTGGTCAAGCCTTAAGGGACAGTTTCAGGACCTGACAGCTAAAGTAACCTGACCTTCCACTATCAAAAGCCCCAGGAGCTCATATGGCCATCTGTGCATCAGTCTGGACTCAGCGCTCTAGTCTCCAGACATAGTACTAAAATTTAGTAACAGTAAAGCATTATGAACTGACAAGTGATCTTGGAATAAAATAAGCAGGTAAGGGTTATAGGGTACAACAGAGTCTTTCTCTACAAAACTAGTTATCTCTTAGGAAAGCAATATGCTACAGCAGAAAAGGTACTCCATATATTCAGAGTCAATCAGTGACTTATGACCAGTTCAATCAATATGCATATATCAAGTCCACATGTCAAATTCCATTGATACAAAGAAAGGGGAAAATAATATCTGTCCTGAAGGAGCTTAATTGCCAAATACAATTTATTGGTAGCTCTTTACTGACAAGTCATTTCCATCTTCCCCTGCCTCAGTTTCTTCATTTGTAAAATAAAAGTAAAAATAATTTGTAAAAAAAAAAAAATAGATTGATGAACAGATTCATTAAACACACCTAATACCATTTAAAATTCCAAATGTTCTTATCACTCATTTACTACTGACCAGGCCTAAAATCAGGAATATTTAAATGTCAAAAGAAAATGTTGTATATGGTGTATCCACAGAATTCAAGCATTTGACAGAGCTGCTAGATCATCCAAAGTCTTAACTAGTTTTAAAATCATGATCTGGATTCTGTTTTTTAACACTTCAGTGTGAATTCTAAGTTACCACTTTTTCTTATGACAAATAACTATTTTTCTTTTCCTGTTAGAAAAAGGTTAGCTCTTAATATGTGTAATAGAATGCTAAATGCAAAAATTTTAACAAATTTTTGGTGATCTAACAGACTATTTTTTTTTAAATAAAGCATGTTATATTAGACATATATAACTCATTTCTGGTGGTGAAAGAAACAGTAACATATTAGTTTGCTGAATTGACAAAATTGTTTTCATTTTAATTATCTTTTTTATAAAACTTATCATCTTTATCCCAACAGAAAATAAATATTTTTATGAAAGAGGATGAATTGTTTGTATATGTCTACTGTAAATCTGTGATTATGATTTTGACACTAATCCTGAAGAAATAAAATAATGCACCTTAGCACATTTGTGATAATATGTAGCCTACACCAAAAAAAATTCATTGTCCTAAAATATGTGCCAGATCAACAGAATTAAAGGAAAGATTAATTTTAAAAATTCCATCTTTGAAAAAAAGTAGAATCACATTATTCCCATTAAATAAACTGATAGCCAGGAAGAAACAATTATAAGAAGAGAGTGATCTTTAAAAAAATCACAGCAAATCAAAGTTTGTCAGGAAAACTTCACCAAACTCACCATTATATCCAATATTAAATTCAGCATCTTTTCCTCAACAGAAACTAGTTTCTCATTCTGACTTCCCCATTTCTTTTAATGACAATAACATAGGTTCAATCACCCAAACTGGCAACCTTAGGAGCATTCTTTCCTTCCCTCCCCCCCCCCCCCCCCCCCCCCCGGGAACCATTGCATCCAATCATTTGCCATCACTTTATTCCCTTTTCCCTTAGCAAGCATATCCTCTTTAACACTCTTTTCCTTTAAGATTTTTACCATCACCATGCCACCTCCATTACTACCACCTAATTTATGTCATTATTTCTCATCTGGACAGTTTCAGTAACCTGCTGATTACTTTCCCCAAGTCTATTATTTCTTTTCTAATCCATTTGATCTACCCTGATTTATCTTGCTAAAGGATACCTCTGATTATGTCACTTCCCCGCTGAAAAGATTTCAGTTATTTCTCATTGTTTATAATATTTATCCCAGATTGCTTAACATGCTATTCAAGGTTGTCCATGCTATATTCTCAAACTACCTTTTCAGTTTTAAGTGTTATTCCCCTATGTGGACTCAATGTTCTGATCAAATTGTACCACTCAATGTTCTTTGAATATGCTCTGCCCTTTCCTGTCTCCTCACTTTTGATTTTGTTTCCTCAATCAGAAATGCCCTTCCCCTTACCTAATTGTTTACCTTTTGATAATCTATCCATTTTTCAGATCCAAATAAAATGAATCTTCCTCTAGCATGGTCTTCCCCAGATGGAAGTGACAACTCCCTATGAATAAAAACAATACTTTCTAATGACATTACAATCTGCTTCAGTCTATAATAATCTAAGTAGGTGGCTGGGTCATCTCCTTCAGAGATGATGAAATTCAATGAAAGCATTGATTATTCTTTACCCATTTATATAATTGATTTTATTCTTTCTTTCAAGTTTTCCGTAGCATATTTGTGACGAACGTATTGTTATTACTTGTAAGGACAATATATGAATTGACTTGGTCACATAGAATGATGCTACCATAATTAAAATAATAATCAAAAAAAGAAATCTATTATTAGCCCAAAAGCTATCAAACTGTGCATAACCTTCTCTTCTCTTCTGGGTGCCTCTTCTGGGTCTATATCCCAAAGAGATCATAAAAAAGACAAGGGCTTACATGTGCAAAAATTAGCAAAAATGTGCAAAATTACAAGTAATAACAAGTACATTTTTGTAATTTCAAGGAACTGGAAGTTCAGCAGATGCCCATCAATTAGGGAATGACTGAATAAGTTATAGTACATGAATGTTCTATAAGAAATGATCATCAAGATGATTTCAGAAAGGTCTGGAGAGACATACATGAATGAAAGCTAAATGAAATGAGAAAAAAAAACAAGAGAATATTGTACATAGCAACACAAGATTATGTGATGATCAGCTGTGATGGACTTGGCTTTTTTCAACAATAAGGTGATTCAGGACAGTTCCAATAGACTTGTGCATCTCTGTATATAGAGAGAGGACTATGGGGACTAAATGTGTTTTCACCTTTTATTTTTCTATAGTTGTTCCTTGCTTTTTTCCCCCCCCCTCATTTTTTTCCCTTTCTAATCTGATTTCTCTTGCAGCATGGAAAAATGTGGAAATAAATTTAGAAGAATTGTACATGTTTAACTATATTGGATTAGTTGGATATAGTTGGATTAGGTGAGGGAAGAAAGAAAGAGGGAGAAAAATTTAGAACACAAGATTTTGCAAGGGTGAATGTTGAAACCTATCTTTGCAAGCATTTTGAAAAATAAAGAATATCTAAAATTTAATGAAAAAGGGATGAAGGGATATCAGTAGAAAGAAAGGATTCTGGTAATGAATTTTCAGTGAGTTAGTGGTAGCTATGAGAAAAATCAGGCTCAAACAATATAGGAATAGAACAAAAGTATATTAACAAAGTCCATAAGCATCTGTCAGAGCAATCTGGGTTCATGTAATGCCTTTATATATTGGCTGTCTGAACTTGAGCTAGTCATTCAATTTTTAGTTCCCTTAGACAGCTTTTTAAGAGCTTAAGTTGCAAAGCAGATGTTGATATCTATTGGTAGTTTATTCAATAGGCGTTCTGTATATTGATGAAAACACAGGTCTAGACAAAAAGAAAACTTTTACTTTGGAATCTCTAGGTCCACTGATGACTATGAGCTTATAATCTGAGGACCTACATAACTGATTTAGAGACTCATCTCTAGACTGGCAACAGGATGATGATTTTTAAGTCAGAGCAAATCTCATGGATCTCCTAAATCTTAACAGAAATATTATTTTTGTCAGTAAAAGGAATACCCATTCCAATATCATCGTAATAATATTTAACATTTACAAAGAGTTTTAAGATTTGCAAAGTTCTTTACAGAGATGATGCTATTGATTCACTGTTAAAGGAAACATTTTTAGATGTAATAGAAATATTATCTGTGTCAATGAAGGAAATAGACATGTGATAGAGTCATCTACATTCAAAGAGAGAACTATGGAAACTGAATGTGGATCAAAATAGAGTATTTTCACCTCTTTTTGCTCCTATTGTTATTAGTTTATTTGGGTTTTTTTCTTTCTCTTTTTTGCCCTTTTGATTTGATTTATCTTGGACAGCATAATGAATATGGATATATGTTTAGAAGACTTGCACATGTTTCTCCTATATTGTATTGCTTTCTGCCTTGGAGAGGGTGGAAGAAGAGAGAGAGTAAAAAAAAATTTGGAACACAAGGTTTTGCAAAGGTAAATGTTGAAAAATATCTTTTCATGCATTTGGAAAAATAAAATACTATTATCAAAAAAAATGGAATGCCTTAAAGAAAGGTAGAATATAAGAAATAAAAAAATGACTGGAAGTACAATATGAAATATTCCAGGATAACAAAATAATATTTTAGAAACAGCACCATTTGAAGCCCAGTTCATAGAAATAGATACAATGCCAAGGTCTTTGATAGTGATGTAACTGCAAATGAAAAGTGAATCTTTATACTAATGTGGGATGAAATTACAAAAAATAGGTAGCATATGTAAGACAAAGTTTTCAAAGCACTTCACCATCATGTCTCATTTTATCCTAATAACAACAGGAATTAACATACTGAGGGGTAGGGAAATTAATGGCTTATCCACTTGCTAGCAAGTGGCAGCTTCAGAATTTGAAAATAATTTCAGATGTCCAAGTCAGCCTTATAATCCCATGACAATAAATAAAAAGAACTCAATCTAGTTATAATTTGGTCTTTTAGGGCACATTTTCCACTACCAGCAATGGTCATTATTAATAGTATTACCCAGAAGAAAGGGAAATATATTGGTAGAGATGTACAAAAGTATTTCTATCAAGCAAACAATCAATGAATATTTATTATGTGCTGGATGAGAGAAGGAGGAGGTAGAGACAGTGAAAGAAAGAGAGGGATAAGAAGAAAGGGTAGAGAAAGGGAGAGATGGAAGTGGGGAGAAAGGTGGAAGAAAGGGAAAGGGAGAGGCAGGAAGAAAGGGATAAAGAAGAAGAGGTTGAAGTGGGAAAGGTGAAAAAGGGGAGTAATGAAGAGGAGAGAGAACATAAGAAGGTAGACAGGGAAAAACAAAGGGATAAGGAACACACTAGTAATAAGGATTAGAAAAGTCTATATGGAAAAAGTGATCCCTAAGCTGAACCTTGAAGGAAAACAAGATTTCTAAGAGGCAGATATAAGAAAGAAATGTATTTCAAAAGTGTCTGTACAAAAGTACTGATAGAATGTTGAGGTAGGTAATCAGTAAGTAGACTAGTTTGGATGAAATACTGGGATACATGAAAGGGAATAATGTAAAACATCTAGAAAGATAGGTGGGGGCTGATTGTGAAGGAATTTAAATTCCATTTTGAGGGATATGTATTTTTATAATCAATAGAGAAGTTTTCAAATGGGGTATTTGGTGCCCAATGTGGGGCGCAAGAATCATAAGAAATACAAGAAACAAAGAAGCAACAGCACTTGAGAGCTGTTTGAGAGTAGGATCCTCCCAGAGTTCCTTTGGTAACCCACAGTAAAGAAAAGGGAGAAGAGACCAGGTAAGACTTTTTTAGTCGGGTAATTAAATGGGCCAATACATCAAAGGGCCAAGCCAGGAGACAGATGAGAGACTTGTGAAAAATGCTTGTTCTGACTATAGTTCTCTTCTTCTTTTGAAAGTTTGCCTCCATGACATCTCACAAGGTTCAACACTTGCTCTGGGATTGTTTGCACTCCTTAGCGGACTCAGATATCTTAGCATGTGGACGTCAATAACAGCTAATACATAAACTTACTGACCATGCTGTGGGGGGAAATAATCACACTCTTATAAAATAAAAAATGGGGAACTGTTAAGGACCATGCCTAAGTGAAGGGGGAGGTCAGTTCTCCAAGAGTCTCCAAAGCTGTGAATCACACTTGAAGGAGTTGCAAGGCAGCCTTTACTAATGCAGATGTTCCTTGTGGATTGGGAATGATATAAATTGGAGGCAAGAGGGAAGAAGAGAGAGGTCAGAGAACTCAACTGCCTCTCAGTTTCCTTGTATCATCATCATCCTCTCACATGAAGAGATCCATTTTACAGGTCTGAGTTAAACCTCCAAAAGCCACTGGCAGGTGGCTCCCATCTCACAACAGGTATTGACATAATCAGGTCTGTGCTTTCTGAACATAATTTTGGTAGTTAAACAGAAGATAGATTGGCAAGGGGAGAAACTGAAAGCAGAAAGACCAATTAGAAAGTTATTGCAATAAATCAGGAGAGCTGGAAGGGACCTTACTGATTATCTAGTTCAATTCCCTCATCTTATAAGATAAGGAAATTGATGTCTTTGGAGGTGAAGCATCTTGCCCAATGTCATATAATGAATTAGTAAGAGAATTACATTGTTTTGGAGCCTATGTTTACTGGATCTAATTCAGAGAATTCTCTCCAATCCAAACCACTATAGCTACTATTGTACCAAACTAGCAAACAGTTCAGTTTGGCATAGGCTAGCTGATAATGTCATTTTTTCCACATCAATACAATTTATCTAAGTAAATTACTGAAATTAAAGTATGGTATTGGGAAATCTCATATTATCAAGAACTAGATTGCACTGAATAATACTTTAATTTAATTTTTTGTGTCTCCATTAGCTCCAAACATAAGGCTCTTCACACAGCAGGAGCTTATTAAATGTTCAATTGAACTGAATGCTGAAAGTTAAAACTATAAAGAACGTTAGCCAAAGTTCAAAATTTTTGAATCTTGTAGAAAAGGACAAAAACAGTTATACTAAATATCTGTAGTGTTTTAATGATAGTTTGAGTTCTGGTGAGATGTAGAAGAACACCAGAAAAGATATGACATGATTCGGAGACACCAGAAGTTGGCATGGTAACCTAGTTCTGAGTAAGATAAACAAAATCTTACCTATAGAAGCCCATGGTCTATTTCTCTTTGTCTTTCTGTTTCTGTCTGTCTTTGTATGTCTTTGTTTTTCTTTGTGTGTGTGTGTGCTCTGTCTCTGTCTTTTTCTCTGAGTCTCTGTGTTGTCTGTCTGTCTGCCTCTCTCTCTACATACACACACACACACACTGTCCTTTGATGACATTAGCAAAGGCAATTGTTGATTAGAGGGATCATAATTCTGAGACAACCTAGGGACTCTTTTATTAGATTTATTTTTACCTATTCCATTATTAGCAGTTTGGTATTAATGATTCTTTGGCTTCTCAATGCCCTAAGCAACTCTCTAAGATTTAAGTTATTAAGAAGGTGCCACTCTGTATTGGTAGAGTGACTTTTTTCACCTAACAATGCTCTCATGAACTGAGAATGAAATCACAGGCCTTTTCCATTTAAACAAAAAGGTTTTTCTACTTGATAAATGAGCCTTCCTCCATAATGAAATTATTGTAATATATACAAATATCTCTATATATGTAAATATGTATATATGTATGCATACGCTTTATGCATGCACATATAAAGAAATGCATATTTTCATATGAGTTGATTAGTGTGGGCAGCTCATAGTATGGAAATTTTCTTTACCAATGCAAAACAGAAGAAAATAAAGAGCCTATGTTTTTGAATCTCTTCTTTTTGGCTAATTCATTTCACTCACTTGATGAGTGCAATGTTCCTTTGAGACCCTATTGGATCTTGATCCCCAAGGGAATCAGTTTCCTTTATTGATTCCCATTACCATAAACTGAATTTTCTCATGCATATAGTTGATTACAAGGGGAAAGTCATGACACAATGGTTGAATCAAACATAATCTTTATCTCTTATTAAACAAAAAAGAAATATATCTAAAAATGTACCAATTAATGCACCATTAACAATGAACCAATAGCATTATATATGTAAAGAACTTTGCAAATCACTTTGTAAATGATAAATATTATAATGATATCATTGGAATGGGTATTCCCTTCACTGACACAAATAACATTTCGTTATAATTTAGGAGATTTAGGAGAGTTGTTTCAATTTAAATATCATTACATATCCCTATTACCAGTCTGGAGATGAGTCTCTGAATCAGTTATGCAGATCCTCAGATGACAAGTACATAGAGCTGTCACATCATCAACTGGACTAGAGATTTTAAAGTAAAAATTTCCTTCTTTGACTGGACCTGTGTTCTCATCAATATACAGAGCTCCTATTGCATAAGCTACCAATAGATATCAACACCTGTTTTGCAACTTAAGGTCTTAAAGAGTTGCCTAAGGGAACTAAAAGACTGAATAACTTGCTCAAATTCAGACACCCAGGATATATAGGCATGGCATGAACCCAGAATGTTCTGACAAATGTTTGCTATCGGTTTTGCTAATATACTTCTCTTCTATTCCTATATTGTTTGGGCTTGATTTTTCTCATGTCTACCACTAACCCATGGCAAATTCATCACTTTAATCCTTTCTTTCTACTATATCCCCTCATCCTTCATGCCTTTTTTCATACAATTTTTATTTTAATATATGGAATATACTCTCCTTTATTCTTCTCTCCCTACTCCATTTGAATTTATCCATTGAATACCTAATTGATAATTTATTTTGTACATGAGACCTTCTCCAGTTTTCCCAATTGAAAATTATTTCTCTTTCCTCCAAACTCTTATACAGCATATACTTGAGTGTCACTGTGCTGGTAATTTGACAATTCTTTATGATCTTATACTGCTACTTATCTTTTTTATGTGCATTTACTTCTCCAGCTGAACTATGAGTTTCTTGAGGATAGACACCAACTATAACATACTTTTATTTCCCACAGTGCCCTGTTCAAGGATGGTTCTCAATAAATATTGATTGATTCAATAAATGAGTGTTTTAAGGCTCATCTTTTTAAAATCAGAAACTCTGACTTAAAGCTGTCACAAACATTGATGCTCTATGTTTAGCCACAGAAAATTATTGGTTATTGTGTCTACTTTTCAAAATCAATCAATCAATTAATAAGCACCTAAACTCCAGTGGCTCCTTGTTACCTTTAATATAAAACAGAAAGTATTCTGGCTTTTGAAGCTTTTTCAATCCAGCAGTAACTTATATTCTCAGCTTCATTCATTTTCCATTATTTATTTTTCTGTATATAGTGCAATGAAAAAGGACTTGCTATTCTTCACATACTTCACTTCTTTCACTTCTATTTCTTTGCACTTACTGATCCCAATGCTTAGAATACAAACAGTCCTACATTACACAACATCTACTTACAAGGATGCTTTCTTTCATAACACATAACATTATCATTTTCCCCAACTGCCAGTACCCTCACATTCTAAGTTAATGTGTAGAAAGAGACACCTATTTGAGAAAATAGGTGATATAATGGATATTGAGCTGGTCATCAAGTTTCTTGTTAGTTGTATGATCTTGGACAATTAATAGATCCAATCTACCTCAGTTCCCTTCACTCTAAAATGGGAATCATAACAGTAGTTATTTCAAAGTATTATTCTGAGAATCAAATGGGAAAATTATTTGACAACACTATCTAAATTAATCTACTTATTCAATGCCATACCAACGGAACTCCCAAGAAATTATTTTACAGATCTAGAAAAAATAATAATAAAGTTCATCTGGAAGAACAAAAGGTCAAGAATTTCAAGAGAATTAATGAAAAAAGTTTTTTTTCAAGGGAATTAATGAAAAAAATGAAAAAATGCAAATGAAGGTGCAAAGCAGTGCTGATCAAAACCATTTGGTATTGGCTAAGAAATAGAGTAGTTGATCAATGGAATAGGTTAGGTGCACAGGACAAAATAGTCAATAACTATAGTAACCTAGTGTTGGACAAACCCAAAGACTCCAGGATAAAAATTCACTGTCTGACAAAAACTTCTGGGAAAAATAGAAACTAATATGATAGAAACTAGGGATTAATCCATACCTAAAACCATATACCAAGATAAGGTCAAAATGGGTTTATAGTTAGACATAAAGAGTGATATTATATGCAGATTAGAAGAAGAAAGGATAGTTTACCTCTCAGATCTGTGGAGAAGAAAGAAATTTGTGGCTAGAGAAGGTCGAGATCATTGTTGAATACAAAATACATAATTTTGATTATATTAAGTTAAAAAGTTTTTATACTAATAAAACCAATGCAGACAAGATTAGAAGGGAATCAATAAACAGGGGAAAGATGTTTACATTCAAAGATTCTGATAAAGATCTCACTTCTAAAATGTATAAAGAATTGACTAAAATTTATAAGAATTCAAGCCATTTTCCAACTGATAAATGATCAAAGGATATGAACAGATAATTTTCAAGTGAAGAAATTAGAAGCATTTTTAGTTATATGAAAAGATGCTTTAAATAACTATTGATCAGAGACATGCAAATTAATTGAACTCTGAGGTGCCACTACACACCTCACAGATTGGTTAAGATGATAGGAAAAGATAATGATGAATGTTGGTTGGGATGTGGGAAAACTGGGACATTTAAACATGGCTGGTGGAGTTGTGAACAGATCCAACCACTCTGGAGAGATTTGGAAATATGCCCAAAGGGTTATCAAATGTGCACATCATTTGATCCAGCAGTGTTTCTACTGGGCTTAAATCCCAAAGATATCTTAAAGGAGGGAAAGGGACCCACATGTGCAAAAATGTTTGTGCCAGCTCTTTTTGTAGTGGAAGTAAACTAGAAACTAAGTGAATGCCCATCAGTTGGAGAATGGCTGAATAAGTTATGGTATATAAATGTTATCAAATATTATTGTTCTTTAAGAAAGGATCAGCAGGATGATTTCAGAGAGGCCTGGAGAGACTTATATGAACTAATGTGAAGTGAAATGAACAGAACCAGGACATCATTGTTCATGACAACAAGATTATACGATGATGAGTTCTGATGGACATGGCACAACAGTGAGATGATTCAGACTAGTTCCAAAGATCTTGTGATGAAGAAAGTCATCTATATCCAGAGAGAGGGCTGTGGAAACTGTGTATGTATCACAATATAGCATTTTCATTCTTTTTGTTGTTGTTTGTTTGCATTTTATTTTCTTTCTCATTTTTTTCCTTTTTGGTTTATTTTTTCCTGTGCAGCAAGATAATTGTATAAATATGTATGCACATATTGGATTTAACATCTAGGTTTTTGCCATAATTAGCACATATTGGATTACTTACCATCTAGCAGAGGGGGTGGAGCAAAGAGGGGGAATTGGAACACAAAGTTTTGCAAGGGTTATTGTTGAAAAATTATGCAAGCATATGTTTTGAAAATAAAAAGTTTTAATAAAAATATTTGAAAAGCTCTATTTAGTACAGTTCCTGACACATAATATGTACTTAAAAAATACTTCATCCCTTCCTCCATCTACTTGTCTGTCTAATCTATCTATCTAATCCTTGACAGCCAGGACTTTTATTTTTGTCTTTTATTCCATAGTGATTGACACATAGTAAATACCTAATAAATTCATGTTGATTGATCATGTTGATTATGTTAGCAATAGCTTCATTTTTTTTTTTTTTTTTGCTTTAAAGTTTTCAATAGGTAGTAACATGAAAGGAGGCTATTACCATATATCTGGGCATTAACAGTAGTTTTTAACCTCCTAAAATAATCGATCTTATGGGTCATTAAAACAAATAATTAATGTGGTATGCTATCAACTGACATTTCTTAAAGTTGTAAATTCAGTATAGTTTTACCCACAGGAAGAATTGATCCAACAGTCAATCTAATTGGCTGAACTAAGGTAATTAATCTTGACATTTCTAAAATATGATAATTGGACTAAATGACCTATAAAGTCCATTTAATCCTTATAGTTTTTTAACACATAGTTCATGGAGATGGTTTGGTAATAGTTACAATTTGATAATGATCTCAAGATAGTATCTTATAGGTAAATACAATTGCATACAAGGTTAATAGAAGTATACAGAATAATGTTTTTTTTTTTTTTTTTTAAATAACTACTCAGCTACCAAAAGGCAAATATGAAATACTTTGATATAGGTCAACTTAAATAAAAAGATTGATGGCAAAATTATAGATTGCTAGAATTTTAGAATTGAAACAAACCCCCAAGGTCATCTTATTCAACACCACCTGCAAAAGGAACTGACTATACCATATTCCTAGCAAATAGTCATTCCATCTGTATTTAAAAAGCTCTCCGTGAGAGCTTGAATCCTTCTCAGGTACCCTATTCTACTTTTGAACAGTTCCAATCATGAAGAATTTTTGTTTAATTCTTTATATTAAGCCAATATACCTTTCTTCAAATTCAAACCAGTGTTCCTCCTTCTGTTTCTCGGGTCCAATAAAGAAAAGTTTAATTTATCTTCCACATAATCACTTTTAAGACAGCAATGACATCTCTCCAGGTTAAAAAAACTAATCTTTTCAAAACACTCTTGCATGACATAATCTGCAATAACCTTATAAATCACATCATTCTCCCCTTGTAACAGTCCTTTCTAAATATTTGTTGCTACTCGGTCATATTTGACCATTTGTGACTCTTTTTGGGGCTTTCTTGGAAAAGATAGGTTTACCATTTTCTTCTCCAAGTGGATATATTTTATCAGGAAATCAAAAGTTAAGTAGTTGCCCAGAACCTGAAAGAGGAAGTATCTGAGACTGGATTTGAACTTGGAGCTTCCTGACTCCAAGCCCATTGCTATCACTGAGCTATTAGCTACTTTGTAGTCAGAATAAAATGACATTCAAAATTTAATGCAATATTTCAGATAAATTCTGACTAAAACAGAGTACATTGGAAGTTTAACTTCTAGGTCTAAATACCACAATTGGTGTTGAAGAAGTCTTATCTTTTACAGATTAACATTGTCTAATTCTGAAATTGTAGAATTAGAATTAGAATTCCCACCAAGAATCCCATTTTTTTTTCCCCACATATTGACTACCATACCATGTCTGTCTCATTAAATACTTGTCATGCAGATACATTTCTGAAGCCACATGTGTAACTTTATTTGTCACTATTAAATTTGCTTGCATTAATATCGCACATTATTCTAGCCTGTTGAGGACTTTTTTTGAGTCTGTATCATTAGATTTAACCATTCCTCCATCTTTATTTCTTTGATAAATCTTACAAGTATGCCATTCAAACCTTCACCCAAATTAATGATTTAAAAATGTTTAACAGACAACCCTATGGTACTTTATTAAATGCTTGCTTAGCTTTAGTTGTCCCTGGGAACATGGGCTTTATTAAATATGTAACTTATTGTTTAGAGTTCTCTTTTTTGTTTAAATTGCCTTCACAAATGAATTCTTTTTATTATAATCATCACCCACTTATGCTAAAACATTTTTCTTAGATCAACCCTTACCAACTCTTCTCCCTTTCACTCTACATTCTGTCTGAATTAGCTTCATACTCACAGACTATATCTAAGTGATTAAATGGCCTTTCCAATAAACCATAACTAGTTAACACAGGAAGAACTACCTGGAATAGTGAGTAAAGCACCATATGTGGAATCAGGAATACTCATCTTCTTCAGTTTAAATCTGGCCTCAGATAATTACAAACTTTGTGAACCTAGGCAAGTCACTTAATCTTATCTGCAACAATTTTCTCAAATGGAAAGTGAGTTAAAATTGCAAAATACTTCAGTGTCTTTGCCAAGACAACCTTAAATGAACTCATAAAGAGTCAGACATGAGTAAAAAATTATTGAACAGCAAAGTCAATATAGAACTGGAATTAAAAATCTTAGTATTCTGACTCCCTACTCAATGTTCCTTTTTCTGTATAAATCATGCCCTAGTAAATTATAAATAATACTAGAAATTATTGTCTAAATAAATAATGGGTTGCTTGAAAACAGGAGGAATGATTTTTACTCATTGTTCTCTGATTTGGACATGTATCTATCTATGCAAATAATGTCAATCTCAAATTCTAAATTACCTAAAGCATAAATGTGACTGAAATGTTGTAGAAGAAAGATACTCCTACAGCATTTGCAATATTGAAACAGAGTTGGGAAAACATAAAGTAACAAAAAGAATAAGGGACCTTCACATTTTGCAAAAATGTCAAAAGATTTCAAATTTCCTTAAGCTCTCTAAGGATATATTGTGACCATTTATCTATAAAAAAGCATGGATAAAGTTAGTTCTTTATCTCTTTTGTGATAATGACTAACCAAGGTTATATATATATATATATATATATGTATATATACATATACATATATATATATATATTCCATATGTTTACATTAAAAAGAATGACTAACCTTGGTTTTATATATATTACTTATAGAGTTAACAATCAGATTACCTAGATAGTGTTAATTCACTTAACAGGTACACATACATACATGCTCTGAGCTTCTTCACTCCAGAGATTTCCTAGTTTCTTTTTTGGTACTTCATATATCTCTAAATTAGATAATCAAGGAAATATTTAAGTTAGAAGAAAATCTGAGTCTATTAGCTTCAGAAAGAAGTTGTTGTATACATATGCAACAATAAAAATTACAAATGTAAATTCAAAATTTAAAAAAATATAATAGTAGAACAGCCTGATAATCAATTCATTTGACACTTGGCATATTAATTCAGAAAAATCTCATTGTGACCTTATTTTTAGGATGAGGGTATGGGTTTTTGGGGAAAAATAAGAGTATTAGAAAAAAATGGATTATATTTCATCACTGTGGTTTTGACATTTCTAATATTTATTTTATTAGAATGTTTGCTAAACTTGACATAATCAAAGAATTTCTATAAGTGAAAATAAAGAATATTAAATCACAGGTTTAGTATTGGATTAAGGATCATCAAGTCCAATCTCTTCAATTTAAAGATGAGGAAACTGAGGCATATAGCTAGGATTACATAAATTAGAAAGTATAGGGCAGGATCTGAACACAGGTCTTCCTGACTCCAAACCTAGTACCCTATATCTCATATTTCATTATCAGCATGCAATTTCATTTATATAATTTGTGGTAGAGAAATTTCTCCACATGTTACTTTCTATAATTTCATGTGGACTTACAGATCTAGAGCTGAAAGAGAGCATGTATTATGGATGACACTTTCATTTTATAGATGAAGAAACTGAGGGCCAGAGAAATAAAGTGACTTATTCAAGATCACATGCATAATAGGCATTTGAAACAACAATCGAACACATGATCTCTGATTCCAATGTCAATGGTTTTGTTTTTGTTTTTGTTTTGTTTTTCCTATCATACCAGAGCATTACCTATGGTACTCAAGAGGCCTTCCAATAGACACAGTACTATTTAAGTTGGCAGTAGGACTTGAACTCAGAAGTTTCTGACTCCACATCTAGGCCTTACTGACTAAACTACTCTCTCTCTATAGAATTACTGAATCTACAGGAATTCTATGTCCTTTGATTTCAGAATATACCAAACTGAACAAAACTTCTACTGTATTAAAACTTCTGAATAGATCTTTGTTGAATCTCATATTGCAGAAAGCTCATATTTTTCTCTTTAAGGTCTTTCAACCATCGAATAGAAAAAAATAACACATTTCTTACTTATGGTTCAGACAATTTAGATAAACATCAGAAATATATAGATTTCTGTATTTTTTTTTAACAGTATCCTTACTTTCTAACTCACAGACTTACAGTTGCCAAGTATTTTATTTGCACTGTAGCAAAAACTTACCGTAAGTCAATCAGTATTTATTCTTTGGGTAAGAACATTATTTTAATGAAAACAGTCAAGAGTTTCATTTTTGCAGAGTTAATCAGTGATTACACGTCACAAGGATCTCTGTCTGAAATCCTTTAATCATACAAAAAGTTGAGGAGTACCTAGCATACAGTAGATGCTTAATAAACACATAATCACTGAGTGACTGAATGATAATGAAGAAAAAGAAGATATAGTTGAACAAAATGTGAATATTTTCAATAAAAATGTTTATTCCTTCTTACCATTTATGAATCAATAAGAAAGGAAAACTTTCAGATGTTGACTTTTTTTTTTTTTCTTAATCGCTGCTCACATTTAAAATGGCAGTGTGGTTTAATTGAGGAAGCCATGTATTTGAAGTTATAAATCTTAGGCTTGAGTCCTAGCTCTGTCATTTTCTAATCCTTTTGGTGGGGAAAAATGACTATAATTCCCTGGACTTCATTTTTCTTGTCTATAAATACTTGAACTATCTACATCATAGGATTGTCATAAGTAAAGTGCTTTGAAGACTCAAATAGAAATAGATGCTTGCAGGCTACATATTGATTTAGAAAATCACAAGTTTATATTTTCTGTGTTGTACTATTGGATAATTACAAGATGTAGTGTACGTAATGTCATCATGTCTGATAGCAGGAAAACTCACCTCCCTGAGTTCAAATCTGACCTCAGACACTTTCTAGCTGTGTGACCCTGGACAAGCCACATAACTACACCTGCCTAAGTTTCCTTTTCAGTAAAATGACCTGAAGAAGGAAATCACAAACCACTCCAGTATCTTTACAAAAAAGAAAAACAAAACAAACAAAAATAGTGCCACAAAAAGTTGCACATAACTAAAATGACTAGACAATTACAAAATCTTATATTGGCATTTCACTTATTTATTAAACATTTCCCAATGACATTTTAATCAGGTTAGCCTATTCTTGAGGTTAACATTTTTATTTTAAAGTGTTATGTGACAATCAGTAAATATTCAATTTGTAACACATCAGACAAGCAAGGTTTCTTCTAGCTCTAAATTTAAAAGTCATTGATGCCAATTAGTAGGGATCACTTCATTCATTATATCTAGTATTCAACAGAATTCTATCATATAGTAAATACTTAATAAATAAATGTTGGTTGATTGAGAACTACATGGAATATGTTGGTTAGTCAAGAAAGAAACTGTTGCTTGCAAGGAAATTCCCTATTAATATGATCAATATCTAGAAGATGTACTACATTCAGAAAGATTTTTTTAAACATATTTACATGAAGCTAATCTAGATTTTGGGTTAGTTTGTCTTAATTTCTCTCCAATCTACACATTTCTTATAATTTCTTCTTGCTCCAAATATTCTTGTAATTATTTTTTAAATAAAAGTTCCACAAAGCCATAATTATTACATAGTTATATACACATTTGTTATTCTACTCAAAACTATGTGTTCATTTACTTTCTCAAAGTTACAGTTAATTGTCCAAATTGAACTATCTTGAGGGACTTATCAACCCCTGATTGTACAAGTCAAGAAATTTAGCTTCTATTCCCATATTGTATATCTGGCACCATGGGCAAGAGGGTATTAATAGAGACTTGGATTCAGGCATTCACTCTAAAATCCCTAATTCTGTTAAACTTTCTGTTTGTTGTAATCTGTACCTCTTTTTAAAAGTACATAAAAGATCCCTGAATTTCTACCTCTGTGGATCAACTGACAAAAATTGAAATGTGACCTCACAGATCACACTTTTAAAAAGCAGTACAAAATTTTCTGGACTCTGTTTGGATTCACATAAAAGGGATCATTGAATTGCCTGACTTAGACACTTATACCTAAAGGAAAGATAAATGGTAGTAATCATAGTAATAATCAAGTAAAAATATTTGGAAAATCCACTGTGAAACAAGCAATTTGTTTTGAGTATGGGATTATGAACATTTAAAGCTTGACGCTACAACATGAATATAATACTTAAAAAAACAATATTAAGTGATTTTTAAGAGATGGATGACAGAGTTAATACACTATGTAAGCGTATTAAAAAATCAGTAAGTTCTTGGGACACTCAATAACAATAAATTTCCTTTTACTTATATCAACAAAATTTTCAAATAATTTCTGCTCTGCCCCCACATGCATACTAATTACTACATGCAACATTTTTTTTTATGAACACAGCTTTAAGAAAAAATCTAAAGGATCTTCCTTTTCATGTGGTAGACAGAGTTGTAATTGACACAAATTCAAATTATCATGTATATCACTCATTTTCTCAAAATAAAATATACATTATTCATTAAATAACAAAAAATTAACTGCTTCTTACATACACTGTGTGGTTTTCTGATTTTAAAATTTTGCTTCGGAAAAAAAATGGAAGCCTTTTTATACTCTAGAAGAAAACTTTTGTAAATGGTAAGATTTTGAAAGTCCTGTGACCTTATTTTTTGTGAATGCTATACTCTGAAAATTAACTCTCCATGATAATGCACTTATAAATGGCATCATTTCATACCATAAGGAGTATCTTTAACTTTTGGATTATTAAAAAGTTATATTCATATCCAGGGTATCCCAAGACATTTTGTTCAGTTTTAAGCTTTTAAAAACATTAAAAGCTTAAAATTGAACTGACAGTTGGGATATGCTAAATATGTGCATGTTTCCACATATTTGGGGAGGGATAAAATATATTTTATATGTTTAAAAATAAAAATTATTTTCTCAATAAATTAAAAATATGCTTATTAAAAATAAAGAACTAAGCTTGTTCAGTACTTTGAATCATAGTTTTCTCATTTAAATTCTTTCTTTACTTTTTTTTTTTGCTTCATTAAGCAGACTGATCCAGTTTCTTTCTTCCAAAATTTGTTTCCTGAATTTTAAATATTTAAAAAAAAAATCTCTTTTCAGTATCCATAAACTGCTAGTTCACACTTAAGCTATTAATTATATATTTCATATTTTAAGTCAATTCTAGCCTTCAAGAACTTTGTATTTTTTCAGTGAGTTTTCTCTCCAATCACTCTTCTTCAAAAGAAGAAACAAAAAACAGAACATTGTAAAAATATACTTTAAAATGTCATTATTTGAGATTTTTAAGTGATTACCTAATTGTGAAAACATCTTAATTTCATTGATGATAATATCCCTAGTTTGGAAAGTTAAGCACTCAAATTTAAAATATTACTCTCTCTCCTTATTTTTGTAAAACTAAAAACTTCATGGTCTCTTTGTAGGATAATAAAAATTTCTCAAAATCTGACTAGAAGAAATTACCTATTTTTCATATAACAGATAAAATTATGTAAGTCCTTAATATTATGCATTTACACAGTCTCTTTCTAGATTTTCTGTCTTTTATATCTAGTAAATTTATAGATAGAAGGATACTAATTAGATTGATTTTACATACACCAAGCTAATCTTTTGGTTTAATATTTCAGATAATTTTTTTTTAGCTCTTAATTCTTTCTTCTGTTGTAGAAAGAAAAAAAATTTTTCCTGTACCCAACATATCTCAATAGCTAGCACTAAAGCATGATACCCTATGTATAGTAACTTGATATCAGGGCAAAAGGGTATTATTAACAGGTACAATTATTTTTGTTTGTCATTTTTTCTTAAAGAAGATCAGGGGAGGTGATGCCATCACATGCAAGTGGATTGATTTAAGTGAGGGAGGCTTATGTAAGGTTACCTGCCTTGCTTTCTCTTCCAGAGCCATTTGAGTCCAGTGACAAGATAAAGATCAAAAGGATTAGAGATGGCCCCTGGATGAAATGGGAGATATATTTTTTTAAACTAAGATCTTCAACAGATCTCAGTTTGACTGAAACTACACTCATTCAGTAATTAAGACTAGATAACAATTGAGGCAAAAAATTTGTGTGTTCCCATAAAGTACAAAATGGATTTTAGAAGAGTATATATATATGTGTGTGTGTGTGTGTGTGTGTGTGTGTGTGTGTGTAATTGAATGTTATTGTGCCATGAGAAATGGTAAATGTAAAAAATTCAGAGAAATTTGAGACACTTTGAACTGATGCTAAATAAGCAGAATTAAAAAAAAAACCACCCTATTTTTGTAACAACGACAACAATGCAAAAGAAAACAATACTAAGTTTTTGTCAGGGGAAGTTTTGGGAAATGATAGAATTATCTTCAAAAAGTTACAATAAAAGTTTCATTTTAAAAAATTATTTTGGGAGTCCCTACATTATGAATAGTCTTTAAAAAAAAGTAGCCAACTACTGACAATTTCTGTTCAGAAAAGAACTTGTAATAAGGTAATAGTGAAAAGATAGTAGAAGGGATGAAAATATGAGATTAAAAGAGTAAGATCAAAGGAATATGGTGATCATTTTTTAAAATGAGAAATATCAAAGAGGAGAGTAAAATATTATAGAATCATAAAATATAAGAGTTGAATATGATGTTAGAGGGCATGCTGTATTGTATGCAACTTTCTTGCAACTGTTGGGTTGAAATCAGCACAATGCTTTTAACCTGTAATTAATATCAATAACATCTAACAACAGCTGTCTTCAAAGGCAATTGTGTTGTACATGTAAGTTATAGAGTCCTAAACCTGTAGTCAAAAAAGATCTGAGTTAAATTTTAGCATAAGATACTTGATTTCTTCAATTATAAAATGAAGATAATAGCACCTACTTGTAGGTTTATTTTGAGGATAAAATAAACATTTATGAGTAATCAATGAACTTTAAAATACTATATAAATGTTAGCTATCTATTATTACTAAAATTTGTCAGAGTCTATCAGAGAATTTAATCAGTATAAAATCATAAATTTTCTAAAAGAAATAGCAAATCTCAAATACTTACTTATTTTTTTTATCATTCCTGACAAGTGGATATATTTCCTGGACTTGAACATCTCTAACAATTGGGAATTTGCTACTTCCCAAGGCAGCCAATTTCACTTTTGTTAAGAAAGATTTTTTTCCCCTTTAAATATAGAGCTAAAAATCTCACTTTTTGCAATTTATACCAAAACACAATTAGTATAATTCTCCTTCCACCTGAAAGCTCTTGAAATTCTGAAGACAGTTATCATTGTTCCATTTTGCATTCTCTTTTACAGGCAAAACAGGCCAGTTCTTTCAATAATATTCATTTGTGGTATGATTTACAGGATAATCACCACCTGGATTGTCTTCTGTGGATAGGCTTCCATTTGCCAAATGTTCCTTTATAAAATATGGTGTTCATAATTGAACAAAAATATTCCAGATGTGGTCAGACAAGGACACAGTACAGTGAAGCTATCATCTAAATGATTCTGCACTAGGTTTGTTTTGTTTGTTTGTTTTAAATTAAGAGATAGTTTATGGCACAACAGAGTACTAGGCCCCAAGTCAAGAAAGTCCTGAGTTCAAAAGTGACTTCTCACATTTACCAGCCTTATAACCTTGAGTAAATCATTTAAGCTCTGTCTACCTTACTTACCTCAATGATAAAATGGAGGTAATAATTGTGTCTAGCTCTCAGGTTTGCTATGAGGATCAAATGAGACAATATTTATTTTTTTAAAAAACAACACTTAGCACAGTACCCGGTATAGAGTATGTATCATATAAGAAACGTATTCCTTTTTCTCACTGCAACCTGAGATAGTATTATTCTTTTTGTTTGTTTTATTTTGTTACTTTTATTGGTTAGTCAACAAACATTTAAATGCCTTTTTATGGACCAGGTGCTATATTAAGCACTGGGGATACAAAAAGAGATTAAAAATATTCCTAGTCCTTGTGTTGCTCACAATTTTATGGGGAGATAATTTGCAAATATGTACAAACAAGATATATACAAAACCAAATGACGAAGAAAATAATGCTTTTCACTTTCATTTTTGTATTACCATGTCATGTTTATCTGAGAAGCACTGCAGTGTCATTGAAGATTTGGATTCAAGGTTTATTTTTGACATGTACTTGGTAGATTATTTAACATCTCAGTGCCTTCAGGCAACTTCTTAAAAATCTGCTGACCTGCCTAAGGAAAAGATATTTCTCATTGGGGAGCTTCTTAGATCAAAGACATTACAGGTCTATGTGGAAAAAAGGCAAATTACTTAGTCCTGCTCAATTTACCATTCGAAATAACCCCTAGTCTTTTCTCCATGAATCATTCATCCTTAAGTATGGCAAACATGCTTAAGTTTGTCAGGTTCTTCAAATATTTTTTAAAAATGAACATAGAAAAACTATTACCCTTGTTCTTCTTAACCCCCAGTAGACTGGTTTAAGAGCAGTGGGTAAAGGTTAAGGAGAAAAAGAACTAGGGGGAGGCCAGATATAAGAGAAGACTTCAAAGCAATTAGAGCTGTCTTAGGGAAGGAAAGCATTCAAAAAGGCGGGAATGTTCATTCTCCTGGGAGGTCTTTAGGCAAAGGTTGCATGACTGCTTGTCAAAGATGTTATAGAAGGAATTTTTCTTGAGGTGTAAGTTGGACTGGATGACCTCTGAAGATCTCTTAAATCTGAAGAGTCTTTTATTCTGTGATATATCATTTTAGAGAGCCTTTTTATCTCAGAGTTCTTAACTTAGACAATCACGTAAGACTTTGCAAAGGTACTTAATACTGGGTATTGTGCAATAATCCTTTATTTACTTATCTTTTAAAACTGTTATTTCTAAAATGCCCCTTTTCAGTTGGTGACTTTTTTGAGGGCTTGGAGAAGTGGACAAATCTACAAATTAATTTGTATAGACAATTCCCTGTGTAGAAACATCCTCTACTAATCTTAATCACCAAATCAGTTTTAGAGTTGCCTAAAGAGATATTGAATGACTTGTCTATGCTCACACAATCAACACTTGTCTAACAAAGTGTTTGAACCCAGATCACTGTTTTCAAGGCTGTTCCTTTGTCACCAGGGATTACAGTACTTATAATTTCCACCATCCCAAAGAGTTATATTGCAAGAAGCAACATTTCTATTTCATTATTTCATGTTCAAAAAGTATTGGAGAAATTACAATTGAAGAAACTACAAATAAGTTGACAAACGAAATGGTGTACATTCAAATTAGTTTAGCCCAGTTATATATTTTCAAGACTACTTGAAAGACAATAAATAATATACTTATTAAATACAGTTCCACAAAGAAGTTACAATTAATAAGATTCCACCGAGACTTATATCTAGCCTTACTTGATATTTTCATTCAATCTTCAGAACAACCATAGAAAATAATGTATGTGAAATTTGTAAAGGAATATTAATTAGATGAGTCACAAATATTAGTTTGGATAAAAAAACTGAAATCTTGTCAAGGGGTCCTTGACTATGAGGATAGACTATGAGGTCCTTGAGAACAGGGACTATCTTTTGCCTCTTTTTGTATGTCTTGCACTAATATGTGCCTGACACAATAAAAGGAGTGAATCCATATAACTAAAAAGTTATCATTAATATAACCTGGGAGTGAATTTGAGAGCAAAAAAGGAGAAGACATTTTTGTGACTAGTTGTGATTTCATTAAGTTTGGGGAGTGTCACAAATGAAATTTTTTTTCAATGAATAACACCTTCTCTAAAATCTGAAACAAGTAATTTAAGTGGCTTACCCATGGCCACAAAACTAGCACATAAGAGACTTGAACTCTGAAGGAAATGAACTTGTACAGAAACTAACTCTATATATGTTATAACTCACTATTTTTTTTTTTAAGTTTTAGGCATAGGCAAAAGAAAATTGAATTGTACCCTCTTAATTGATACCATATTTACAGATATAATATTTATTTTCATTTATTATGACAGATTTATTCTTTTTACTTATATACAACTTTGTCTTTACATTCTTTGAGGACAGGAATTGTTTGAAGTCAATTCTTTACATATTTAGCATTTACTATAATGCCTAACACACTTTAGGTGCTTACTGAATACTTATTAATTGATTGATTAAATGATTGAGAAGAATACAGTGATTCTAAAAACTGAATAGTTTAGAAATGTACCTGGCAACCACTTAGGGTGATAGGACATGGACAAGGAAGCTGAAGCACCAGTTCCATGTTACGTAGATAACATAGTTTAAAATTAATATCAACTTCTCCTCTTCTCATCTTAAAGATATAAAGGGACATGTGTAATACTTTTAAAAAGATAAGTAAAAATAAAGTTTGAATACAATTACATATACAACATATGCAAATAACATTTTATGGAATATTTGACATAAAGCATGTTATGAAATCCAAATAATACATAAAATATAAATATATAAAGGAATATATATAAATATAAAAAAGAAATGAAAAAATAATGTGGAAAAAAGATATTTAAATGCTATGTCATGTTTTGGGCATGAAATCATTACAGGTTTTAAAACTTTTCTAGTTCCTTATTTTTTGGCATTTCAGAATTAGAGTTGTCAAACACAATCCTAGTGAAATAGATTAAAATGTAATTGGGAAATATTTGTAAAAAATACAATAAAATGTAGATAATGTTAATTTGTGGTTTTATAAGACAATATGCTGCCAGAAGGGATCCATTACTTTTTCAGTTTGACAGCACTGGTGTAGTAGATTTAGAGACCTAGATTCCAATTATCTTGGCTACATCATTTAAAACATCTTGTACTTAACAAAATGAATGCAAACAAGATTAGAAGGGAAGCAACAAACTGGGAAAACATCTTCACAGTTAAAGGTTCTGATAAAGGCCTCATTTCCAAAATATATAGAGAATTGACTTTAATTTATAAGAAATCAAGCCATTCTCCAATTGATAAATGATCAAAGGATATGAACAACAATTTTCAGATGATGAAATTGAAACTATTTCCACTCATATGAGTGTTCCAAATCACTATTGATCAGAGAAATGCAAATTAAGACAACTCTGAGATACTATTACACACCTATCAGATTGGCTAAGATAACAGGAAAAAATAATGATGCATGTTGTAGGGGATGCGGGAAAACTGGGACACATGCATTGTTGGTGGAGTTGTGAATGAATCCAACCATTCTGTAGAGCAATCTGGAATTATGCCCCAAAAGTTATCAAACTGTGCATACCCTTTGACCCAGCAGTGCTATTACTGGGCTTATACCCAAAGGAGATACTAGAGAAGGGAAAGGGACCTATATGTGCCAAAATGTTTGTGGCAGCCCTCTTTGTAGTGGTTAGAAACTGGAAACTGAATGGATGCCCATCAATTGGAGAATGGTTGGGTAAATTGTGGTATATGAATGTTATGGAATATTATTGTTCTGTAAGAAATGACCAGCAGAATGAATACAGAGAGGCTTGGAGAGACTTACATGAACTGATGATGCTGAGTGAAATGAGCAGGACCAGGAGATCATTATATACCTCAACAACGATACTGTATGAGGATGTATTCTGATGGAAGTAGATATCTTCGACAAAGAGAAGATCTAACTCAATTTCAATTGATCAATGATGGACATAAGCAGCTACACCCAAAGAAAGAACACTGGGAAATGAAATGTAAACTGTTTGCATTTTTGTTGTTCTTCCTGGGTTATTTTTACCTTCTGAATCCAATTCTCCCTGTGCAACAAGACAACTGTTCAGTTCTGCACACATATATTGTATCTAGGATATACTGCGACCTATTTAACATGTATAGGACTGCTTGCCATCTGAGGGAGGGGGTGAGGGAGGGAGGGGAAAAATCGGAACAGAAGTGCGTGCAAAGGATAATGTTGTAAAAAATTACCCTGGCATGGGTTCTGTCAATAAAAAGTTATTTAAAACAAAACAAAACAACAACAACAACAACAACAACAAAAACATCTTGGACTTGAGTGTCTTTCGCTGCCCAAGTGATATGATAATGAATTCATTAGTTACCATACGCATTTTTCTGAGGAAAGTCATTTATAAAACATACAATATCCAACTTTCTAGTGTTTTTTTTTCCTATTCTGAGTAAAAGAGACATAGTTAATAATCTTTCTGATAACTAAACATGAATTTTATTTCAGAGAATCAGAATTTAGTTTAGTTTTCCCAAACAATAAAATAAAGACTTTTTGTCCCAGATCTGCCACTAACTATTTCACTGAAATTATTTCATTTTCTCAGAACTTAGTGTCCTCTAGTGGAAAAATAAAGGTAAGCCAACAAAAGCTACAATCTAATTAATTAAAGCACAATAAAATGTTTTGAAGACCACAGATTTCTGAGATTTATAGGGAGAAGAGACCTCAGAAATCATTTAATTCAAAAGTCTCAAAATAATATCTTGAGACTACTTATACTTCTTCAGGGTCTTCCCCAGAAGTGATCATTCAGGAAGTTAATCTTTGTGGAGATGTGACCCGGCAACTATTTCTGTGACTGTAGTAACCCCTGCCTCCTTAGCAATCACAGAAGAACTGGAAAAGAAAGTCAGAGCCATTGAAATCTTTGGCACTGTCTAATTCAAAATTAGAATTATATGTTATTTTATCAATAAAAATAACATTAAGGAAGATGCATCACTTTGTGCTTTGTCTTTGCACTCGTAGGACAATTGGCCTTTTCCATCTAACTTGCAGCTGACATCTCCTATATGTCTTGTCTCTCCATTTTAGAATGTGTGTTAATTGAGAAAGGGACTGACTGCATTACTTTTCTTTCTTATTCCAATGCTTAGCAAAGTACTTGGCACATACAAGTACTTAATAATTTTGCTCATTCAATCAGCCCCATTATTTTACAAATGAGCAAATTGAGGCCAAGCGAAGTTAGGTATGTTCAAGTCATAAGCTAGTATTCAAACCTAGAAACTCTGACTTTAAATTTAAGAGCTCTAAATTAAAATTAACTGGAGTATATTCATGATTGTGAAACACTCTATACCTTCTTGCACCAAATGTTTTTATTTGTGTAAACTTCTAAAAGATAAGTTAATAAATACTTCATTTATTGTGAAAAAACTGGGAATAATCAGGGGAAGCTCACCAGTTATGGTGCTTATTGCATCTTTATTCACATCATTATGACTTACAATGTTCTTCAAAAATAAATCAGCTGGACATTACCTTAAAATTTCCAACCAAATTGTATTTCATTTATTTGCATATCTCAATTAAGTGATTCCAGTTTTTCTGATGATTTCTCAAATTCCACAATTATATTCCACTGCAAATGACTTAACTGGCATTAAGACTTTAGGCTTAACATACACATATACATCTTTTCTACATGCAAATACTGCATGTGCTTTTTCTGTTTCCTGCTAACTCCATACTGAATGCCTTTTATTCCCAGATCTTTAAAGTCTAATTATTTTCCTTTTAAACACATATCTCTCTTTTCAAAGACAGAGATAAGCTATAACTCAGAGTAAACCTAGCTTATCAAAACATGGACCCTATTTCCCTGAAAAGTATTATTTTCCCAACAATCATGCTTTTGATTAAACATTTTGCTTCAGGCCTTTATTGTTCCTTTAAATGTTATCTATGCTACCCTTCTCTCCACTTAAAAGAAAAGTAGTTCTCAGAAGAATTGCCTCAAGAGCAACAATAATATTCTTTTACTCTGTTCCAAATTCAAATTTAAGAGACACAAATGTAGTCTTTAGTTGATGCTGCATAGGAATTAACAATGTTCACTATTCTAGAGCAAAATCACATATGATGACAAAAGAAACAATATAACCTTTGGATGAAATTTTGGAATTTTACTGAACTTAAAGTTATTTTGAATTTTCAAAAAAAGTAGTTCTTTCTTCTCATTTATGTAGCACCAGAGCTAAAGTCCCCCCTCTTGAACTAGAACAATATCCTAGTCCTTTCACCGCTGCTCTTCATGTCCCTAAATGTTGTTTTGATTAGGGTGTAAGGGCACTGAAGACCATTCCCACATATTTTTCCTGATACTCATTGTTGTACCTCTTCTTCAAAGAAGGATCATATCCTTTCAAATAATATCTTTTTTCATCACAAAACCACCCGTATATGATCATTCAAATAACCATTCACAATTAAAATGAAATACAAATATGAAATTATGTCTTCTTGTATTTCTATGATAGATGTTTTATCATTAGGCTTGGAGACCTTACATCTATCACATCATAAGTACTTAATATTGGATTCAACTAGATGATTTTTACAATATGCATGTTTTCCTATCTCCCGTACCAAATTATAAATACATCAAACTTGGGAAGAATCCTTATTTTTTTTTTTTTTATTTCTCCCCTCCCTCTTGAAAAAGTGTTGAACTCTTTATGGGGCTACATCTTCTTATGTTAAAATGATATTATAGAATTTGACTTATGAAATTTTTATCCTTAGTGATTGGAAATCCATAGCAAGGACATGTTTAGAACCTGGACAAAACTTTGTGGCTTTTGGAGTATGGTGAACTATGCAGAATATAACGAAATAGGAAAATTGGAGTTAATATACAAACCACCTTTAACCAACTAGCAGATAAAGGTCAGTATGCAGACACTTCAGTACAGATTAATTTTCCTATAGCAGCCTATGAGCAAATTGCTGTTGCTGCTATAAAAACATGGGGCTCTCTTCAATGAAAAGACCCAAAGGGAAGTCTTCACAAAAATAGAGCAAGGTCCAAATGAACCCCTTGCTGATTTCGTGGGATGCCTGCAAACAGCTCTCATACGAACAAATGGAGAAAATTCAGTAACAGAAATAATGATCAAACAACTTGCTAGAGAAAATGCTAATGAGTTTTTTAGAAGAATTATATGAGAACTACACAAGGATGCTCCTTTAGAGGATATCATAAGACATTGTGCCACAGTGAGCATAAATGCCTTTTATACCCTGGCTATGATGCAGAATATGGGAAGACAGGGTCCCTCTTGGCAAGGGATTTCTAAAGAGACTTGTCAATGCTTTCAATGTGGTAAATGAATAGGGCATCTGAAAGCTCAATGTAGGCATAGAGATAGAGTGAGAAGACAAGATGAGAGAAGACTTAAAACCCTATGTACAAAATACAACAAGAATTTCCACTGGGCATCAGAATGTAGATTGACCCAGAGAAACAAGAAGTGGAGCCCAGCTTCAAGACCTCAAACAAAAAACAGGCAGGGCATGAAGGCAAATGAGTTTACACCCAGAGAGTCTTTAGAAGTTCAGGACTCTGACATGATCAATCAGCAGAGAAGCAATCAGATAGCAGAAAGAGATTATATTATCAATCAGCCAAAAAGCAATCAAATGGGAGAAAGGGATTACAATTGGGGAGAATACAGGTTTTTTAACACAACAGAAGGGCAATGTCCAGTGCGGGCAGCTCCAATGTAATTGCCAGGTGATGAGGAGAGATCTAGAAAGTGATGAATGGAAGGGACTAGATAGGTTAATTGCTTGGCAGAAAAAGTTTGCTTGTATCTCTACAGATGGAAAAGAAATCAGATAGGTGCCAAAGAGCACCTGGAGAGAGGCAGAAAAAGAGAAAAAAACTTCAAAACAAAGGAGAAGACCTAAGAAACATCTGACACTGAAATAACATGGCTGATAATGAGACTATTACAAAACAACTTCAGAACCATCAGGAATCATTGGATTCCCTGAGACATAACACTGATACAGAACTTCACAACCATCAGGAATTATTGGATTTTCTGAGATTAAAAAAAAAAAATTGTTGATAAGACTATTGCAGGACTTCAAATCTTGCAGAAATCATTGGATTCTCAGACACATGAAGTAATGGACAATAGATTGGTTTTGGACTGTTTCTAGGACTTATGGACATATATAATTCCTCATGTTGATTCATGTTGTTTTGTTTGTAATACCTCCAGTGTTGATAGATTTATGTATAACTGTTTCAAGTGAGACCCTTAAGAAATCTACTAATTTGGTTTGATTTCCCATTTCCTTTGGTATTTTCATCTCCCTTCCTGAGATGTCAGGGAGAGCGTGATCACTTCCTTTTTGGTGTTTTCAACCCTTTTTTGAGGAGTCGGGAAAGTGTGATCACCTCCTTTCTGGGGTTCTCACCTCCTTGAGAAGTCAGGGATGACATGACTACCTATGTTCTAAAATAAAAGAAAGCAGGAGATGTTATGAGCCAGAGCTCTGAACTTGAAACAAGGATTCTTACAAGGTGCTAAGTCAGTGCAATTGATGAGACAATGATTATTTAGTTTAGCATGGTGATTAATAGTTCTCTAAGTTCAGTATGATTGATTTCATCTTACAACAAATAATGGTTTCTTAGTGATATAATGATTGGTTTATACTCAGTGTAGAGCATAAGCCAGGGTCGGAGCCAAGGAGAGAGATTCATTCTACCTTCAGTCTGGTTCCTGGTGACGCTCTTGGGGGACTGAGAGAAAGACTCATTCATCCCATTTTACACCCTGTGGTGGCAGGCCTGTCTTCCTGCATTTTCTCCACTGAAACCAAGTCCCCTCTGAAGGCGATGAGAAAGCTAGCTGGGCACCAGCCAAAGGAGACAATAAAGACTTTTGGACTTGGTTATTCTTGTGGTGATTACTCTGCTGAAAGAAAGGCTGCTTAGAGACCTCCAGAAAACCCACAAAGAACATTACAGGACACTAACATATTATTGGTGAAATTGTGAACTGATCCATCCATTTTGGAGTACAATTTGGAACAATGCCCAAAATGCTATAAAATTTTGCATGCCCAGCAGTAACACTAACTAAGTCTGTATCTCAAATAAATTTAAAAAAAGAAAAGGACAAAAATATTCATAGCAACTCTTTTTGTGGTATCAAAGAATTGAAAATGAAATGAGCATCAACTGGCAATAGCTGAACAATTTCTAGCAAATGATTGTTATGGCCTGTTAGTGTGCTATAAGAAAGAATGAGCAAGATGCTTTCAGAAAAACAAAAAAGACTTACATGAATGGAGGCAAAGTGAAATGAAGAGAACCTGGAGAACTTTGTGCACAGAAATAGCAATATTGTAAGATGATCAACTGTGAGTGACATACTATTTTCAGCAATACAAAAATTCAAAAAAATTCTGATAGACTTTTGAAAAAGAAAATGATCTCCACATTCAGAAAAAAAAAAAAAAACCTATGGAGTTTAAATAAAAATTTAAGCATACTAATTTTTATTTTATTTTTCATGGTCTGTGTTTTCTTTCATAATATGACTAATATGTAAATATATTCTGCATGATTGTATATGTATTTTTCTAGTCTTTTACAATCATGATTAACTCTTCATGACATTATTGGCATTGTCTTGGCAAAGATACTGGAGTGATCTGCCATTTCCTTCTCCAGTTAACAGATAAGAAAACTGAGGCAATAGGGTCAATTGACTTGTCCAATATCATATAGCTAGAAAGTGTCTGGGCCATATTTGAACTCAGGAATATCACTTTATCCACTTTGCCACTTGGCTACACATGCATAATCACACCAAACTGCTTGCTATCTCAGGAAAGGAGGAGGGAGAGGACAGAGAGAATTTATAACTCAAAAAATTTAAAAATATAAATGTTAAAAATTGTTTTTACATATGAATGAGAAAATGTTACTGAGATTTTAAAAAATAATCTTAAAGATTCAAGGTCAAATATTTTAGAACATTTGCAATATGAATCAGTTGAGATTCTAGAAAGATCTGTTTTCACATGATCTTTTTCTTCCATCTTGAAGTGTCTGAAATTAGTATTCCTATTAAATTAAGATATAAATCATACAATTTCCTTTAATTCTCTAAAATCAGCTATACCATTCATCTGCCCAATGCCCATTGCAAATAAATTTGCCTACATCAGGATCACTATTAACTTCCTTTTTGCATAGTCTTATCTTTCTCAGGGTAAACTAATGCCCTCACTCTAAGTTCCACTTGCATTTCTGATGAAATTAATTCATAACCAATGATAGATCAATTCAGTTATATTAAAAGCATTCAGGGGGGAAAAAACCCTTGTCTAATCCTTGAGTGAATACATAGTTCGTATTGTTAGCTGAAAAGTTTTGAAACTCAGTGAGTCAGCTTTTGGAAAATTGATTCAGAGCAAAAATGCTCTTTTGTTTTATTCTTAGCAGTAGCCATTCAAAAACCTTAAAAATATCCTGAGAATCCTGCCTTAGTTAATAAAATCACATTCTGTTAGATAATTATTGTCATATTCTTAATATGTTGATGTACATATCATTGTCTTCTGATTGCCTATTAAAAAATAATAAATCTGAATTGTTTCCTAAAGACAAAAACAAAAGAAAAAAAAACAAGCTTGGTATAATTTTTGAAAGGGGGGTGGCCATTTCCAAAGCTTTTAGCTCACAATATATTTTATTTGGAATAGCCTGAGACCTCTGCTATAATATTCTCCATTAACTATAAATGAGAATTTTCTCAGAAGAGCTGGAAAGCTGCAAACAAAAGCTTAAAATACATGGAGGTCTTATACAATAGATTCTATAATTCTGTGATAATTGCATCCATTTAAAGATGAAGCATTCAAAATTGCCACTTGTCCAACCTACTTAAGAGGAGCAAACCAAAAGCATGAAGATAAAAATTGTTGGTTGTCCTCTAGACGGACAGGTTTAATATACGCTGGAGTCCAATTTTAGATAGGGTAGGATGATATATGTGCTGAGTTCACTATTTGTCTTGAGGCTTATTACCTTTAGTAGATATGCACTTTGTATGAAGATAGGATATTAAAAGCACCTGGTTAGTAAGATCTAACATGCAAATAAAGATTAAAATGCAGCAGACCTCTGGCACTTATCCATGTCCATTCATGTCAGAAATAAGATACATAAATGTCTATATAAAGAGAAAAAAATCACAGCCTTGAGACCATAGGTTCTTTCCAAGAACTGTGGCACAAATTAATAGCCCTATAATTTTGTCTTAAAGACACATTTTTAAAACTACACTTTTTTGCTACCTGTCCTATCTAGAAAAGTACAACATTTTCTTTTTCCTACTTTCCTGGCTCAAATAACTATTTACATATGTGAATTAATAAGTAGTTATGTATAAAGTTCAACATAGCTCTATAATAAAAATTAAATGTTTATTGTTTTAATATATGTTTAAATGCCAAATTAAACTGTGTTCATAGTTTCGTTAATGTGACTACCACATTCTAAAGTGAAGCATGAAATAACTGTCCTCCAGTCAAAGTTATAGGGCTTTGCTCTGATTTGAAACCTTAATCCCTTCCATGCTGTTTCATCTACTACCATGCTTTTATACAAGTGCTAATTAGATTGGGAAAGATTTCTCATACAGATCTTTTCATATAACAATAAACATAAAAATACTATTAAAAACAGCTAATGTTTATGGGGGCACTTCAAAATTTTTGAAACACTCTGTATAGATTATTTTATTTTATCTTCACAACCTTAAGAGATAGGGGCTATTTCTTTTACTTTGCAGATAAGAAAACTGAGACTTAGAGAGATTAAATGACTTACCCAGGTTCACAAAATCAAAAGGTGAAGCAATATTTGAATACAGATCTTCATTATCTAAAAACAGTTGCCCCAATTAGGAAGCCACAAAAACACTTCTTATATCTATAATGCTATCCGTAGGAATTCCCTGAATTCAGTTCTCTTCCTCCTAATTATTGCTGTTTTTGTTTCCAGGACGGCTGCTTTTCCTTTCATCCCAGGGTCATCCTTTCTAGGCCAGGGCAACTATATCCCCATTCCCTGAATTTAGAGTTCCTCATTTCCACTGGAAAATGGAAAGAGTGAGGAGCAATTACATAAGCTCAGAATATCATAGTTGAAAAATACTTTTAGATATCATGCAATAAATACAGTTCTTTTCAAAGGTACCTGTAAGGCTCTCCAAGCTCCTTTCAGGAGATCTGCAATCTATAAACTATTTCTAAAATAAAATTAAGATGTTTTAATTTCTAATGTAGAAAAGCAATAACATATATAAATTTAAGCTCTTGCCTCCCAATATTTAAAAAAATTAAATATCCCCTCAATAATGTTTAAAGATTAAAGGAGACCAGAGACCAAAATGTTCAAGAATAACACATAATACCAGTCCTGCATTTTACTAATGAAGGGACTAAGCTACAAAGAGATTAAGTGACTTGCTCAAAGCCCCAGAGGTCATAAATGGTCAGCAGGGTTTGAACACTAAATCTACCTTTAGGATCCTGTCCATTACCCCAGAGAAACCATCAATCAACCTACATTTATCAAGCACTTGCCATGTGCTGGGTACTGTATAACTTTATCCATTCTAGTTGTAAGGACTACACTACTGGGATATTAATTACTGGAATCCTAAGTCAGAACTCTAAATTCATGTTCCATATTGTGTAGTATTATTAAGTAGTTTGTTCAGATATATTACAGATTACATAGTTTTTATCAAACCTGTCTAGGAATTTAAACAATGAATTTTCAACTCTTGTTTATACAGGAATAATATATTTGAGTTCAAAGGAACCAAGTGACAAACAAACTTCATACAACACTGATTTCCCCCCATATACATATATTTGCAGATGAGAAAACTGAACCACAAAGAAGTTAAATGAATTGCTTAGTGTCACTCTAATAGTATTTGAGGCAGGATCTGAATCAGTCTTTCTGATTCCAAGTAAATTCCCTGTCTACTATACCACAAATAATTCATATTTAAATAGTCCTTTAAGGTTTGTAAATTATTTTTCATAGAAGTATTTTTTACTCAAGAAAACCTAACCTGACCTATCAATTTCCACTAGGATCATATTTCTCTCTTCTTTTTTAAAGCTAAACTTCTTGAGGTGAATTTTTACAATAGATGTCTCCAATTACTTTTCTAACACTTTCTTTTTAGCTCTTGCAGTCTGGTTTGCAGCTTAATCATTCAACTGAAATTGTTTTCTTCAAAGTTTCTAGTGATCTCTTAATCGTCATCTCATGATCTTGTTTTCTCAATCTTTATGTTTCTTGACCTCATAGAAGTGTGACATCTTTTTGATATTTTCTACTCTCTAGATTTTTGTGTCATTGCTTTCTCCTGGTTGTACTCATGCCTGACTACTCTTTCTCAGGTTCCTTTGCTCAGTCTTCTAGGTCATAGCCACTAACTGAAATTTATCCTTAAGCTCTTTTTGATCTCTTTTCTGCCTCTGTGTTATTAAAATAAGGCTAAATCAGCTCATATGGATTTAGTTATGATCTCTATTCAGATGATGTCAGATCTCTCTCCCTGGATCCTATTGAATGTCTGAAAATAAACATCCCATAGACATGTCAAATTAACATTTCAAACCTAAATTTATTATCTTTCCCCCTAAATTTCCCCTCATTCCTAGCTTTCCTATTACTATTGAGGTTGCCTAATCTAGATATCAATCTTAAAATCTTCCCTCTCCTTCAATGTTTATCGAGTAAGGTATCACTCTAGTTAGTCACTCAAGTCCTACTTAGTTGTCAAGCTGATCTTCCTAAATCAATGCTCTAACCATGTCATTCTTCTATTTGATAAACTTTGGTAGTTCTCTATTACCTCCAGGATCAAATATAAAATACTCCATTTGGCTTTTGAAGTTCTTTGTAACATGTCACCTTCCTGTCTTTCTGTTCTTCTTACATATTTTACCCTTCCACATACTCTAAAATCCAGGGATACTAGTCTTGTTTCTGAGATATGACATTGCATTTCCTGATTTTATGTTTTTTTTTTTTTTTTTATTGGATGATCCCTATGCCTATAATTCTCTCCCTCCTTATGTAAGTATCTTCCTTCTGGTCCTAGATAGAAATTCATTTTTTTTAAGGATCACTTTCAGATTTCTTTAATGCTAATACCTTCCTTCTGAGATTATCTCCAACTATCTAGTCTATATCCTGTCTGCATATAGTAGCTGCCATGTTTGCTTTTCTATTAGTTGCATATTCTTAATAAATGCTGGTAGGTTTGTTAATTTGACTTAAAACTCTATAAGGTCACTAGTAGAAGTATAATTGCTCCTATTTCACAGATGAGGATATTAAGGTTCTGTCCTAAGTGCCTTGTCCATGATTACTTAGTTTATAGATATCTGAAGCAAATCTGCAACATAAGTCTTCTGATTCCAAATCAAATGATTTAGGTACTACACAGTGCTGCCTCTCGGTTGCAGACTTTCAGTGTCTTTATGAACTCTACATTTAAGATAAAGTAGACTTTTTTTTTTCATATTTTCTTCCTGTACTTCCCTATCCTGTCCTCATATCTTTTTTCATTTCTTTTTGGGTGACTGGAAAGGCTTCCTCCACCTACCAACCAAGAAGTCTGTCTTCGTTTTAGTAACAATTTTACTGATACCTCCTTGATGAAGTCTTTCCTAACAATTCCCATGATTTGGCCCCCTTCTACTTTCCCCATTAACTGAAAATGTTCTCTCCCTCTCATTTCTCATGGCACTTTGTTTGTACTTCTCTTTTATTTCTGGTAACAAAATTTCTTGAATATATATCTTTTGCAAGATCTTCAACAATGGATTCTTCATCAATTCTTTTTTGTATTCCCAATGCGTAAAACAGACTTCTATATAGTCTTAAATAGTTGACATATTTATTTTGAATAATTATGCATATTTTTAGAAAGGTTCTGTTTTCCTTTTTCAACAGAGAAAATGGAAAAGGGGGAAGGCTAAGAGTGAGAGAAAATACATTAATTTTTTTAAAGTATAATTTCCCCAGCACCACCACCCTGAAAATCATAATCCCCGATAGAAAAGGAAATAAATAACAGGAGAAAGAGAACTAGGATTAGAATCAGAAGAAGCAACATTACTCAATGAACAGAACACTGGACTTGGAGTTAGGAAAACCTGAGTTTTAAATTCCAAGTCAAATATTTAGTAGCTATGTGACTTTGGGCAAATTCCTTAGTCTATCTAGGTTTCATTTCCTTATCCATAAAATTAGTGGAATTACATTAGAGAGCCTCTAAAATCTTGCCAAATCTTGGGTTATATGCTTACTCAATTATATAACCAAGGCATCTCAGTTCCTTTATCTGTAAAGTAGGGAGAGCAAATATTCTACCTAGCTCATTGGACTGCCACAAAGATGGTTTTGTGACTTTAGAATGTTCTACAAATATGAATTATGATTACCTTGATCAGCCTTTCTTTTTTATTCTTGGCCTCTAGCAATTTCATGGATATACAATACCAACAATACATCTGTCCCTTGTTAAAGCATAAGCAGAAGTACCTTGGAATAATAGTGGGGGCTGTAAATAATAAATGGTCTCCTCTGAAGGCCATGTGACAAATGTAGGTTGAGAGGTGGAAACTCAGGTGCATTAATTCTTCGGAAAATTTGATCATTTACTATAATTAAACTTGGACATAAAAGAGGGCACAAAGTATTTCCTAAAATTCTTCACTGAAATATTCAATAATGATGCCCAATGGGGTTGCTTTTTAACATTTTGAGATATTTTACTATTTAACGAAGAAAACCAAATCCCTGAAAATGTACAAAATATCTCAAACTATTTTTTCTTCTTCTTCAAGTTATGGGATTATTATAATATGTAAGACCTTTCACCTATTAAGAACTTAGTCTTGAGTCAAAAGAGGAAAAAAAATAAAAAGATATCAGGAATCAAAACATATTTCAAAGTATGTATAGTCATTTAAATTAGAACCCTTAGAACTTCATAAAGAGACTACAGATTTATTGTTTTGCATACATTAGTAACCAAATAGCAATAACCAATTACTCTGTTTTCTAAAGTAACTTCAAATCTAACAGAAACAAAGGAGAAAGAAAATCAAACTGGCACATAACACAAGTATTTCAGACATGGCAGTTTAAGTTAACTTGAAATAGGGAAAATCAGCCATAAGTCCCTTAACAGCCTGTATAACTGTTAACTTGGGGCTGGGACTATAATGCATCTCAAAATGAAGAATGTATAGCTCTTGTGTCCCATTGCATAATATAAGTAGATAGGTATACAGATAGATAGATAAATAGATAGATCTGCTATTTTAGGACTTTTAAAGTCATCCATATAAACCTAATGAGTAAATTGACACTGCTTGTCATAGAACTTTCAAGGGAGAGCTGTTTAAAGTAAAGTCTATAATAACCTTTCATCCAAAGTGCATGTCTCAAAGCCATTTCCAATGGAAGTAGTTCAGTTCCTACTGATTGTTTATTCTACTCACTTGTGCTGTTGTCACTCCACTTAAACTTATTCCTTTTGATAAAGTTTAAGAAAATGTTCATCTCATCTCAAATGGTGGTTTTTGGTTTTTAAACTCTTCTTCCAAGGACTATAGAGAGTACATTTTTTTAATCCCAAGAGGGTTCTCTGATCCTACTCTCCCATACCATCTGTCTAACACTATCCTAGAATGTCTGGGACCTAGGAAATTAAACTTCACTAATTTACATCAGGCATGGGACTTTTTCTATGTATATATATATATATATATATATATATATATATATATATTAAAAAAAAAACATTTTTGGTGCTTCCAACCAGTTCACAAAACTGGGTGATTAATACAAAGATTCAAAATAACTTCAAAGAATCTATAATTCATGATGAAAAATGCTATTTACCTCCAGAGAACTGATGAACTAACTCTAAGTGCAGCTTGAACCATACCTTTTTCGCTTTTATTTTTTTCCAACATGGCTAATGTGGGAAATGCATTTTGCATTATTTCAAAGGAATAATGGGTAATAATGTAAGCTACAACCGTTACATTAGCTATCAGAAGTCTTAACATACCATCTAAAATATTGATATTTCACATGGGACACTATAACCTCATTTTTTGGTATTGCTGCTCCCATAAATATCTAGAAGCTGTTCTCTCCTCTCAACTGAACCAAGACTGTATTATCTCTGTTATCTGGATATCCAATAGAAACATCTCTTGAGTGCTGCCTGCTCTTCACAAGTTGAACTTATATAACTAGCTTCTTTCCTGCCTATATAGCTATAGGTATAGATCAGACTCAAAACCTAGGGGAACCATCACAATCTCATCCTATCTCCATCCATTTTGAGACTTCGGTTGCAGAGAATATCCTTCTTTAGACCTCATTCTGACTGATATACATACTTCTTTTCTTATTATTTGTACTTGTAACTTTGTCTCACAAAATTATGCGTTCAGAAGGCAATTATCACTAACTGTAAGAAATAGTATAGGCTGCATTTAAAGGCACACATTTTAAATTTTGATATAAAGAAGTCAGATTTAGATTGTTTGCCTTCAGAAATTCCTAGTTACAGTAAAGACAAAACCAATAAAATTTCTGAGCTAGAACCAATACCAGCTAAATAACCTGATCTGGATTAGGTCAGAAACAGAGAAGGTATGAATTACCCCAGCCATTATGGTAAATTTGAAACTAAGGTCAAAGGACTATAAAACTATACAGATCCTTTTACCTACTAATATTAAGTCTATATTCCAAGAAAGTTAAAAAATGAAAGGAAAAGACGCCACATACATACATACATATACATCCACACACAAAAAATTATAATAGCACTTTTGTCATGGTCTGGAATTGAAATTGGAGAATGTCTGAAAAAGTTATGATTTACATGATGGAATATTATTGAGTTGTAAGAAATGACAAAAAGGATGACTTCTGAAAAACCTGAGAAAACTTATATGAGCCAAAACAAAGTTAAGCGAGTAGAATTACAACATTGTGCAAAAGAATAGCAATAGTATAACAATATTCAACTGTGGAAGGCTAAATTATAACTGATCAATACAAAGATTCAAAATAACTTCAAAGAATCTATAATTCATGATGAAAAATTCTATTTACCTCCAGAGAACTGATGAACTCTAAGAGCAGCTTGAACCATACCTTTTTCACTTGTATTTTTTTTTTTCACCATGGCTAATGTGGGAACTGCATTTTGCATGATTTCATAGGAATAATGGGTATTATATTCCTTTCCTTCCTAAGTAATGAGGGAGAGAGTAAAGGAAGAAATACTTGGGAACTGAAATTAAAAAAAAAAAGATAATGCCAAAGAGAGAGTCATACACAGAGACAAAGATAGACACAGGGACAGGGACAGGGAAACACAGAGAGACAGAGAGAGAGAGGAAGGAAGAGGGAAGGAAGAGAGGGAGGGAGGGGAAGAAGAAAGGAGGAAGAAAGAGAGGGAAAGAGATGGAGAGAAAAAGAAAGGGAAGGAGGAAAGATGGAAGAAAGGGAAGGAGCAAGGGAGAGAGGAAAGAGGAAAGGAACAACAGAAGCAAAGAAGAACAAAATGAGGGATGGAAGAAGGAAGGAGGCATGGAAGAAGGAAAGAGGAAGGGAGGGGAAGAGAGGAAAGGAAGGAGAGAAGGAGGGACAAAAAAAAAGGAAGGAAGGAAGGAAGGAAGGTAGGAAAGAAGGAAGGAAGAAAGATGGGAGAGAGAGAGAAGAGAGGGAGGGAGGAAGGAAAAGAGGGAAGGAAGTAGGAAGGGAGGAAGAAATAAAGGGAGAAAGAAAGGTAGAAATTAAAATTTCCCACCTACTCAGCAGTGATATTAGATCCATGACTGGCTTTTATTAATTTCAGCCTGGACAAGATAGAGATCAAATCTTGGGGGGGAAGGGAAGAATAAAACAAATTTTAAAAAATATGAATAAAAGAATCTTACTGATTCCTCTTTTCAATTATTTCCTATGGCTTCCCCTTATAATTAACATATTTTGCTAATGGAGAGGAGAACTCTTATGGCTCTGATGGTATTATTAAACTATGTGACATAATACAGTAACATGCTCACAAGGATGGTGATTCAACTTAAAAATTAAGTTCAGAATCTTCTGTTTAATGAGGCAGGGAAGAGAATGTGCAAAAAAAATAGAAAGATTTTATTCTAATGACTGAGATTTTAAAAATGTTGATCTTTAGGTATTTATAAAATTCAAATACTAAAAAATAACCCTTTCCCTGAAAATTGACAGCCAAGGTTGTAATATATGTGAACTTTTGTTTGTTTTGTTTATTTGTGGGGTATTATTTTATTTTGTTTGTTGTTCCCCACAAATATCCTCCTTTAGAAAGCAATATAAAAGTAGTTGTATAATTTGGATGACTTCTTTCTGAAAATTATTTCCTATTAATCTTATATTTTATTTATACTTGGTTTATATCTGTTTGTATGTCGCTTCTCCCAATGCATTAAAAATGTCTTGACGGCAGATACCATCTTTCTTTTCTTTTCTTTTTGTTGTACCTCTAGCTATTAGCGCAGTGTTTAGCACATAGCAGGTGCTTAATAAGTGTTTATTGGTTGACTGTCATTCATTTTTAAAGTATATGTTTGCAAAATCTTCCTTCAAATCACATTTTATAGGTAAGGAAACTAGAATTTAGCACTGTTTAATGACTTAACCATACTCCAGAGTGATTAAATGTCAGTCTGGACTCAAGCCTCTACCTTCAAATTTAATGCTCTTTCCACTAAATTATACCACTGAATAATTATAAAATATTCTATGTACTCTTACCTCCCCAATTCTCTTAAAAAGCATGTCAGACACATTAGTAACATTATTTTATCTATATATAATCTATATTATGTCTATATATAATCTATATGTATGTGTAGTTTGTTAAATGTATATGTTAGCTTTGGCCCAATTTATAAATGCTGAAACTTCAAAATTAACTTTTTATAAAATTTCATTATATTGTCCATCACAACAATTTTCTTTTCAATTTTTCTAATCATTTCTAATTAATAGAGTGGCTTTAAATTGAGAAAAAGAAGGAAAATTTCATCTAATAAAATTCACTGTGTTCTATAAGTATACCATTATTGATATTTCTAAAATATAGTATTATTAAAAGGTAAGGCATTTTAAATATATGATCATCATTTTAACTTTAACATGCCTAGTTTTATAGACAATGAAGCAAATATTTAAGTGTTACCATATCTTTTCTGTATATAAAATGCAAGATATTTGGATTGTAAATGCCCCAGACAGATTTTCCTTAGAAAAAATCCAGTAAACAGAAATTAAAATAACTATGCCATTTAAAAAACTTATATGTAAATATTTCTATAATTCAAACATTTTCAGTAAACATTTTTTTTTCAGCAACCAGTGAATTAACTTTTTAAAAAATCATTTTCAGTATACCCCACTCTCTCCATGCCAATACAGGAATGGGGTGTGATAACTGAAAATTCCTATAAATTTTTTTACATACCACCACAGAAATATTAATAAGTAATATTTTAAATTATTCACTGAATTTCTAAATATATATTTATTGTTGTTGGTTCTGTTGCTATTATTTTGCCAAAGTTATTTGGACTTTCATTCCTTCCAGCTAGAAGTATTCTTAGAAAATATTCATATGATGTCATATGGATTCCAAATAAAAAATAAAATTATAAGTATACTTACAGTTATAATACACATTGTTACTGCATTCATGGCATGCTAATATATTAATTTCTATTTCAATTTTGTTTTAACAACAACTGAAGTATGTTCTGAAAACTCAAATGCATTTTGTCAATAATAAAAATTTCTGATGACAGATTTCAGTATGTCCTTTCATAAAACTTTCATAAACATCATTTTGAGCAGTTTCTGAAATGTAACTACTGAAGTTCATCTAAGATTATAAGAAAATTTTTAAAATAAAATTATGCTTCTTAAAACCTCTTTGAGCTAAAATTTAAGTTGTACAATCTGAAGCATTTTAAAAAATTACTTTAGCAATGAGTTTCCAAAACTGTTCTTCAGCTCAAATAATTACTAGACTCAAAATAATGCAAATAAAAACATTTTTGTTCATAAGGGAAGCAGGGAAACACTTACCTAAGTTTATTATACTAAAGCAATATGCAGGTGCATATTCTGAACCAACTTAGATGACAGTTGCAGCCCAATTATGATTTTAATGTTTATCATGCCAGTAACATCCCAAAGACATTTTTTCACCATTGCTTCAAATATTAACTCAATAAACTTAATAGGAAACTCTGTGGTACATTTCTTCATCTCTTTTAAAGATATATGTTTAGGGACCATGTCTAGCTAGTTTCAGTTAAATGTATATAATAGAGAATTCTAGAAAACTTTCTGCTAAATCATAAAGGAAAAGCAAATGTATATCAAGTGGATAATAATACAAATGAATTTAAATTTTGTTCAATGTAGCATTTTCTATGTAAAATGAAATAAATGAAGAAATTTAAAGGTATGGATATGTGCAATTCTTTTCCTTAACACAAATTCTGAGTACTGGAATTATATTTAAATTTGGGGCTTCCTAATATCAGTTTAAGAGATGACCTTTGATAAACAATGGTATCAACAAAAGCCATCTTTCTTTCCCTCAAACTTTCCTCTGCACCCTTACTATAGAAGGACTAGGTGAACTACCCTTCTGATTATGAGAGTCAGAGGTCAATAGAGATAAATTTGTGTTGACTTGCTTTCTTCTAATTCTGTTAATCAAACAAGATTTCCTGATATGTACTGTCCTGGCAAGTGGACTACATATGCTTCCCAAAGACTAGACTAAGAAAAGGGCAACTTATCACAAACAGGCTGGCCAAAAATTTGATAATTAGTCATTTAGTCAGAGCAACCCATGAAATCATGAAGTTTATACCTAATCATGCATTAATTAACTATAGAGATCTCTATCATGCTGGAGAAATGCTGCAAATAACTAGGGATAGGATGGACTGTAATTAATTTAAAAGTCAGGAAGATGAACACAAAAATAATTTATATTGTAATGACTGGAATGAAAAAATAATCCATATGCAATGTAACTGAAGTTTTAAAAATGGTAACAATGCATGGCATGTTATAATAAACCAAAATTATAATGGTTTAATAATAATGACTTTCTCTGTCACAGTCAAATTTACTTTCATTGGCTTTTTCAACTCAGACAATATTATCAAATGTAGACTAACTTATTTCCATGACCACATCCTTCAAACAGCACACTAAAATCACAACTAGGAATCTCATTATAACAGATTATAAGAGATAATATTTCATGATAGATACTCTATCTCTGATCTTTCTGTCTTTATACTATCCCCATGCTTGGAAGGCTTTATTTTCTCACTAGCCTATTAGAGTCCTTGACCCTATTTAGACTCATAACAAATGCAACCTCCTCCAGTTAGTTTTTCCAATCTCCCTAAGTGTTTGTGTATTCCTCTCTAAGGCTTATTTTCATTCACTCAGTATTTAGCTTATATGTACTGATTTTGGATATGGTGTGTCTCTAAATGGAATTTAACCTTCTTGAAGGGAGTAATGTTCTTTTTAATTTGTATCTTCAATGCAGTCCTTAGCCAACAGTAAGAGTTTAGTAAGAGCTTGCTGATTGATCTCATATCACAACTGTATCTCTCTTGCCTTTATCATTTCAACTTCAGATGTTTATTTTTCATACTAACACTCTCAAAATAAGGAATACTTTAGGTAGGAAATTTAATTGAATAGGATTTTCAGTTCAAATTTTCCACAAGGATGCAAGACACCATTGAGTTTGGAGAATTTGGAGGTTCTACCCATTTTAGAGCATGTTTTTAGATCAGATATTTTAGTGCACTGGGAATTTTATTTCCCAGTCCCTCTTTATAGGTTTTATATGGAATTGTAGGAAAATAGATTTTTAAGCCAACAAATCTCTCTGTATTATATTACTGTTGTAGTCCTATTATATATCATTAAGATGATGGATATATAATGGACATAATTTATTAGAAATTAAGTTTTCCCTCTATCTTAATAGAAGAGAACAAACAGGGTGAGGTTTTTAATGTAATAAGTGTTTAGATAAGGGCAAAAGCATTGACCAAGGGGGAAAATATCTCTTCCAGAATCACAGAAAGGAAATACTTCCCCCTCTCTAGGTTGTACATTACTATAAATCTAAAAATACCTAGGAACTGATACAGCTTCAATCCAAAAGTTGCAATAGTAGTTTGAAAATAGGAATGGGGCTGAAAAAGGTAAGAAATTGCCTGATCCTTCCGAATTCTTTTCCATACTTTAGGCTGGGAAATAAATGTTTACTAAAGGCTCACTTTCCTATCCCCACTATATTTTAAAATTTGCTCAATTCCAAGGCAAGTGAATTAAAAAAGAAAATGGATAAATCGTTGTGAATCTGAATGTGCATTATTGTATCTAAGGATGCATTTGAAAATAAAATATTAAAGAAGTAAAATATTACTAATGAAATAAGTAGCTTTTAAAATATACTTTATCTGCATCTCCATTTAGGATTCTTGTTCTCTTATGAGTCAAACATGCTAAGTGATAAATAAAGGTCTGGTGAGGAAAATGACAAAAATGATCATTTCTAGGTTTCTTATTTTCCATTGCAAATCATTTTTTTTTAAGTTTCTAGTTTTTCTTATTTTAATCTCTGATGGCCCCTCAGCATGATTTAGATAGCAATTTTCCAGGAGAGTATGACAAAATGTGGCAATTTTGCCAGTACAGTGTCAACATTTGAAAATTTGTTAGGTGGTATGTCTTTAGAAAAGCATTAAAAACTGTAAAATTTGTTTAAATAACCAAATATCTAAACTAAGTAGTAAATGAAATATCACTGGGACTTCACAAAGGACCATTACCAAATTAAGCAGGTGACTTAACATCAAGTAATTCATACCATTGAGGTCATAATAGTAAATACAGGTTTTGGGAAAATTTGTCAATTTGCACTGAAGGTGGTCTGGGAATAGTATCAGAAATGCTAAGAGCCCGTGGGTCAGTTTTTGTCACTATTCCTTCTCTGATAGTACTTTCTAGCTGGAGAAGTTCCAAAGATAATAGATGTTACTGCCAAAAACACTGGACTCTTCTAGAAATTATGGAAGAAAGAAAATAATTAGCTCTTCCCATTTCATTCCATACATCCTAAGTTACATTCAGAATTACATTCCTTTTTTCCTTATACAGGCACACAAAATGAATCAGAATCTAATTATTGGTCAGTAACTCAGAAGCTTTGTTGGTCCAAACTATACCTCTACAGGAATCTTCTCTATAAATATATCTCATAATAACTAATCATTCTCTGTTTGAAGACTTCCAATAATGGTATATTATCTTCCAAGCCCGCCATTCCATCTTATAATAGCTGTCATTATAAGGAAATTTTCCTTTGTACCAAACAAATTTGCCTTTCCTCACTTTCTACCCATTGCTTAGGAATTAAAAAGTGTTATTATCTTATAATTTGTTTTTTTTTTTTTAATTTTCCTGTCCTTTAAAAAGCTAACATCCTCAGATCCTTTACAAGACTTTCATATCTTCTCTGGCTCTTTTTACCAAAATGCATGCTCTGGATGTATTCCAGTTTATCTGTCTTTCTTAAAAAGTAGCTCTCAGTACTAACCATAACACTCAAGTTGTGATCTGAATAGAATATAGAGGACTACTGCCTCCCTCACTGTGGTCATCAAGAATCTATTAATGCAATTTGAATTATGCTTTTCAGGTTTTATTGTTTTTGTTGCCAAATTAGTACTCTTTCCTATTTTGTTTGTTAAGGAGTTAAAGTGAAATAGAATTGCCCCATTTGTAAAGTATCTAATTCTTTCAGGGGTAATAAAATGCATGTTTTTGGCATTCCCATCATCCTCCCTATGTTCCTATAGCACTATGAACTAAAACAATTAAGTTTCTGTGATTTACTTAGCCAGGCATCGTAGAGTTCTTAAATTGAAATAAATCGGCAAGAGTTGACTGCAGTTCCCAGAAGCTAGTCTACCAAGATATTTATTGAGCTGACATGTTTGCAGGGAGGACAACTAGGCAGTCTGCCTGCCCCAGGGTGTCTGGAAATTCAATTGTAAAGAGAGAGGCAAGGCCAAAACTAGAGGCAGAGAATGACATTTTTTTTTCCTTATAAAGTGAAAAATTCAAGTAAGCATCATAGCACTGATATTTTAAGCTTTGGTTTTTACTTTTACCTTTGATTATCTTGAAATAAATGTCAAAGGGAAATGATATTTTTTTTCTCAGAGGGAAAAATACCTCTATAGAAATAATACACACCCCAAAAGTTTAAGAATTTAATGAAAATATAAACATATTTTTGATTGTTTTAGTCATAAATAAAAACATTTTAAAAAAATTCTTTGTATATGTATATGTGTGCCTGAAAATTTCAGACTTGCTTTCAGATTTGCCAAATCAATTTTGGAGAGATGGCTCTAAGAGAGCTTATTACTGTTTTTATTCATACATATATATAGAGTAAAATTTATTAAATGTATAGTTCAACTTTTCATAAAATTAAATGCAGAAGTTTATTAATAATATTTTTCACTTTAATAAATCTGTGATATCATCAGTGAAGAAATTCTCTCCATTGGTGTAGATAGCAACCCATTCTTGCCTTCTTATACTGTATGATTCTTGTAAACTTTTTTCTCATCAAGGCTCCATAAAGGAGTTACTTGATTTTTGGAGTCCATGTTTCTATTAAATGTATGTGATACTGAAATGCCTTTGTAGAATGTTAATAGCAAAAGCAAAAATATTGAAAATAGTATTGAGGTGAATCTAAGTTCTTTAGGGTATTCTAGGACAAGTGTTAAATAGAGAGAGGAACAACGAAAAAGGATTTCCCAGCAATTCATTCACGGAAATAAGATTCCAGATAAAATGTAACATTTGAAATTCTATTTTACAGGAGTAAAATGGGAATGTTTTCTTCAGAGTGAGAGGTGGGGCAGGTTGATTCCAAAGGCTTACAACAAAATTGGCATTTCATTTCAATGTGACAACAGCCTTCTTGACAGCAGATTAGTTTAACATTGAACATCCCAGCAAAACAGTTATCCATTTTTGAGTGCATAATAATTCATTGTTGCCCTTCACTGTACATTAAATGTCACCCATCATTGTGACAGGAATATAAAAGAGATTGCACTGGAGTCAGGAGCCAAAATGAAAGCTGTTAATGCAGTCATTTTCAATGTGGTCTTTTTAACCTAGTTAAGTTTACAAAAATGTTCCATTTGGAGTAAATTCAGTTCAGAATAAGAGGGGAAATGCATAATGTCTATTAAAATTACATAATATCTCTATAGCACTATCTGCAGCCTCTATGACATAAACCTTGTTATATATGAAATAGTATTATGGTGAGTTTATATTGTCTTATGAACTGGAACCTCAGTGAATCTAAGCCAACTTACCTAATTATTTTATCCTAATTTTATATTGTATTGACTAAAGTTCTAGAAAAATGTCAGACTGTTTAGTGCTCTATACAAGATAAGTCAAAAATTCCATATTCTATTTAATTTGGGGATGTGGGGTGAGACAAGGAAAATGAAAAACAATTCTACTACTGAACCATTCTTTTTAGTAGTGTACTTTGTTAGTTTCTACAACAAAGAGACTCTGGTTTTCTAAATATTGTTCTATCACTGGTATAAATTTTAATAAGAGGAGATAGTTCATAAATTTAAGGAACAGTGTTTGCAAGAATTCCTATGTGTGATAGCTTGCAGCCTTGCAAACAGATGTGAATAATATCAACAGCTTTGAAGAATACAAGCAATAACAAAGGTCTGGGAGAGAAAGGCATTGACAAATCATCTGAATGCCTTTCTCTCAGAATAACTGGTTATCTTGAGTAACTAGAAACTTTCCAAAAAATAAAGCCAGGACTAGAATAGACCTTAAGAATTAGTACTTATCCCAGGCATCTTTTACAGACCGATTTTAAGTCCAAAGGTTCTAAAATATGTTAAGGGAAAAAATGATAATGTCACAAAGAACTTTGAACTGATTTTCCTTATCAAGTGGCTAGCTAAGAGTAAGAACAGAAATACTGTGATGATTGTTCTAGAAATTGGCAATCTAAAACCTTTAAGATTTATGTCTTTTTCCTCTATTCCTTCCCATTGACATACACACCACCATAGTTCCAGTTTATCCTCACACCATTGTTAACACTAGCACAAGAGTTTTTAATGTAAATCATCACTTAAACTCCCCAATTAACCCTTTACATGCCTAATGACTGGGGCAAGGGAGGTACTGAAGTCCATGGAATAATACTTGAACTCAAAATTCTTTAAATTTCGATGACCTTTCTTAAACTAATTTATAGTACAGGTTTCATAAGTCAACTACATTCAGAGCAGTATAATTTTTAAAATAATCTTTAACATTTGTGGTAGAGTAAAATGGTTCATGCAAGGGACGTATGTTATAGGTTACCTTAGGTATCTTTAGCAAGTCCCTTTATTTAATAGATGTTATATTTGAAGCAATGTGAAAAAATTCTCTCATTAACAGTATAAAGGAAGGGTGCCCTGACCAGAAATTTTGACATGATTTACTGCCACCCAAATATTAGCATGTCTGTTTAGAAGAGAAAGGAGAAAGAAGAGAGGAAGGAATATCGGAGACAAATATGACTAATTATAGTCCCTTTTCCAAAGACTTTTTGTGACTTGACATTATCTTTACCACACTCTAAAAATGTAGTGGAAACAATGCAATGTGTGAAATTCTACTAATGACTGCTATTCCTCTTCTGGACAGGACTCATTCCTTAGACTGCATCAATTCAAAGCTGCTGATAGTACTCCAGTTTTAATATCAGTCTGTGACCAAATCACAATAACCCAAGGCCACCCTCCTTGTTCAAATAAGGCATTTGATCTAATTTTAGATGATCTTGAACTATGCTGATTATGTCAATAAGCTATAGGAATAATAATTTCCCTTGCTAAGAAAACATTTAATAATGACATCATACTAACAAAAGAAAAAAGGGTAGGGGGACTCCAAAATAAGTTTTTTATTCCTGAGAAGATACCTGTCTTGTGAATATCTCTAAAAAGTAATACACAATTGGAGTGAACATAGCCCTCAGTGATGATGAATTTCCCACACATGAAAACTAAGAAAAAGAAAGGGAAGTCCCATTACTAAACAGGAAATTAGGTAGAAGCATTTCATCAAAAATAATATATTTCATCCAAACAATGAGGGATCACATCAAAAAGAGACAAATCCTTCACTAATTTCTCTAGAAATTATAGTGAAGCTAATCATAAAAACTCTTAGAGAAGCTCATTCTATAACTTCACCCCACTAGTACTTCATAAAGTCACAAAATCAAATAATATGGAGCTCTAAGGATTTAATCTAACTGGGCCTGAGCATTAATTTACTATATGGCATTCCCAATAGATGGGACAAATCCCTTTATGCCATTATTTCACATTTCCAAACCAGTTATGTGTGATCTCTGGATATGTTCCAACTTATTAAATTCCTCCTTACTAAAATGTGATACCCATAAGAGAATGTAATGCTCGACATAAAATCTAACCAAGGTGAAGTGCAACACACTATCATCTTAATGATTCTGTAAACTATGGTTTTATTAATATAGCTAAATGATTATTCTGTTGTTGATGCTCATTTGCTTTTTGCCAGAAAGGAATCCTATAACAAGACTAATTTATACTGAGCATGCAGTCCAAAAACCTAGATCTTTTTCACATGAATTTTTAAATTCATGTTTATTCTTATTAATTTCAATTTCAAGTTAATTCTATGATTTTAGCTTGAGATCATTTTTGCATCCAGAATCCATAGATCAACATATTACCTGTCCTCAGCTTCTTGCCATTCATAATAATTTAGATAAGCATGCCATCATCCAAAAATATATTTGCCTTTTTTATGCCTCTGTTTCTTTCCATGCCTCATTTCTTTCCAGAAGCTAACTGAGACACCACTGAACCAAGTCTTTTCCAATTTTTGCTAGCTATAAACCCTCAATTTTGTTTTTTTTTTAATTCAAGTCTTTGTTATAGCAATAAAGCACTAGTGCTGAAAGACACAGTGTCTCTATATATGACAATCTGTTGAATCATTCTCATAAGACTGTTCTCTACTCTTATCTCCCACTCTCTTATTTACCTTTACATGTTCATCTAGTAGATTCCAGGAGATAACAGGTATTCAGGTTTTATAAAAATCTTTTATAGACATTCTCATTAACTTTTTCAGAGTAACAGGCCTTGTGAAGACTAGATTTTTTTTTTAATTGTGGAATATATAATGAGTAAAAACAATTTTTAGATTATCATTTATCTTATATTCTTCTATAAACTTTATATAACATTTTTACATAGAGGACATATTAAATGTGGAAGTAAAAGTGATAAAATATATCATTATTAAAAAAAATTAAAAATAATTTCTGTGGGCTATGTGTGCTAAATAATTTCTGTGGGCTATGTGTGCTACTTAAGATACTATATATACTGATAGGTGAAATTATTAACTTTCAGTTTTGAGACTTAATAGTATAGATACATTTAGATTTCTAAAAGTCAAATAAATATTTCATTTAAGATTTAGAATTGCAGAGTGTCATTGAAACATTATTCCATGTCATTTGAATGTTCTTACATTGGCAATAACCAAAGTTCAACATAGTGGCAGGCTGGATTTGAATTTCATGACTTTTTTTGTCTTTTGAACTTTAAGTGAGACCTTCAGGTTGTATAATCAAAGGACTTTCTTTTATTAAAGATTTATCAGTATTTTTATTTGAAAATATTCAAATCAATAAAATTAGCATTTTGTATTAATCAAAACTTATCAATAAATTAAGGCATACTATATGTAGCATGTTTCTTATTTTCTTATTACAGAACATAACATAAATATTTTAAGTTATCTTAAGAAATACATAATCATCTAAAGTATGATACCACTTCAAAAATATTCCATTTTAAAGAATATTAAGGACTTGACTATAAAAATAATGCAAAAACATTTCTTTTCAAATTGTTGACAAGATTAATGTAAATAAGACTTTCAAATTTTTTCAAAGAAAAATACAACTAATTGGCCATAGTTCTACTTTTTAAAAATACTATACAAAATAGCAATCTATGACCATGTGTTCATAATCAGGTAAAGTGAGGGAAATTCCATGAAGGATAATTTTGATTTTCATTAGTTTATGGAGTTCTCAAAGTGTGATATATGGAATCTTAAGGAGTTCTAAGATCTTTTAGGGGTCCTCATGGACAAAAATATTTTGATAATAATTAAGAAATTATTTGACTATGAAAATATTCTTCCCTTTTCTAACCAACTATGCATAAAACTGGAATCTCATTATATACTACAAGAAAGCTGATATAAGAATTTATCTTCCAACAGGCCAAACATTAAAGATATTTGTAAAAAAAATATATTAAAATGTCAGGGCTGTCACAAATTTTTGATTTGGAAAATATAATTACTTTGAATTAAACTATATACTATATTAACATGATAAGCTTATTATTTTTAATTGATTAAAATGTTTTTAAATTAGTATCTGTTTAAATTCATAGTATGGTATTATTGATACATATAACCCACATAAACAAAATTTTAAGGACTCCAGTATAGACACTCAATATTTTTTGAGAGTGAAAGTGAATTCTAAGACCAAAAAGTTTAAGAACTTCTGCTATATAGATATTTATCTCAAGAATAATATATATATATATATATATATATATATATATATATATAGTTGTTACACCTAAATGCTATGCCTATTTGTGTATCATCACAGACACACACACACACACACACACACACACACACACAATCCAGATGTATCCAGTGTTCATATTTGAATTTACAAAAGTATTTGGTATGGAAGATAATGCAAAAGTAGTTGAAATTTTAAGAATTTTAAGGGGAAAAACAATTATTTCTAGGAAACACAATTTTAAACATAAAGAAATCCCATGTGCAGGTTTACTTCCCCATTTGAGGTAATTCAAGGTTTGTGGTGTGTTTTAGTTATGTGATTGTTCCTCAGAACTAGAGATGATTGGATTATGTTGAGACCACCCCTTACATTTAGAGATCATAGTAGATTCCTTTTAGTGGGGTCTCATCCATTCTTCTTTGCTTGCTAGGTTTTCCTCTCCATTGTTCTGTGTGTTATCGACATATACAAGGTAAGTGAATGGAAAGTATTATTAGTGTACATTTATTTATATTTCAAGGGTCATTTATAAGGTGAAGTTCAGTCATTTTGATTGTTAGTATTTAATTTATGAGATTGTCTTAGATTTAATGAATACCTTTGTTTAAAAATGTTTAAATGATTACTTAACATTTTAAAATATATTCTCCAAATATTTGACCATATTTGAAAATTGGATATCTGTTTGGTTTCCCTTTGATTGTGAGCCACCAAATTTGATTAACTTTGTTCTGGTCAAATTACAGCATGTATAATCCAAAATGTCTAAACAATTGCACACTAAACTTTGGCTTTGCAAAGAGAAGCCCAAATTACAAAGAGAATATTAAAATTATTATTCTATTCCATGCAAATTTGCAAGTGCAAATAAAGTTTTCACAAGGACTCATGTTATTTCAGATAATGATACTTAGCCATTTGGAAGGACAATATCTTTGCTAATGGGAATCCTGGAATGTTTGAATGTAACTACTATACTCTAACAAATTATTTCTAAATACTTTTTTTAAAAAACATAACTTCTCTAGGTTTATTAGAGTATACATTATGTATAGAATATTTTTGTCACTATATTATTCAGAGATATTTCTGTGATTAGACCTTATTCATTTGATGACAAAAATAGACTACAAATGAAATGAATAGTATCCTAGCTAATGTAAACCAATTGCAAGTTGTATATTTTAGCAAAATTCTCTAAAAGAATTATTATCTATGATATTCTGCCTAAGGAAATTAAAATTTGAATGAAACATAGTTATGATTATAATTAATAACATACTTTAATCAGTCAGTCCTATAAGTAGGATTTTCACTACCAAATTATAACTATATATAAATATAGATATATGTATATATACATAAATATATAATATATATGAATGTATAAACATATTCATGTACATAAAAATATATATGTGTATATATATGTGTATATATATGTGTATATGTATATATATGTATATGTATATATACATGTATATATATACATGTATATGTATATATATATGTATATGTATATATACATGTATATATATATATGCATATATATGTGTGTATATATTCATGTACATAAAAATATATATGTGTATATATATGTGTATATATATATATGTGTGTGTATATATATATATATATATATATATATAAATATATATGACACAATAGTCATTTAGAGTATAAAAATATGGTAAATTATTTTCTTCCTCAATGGACTTGGGTAACTTTTTTAAAAGTATTGATGTAATCACTTATCTAAAGTACATAAAAATATGTTATTTATATGCTCAAATGCTTGTCCAATAATATCCAAGCATAGCTTTTATACATGATTATGAGACTAAATAAACAACAAAAATTTAGAGAAATTGATGAATAGGGTGAATTAAGGTACAATTAAAAGGCAAGGATGCTAGGGAAAATATAGAATAGTATAATTCTCATATTTCTCTATTGGCAAAATGTTGCAAGAATAGCTCCATTAGAATTTTTAACTATCCAATTTTATGGATATGTATGTTATATGAAGAGAAAATGGAAATGGTTTGCAAAAACATAAATTTACAATATAACAATATTCAAAAATACAAATTTCAACATAGAAATTTAACACAAAAATGCACTTAAGTGAATGTAATAATACTTTTGGAAATTAAATACTTGAATATTAGCCTTGAAAATGAGGAATACCTACATGACTATTCAGCACAGGTTGCTTTCCTCATTTATGATGTAACAATAGCAATTTGAGGAAATCAGAAGTACATTTCTTAAATTATAATGCTTACAACTGAGTTTGAAGTTCTTAGATATTGTGTTTATCCTCTATTCAATTAAGAAAAGAATTGACACTAAATGATATAATCAATTGGAGTAATAACAATGGTAGGAGGGAAGAACAAAGGAAAGACAAATGTTCCAGCACCATCATTGTTGTTAATGATATATGGCACATATAGCAATTTAGTTTACATTATTCAATTATTGAAACTTTGAGTTTAATTTAAATACCTGAACTTCATACTATGAAACTATTCCAAAAAAGACATATATAAAATGTCATGATTACTTTTAGAAAATTTTTTAAAAACCTGTTTAGGAATATGTGTTTATATATATAAATATATAATTTTAAATTCATCTCTTTCTTTTATACTAAAGTAATGTTTCTTATTTTATTATTTCTTTCTTCTTTATTGAATATCATGTCAACTCAGGTAGGGTTGAATTTTATATTAATGAGGAACTAAAAATAGAAAAGGGCACAAAAATATATAAATAGTTCAAGGTCAGAATATGTTTGTATGTGCATGTGTATTTTGTGTTGTGTTGTCTTTATACTGTGGAGTGGTAAATAAGAGATCTAGTTAACTCCTATCTTTCCCAAATAGACTAATTTATAGTTCATAATTTGGAACTTCCTGTTGTTAGGTATGCTATAATAAAGATTCTTTTGGAATATGAGTTAGAAGATTGCTAAGGTTTCTTCCAATTCTCAAATTCTGTGACTCAACAGAAATTCTTACAAATGGAGTAAATCATCTTGATTAATGTGAATAGCTAAGAGATTCTAATTAAAGGCCTTAAAGTCCCCTAGCAAAAATATAGCTTAAAGACATAATCAGCATATTGCATGCCTACATAGGCAGCATAGTGCTCTTTGAACAAGGATAAGGAAGTCCTAAGAATTCATCCTTTAAACATCATGAAGTACAAAGCAAAAGCAAAAATAAAATCCATTGTGACTTTTGACAATCATTAGTGAGAAAAAGGAGGTAACAATTGCCAAAAACATCACAAAAGGAAGCATGTTACCTGGCTATGACAAAGAGCACACAACTGACACCCAAGTAAGCCAGCAGAATATACATCCAGATATCAGGGGAGAGAGGATTCAGGAAGGAGAAGACGCCTGGGTTTGTACCATTGGGTTTGCGGTACAAAATACTTATTCCAAGAGTCATAAAGGGCTTGGAAAAGTCGATGACCTTCTCTCGAACATAGGTAATAGCCAGTGGGGCAACTGCAAGGTCAGCTTTCTGTTGGCAGAAATATAAAGAGAAGAAAAATAAACTATAAGTCAAGAGGAAGAAAGCAATCAAATTAGACAAAACAAAGACTTTATATTGAGATGCTTTGTCACTATAACAACTAAACTAAACTTAATGAGCTCTTTTTTTTCTAAAGTAAAATGCTCAATTTATTCTGCTATCTGTTTAACATGTGCTTTTAAATAGACAGATTATTTTTAGTAATTAAACATTTCTCAGAATTTATCCTTTTTTTTACACATTTCAATTATATAAGTTCATTTGGTGTCAGTTACCATTTTATCACCACTGTGGCTCAAACTTTCAAAGATCTTATTACTTAGCTTTTTTTTAATAAGCATTTACATTTTAAAAATCAGGATTAGCTCACTGTGTTGATTTTTTTATGCTAAAGGATGGTGATCATACTTTTTAAACTTTCTTTTGATACAATATTTTGTTTTATTGAATTTTATAATTTTCATATCAAAAAGTTTATTATATTAATAAATTATTTATTCACATTTTAAATTTTGCTAATTCTTTATTGATTTTATTTAATGACTAAATCAATCCTCTTCAGAGATCACAGATTTAAAGATGTAAGACATCTCCAAGGTCATTTAGTATAACCCTTCTTATTTTAGAGATAAACTAAAATCCAGCGAAGTTAAGTGGCTTGCTCAAAGTTATGTAGGTAATAAGTATAAGAAGCATTTGAAATCAAGTCCTTTGACTTCATAATCATTGCTCTTTGCAAACTAGCATGCTGCTTTTTACAGAGAAGCCTAGAGCTAAAAGAAATTCATTGACTTATCCATGATCATTTAAAGTAACAGGTGAAATTCAAAGCCAAGTATCTCTTAAGTCTATAATTATTTTTTTATATACCATGATGTCTTTTAATTAGTGCCTGAGAAGATGCCATTTAAGATTTTTAAGCTTTTACTTACCCTACAAATAAATGTAATTTTACCTCTCATGGATTTCTTTCCTTTTTGTTAATATTGTTCATTGTTAAAGATAATTGTGCCAATAAATAGTCCTTGGGTGACTATCATTGTTTTATTTAACCTAGTAACCTGTGTGAATATTATGGAATTTCTAAATAGTCCATGTTGGCTTGATCTACGTTTTTTCCAAATTCACATTTTCTGACTCCCTTTGCATAGGCTTGCTTAGAGAACACGACCTCCTACTAAGTTCATTTCATCAGTACGTCATAGATCTAGAGCCAGAAGAGATATCAGAGGCCATCTACCTCAACCTCCTCACTTTAAACATAAGGAAAACAGGACAAAAGGAGATTAACTAACTTGCCTGAAATAGACCCGGTTTCTCTGTCTCAATAATTACTTGTTAAGGTAAAATTCAATCATAATTCAAATATGTAAAATAAAAGTCCCAAGTTAAATATCTATAAGGAAAATGTTTGACACACATTTCATAGACATAGTTTCCTGAAAGAAAAATGAAAAGTCAAATGGAGAAAAAGGGTCAAATACTTTTTGAGCACAATATGGTAAATGAAGAAAAAAAGAAGATAAGGAAAAATAGTTACAAAAAAGGAGAGAAGTTAGCATAGCTAAAATCTTACTGTATTTAGCAAGTAAGCTAGGTTTTTTTTTTTTGTTTTTTTTTTTTGTCAAAGTCTCAATTGACTAGTGTTTTTGACTAAGGGAAACTAAATAATTTAAGAAAATAAAAAATAAAAATTCTCTATTTTACCTGACAATTAGTAGGAGTACACTTTTAAAAAACAGAAACATCAGATGTCAAGGACAAGGACTGATTAATTGCATAAAAGTCATAAGCATATGGCCAATCCCTAAAATGGAGATGCATTTTTATTTATTGAGTCCACAGGAACATTCTTATGAATACATTTGGACTTCATCATAGAATGCTATTTGCAATCATCTGGAATGTAATAGAAATTTTACTATTTAAAAGGTGTTTGCAGTGATGATTCTACTAACTTGCTATTATGTTATTTTGTTATCAAAAGCCATCCATTTGGGGGGCAGAATCATAGGACTAGAAATAGGTAGTCTATAGTTGATTGATGGCTCAACAGATATAATTCAGAAGCCTTTATATATTTTAACTCAAATATAGCTTTATCTAACAAATGAAAATGAGTACTGTCAATTATGTTTTGGTTCCTCAGAATAAAACAAAGCTGGGTATTATTTGTTGTGACTTATCAGAAGTGATGAATCTAGGTTTTGTAATGATCTAGACATAAAGAATGATATTATAAACAAATTAGTAGAACGTAGGATAGTTTACCTCTCAAACCTGTGGAGGAGAAAGAAATCTGTGACCAAAGAAGAACTAGAGATCATTACTGATCATAAAACAGATAACTTTGATTATATTAAGTTAAAAAGTTTCTGTACAAACAAAATGAATGCAGACAATATTAGAAAGGAAGCAATAAACTGAGGAAAATTTTTTTTACATTCAAAGATTCTGATAAAGACCTCATTTCTAAAATAGAGAGAATTGACTTTAATTTATAAGAAATCAAGCCATTCTCCAAATGATAAATGGTCAAAGGATATGAACAGACAATTTTCAGATGAAGAAATTGAAACTATTTCTAGTCATATGAAAAGGTGCTCCAAATCACTATTGATGAGAGAAATGAAAATTAAGACTGCTCTGAGATACCACTATACACCTCTCAGATTGGCTAAAATGACAAGAAAAGATAATGATGCATGTTGGAGTGGGAAAACTGATACATTGTTGGTGGAAGTATGAATAGATTCAACCATTCTGGAGAGCATTTTGGAACTATGCTCAAAAAGTTATCAAACTGTGCATATGCTTTGACCCATCAGTGTTTCTACTGGGCTTATATCCCAAATTTCATGGATTTTAAAGAGGAGATAATTAAAATATGTTTTTTTTTTCTTATTTGTATTAGTAAGGGCAGTTCCTTCATCTGGGAGTTCCCTAATACTAATACATTTAGAAATCTAGTTCTTTTCATTGTATATAACCATAGATCATTGGTTAATGATCAGCAATTTAATATATTTAATATAGAATAAAAAATAGAGACTGAACCTGTGATTTTCTTAGCATAGGGAATTATCAAGTGATAGTTACCTTAGGAGGATAAATGACTTGCTTAAAATCATCTAGATTACATAAGACAGAAATGGGACTTAAACACAGGTCTTCCTGGTTTCAAGATCATTTCATTAAAAGGAGCAACATATCACAGTTGATAGGACATTAGACTTGCAATTATGAAGATTTGAATTAAAATCCTGTCTCAGACACTTAGTAATTATGAGATCCAAGAAGTGTCATTTAATTTCTGTAGACCTCAGTGCCATGTTTGTAAAATGAGATGAATTAAATAGCATCTAACTACAATTCTAGCTCTTAATCTATGATCCTATGATTCAAAAAAATTTCTTCTACAAAATATTATTCTAATGCTTCAATTGGCATAGAAATCACTTGGCTTTTGAAGGCTCTGCTAGCAAAGTCTGACAGCTTTTTTCATACTAGGAAAGTTTTGATTATTGCCCTGGCTATGGATTGTCTGATATCCCTTCCTTTGAACTCCTTCCTCCCCAAAAGGCCAACCTGCCTACTAGGAATATAGAAAAATTAATCTTTAGTAGATTGGTCATGATGTAATTAATTCCTTGACTATAGGTCAGTAAGCAGAAATAATAAAAAATTGATCATCAATAATTAAGGGGCTATGTAACACTTGCCCCTTAATTGTTGATGATCAATTGAAGTCCAAAACTCACTATTGTTAGGATTTCTTTAAGTATATAATAAATTCATCACAGATTCAAATAAGTCATTCTTGTCTTTATCCACTCCTGAATGGACTTCAGTTCTTTTCCTTTCATTTAAAAATACCTTTACCTCATTAGATATTTCTTGATTACATGTAATTTTTTAAATTTTAAGTTTCAATTCTTTCCCTTCCCTTTTGCCCAAATACTATCCTTGAGAAGTTAAACAATTTGATTTTCATTATACATGTAAGGCCATGTAAAATATATTTTTAAATTAACCACGCTGCAAAAGAAAAGACAAAGAAAATAAAACAAAAAATTAAGTTAAAAATGTATGTTTTAATCGTAGTCAGACTTAATCAGTTGGAAGGTAATAGCATTTTAGTCATAGATCTTTAGGAATTGTCTTCAATCATTGTCTGATCAGAGTAGCTAAGTTTTTCCACAATTGATCATCCTTATAATATTGTTGCTAGTGTGTACAATGTTCTTCTGGTTCTGCTCACCTCACTTTGCATCAGTTCAAAAAATCCCACCATATTTTAAATCATCCTGCTTATTATATATTAAAGAATAATAATCTTCTATCATAATCACATTCTATAATTTGGTCAACCATTCCTCAATGGATGGGCATCTTCTCAAATTCAAACTTTTTGCCATTGCTATTTGCCTGCAATATGAGTCCTCACCTCCTCTTTTATTTTTTTCTTTTTATTTTAGATCTTTAAGAAACATGCTTAGTAGTGGTATTGCTGGGTCAAAGGGTATGAACAGTTTTATAATCCTTTGGGCATAGTTCCAAATTGATCTCCAGAATAGTTGGACTAGTTCACAACTCCAGTAATAAGGCATTAGTGTCCCAATTTTTTCATATTCCCTTTAGTATTTGTCAATTTCCCTTTCTTTCATGTTAGGTAATAAATGTCATGTTATATGACAGCTGTGGTGTGGTATCTTAGATTTGTCTTAATTTATATTTCTTTAATTATACTTTAATTAAGTAGTGATTTAGTCACACTTTTTCTTGTGACTATAAATAGCTGATTTCTTCTAAAAATGCCTATTAACCATTAATCAAATGAGCAATGGTTCTTCTTTTTGTGTATGTGTATATACACACACAATATATACAATACAATATATAACATAAGGAAATGAAGCTTTTATCAGAGAAACTTGGTGCAAAAAATGTTTTGCCCACTTTGCTGTTTTCCTTCCAATAATGGCTGCATTCATTTTGTTTCTGCAAAAGCCAAATGGCACAATAAATAACTCACCAGGTCTGGAGTCAGAAAAACTTGAATTAAAATCCAGCCTCAGGCAAGTACTAGCTGTGTGACCCTGGGCTAGTCATTTAACACTGTTTGCCTCAGTTTCTCATCTTTAAAATGAGCTGGATAAGAAAATAGCAAACCACTCCAATATCTTTGTCAAGAAAATCCCAAATGGAATTACAAAGAGCCAGACACGTCTAAAATTACTGAACAACTACATTTGATTCTTTTTTTTTTTCTTATAGCTCAGTCAGGTGGCACAATGGATAGAACACTGGGCTTGGAATCATGAAGTTCCAATGAGTCCATATCTATTCACAGGCACTTAACTAATTACATAACTCAGGGCAAGTCACTTAACTTCTATGTCTCAATTCCTCAAGTATAAAATTGGGATGCACCAATGAAGAAAATGGCAAACCACTATGGTATCTTTGCCAAGAAAACTTTATGAACAAGTCCATGAGTTCATGAAGAGTCACACATAACTGAATGAAAACAAAATCAAAACAATCTAGTTTACAATTCTTATAATATCTTCTACCTTTTGTTTGGTCATAAAACCTTCCCTTATTTTTAGCTCTAAAAGGTACATTTTTCCATGTCTCTTTAATTTGTTCATGATAGAATCCTTTATGTCTAAATCATGTATGCATTTTGACCTTATCTTGTTATACTTTGTGAAATATGTGTCTATTCCTAGTTTCTACAAAAATACTTTAGTTTTTCCAGAAATTTGTCAAATACTGAGTTACCCTAGATCATTACAGTCATAAACTGTTGTGAACGGTGAACCTAATATATTCAACTAAACAACCAAGGCATTACTTAGAAGAAAAGTCTTATATCTAAATTTATGTATCAACAAAATAGAGAAAGATAAGATTTATGAATTGGGTAAGCAACTAAAAAATAAACAACAAATGAAAATTTTCCAGGAAACCACCAAAATGGAAATTCTGAAAATAAAAGGAAAAATTTATAAAATTGAAAGTGAAAGAAAAAAATGAAATAAAACTATGGGCTGATTTCATTTTAAAAAGAAACAAAATAGATAAATATTTGGCTAATTTGTTGTTTTTTTAAGAAGAAAATCAAATTACTAGTATCAAAAATGAAATGGCTGAATGCTCTATTTTTGAAAATGAAATTTAAGCAACTATTAAGTATTCAATAGATGAATATTCACAAAAATATAAAATGCATAGGTAGATAGAACAGGAAATGGAATACTTGAATAATTCTTAGAAAAATTAAAGAAGAGATCAATCAGCTCCTTAAAATAAAAATCCTCATGACCAGTCAATTCTACAAAATATTTTAAAAAAAACAACAAATGCTAGTACTATATAAACTATTTGGGGAAAAAAAGGTAAAGAAGGAATGCTGCCAAATTCCTTTTATGACACAAATATGATTTTGTTACTAAAACAGAGTGAGCAATAACAGAGAAAGGCAATTCCTTTAGGGACATTGATGAAAATATGTAAATAAAATACTTGCAAGGAGTTTGCAATATCAGATGGAATTTAGCCAGGAATTTAAGGCTGGCTCAAAATTTTGTCAATAACTGTTTTTATTCCTTCAATTTCTTTTTCTTGATTTATTGTTGTAGCTAACATTACTAGTAAAATTTGGAATAATAATGGTGATAATGAACATCCTTCACTACTGATCTTACTGGGAAAGTTTTGAATTTATCTCCATAACAGATAATGCTTGCTCTTGCTTTCAGATAACTACTATTTATCATTTTAAGAAAAGTGGCATTGTTTCCCATCTTTTCCTGTGTTTGTAAAAGAAATAAGTACTATATTTTATCAAAGTCTTTTTTCCACCTATTGAAATAATTTTTGTTGTTCTTAATCATATGGTCAATTATCCTAATATTTTCTCTAACTTTGAACTTGGTCCTAGGAAGTATTTCTGAAAATAGACACATAAAAACTTTAAAGCTTAGGACAGTGTACCATCCACCCTAGAAGCATATCCGCAATTTAACAAAGACTTAAAAAGTCAAGGAAGGGACTGAGAAATTATCAGAGAAAAAATTTCTGACCACAGAAAGTTACTATGGTGACAAGGAAGATCAAAACATATAATAAGAACAGGATCCAAATTCCTATATCAAAAGCCACCCAGAACAATATTAATTAGTTCAAATCAGGAAGAACTCAAAGGATTTTTGAAAATCAAGTAAGAGGGGTAGAGGAAGAATTTGGAAAAGAAATGAGAATGATATAAGGAAATCATGAACAATTAGTAACAGCCTGAAAACACACACACACACACACACTCACACACACACACAAAGAGAGAGAGAGAGAGAGAGAGAGAGAGAGAGAGAGAGACGAATATAGGTATAGATATACATACATTTATGTAGGCATATACACGTATAAAACAAAATACACATGTAAAAGTATATATATATGTATATATATATATATACACATATATATTCATTTGAACAATGAATAGAAAAATGCATTGGAAAACAGAATTAGCACAATGAAAAAAGTGACAGAAAACTTCACTGAAGGGAAAAAAAAAACTTTTTAAAAATTAGAATTGGGCAAATAAAGAAGGAAGTAGAAAAACTCACTAAGGGCAATAATTCCTTTAAAATTACAATGAACAAATGGTAACTAATGACTTTATAAAAAATGAAGCAAGATCAAAATAGTGGGAAGGAGTTAAAAAGGCAACATAAACTACTGCACTGAAAAAAATAGCTGATTGGGAAAGTGGATGCAAAAAGATGATTTGAAAATTATTGGACTACCTGAAAAGCATGATCAAAAAAAGAGCCCCGACATCATCTTTCAAGAAATCTTCAAGGAAAACTTATGTTTTGGAACCAAAGAGTCAAATGGAAAGTGAAAGAATCTACTTATTATCTCCTGAAGAAGATTGCAAAATAAAAACTGCCAGGGACAATATAGCCAAATTTCACAGCTTACAAATGAAAGAGAAAATATTGCAAGAAGCCAGAAAGAAAAAAAAAAATTAAGTAATGCAGAGGTAAGTCAGGACAACAGAAGGTTTGGTAATTTCTACATTAAAGGATCTAAGGTCTTGGAATATGATATTACAGGGGATAAAGGAATTAGGCTTAAAACTAATAATCACCTATCCAGTGAAATTGAGAATAATCCTTCAGAAGAAAAAAAAGTGGTTATTCAATGAAATAGAGGACTTTCAATGATTCTTCAAGAAAAGACCAAAATCAAATAGAAAATTTGACTTTCAAAATACAAGAGTCAAAAGAAACATAAAAGAAGGGAAGAGAAATTATCAGAGACTTAATTAGGCTAAACTATTTATATTCCTACATGAAAAGATGATACTTTTTATTGGAGCAATTAGGAGTGTAGATAGACAGAAGGCACAGATGTGAGTCAAATATGCAGGGATATCTAAGAGGGATGGGATGAAAGAGGAATGTACTGTAAGAAAAGGAAAGGGAAAGGTAGAATGGAGCAAATTCTTTCATACAGACAAAACAAGAAGAAAGGGGAAGTAAGAGGGAGTGAGTAAATATTGCTCTCATTGTATTTGGCTAAAAGAACAAATACAATACACACTCAATTAGGCATAGAAATCTATCTTATCCAAGAAGAAAATAGGGTTTGAAGAGAAGGAGGAATGATAGAAAGAGGGGCAGATTGGAAGAGGAGGTAGTCAGAAGCAAAACACTTTTGAAGAGGACAAGGTGAAAGAAGAGAAAAGAATAAAGAGGGGGCAAGATAGAAGGGAAATAAAATTAACAATAGTAACTGTGAAAATAAAATTGAAGCACATTTCTCTGATAAGGCTTCATTTCTCAAAGATAGAGAACTGAGTCAAATTTATAAAAATAAGTTAATCCCCGATTGATAACTGACCAAAATATATGAACAGTTTTAAGATGATGTAATTGAACTATTTCTAGGAATTTGAAATAATGCTCAATTTAAAATAATTCTGAGGAATTATTTCATACCTACTAGATTGGCTAATAGGACAGAAAAAGGAAATGAGAAATGTTGGAGGGGATGTGAAAAAAGTGAAACATTAATGCATTTTTCATAGAATTGTGACCTGATTCAACCATTCTATGAAGCAATTTGGAACTACACTAAAAAGACTATAAAATCATGCATACCCTTCTACTGAGAGTAGGAAAAGGAAAGAATATTGAAATAAAAATTTAAAATATTTTTACATGCAACTGTAAAAAAATATTAAAAAAGATGTTTTCATCAGTTCATTTTTGTACTTCTTTTTCCATTTAGTCAATTCTATTTTATGGGATGATTTTCTTCAATATTTTTATGCTCTTTTACCAATATATTAATTGCCTTTTCATGTGTTTCTCCCTTTTTTCCATTTCTTTAAGTATTTATTCTTCTACCACTCAATTTAAAAATCAGTTTTTAGCTCATTGAGCAATTCACATTGGACTTATGTCTAATTCCCATTTTTCTTTGAAGCTTTGCTTGTAGATATTTGACTTTATGATCTTCTTCTAAGTAAATTCTAAGTTTGAATACCAATACTAAATACCCTGACTTTCTCTGTCACCATCAGATTTTTATGGTAAGGTTCTTTATTGTTTTGTGCTCATTTTCCCATCCTAATTCTTAAATTGTATTTTTAGTATTGCATTCTGTTCATGATGTGGAAGAGAGGGCTACTGTTTAAAACTTTGGGCTTTTTTGTACTACATCATGAAGAGCTGGTTGGGGAAATGTGGAAGTTTTTTAGTGTTTCTAAGATACCGTGATTTGGGGAGAGATATGGTTACTGCTCTTTTGGCATGCACTCTGTCCTTACCCAGAAGGGCCCTTGATCTTACTGATCTCCTTGATGGCAATCAATACTCTTTCCTACAGTTCCTGATCTTTTGGGAGTAGAAATGATATTATCCCTCAGAGCTTCCATTCCTCTCTTGACAGAAAATACTCCTTTTTGTCCTTGAACTATGTCTCAAAAATGCATATCAGTAATGGAGTAGCCAAATAGTAAAGTGTTAGGATAGAGGCCCCCTGAAATTTCTTTCTAATTGTCAGGGCCTTTTACCTTTTACCATCTCTGTCTTAAGAGCTATCAAAATGCTGCTACTCCCATCACCAATAATGGTATTTCACTTATGTGGCCTCCAAGCCAGTCTTCTCTCTTTTCTGATTTTTATGTTGTCTCTGGCTAGAAGAATATCTTATTCTGACTTTTTGTTGGCTCTGCCACTCCAGAACTCAATTTGAAACATTCTTCTTTTTTTTTTTTTTTTTTTTTTCTTGAGGCATTATACTAAAGTTTTTTGGAAGGAAATGTTGGGAGAGCTTGGCTGAGTGCTTTGTCTACTCATATATTTTGGCTCATCCCCTAGAAGTCTTCTTCTTCCTTTTTGAAAAAATACTTAACATTTTTCTTTCCTAAATGAAAAAAGAGCTGCAATCAATTTTTAGAATGTCTATGAACATTAACTTAAACTTACTGAAGTAATTCAGTTACTCAAATAAGTCATGAGAAGTAATGTATTACAGTGAGTAGACAACTAGTTATAAACCCAGGAAGACTTGGGTTCAAATATCACTTTTGATCCTAGCTTGCTGGCCCTGGACAAGTCACTTAACACATCAATACTCTAGGCAACTCTCTAAGAATATAAGTTGTAGAGAAAGTGATAACCTGAATGACTAAAGGCAATCTTCACCTGATAGTTTACTATGAAAATAAAATGATGGGCTTACCATATTATAGATAACAATAGATTACTGGCCAATGAGCAACAATTATACATAATATCTCAGGACATTAATAGTATCAATAATGATTTTTGTGAGAAACAAAACTAGATGAAATAGAAGAGATACAATTTGGAAAAATGGCCCAAAAGTTATCTTCATAAAGACAGTGAAAGAAGTTAATTTCATCATGTGCCTAAGGGAAAATACAAACATGATTTTCCAAGACAATATTTGCCATGGTGTCTTAAAATACTTAACAATGAACATAAACAGAAAAAACATTAAAAGGATAAGTTTGTGATAGCATCTAACTAAGGTTGAAATGCAGAAATTCTACGAAGAACTTGCCTAAGATGTTCGAAAACATATCACATCACTTTCTTAGGTCAGTCCTATATAATAAATTCATAGTTGAAAAAATATATTCTTCCTTGCTTTTTGAATTATGTATGATAATGGTCTTTTAGAGGATGGTAGAGCATAAGCAGTATAGTTTCAAAATTGTTTTTAAAAACAGTTTATTTTATAAAAATATATTTTGAGTCCTATATTAAATAAGTTATATCATCCCAAGAACATTAAGAAGTGAAACTAGCAGGAACAATAACAACAACAACAATAAAATAGAAATAAGTTGAAATTAAAGTGATTACACCTGTCAGATTGGCTAAGATGACAGGAAAAAATAATGATGATTGTTGGAGGGGATGCGGGAAAACTGGGTCATTGATGCATTGTTGGTGGAGTTGTGAACGAATCCAACCATTTTGGAGAGTAGTTTGGAACTATGCTCAAAAAGTTATCAAACTGTGCATACCCTTTCATCCAGCAGTGTTACTACTGGGATTATATCCCAAAGAGATTATAAAGAAGGGAAAGGGACCTGTATGTGCACGAATGTTTGTGGCAGCCCTTTTTATAGTGCCTAAAAACTGGAAACTGAATGGATGTCCATCAGTTGGAGAATGGCTGAATAAATTGTGGTATATGAAAATTATGGAATATTACTGTTCTGTAAGAAATGACCAACAGGATGATTTCAGAAAGGCCTGGAGAGACTTACACGAACTGATGCTAAGTGAAATGAGCAGGACCAGGAGATCATTATATACTTCAACAACAATACTAGATGATGACCAGTTCTGATGGATCAGGCCATCCTCAGCAACGAGATCAACCAAATCATTTCTAATGGAGCAGTAATGAACTGAACTAGCTATGCCCAGAAAAAGAACTCTGGGAGATGACTAAAAACCATTACATTGAATTCCCAATCCCTATATTTATGCACACCTGCATTTTTGATTTCCTTCACAAGCTAATTGTACAATATTTCAGAGTCTGATTCTTTTTGTAAAGCAAAATAACGTTTTGGTCATGTATACTTATTGTGTATCTAATTTATATTTTAATATATTTAACATCTACGGGTCATCCTGCCATCTAGGGGAGGGGGTGGGGGGGTAAGAGGTAAAAAATTGGAACAAGAGGTTTGGCAATTGTTAATGCTGTAAAGTTACCCATGCATATATCCTGTAAATAAAAGGCTATTAAAAAAAAAAAAGAAATTAAAGTGATTAAGTCAATAAGATTCATTGGACCAACTAAATAAGCAGAAGTAATCTGTACTAGAGGTAACAGATAAAGATTGTTCTTAAAAAATAGAGAGAGAGAGAGAGAGAGAGAGAGAGAAGAGAAGAGAAGAGAAGAGAGAGGGGGAGTGGACATGTCAATTCCTTCAAGAGATTAAGAACACATTAATAATCACATTCTACATGGCCAAACTGTCATCTTGATAAAACCCTTCCTTAGGAGAATGATCTACATATATATTAAAGATATCTGTAATGAAAATAAAGGCAAGAAGTAGATTTCATCAAGCACAAATGCACTACAGGTTTTGTGAAAGCCATATTAAGGTAAAAAAGTTTGACCAAAAATTTGCCATAGGAAAAATTCAGGGATGAAAAATGTCTATTTTCTGACACTATATTTACTGCAGATATAGATTTTAAAAATTGTTGAATCCAGAATTGAAATAAAAGAAGATTAGATATGGATTGCATTTAGAAAATCATACAATGTTTTCATTAATCTCAAACTGCTCCATTGTGGGGAAAAAAAAACTAGATTATGTTCATATTTTTTTAAGTAAAAATGGGAAATAGTGATAATCACAATTACAAGATGCTTTACCTTGTGCTAGGCATTGTGCTGAGCTTTTTACAAATATTATCTCATTGGAACCTCACAACAACCCTGAGAGATAGATATTTCTATCAAACATATTTTGCAATTAAGAAAACAAAAACAAACAGATTAAGGAACATGTCCAAGGTAAGTACTGTATCTGAGATCAAATTCGAAATCAAGTTTTCTTGACTCTAAACAAAGCACTCTATCCATCACACTACCTAAGTGCTTCTAGTTAACATTGACCTGAATTTTCTAATGTTTTATGATCTTTTTTCATCTATAATTATTATCTGCATTTTTTCAATTATTTAAAACACCAATTTTTGGTTTACTTTCATGTAAGTAATCTGTGAACTCTTTCAGGTGATTTTTAAAAGTATATTCACATAAAATATGGAAAATTTTCTGGGATTATTTCTTGCATCACAATGTTCAATTTTTGTGATTTGTTATATTTTTCTGCAAAAAGTACGATGTCTAATTTGGTTTTATATCTTAGAGATCCTTTTTTTTTTCCTTTTATAAAACTCAGGTTTCTAAAAAGTTATTTTTTGTTTTTCTTCTTCCACATTATGGTTCATTTCAGTTTATTTGTTTTACTAATTGGTTTTTTTTTTGTTTGTTTATTGAGAGATTCACCAAAATGGGTTGACATTTTGCATTCTTTAATTATTTAACATCTATTAAGAATCTACTAAGAAGGGTTTGCAATCTGTTATATGTGCTGACAGTCATCCTCCCTAATACTTTCAGTATTTGCTTTGTAAATTTGTCTGTTTGTACTCTAGATTTTTAATTGGACTACTTAACATTTGAGCTCTTTTGTGGTTTTACCCTTTTCCCCCATATATTCACACTATAGCTTAATTTCCTTCATCTCCCATCATGGATTTATCATTAGAACTCAATCTCAAGGGTCTCAGCCTTCTTATGCTTTGCAGAATTTGCTTTTAAATGGCCTTAATCCTTTCTCAAAGAAATTTCCAAGGAGATAGGCCATACTCTAATGACTCCCTTTTCTCTTTTTTTTTTTTTTTTTTTTTTTTTTTTTTATGAATACCAATGTCCTCCATATTTTCCATAGTCCTCTCTCTGATCTTTGGCTCTCTGATTGGGCTATGTTAAAATATGCTGATTTTCAAGTGATTGGGGAAAGGACATGTGGGTGACTGAGGTAAAATTTCTGTTGGCTTGAACTTCTATAGCCTAGGGGGCAATCTAAAATGTAGAAATTAAATTCTGCAATCATCTTCTTTCCCTCCTCTTATAAGTGAGTAAAATTGAAGTTCACTGCTCTTTATAACAGGATGCTGAAGGAAGGGCAGAGGCAACAGAGACTATAACAGTACGAAATTACCTTAGTAGTTGCAAAGTATAAGCCTATGGATTACCTTGTGTTCTCTTTTGGCTATGGACATTGAAAGAGGAAACATGCTTATTGAATATATCAGGAACAAAGCCAACAGAAACAAGATTAAAAGAGAAGTACAAAGCTGGTTTAAAAATCTTTACACCCAGCATTTCTGAGAAAGGTCTCATTTCTAAAATATATAAAGAATATATATGTGTGTGTGTGTGTGTTAAATATATAAAGAAAATTGTCAAATTTATAAAACTACAAGTTATTCCAAATTTATAAATGGTCAAAGGATATGAACAAACTATTCTGAGATGACACATTTAAAGACATCTCTAGTTATATGAAAAAATGATCTAAATCACTATTGATTAGAGAAATGCAAATTAAAACAACTCTGAGGTACTACCTCATACTTCTCAGATTGGTTAAGAAGACAGGAAAAGATAATAATAAATGTTGAGGGGATGTGGGAAAACTGGGACACTAATGCATTCTTAGTGAAGTTGTGAAATACTTCAACTACACTGGAGAGCAATCTGGAACTATTCCTAAAGGGCTAAAAAACTGTGCATACACTTTGACACAACAGTGTCATTACTGGATATGTATTCCAAGGAAATCATAAAAAAGAGAAAAGGATACTCATGTGCAAAAATGTGGTAGCAAAGAATTGAAAAATGAGTAGATGCTCATCAATTGGGGAATGGCTAAACAAGTCATGGTATATGAAAGTAATGGAATATCATTCTTCTATAAAAAATGATAAACCAGCTGATTTTAGAAAAGCTTGGAAAATTTTTCATGAACTGATGTTGAGCAAAACAAGCAGAACATGGAATACATTGTACATAATAACAGCAAGAATGGGCAATGACGAACTTTGAAAGACTTGTTTTTTTTCAGTGGTTAAGTGATTCAAAGCAATGCCAATAGACTTTGAATAGAAAATGCTATCTGCATCTAGAAAAAAAACTAAGGAGACTGAATGTAAATCAACACATGTTATGTTCACTTCTTTATTCTGTTTTTTAATCTCTTCCATGGTTTTCCCATTTTTCATCTAATTTTTATATCCCAACATGATTCATAAAGCAATTAAAATTAATTAACTTAAAAAATGGTCAGTGATCTGCATTATTATTTCAAAAGGTAGAAGTCCCAGGGTAGAGCCAAGATGGTGACAGAGTGAAGCCAAAAAGGTGCTCAAGTTTACCCAGTTTCTCTTGAAATCCATATAAAACCAAAATTCTGAATAGAGTCTGATGGAATGAAACTACTATCTAGCTCAAAATAGATTACCAGGACGCTAAGAAAAGTCATTCTCACTGGTGTGAAATGGCTATTCAGCCCAGCTGTCTAGGAAAGCCAGTGAAAGAACTTTAATCATAGCAAATCAGCAACTGAGACTCTGCCTTAGCTCAGTAGCAGAGCAGACCAGACCAGACCAGACCAGTGTGGCAACCTCCAGCCACAGCACAGAAAGCAAATAACATCTTACTACCTGAAGAAAGCAGGTAGTGGTATCCCCTACTGTGTGCAAGACATCAAACTCAAATGACCCCTGGCAAACTGGTAGCCCTAAAAGCCAAGTTGTTGTCTTAAGAGCATATAGGGATATACCTTTCTGTGAGCAAGACACAAAAGCATGGGGCTACTGTCCTCAAAGCCAAAGTTCAGAGCTGAACAAAAAGCTTGGGACACTGACACTGGCACCCAAGAAGCAGAGTGTGAACATAAAAGTCACAAAATAAAAGGAAAATTAGCAACAAACATAAAAGAACCTTAACCAGAGAAAGCTACTGTGATGTCAAAGAAGACCAAAACATCAACTCAGAGGAGGATAAAATGTTCACATGAGAAATCTCAAAGAGTGATATGAACTGGTCTCCTACCTGAGGTTTTTTTTTTTTTTTTTTTTGTGGTATAACATCTAAATTCTTTTTTTTTTTTTTTTTTTTTTTTTTTTAATTTAATAGCCTTTTATTTACAGGTTATATGCATGGGTAACTTTACAGCATTAACAACTGCCAAACCTCTTGTTCCAATTTTTCACCTCTTACCCCCCCACCCCCTCCCCTAGATGGCAGGATGACCAGGAGATGTTAAATACATTAAAATATAAATTAGATACACAATAAGTATACATGACCAAAACGTTATTTTCCTGTACAAAAAGAATCAGACTTTGAAATATTGTACAATTAGCTTGTGAAGGAAATCCAAAATGCAGGTGGGCATAAATATAGGGATTGGGAATTCAATGTAATGGTTTTAGTCATCTCCCAGAGTTCTTTCTCTGGGCGTAGCTGGTTCAGTTCATTACTGCTCCATTGGAAATGATTTGGTTGATCTCGTTGCTGAGGATGGCCAGGTCCATCAGAACTGGTCATCATATAATATTGTTGTTGAAGTATATAATGATCTCCTGGTCCTGGTCATTTCACTCAGCATCAGTTCGTGTAAGTCTCTCCAGGCCTTTCTGAAATCATCCTGTTGGTCATTTCTTACAGAACAGTAATATTCCATAATATTCATATACCACAATTTATTCAGCCATTCTCCAACTGATGGACATCCATTCAGTTTCCAGTTTCTAGCCACTACAAAAAAGGCTGCCACAAATATTCGTGCACATACAGGTCCCTTTCCCTTCTTTATAATCTCTTTGGGATATAATCCCAGTAGTAACACTGCTGGATCAAAGGGTATGCACAGTTTGATAACTTTTTGAGCATAGTTCCAAACTACTCTCCAAAATGGTTGGATTCATTCACAACTCCACCAACAATGCATCAATGTCCCAGTTTTCCCACATCCCCTGAGAAGGTTTCTTAGAAAATGCTCATAGACTTACATGAATTGATGCTGAGTGAAATGAGCAGGACCAGGAGATCATTATATACTTCAACAACAATAATATATGATGATCAATTCTGATGGACGTGGCTCTCTTCAACAATGAGATGAACCAAATCAGTTCCATTTGTTCAATAATGAATAGAACCAGCTACACCCAGTAGAAGAACTCTGGGAAATAAGTGTGAACCACTACATAGCATTTCCACTCCCTCTGTTTTTTTGTCCATTTGCATTTCTTATTTCCTTCTCAGGTAAATTTTACCTTATTTCTAAGTCTGATTCTTCTTGTGCAGCAAAATTACTGTGGATATATATATATATATATATATTGTATTTAACATATACTTTAACATATTTAACATGTATTGGTCTACCTGCCATCTAGGGGAGGGGATGGGGAGAAGGAGGGGAAAATTTGGAACAAAAAGTTTTGCAATTGTCAATGCTGAAAAATTACCCATGGATATATCTTGTAAATAAAAAGCTGTAATAAAAAATAAAAAATAAATTTTCATTGTAAAAAAAAGTGCACATAAAAGATTTTAAATGGCAAGTAAGACGATCGAAGAAAAATTGGAAAGAGAAATAAGAGATATTCAAGAGAATCAACAGCTGAGAAAAAGAAAACAATTTCTTAAAAATTACAATTAACCACATGCAAAAATAAAAATCCACTGAAGAGAACAACACCTTGAAAAGTAGAATTAATCAAATAGGAAAAGTAATACAAAAGCTAAGTGAAGAAAATCACACATTTAAATTAGAACTGGACAAATGGAAACTAATGACTATGAGATATCAGGAATCAGTCCATAGGAAACTAAAAACAATGAAAAATGGAAGAAAATATAAGGTATCTTGTTGGAAAAATAGTTGACCTGGAAAATAGATCCAGGAAAGAAAATTTTAAAATTATTTGTCCACTTGAAGGCAATGACCATAAAAAAGGAAAGAAAAGAAAAAAGAGCCTGGATAGAATTCTTCAAAAGATCATTAAGGAAAACTGCTCTAATATTTTAGAACCAGTCACAGAAAGAATCAATCACTTCAAAAAAGAAATCCCCACAAGGAATCTCCCACTAAGAAACTCCAAGAAATAGTTCTGAAAAACTTTAGAACTATAATATCAAGGGAAAATAATACAAGCTGCCAGAAAAAAATCACACACTGAAAAGAAAAAGTCAGGAATACCTAGACTCTGGCAGCTTCCACAATAAAGAGTTAGAGAGCCTGGAATACCATATTGTAGAAGACAAAGAACCTGGGATTATAACCAAGAATCAACTATCCAGTGAGACTGAACATCATCTTTCAGGGAAGAAAATGGATCTTCAATATAGTAAGAGAATTTCAATAATTTTTGTTGAAAAAAAAAAACAGAATTAAACAGAACATTTGATCTTTGAACATAGACCTCAAGAAAAACATAAAAAGGTAAAGAGAGAGAGTATATGGTATGCATGTATGTGTGTGTGTATAAGTACACACACACACATATATATATATATATATATATATATATATATATATATATACACATATATACATATAATTTAAAGGGAAATCCCTAAATGGGAAAATGATATCTGTAACTCTTGAGAACTGTATCTGTAATTGGGGCAGTACATTCATACATGGATGGAGCTTTGGATATGAATAGGCTCTGATGTGATGGTATCAAAGAAAAAGACATTAAGATATGGAAAAGGATTATACTTGGAGAAGAGGAAAGAGTAGGTAAAATAGCATAAATTAAATCATATGAAGAGGCACAAAAGATTTATTACAATAGAGAGCAAGAAGGGAAGAGGATCAGCACTATTTGAAACAATTTCATCAGTTTTGACACAAAGAGAAAGTAACATGTTCATTCAATTGAGAAAAGAAATTTATCTTACACTATAAGGAAGTAGGAATACAAAGAAGAAAGAAAAGGGAGGGATTAGATAGGAGGGATGGCAGAAACACTAGGAGAAAGGGGTAACAGAAAAGAGGAGGGGTGATAGAAAGAAGGGGAGATTGAGGGCAAGAGAGGTTATAAATAAGCATTATTAAGGAAGGACAGGGTGGGAAAAGAGAATAGAAGTATAAACAGAGGAGAAAATAGGATGGATGGAAATTCACAACTGTGAATATGGATAAATAAACTCTCCCAACAAATGAAAGTGAAATTTCACCGAAATAGTGAGTGAAAGTGAGTGGATTAAAAAACAGAATCATGAACTATGTTGTTTACAAGAAACACATTTGAAACACAGGGACCCATACAGAGGAAAAGTAACCTGAAGCAAAAAAAAAAAAAAAAAAAAAAAAAAAAAGCAAGGATAGCAATTCTGATCTCAGATAAAATGGAAGTAAAATAGATCCTATTAAAAGAAATTCAAAGAGAAACTACCTCTTTTTTATTAAAACTTTTTATTTTTCAAAACATATGAATAAATAATTCTATAACATTAGCCCTTGTAAAACCCTGTGTTCCAGTTTCCCCCACTTCTCTCACATTCCTAGATAGCAAGTAGTCCAATATATGTCAAACATGGTAGAAATATATGTTAAATCCAATATATCCATATATATTTATACAATTATCAATTGTATACAATTAAACAATTATCAAAACCAAACCAAACCAAACCAAACCAGAAAAGAAAATGATGAAGAAAATAAAATGCAAGCAAACAACAAAAAGAGTAAGAATGCTATGTTGTGAACCACATTCAGCCCTCTCTCTGGTTATATATGGCTTTTTTTGATCACAAGACCATTGCAACTGGGCTAAATCATGTCATTGTTGAAGAGAACCATGTACCTCAGAATTGATCATCATATAATATTGCTGTTGCTTTGTACAATGATCTCCTGGTTCTGCTTGTTTCACTTAGCATCAATTCATGCAAGTCTCTCCAGGTCTCTCTGAAATCACCCTGCTTATCGTTTCTTGGAGAACAATAATATTCTATAGCATTCATATGCCATAACTTATTCAACCATTCCCCAACTGATGGGCATCCACCCAGTTTCCAGTTTTTTGCCACTACAAAAAGGTCTGCATGAACAGTTTTACATATGTGGGTCCTTTTCCTTCCTTTAAGATCTCTGGAATAAAGGCTCAGTAGAAATATTGCTGGGCCAAATGGTATGCATAGTTTGATAACTCTTTGGGCATAGTTCCAAATTGCTCTCCAGAATGATTGGATTCTTTCACAGTTTCAACAACAATCGATTAATGACCTAGTTTTTCAATATCCCCTCCAACTTTCATCATTATCTTTGCCTGTCATCTTAGCCAATCTGAGAGGTGTATAGTGGTAACTCAGAGTTTTCTTAATTTGCATTTCTCTGATTAATAATGATTTGGAGCATCATTTCATATGACTAGAGATGGTTTCAATTTCTTCATCTGAAAAGTATCTGTTCATATCCTCTCACCATGTATGAATTGGAGAATGGCTTGAATGCTTATACATTTGGGTCAATTCTCTATAGATTTTTAGAAATGAGGCCCTTGTCAGAATCTTTGAATGTAAAAATATTTTCCCTGCTTATTACTTCCCTCCTAATCTTGTCTTCATTTCTTTTGTTTGTACAAAAACTTTTTAACTAAATATAATCAAAAGTATCTCTTTTATGATCAATAATGATCTCCTGTTCTTCTTTGGTCACAAATTTCTTCCTCCTCCACAGATTTGAAAAGTAAACTATCCTATATTCTTCTAATTTGTTTATAATATCATTTTTTATGTCTAGATCATGAAGCCATTTAGACCTTATCTTGGTATATGGTGTTAGGCATGGGTCAGTGCCTAATTTCTGCCATACTTGTTTCCAATTTTCCCAGCAGTTTTTGTCAAATAGTGAATTCTTTTCCCAAAAGTTGGCCTCTTTGAATTTTTCAAACACTAGATTACTATAGTCATTGACTATTTTTCCTGTGAAACCAACCTATTCCACTTATCAACTATTTTTTGTCTTAGCCAGTACCAAATGGTTTTGATGACCACTGCTTTATAATATAGTTTTAGATATGGTACAGCTAAGCCATTTTCATTTGCATTTTATTTCATTAATTCCCTTTAAATTCTTGACCTTTTGATTTCCAGATGAATTTTGTTGTTATTTTTTCTAGGACAGTAAAATAGTTTCTTGGGAGTTTGATTAATATAGCATAAATAGATTAATTTAGGCAGTATTGCCATTTTTATTATAGTCACTCGAATATAATATGCAAAAGCATTTGATATTTTTCCATTTGTTTAGATCTGACTTTATTTGTATAGAAAGTGTTTTGTAGTTGTATTCATATAGTTCCTGACTTTCCCTTAGCAGATATATTTCCAAATATTTTATACAATTGATAGTTATTTTAAATGGACTTTTTCTTTATATTGCTTGCTGTTGGACTTTGTTGGTTATATATCAAAATGCTGATGATTTATGTGGATTTATTATGTTTCCTGCAACTTTGCTAAATTTGTGGATTGTTTCTAATAATTTTTTAGTTGATTATTTAGGGTTCTCTATGTATACCATCATATCATCTGCAAAGAGTGATAATTTCCTCATTACTTACTATAATTCCTTTCATCTTTTTTTCTTCTCTTATTACAAAAGTTAAGACTTCTAATACAATAATGAATAGTAATGACGATAATAGGTAACCTTGTTTCACTCTTGACTTTACCAGGAATGATTCTAATTTATCCCTATTACATATGATGCTTGCTGATGATTTTAAATAGATGCTACTTATCTCAAGAAAAACTCCATTTATTCCTACACTCTCTAGTGTTTTTAATAGGAATGAGTATTGGATTTTATCAAATGCTTTTTCTGCATATATTGAGATAATCCTATGTTTTTTGTTAATTTGGTTATTAATATAGTCAAGTATACTAATAGTTTTCCTAATATTGAACAAGTTCTGCATTCCTGATATAAACCCAACTTAGTCATGGTGTATTATCCTGGGGATGACTTTCTGTACTTTTTTTGCTAATATTTTATTTAAAATTTCTGCATTAATATTCATCAGAGAAATAGGTCTATAATTTTCTTTCTCTGTTTTCATCCTATCTGGTTTAGCTATCAGTACCATGTCTATATCATAAAAGAAATTTGGCAGAAGTCTGTCTTTTCCTATTTTTTCAAAGAGCTTGTATAGTATTGGAGTTAATTGTTCTTTAAATGCTTAGTAGAATTCACATGTAAATCCATTTGGTCCCAGGAATTTTTTCTTAGGGAGTTAAGTAATAGCTTGTTCTGTATTTCCTGCCATCTCATTAACCCCAGATTGTGATTTTCTCTTTCCTTTTCCCCTTATCCCCATCCCCAGTATTAAACTTATAAGCACCACTTGTCTCATGCAGCCCTCCCTCTTTAACCCTGCCTCCCCTTAGAGTCCCTCCCCTTTTCTTATACCTTTTTCTTTCAATTTCTGTTTTCCCTTCTATTTAGCCCACTCCTCCCCTTTTTGCTTTTCCTCTACCACTTTTCAATGAAGTGGGAGAAGTTTCTCTGTAAACCAAATATGTCTAATATTTTCTCATTGAGCCAATTTTGATGAAAGTAAGGATCACAATATGATCATCCCCCTCCCCCCACTTTCTTTCCCTCAGATATAATAGGTACTTTTTGTCTCTTTGTGAGATGTAGTACCTCCACTTTTCCCTTTTTTTCTGGTACAATTTCCTTTCCACTTCTATATAATTTTTAATATTATAACAGTAAACCAAATTATACATGTACTCTTTATGTATACCCATAACAGAAATACAGTTCTCAAAAATTCTTTTCATTTTTTTAAGCTTTTCTTGAGTCCTATATTTGGAGGTCAAACTGTTTGTTTAGCACTGTTTTTTTTTCCATCAGAAATAAATGGAATTCACCTATTTCATTGAATGTCCATCTTTTTCCTTGGAAGAAAATGTTCAGTGTGGCTGAGTTATTCTTGGCTGCATACCAAGTTCCTTTGCCTTTCAGAATATCAGATTCCAAGTCCTTCAGTCCTTTAATGTGGATGCTTGCTAGATCCTGAATAATCCTTATTGTGGCTCCTCTGTATTTGAATTTTTTTTTCTGGTTGCTTGTAGAATTTTTTCCTTGGTCTCATAGTTCTGGAATTTTGCCACAATATTTTTTGGAGTTTTGATTTTGGGATCTCTTTCAGTAGGTGATCGATGAATTCTTTCAATGTTTATTTTACCTTCTTTTTCTATAACATCTGGGCAGTTCTCTTTGATGATTTCCTGAAAAATAGTGTCTAGGCTCTTTTCTTCATCATAATTTTTCAAGGAGTCCAATAATCCTTAGATTATCTCTCCTAGATCTGTTTTCCAGGTCTGTTGTTTTCCCAAGTAGCTATTTAACTTTTTTTCTATTTTTTCAATTTTTTGGTTTTGCTTGACTGATTCTTGGTGTCTCCTCAAGCCATTCATTTCCATTTGTTCAATTCTGATTTTTAATTAATTATTTTCTCCATTTACTTTTTTATTTCTTTTTGTAATTGTCCAATTGAGTTTTTAAATGAGTTGTTTTATTCTACGGAATTTTTTTCCCATTTTGCCAATTTTATTTTTTAAAGTTATTTTCTTTTTCCAATTCACTAATTCTGTTTTTCAAGGAGTTGATTTCTTTTTCTTTCTATCTTTTAATGAGCTACATGTTTTATCCAGACCCTCTTGCAAAGCTTCCCTTTCTTTCCCCCCCTTTTTTTCTAGCTCTCTTTCAAGAGCCTTTTTTAATTTCTTCTGTGAGACCTTTGTGTGAATGGAGCCAGGTTATATCACCATTTGGGGCTTCATCTGGAGACAATCTGCTTTTAGTCTCCTCAGGGTTTGAAATCTGCTCTCTTTCAGTAAAGAAGCTATCTATAGTTAGAACCCGCTTTGCCTTTTTACTCATTTTAACAACAACAACAACAACCAAAAAAAGCTGCAGTCTGCTTTGGAGGCAATGTGGAGTTACCAATCTTCTTCAATAGACCACAGGAAGTAGCAGTGAAGCAGCAGTGGGATAGCAATGGTTGTGCTGGGATCAGTAGCTGGGCTGGAATCAGCAGCTGTGCTGGGATTAGCAGTTGTGTGCTGAGATTAGGCCAAGTCCCTCCCGGTGCTGGGTGGGTGTGGCCAGGTCCTGAGAAATTCTAGGGTTTTGGGGTTATTGTCTTACCCCCTGGGTTTATAGTTTCTCTGCTGATCTACTGGCTTGCTGCAAGAGCAGAGTAGCCAACACCATGATACAGTTCTCCCAGCAGATTTTCAGCTGGCAAAGACCACTCCCCACCCCTCTCTGGTCTGCTCAGCATGAGCTGTTTCCCATGCTCTCACTGCCTATCTGCCTGAGTCAGTGCCTGGCCTAGCTCCATTCCCTCCCCATGTGGGAGCAAAAACAGACCTTTTTGGAAGAATTTTGAGATTATCTTCTGTTGGTAATGTGTTGTCCTCCCAATATTCGTAGGTTTTGACAGTTATTCCAAGGCTGAGTTTCATAAAAATTAATTTGAGGGTAAAGGAGAGCTCAGAAAGATGTGTGTGTCCTCTCTACCATCTTGGCTCTGCCCCCCCAACACAGACCCTTGCAAAACCTTCTGTTCCAAATTTTCCCCTTCTTCCTCCCATTCCCTCCCTTAGATGGCAGGTAGTCCAATGCATGTTAAAATATATGTTAAATCCAATATATGTATACATATTTATATAGTTATCTTACTGCATAAGGAAAAAAAACCTGAGAAAGAAAACAAAATGCAAGCAAACAACAACAGAAAGACTGAAAATGCAATATTGTGGTACACACTCAATTTCCACAGTCCTCTCTCTGGATGTAGATGGCTCTCTTCATCCCTGAACAATTAGAATTGGCTTGAATCATATCATTATTGAGGAGAGCTATGTTCATCAGAATTTATCTTCATATAGTCTTGTTGTTGCTGTGTATAATAATCTCCTGGTTTTGCTCATTTCACACAGTTCATTTAAGTCTCTCCAGTCCTCTCTGAAATCATTCTGCTGGTTGTTTCTTATAGAACAACAATATTCCATAACATTCATATACCGTAATTTATTCATCCATTCTGCCATTGATGAGCATCCTCTCAGTTTCCAATTTCTTACTATTACAAAAACTGGCTGCCACAAACATTTTTGCACATATGGGTCCTTTTTCCCTCCTTTAAGATCTCTTTGGGATATAATCCCAGTAGAAACACTAATGGATCAAAGAATATGAACAATTTGATAACTTTTTTGAGTATAGTTCCAAATAGCTCTCCAAAATGGTTGGAGCCATTTACAATTCCCCCAACAATGTATCAGTGTCCCAACTTTCCCACATCCCCTCCTTCATTCATCATTATCTTTGCCTGTTATCTTAGCCAATTTGGGAGATGTGTAGTGGTATCTCAGAGTAATCTTAATTTGTATTTTTCTGATCAATAATGATTTGCAGCACCTTTTTCATATGATTAGTAAATAGTTTCAATTTCTTCATCTGAAAATTATTTATATCCTTTGACTATTTATCATTTGGAGCATGGCTTGATTTCTTATAAAGTTGAGTAATTCTCTCTATATTTTAGAAATGAGGCCTTTATCAGAAGCTTTGAATGTAAAAATGTTTTCCCAGTTTATTGCTTCCCTTCTAATCTTGTCTGCATTAGTTTTGCTTGTACAAAAACTTTTTAACTTGATATAACAAAAGTATCTATTGTGTGGTCAATAAAGATCTTCATTTCTTCTTTCATCACAAATTTCTTCCTCTCCCACAGGTTTGAGGTAAACTATCCTATGTTCTTCTAATTTGTTTATACTTTCATTCTTTATGTCTAGATTGTGAACCCATTTAAACCTTATCTTGGTATATAGTTGTTATGTTGTAGGTCAATACCTAGTTTCTGCCATATTAGTTTCCAATTTTCCCAGCAGTTTTTGTCACATAGTGAATTCTTATCCCCAAAGCTGGGGTCTTTGGATTTGTCACACACTAGATTGCTATAGTTATTGACTATTTTGTCCTGTGAACCTGACCTGTTCCACTGATCAACTAGTCTATTTCTTAGCCAGTACCAAATGGTTTTGATGACCACTGCTTTATAATATAGTTTTAGATCTGGTACAGCTAGGCCACCTTCATTTGATTTTTTTTTCATTGCCCTTGAAAATTCTTGACCTTTTGTTCTTCCAGATGAATTTTGTTGTTGTTTTTTCTAGGCCAATAAAATAGTTTCTTGGGAGTTTGATAAATAAATAAATTAGTTTAGATAGTATTGTCATCTTTATTATATTCGATTTACCAATCCAAAAGCATTTGATATTTTTCCAGTTATTTAGATTTGACTTTATTTGTTTGGAAAGTTTTTTTTATTATTTTGCTCATATAGTTCCTGACTTTCCAAATATTTTATACTATGGACAATTATTTTAAATGGAATTTCTCTTTGTATCTCTTGCTATTGGATTTTGTTAGTGACATCTAAAAATGCTGTTGATTTGTGTGGATTTATTTTGTGTCCTGCAACTTTGATAAAGTTGTGGATTATACCTAATAGTTTTTTGGTTGATTCTCTAGGGTTCTCTAAGTATAACATCATATCATCTGCAAAGAATGATAATTTGGTTTCCTCATTATCTATACTAATTCTTTAAATATGATTCTTCTAAACAACATATTATAGGGTTCTGGCTTTTAATCCAGTCTGTTATCCACTTCTGTTTAATGGGAGAGTTCATCTCATTCAAATTCACAGTTAAAATAACTAATTCTGTATTTCCCAACATATTACTAATTCCAAATTATGTTTTTCTCTTTCCTTTCCCCCTTGCCTTCCTCCTTAGGCATTACCAGTTCCACTTGCCTCAAGGAGCTCTTCCCCTTTACAGCCTCTCTCCCTATTATTCTTTCCCCTATTGTTTTTCTTTTCCTTTCTGTTAGCCTCCCTCTTTCCTTTTCCTTTTCCCCTGCAACTTCTCTCTAAGGTGATAGAATTTTCTCTGTGAAACCAAAGAGTTCTAATATTTTCTCTTTGAGCCAAATCTGATGAGAGTAAGAGTCACACAATGTTCATCCCCCTCCCTTCTTTCCCTGAATTATAATAGATTTCTTTGCCTCTTTATGAAATGCAATTTCTCTCATTTTACCTCCACTTTCCTAATTTTCTAGTACAATCCCCTTTTCACTTCTTGTTTTTTTTATATTATAGCAGTAAAATCAAATTATATATGCACTTTCTTTGTATACCCAAAACAGAGCTAAAGTTCTCAAGAGTTGTTTTCTTTTTACTTATTTTATGCTTTTCTTGAGCTCTATATTTGAAGGTCAATTTTTTTGTTCTTTTCATGAGAAATAAATTAAATTCACCTGTTTCAATGAATGTCCATCTTCTTCTTTGAAAGAAAATGCTCAGTTTAGCAAGGTAGTTTATTTTTGGCTGCATTCTACCTTCCTTCGCCTTTTGGAATATCAGATTTCAGAACCTTTTATCCTTTAAGGTGGAAGCTGCTATGTCCTGGGTAATCCTTATTGTGGCTCCTCAATATTTGAATTGTTTCTTTCTAGCTGTTTGCAATATTTTTTCATTGGTCCGATAGTTCTGAAATTGAGCCCCAATATTTCTTGGAGTTTTCATTTGGGGGTCTCCTTCAAGAGGTGACTTGTAAATTCTTTCAATGGCTATTTTACCTTCTGATTCTAAAACTTCAGGGCAAATCTCTTTGATGACGTACTGTAAGAAAATGTCTAGGTTCTTTTTTTCATCATAGTTTTCAGAAAGTTCAATAATCCTAAGATTGTTTCTCCTAGATCTATGGCCAGTTTTTTTTTCCAACTAGGTATTTTACATTTTCTTCTATTTTTTCTTTTTTTTTGGGGGGGGGGGTATGGAGGGAGAGGGGATTGCTTGACTGATTCCTGGTGTCTCATTCATTTCCATTTCTTCAATTCTAATTTTTAGTTAATTATTTTCTTCATTTACCTTTTTTAGTTCTTTTTGTATTTGGCCAATTGAATTTTTAGATGAGTTGTTTTATTTTGTGATTTTTTTTTCCATTTCATGAATTCTGTTTTTCAGGGATTTTTCTTTTTCTATTTCACAAATTCTGTTTTTCAGGAAGTTATTTTCTTTTTTCATTTCCATTTTCTAATAGTCAAATCTATTTTGTAAGGTGTTACATGCATTTTTTCATTTCATTAAATCTATTTTGTAAGGAGTTTTCTTCAAATTATTTCCACTTTTCCTTTTCCAAACCATCTTGCAAAGTTCTCATTTCTTTTTCCCATTTTTCTTCTAACTCTCTTTTAAGATCCTTTTAAATTTTTTCCATGAGAGCCTTGTGAAATGAGAACCAATTTATATTACCCTTTGGGGCTTCATATGGAGATGATCTGTTTTTAATGACCTCAGATTTTGAAATCTGTTCTTCTCTTTCACCATAAAATTTATCTATGGTCAGTGTTCTTTTTGCTTTTTTGGTTATTTTTTTCAAGTTGAGATCTGCTTTTGGGACAAGGGAGATTGTCCAAGCTTCCTCTACAAGCAGCAGCCGCTGTGCCAGGTCAGTGCTGACTGACTTCTAGAGTTGGGTAGGTGTGGCCAGATCCCATGAAATTCTGCCATTTAAGAGTTCACTATTTTCCTTTTGTGTTTATGTTGGATGTTTTATTATTTCTCTGCTGATCTATTGGTTTGCAACCAAGACAGAATAGCCAACACTGCTGTAGTCCTTCCCGTAGATACTCTAGCACACAGAGCTCACACCACCTTGGGGCTGTCCACTGCCTGCACTTGGTGCCTGTATTCAGCCGCTTGTGTTTGGCTTACCTCCCTGCATACCCAATTGAAACCAATCTTTTCTGGAGATCTTTGAAATTATCTTCTGCTGGTAATCTGTTACACTCCCAGTATTTGTGGTTTCTGTTAATCCAGAACTGATTATGAGACTGGATTTGCTGAGGGTTGTGGGAAGAGCTTAGAAAATGTTGTGTGTCCTCTACACCATTTTGGCTCTGCCCCCCAGGAAACTACATTTTGCTAAAGGATATCATAGACAATGAAGTAATATCAATACTAAATATATATGCACCAAGTGGTATAACATCCAAAATCTTAGAGAAGTTAAATCAGTTACGGGAGGAAATAGTAAAACTATACTAGTGGGGGACCTCAATTCCCCCTTTTCAGAATTAGATAAATCCAACCACAAAAGAAACAAAAAAAGAAACAAAGGAGGTTAATAGGATCTTTACAAACTTAGATATGAAAATCTCTGGAGAAAATTAAATAGATGGAAAAAATATGTCTTTTTTGTCAGTAGTACATAGCACCTTCACAAAAACTGGTCATCTTAATTAGGGCATAAAAACCTCACAAATGCTCAAAGGCAGAAATAGTAATTGCTTCTTTTATAGATCATGATGGAAAAGAAATTATATTCAGAGAAAGATATACTTAAAACCAATTGGAAATTAAATCTAATTCTTAAGAATGCATAGGTCAAACAAATCATAAAATCAATCAATAATTTTATCCAAGAGAATGGCAATAATAAGACAAGAAGTTCTTAGGGGAAATATTCTCTCTCTAAATAATTGCATAAATAAAATAGGGAAAGAAGAGATCAATGAATTATACATGCAACTTAAAAAAAAATCTAGAAAAAGAACAAATTAAAAGACCTCAATTAAATACCAAATTAGAAATTTTGAAAATCAAAGGAAAGATTAATAAAATTGAAAGTAAGAAAAATATTGAATTAATAAACAAAATTAGGAATTTTATGAAAATATCAACAAAACAGAGAAACCTATGGTTAATTTCATTAGAAAAAGGAAAGAAAAAACACAAATTACTAGCATCAAAAATGAAAATGGTGAACTTATTACCAGTGAATAAGAAATTAAAGCAATAGAAGGATCTATTTTGCTCAACTCATGTCAACAAATTTGACAATCTAATTGAAAGAATTAATATTTAGAAAAAGATAAATTACCCATGTTAACAGAAGAAAAAATAAATTATTTAAATAATCTAATTTTAGAAAAAGAAATTGAACAAATCATCAATGCACTCCCTAAGAAAAAATCTCCAGAGTCAGATGAATTTACAAGTGAATGCTACCAAACATTTAAAGAATAATTAATTCCAATACTAGCAAAATATTGGGGAAAATAGCTAAAGAAGGAATACTTCCAACTTCCTTCTATGACACAAATACGGTACTGATTCTTAACCAAGAGTCAAAACAGAGAATGAAAATTATAGACCAATCACCCCAGTGAATATTGATGTAAAAATGTTAAATAAAATATTACCAAAGAGGTTACAAAAATTTATCAGGAGAATAATATACCATGACCAAGTGAGATTTATACCTGAAATGCAGGTCTGGTTCAATGTAAAAAAAATTATTGGCATAATTGTCTATATCAATAACAAAAGTAACAAAATCATACAATAATCTCAATAGATGCAGAAAAAGCTTTTGACAAAATACATTACTCATTCCTTTTAAAAAATACTAGAGAACATAGGTATAAAGGGAGTTTAACTTAAAATTATAAGCACTATCTATCTAAAACCACCAACATGATTTTTTTGAAATTGGGAGATAAATGGATGCAAAAAGAATGCCCATTATCACTCCTATTATTCAAAATTATGATAAAAATTTTGATTTTAGGAATAAAAAAATAACTAAAGGAATGGCAATGAAGAAATAATAATCTTTGCATATCATATGATGATATACTTATAGAATTATCCAAAAATCTACTTGAAACCATCAACAGCTTTAGCAAAGTTACAGGGTATAAAATAAATCCACACAAATCATCAGCATTTCTACATGTTACTAACAAAGCCCAGCATCAAGAGATAGAGAAACTCCATTGAAAATAAGTGTAGATAAAATAAAATATTTGGGTTTCTACTTGCCGAGACAAATCCAGGAACTATATGAACATAATTACAAAACACTTTTTACACAAATAATATGTACAAAATGGTGGTCCAGAAGTGCCAGGCCTAAAACTCTATTATGAAGCAACAGTTACCAAAAACATATGATACTAACTAAGAAACTAGTGGATAAGTGCAATGGTTAAATACACATGACACCATAATAAATGACTATAGTAATCTAGTATTTGATAAACTTTAAAACTCTAAGTTCTGGGATACATATTCATTATTTCACAGAATTGCTGGGAAAACTAAAAAATAATGTCAGAAACTTGGCATAGACCTAAATCTTACATCTCATACCAAAAAAAAAAAAAAAAAAATCAAAATAGGCACATTATTTAGGTGTAAAAGGTGAAAATATAAAGCAAATTAGGAGAACAAGGGATAGATTACCTATCAGATCTTTGGAGAAAAATGGAATTTATGTCCAAAGAAGAACTAGAGAACTAAAATGCAAAATGGACAGCTTTGATTACATTAAATTTAAAAAGGTTTCACACAAACAAAAACAAGCCAAGATTACAAGGAAAGCAATTTTTAGAGTCAGTGTTTCTGATAAAGATCTCATTTCTAAAATATATAGAAAACTGTGTCAATAGGGGGAAGGGAAGAAGAATGGGACAAATTATTATATAAAAGAGGTGTTGGGAAAGCTAGGTGGCACAGTGGATAAAGCACCAACCCTGAAGTCAGGAAGACCTGAGTTCAAATCTGGTCTCAAACATTAAATAACATTTCCTAGCTGTGTGACCCTCAGCAAGTCACTTAACCCCAATTGCCACAACAACAATTTTTTAAAAAGAGCTTTTATAAAGGATAGAAAGATGGAGAGTGTGGCAAGCAATGCTTGAACTTCACCCTCAGCAAAACAGGCTCAAAGAGGGAATAACATACACATATCATTTGGATACAAAAATCTATCTTACTCTAAAGGGAAGTATGAAGGGAGGGGGACAAGGGATATGAGGACTAACAAAAGGTATGGTAGATTGAGGAAAGATATGGTTATGTATAACCTTTATCTCACTGTTTACTTTCTCAATAATAGGGAAAGTGAGGAAAAGTGGTAGAATCTTTGGAACACAACATAATAAAAAAAATTAAAATTGTTTTTATGTGCCATTGAGAAAAACAAAATAGATAAAAGTGTAAGTATTATAGGATGAACTATGGAAAACAAAATGGCCAGAAGATCAAAAGGAGATCAGGTCTACTTGTTATTTTTCAGTGACATAAATGAAGGAATATAGCATCTCTTGACAGAAAAGATAGGAAGTAGTTTTTGTTTGGATTTAGGTTGGAGTAAAGGTGTGGTGCTATGGGGCAACAGCCCTCTGACTCAAACAGGAACTGAAATCTACTAGAATCTCAGAGAACCTAGAAAAAAAAAGTTACTGTTAATGGGGGTAGGTCCAAACTACATTCAAGTGATCAAGTCACTAAATGAGAAATGGAGGACAAAAGCAAGTATTTGAGTATTGCAAATTCTGTCTTTTTAACTCTACTTACTGCCTTCTTTGATTTCCTTCAAGTCTCAACTAATATTCAAACTTCTTTAATATTTCTTTTCCAATCTTCCTTAATTTTAGTGTCTTCCCCTTGAGACTGTCTCCAATTTATCATGTCTATATCTTATTTGTACATATTTCTTTACATGTTTTTCCCTCTTAGATTATGAGCTCCCTGAGAAAATATATTGTCTTGTATTTTTCTTTGTATCCTCAGAGCTCTCCTAGTCAATTAATAATGCATATAATGTTAAAAAAAAAGTGTCATCAATAGAATATGTTTTACTATGTCAACAATAGAATATGTCTTATCTCCACAATTAGATAGTAAACTCCCCAAGCTCAGTGAATTTCTTGTACATCTTTTTTATCCCTTATTTATAAATAAGCCTTTATAAATACTTCCTCTATTAAGTAATGAGGATACAAAGACAAAAGTGAAGCAGTCCCTGCCCTGTAGGAGTTTATAATCTAATAGCATATTAATCTGATAGTATTGCTCATTAAACCTTTATTTACCAGCTAGTCAACAAATACCTTAGGTAAATCACATTCTGTCTTAATATGAATTTCATTATTGTATAGAATATATTATATGTAAAAGTGCCTTGAAAAATATAAACACAAGAAAATCTAAAGTAGGTGTGTGTGTGTGTGTGTGTGTGTGTGTAATATTAACTCAACATTCCCACAAATTCTCCTGGGAGAGTAAGTATAACAAGTTGTAAGTTCCTATAATAGATTTGTCTTTGCTGATATGCACTTTTGAGCATATATTTTGTACAAAATAAATTAATATGTATCCTCTATGTGATTTTAAGCATATTTTAATGTTTTTGTCTGTCCAATACATGATTTGCAAACTACATTAAGTACTAAACTAAATTTAAACTAAAACTCTAAATGATTCTCCTCAGAAAGTGAGAGAATAAAGATTTAGAGCATATCAATCTCAACCCTCATTAAAGATCAGATTGTACCTATTTTGATCGTGTGGGTTCAGAGTTCTGAGAGGTGACTTCTGCATGAAGAAGAAAAGGGAAAGACTCCAACCCCTATTAAGTCAAAAGTGTATGCTCATAATTTCATAACGACAAAAAAAATCCGAAAGTTATAGACTCTTGTTTCTATTTTTAAGTTACTGTGCATAGGTATGTCTTCTCATTTTCATGAAGCTCAAATTATTTCACTTTCTGCATGTCTTTTCTCCTTTTCACTGATATTTGAGTTACTGTCACAAATTTTTAGAATTGTTAGAAATACTGGCACAAATTGTTATCTTTTATACAAGATCATTATCTAATGGAATGAATTCCCAAGTTGATGAACAATAATTTTCTTATTTATTTTAATTTAATCAATGTGTATGTTCATTTTTTATGCTTAAATAATATCTACTTCTGTTTTCAATAAAGACCTGTAAGTCTGTGAGATGTTAAATGCAATCTGCCAAGAAACCCTACTGCCAATTCTAAAATACATTTTATTCAAAAATATGTATACAAGAACAAGAATACAAGAAAAAATGCTTACTACATCGGTAACAATCTAATTAAAAAAGGATCCTGGGACATAATTTTAAATAAAGACTTCAGGATTTAATCTGTCAACTCATTACTTCAATGTTCAAAAATTTAAATTTTTATTATCAGCTTTTTTCCCCTAGAAATAAAATGCTAGTATATTAATACAATTCCTGTTCACTTGACACTTCAAGAATGCTACTTTTAAAATTTCTAAAATTATTAGCAAACCTTACATTAAAATATCTTAGGGCACTTCCACTTCAATTTTCTTTTTTCTTTGACTTATAGATCTCAGACACAAAAAAGCTGCTCTAAGGACCTAAAAATGAATTTTAGTTCCATTCAAATGCAACCTTAATTATAATTTCTCAAGAATAGTCATTAATAATAGTTCTCCCTAAAAATTTAAATTATTTAAATTATCTGTCAAATGAATCCAACATTAGCTTCAAATAAGCATTTATTCAAAAAATATTTATTGAGTTTGTACTTAATGCGAGAAACTGTGGTAAGAGAAATGGACCCAGAGTCAGAAAGACTTGAATTCAATTTAATCTAAGATATTTAGTAACTATGTGACCCTAGGGAAGCCAATGAACATGTTTTCTCATCTGCAAAATGGAGATAAGAGCATCTATTTCAGAGTTGTATTGAGTATCAAATGAGATAATATATAAAAAAGTGCTAAGAATATTTGGCACAGAGTAAGTATTATATAAACTCATATTATTATAGCATATAGTTACATAATAAATATACGTTATTAATATTGCATATATATATACATACACATATATAATGTCAGTATTGTCCTTTATCTTTTTTTAAATTGCCCAACTTTTATCCCTATTCTTATTATTTTTTTTTTCCTGGGTGTAACTAAGCAGAAAAAAGGACAAATTCTGAGAATTATGATCAATAGTAGAAGTATAAGAAACAGATAACAGAATCAAGGAAAGAAGAAAAAAAGAAATGGCTGTAGCATTTTCTATATGCATATTTTCTATTAATTTTCTACAAAAAAAGATATTAAATAACTGCTTTAAAAACCTTCTAATTCTACTCAAAGTTGACAATTTAAATTTTATATTTTAATTACCTATATATTATAAATATGACATCTAATAATAGATCATCATTTTGGTTACTTTTACATTAAAAACTTGAATTTCTTTAAAATTATACAGCTATCCTTCAACATTCATGGGGTTAGAGGGATAGGACTCTCCTGAGTAAGAAAAACTACAAATATCTCTAGATCTCATTTCCCCAATTATCATTTTTAATAATTCTAATCCTATTTATTAAACACACAAAACAATTAAAACAACACACTGCACCAATAACAATGGTGCAGGGGTGTGAGATAGATTAGTATCTTCCACACTATTCAGTCTTCAGAGCTGTTGGTGTATGCAATAAATGATTCACGGATTTCTTTCTCCTATGAAAAGTACAAGATATAAAGATCACTGCAGGAGAAAAATGAAGTAACTGAGTTGATGGTAGACAGTTAAAGAGGAGACATTTCCAAAAAGAGTGTAATAAAAGAGCCCAAATTTCTTTAGTACACTGAAACTTTTATCAAAATTTATATATGTATACTTATGGTAGTAACGATAGAAAGAGATTAATAATATATAGTACTTATGAATTTATGACTTACTAATTTTTAAAGTCTTCTTTACATAGTCATCTGCAATTTAATTTCCATTTAATTACCAAAGACTAACCCACAAATAACCAAAATTACAAATGTGAAAACTACATATATATATATATATATATATATATATATATATATACACACACATATATATGTGCATGTATATCTATATATATGATCTGAAATATACTTTTGTTCATTTGAAATTTAGATTACACATTGATGGTTGAAAAATTAGCTTTAAATTATATATAAGGAGATTATAATACTTCTCCACATTGCTCTGAGAACATCTAGATTATTCTGCTCAAGTTTAGGTGCCATAATACATAAAGGACACTGATAATCTCAATGACATCTAGAACATGGCATCAAGAATGATGAAGGAATTTGAATACATGTTATTTGGGACCCAACTGAAGGCATCAGGCATGTTTAATCTTCCAAACCCAAGACTTAATAAGAACATGATAACCATCTTCAACTATTGGAAAGATTATCATGAAGAAATGTGATGAGATTTGTTCTGTTCCACCCCAAGAAGCAGATATGGAAGTTATGGGTTAAAATTGCAAGGAGGTAAATTTTGGCTTGATATCTGTGACAAAATTTCCTAATAGTTAACTATCCAAAAGTTAAAAAGGGTATCTGGGGGAAAGAATTCCTTATAAGAATCTATCAAGTAAAGACTGGATGGATATATCTAGGTCCCAATTATTGCCAATAAAGAATCCCTTGATGTGTTTCCATGTATTAGAATTCATATAACAACATAAATCTATATAATTTCTATTATTTCTGTGATTCTGCCTTTGTCCAAACTAAATAGTAAACTATATGGTCTAAAATGGAAAGGAAAATTAGGCAATTGAATCAAACAGTATGGAGATTTCCCATTTGTGAGGGTCTGACTCAAAGCAATTAAGATTAAATTAAAAACTAACAGTAGCATATTTGACTGTTGTTGCAGCAGCTGTTAATTTATTAATGATTAAGTCTCTTGATGATTTCAATAGATATTGACTAACTTCTACCAACTTGATTTTAGTGACAGAATGGTCAATGAGCTTATCAACTCATAACTGTTCAGAAAATAAAAACATATATGTAATTATATGTATGCACATGTAATATACACACATGTACAAGTGTAGGGTAAATCTGAGGGTGGATCAATGAAAATTGATTCTTTGATTTATTTATCAAAGCAGAGGTTGGAAAATTAAAAGGTATCAACTATATTTTAAAAAATAAATCCATATTCAGATTTTTTTAATTAAGCAGAAAATTAGGGATTGATTCAGAACATTATTTAAACCCATGCTACACTTTTTGGTACCTTTAAAACAATTCAGAGTTTATAGCTGCTGATTTTTCAAAGCTATTATTTCAGCTAGACATTTTCTGTCAAGCTTTTTTTCCATCAACTTCCACAGAATGAAGCTATGGGACTATAACTAGTGGACCAAGAAACAACTACTAGCACTAAGATGGATGACTATGAACTTCAAGGAACCTTCCTAATCAAAACCTGTACTTGTGATTCTGCTCTGGGAAAACATTTTCACCAAGGTCTATGTAATGACCTCAGAAGATGGGATTCCCATAATAATGGAAATTAATAGGAATAGATGCAATTAGTCAGTATTATGTATTATGGTTTCTATTTTTTAAGGAATGTAGAATAGTAATGGGGAAATATATTATGTATTCATTTATGTCATATCAATGAGATGAGGGATCCTTCAAAGAATAGAGATAAAATGCCATTATAATAAACTTCCCAAGGAATTCCTTACATGTTATGGTAGAGTTTTGCAAAAAATTAATAGAGTTTGAAATTACAATTCTGCAGGTGGAACATAGCTAAAATATGATTCTACATTGAATTAAAATATGAAAATAAAGGCTGTTATTTAGAACAGGGGAGAGAAAAACATCAAATGTGCATAAAATATATGGAATAGACCCGTCCCAGCTTTCTTCCATCAAATTCCAGGATTTTTGTTTTTGTTTTATTTTCACAGGATCAATGAGCTAGAAAGGTACCTTGAAGCTGATTCAATATAAACCATTCAGTTGATAGATGAGAAAACTGAGTCTCATTGATGTGAAATTAATTGATATTATATTGGTAATTAAAGAACTAGGGATTGAACCCAAATTTTTTACTCCAAGGAGTGTTCCTTTCTTTACATACTACCTCAAGTTGAGTGGCATTGAAAGATTTCAAGATATTTGAATGTTTGATGTAAGAAGTTATACAAAAAAGCCAGATTATCTCTTGATACCAGGTTTAAAGTAAAATGTTTAAGTAAAAATGTTTAAATCAACTTCTTCCCAGAAGTGAACATTCTCCAAAATACTTATTTCATGGACCTCTCAGTTTACAGAAGTTAGTGAACATAAACAAATCTGAAAAGTCTGAATAATCCAGTGTTTTTTTCTGATAATAGGGGAACAAAGATTATTATTCTCTAAGAGTCTCATTTTCTCTAAAGTTATTGAATTAACAAATTGACAAAAGTAGGCATATGCTCAATGAAGAGGAAAAAAACTTAGGTCAAATACACTGACCGATATTTTTACCATGGTTTTAAAGTTAAAGAAAATATCATTAATGTTTGCTACCCTGGGTAGATCAAATAACATTCCAATTCTCTGCATGCTGATATTTTTAAACAGATATTTTTATAGGAATTTTTACAGTTTTATTAAGAACTGCCTGCTGTATCTAAAGAAAATGCATTTAAAAATTCACCTAATCATTATCATTAACACCACCAATATTTCTGCCTTCATCATCAAAACCATCATCATCAATTAACATATTTTTGCTTTTCACACATTTTGGTCTCCTCAATGGAAAAACATTAATTCTTTGTAGGACAGAATATTTACCATTCCTTTCACTCCCAAATAAAATAATAGTTTCTATGCTCCCTGGAATATTTAAATTTTCTAATATTTCAAATGTAAGATAAAGGCAGAGAATTATAAACTGACTGTAAAAAAGGTAATTCTTTGCTCTTCTTTTTACATTTTTTAGGTCTCTAAAAACAGAATCAAACTTCCTATTTCACTCTTTCTTGCTTTCATATGTTGACATATTCTCATGTATTTGATATTGTCAAAATACCATTTAGTATACCATCGCCAGGGTGTAAGATATTTTTAGGGAAAATTAGTAGCTATTAGGTGAGTGCTACCTTTCACAAGGCTATTTTCCACCTTTGGGGTCTACCTAATCCACCTAACTCTTACCTGCAACTACATAAATTTTTATGGAAAAATTTCTTTCAGATATTTCTAGATTAAAAGACTCTCATTGGCTTGTTTTGCAATCACACCTACTGGTGGCAAACAAAGATGCTTGAAGAAAAATCTTCTTTGATGTAAATATTATTAACAATTAGTTTAGAATTCATTATTATTAAAAAGGACAAAAAACTAAAAGTGCTTTACAGACAGTGATCTGCCCCAAAACTTTTTAGGGGTACCCCATAACCACTTTCATCAAAGACAGCAGAAGTATGAATACAGAATTCAGATGAATGAATTCACTATTAATGAATACAGAAATACCAGCAGACTTCTTTGTTTTTTTGGTTTTTGAGAGCATAATTATAATGGGCAATATAATTCCATGGACTTCTGAAGCTGCTCACTAAGCTCCAGAATTTTAAGAATGAATCATTTCTGTATTAGAGACATGAATTAAAGTTTATTGGGTCCAAGCTTAGAAATAAACATTTTCTAATATAAAAAGCACAACAGAATTTTTGTCAAAGAAAATTAGCAATTGAAGCATAAAATGAATAAGTGCTTAAAGACTACCAATATGTTTTTATTTTTTCATCAAAATATTCAAAAACTCTTTTTTGCTTTATTTGGTGAAGAAATCATTCCTCCTGAATAGGGGATGATAGAAACATATATTTCCTTTTAAATTTTGATTTTCTACTCAATAAAAAAGGTAAAGTCTGTGAAATCCAAGTCTGCATAAAATATTTCAGAAGACTTCTACTGGGAGTAGCATTTTCTATACACAGCTTTCTGTTTTTTCTACTTTATTGTTTCAGTGTTTAGAAGCATATTGTATTCACAACTCTTGCTTATTTCTTTTCATAAATGTAATCATAAAATGACAGAGACACTTATGTAAAGGCTCTCTTATAAAAATGACTGTGAAAGAAAATTGACATTTCAAAGGTAGAATAAAAAAAAAACTAACGCATACTGTTTCCAAATTAAAATGTTTTTTGTTTATTTGGGGGTTTTTTTGGTCAGAGGTACTCATGAGTTAACATGGAATATAACAAAGAAAATGTGTGTGTATGTATAGTATATATATATATATATATATATATATATATATATATATATTTAAGAGTCTCATCTTCTCCAAAGTTATTGAAGAACAAAATGACAAAAGTAGGTATATGCTCAATGAAGAGGAAAAAAGACTTGGGTCAAATATAATGGCCAATATTTTTACCATGGTCTTAAACTTAAAGGAAATATTATTAGTATTTGGTACCTTGGGCATATATATATATATATATATATATATATATATATATATATATACACACATATATATGTATATGTGTTTATGTATATTTATATATGTGTGTGTGTATATATATGTGTGTTTATGTATATTTATGTGTGTATATGTATATATCTATATATACACACACATTTATAACCTTAAAATTGTGTATGCTTAGAAGCATATGTGTGTATGTAGTTTACATATATACACATACATGCATATATGTATCACATTGCCACAAACAATTGAGAGTTGTATAACTGTGTCCAAGTCAAGGTTAAACTTCCTCATCCTGTTTTTTCTTCTGTAAAATGAGGGTAATAAATAGCATTTGCCTCACAAAATTGTCATGAGGATCAACTGAGATAACAAAGTGCTTTGCAAATCTTACAGTACTATATAAATACTAGATATTTCATCATTCAACAGGGTCTACTACTACTTCTAGGGAAGCAATACCTAAATCCTCCATAGTATTCTTTTTGTAATAATACTTTCATTGTGTAATTATACTTTGTAATAATTTGTAATAATACTTTCATTGTGACCATATGGCCAAATTTTTGGTAAATAGCATAGAACTGGATAGGTTACTTTAAATATTTTAGAGACAATAGCAAGTTTTTCTCTATATTCTCTGTAAAAAGCTGTTTGAGAAGCATTATGATTTTATAAAATACCCTCTTCAATACTGTACAAGCATTATTATATCTAATATATACAAAAGATACATTTTATCAGATTACTCTGTGACATTTAAAATAGTTATCTCCTTTCTTCAAAATTGATGTTTTCCATACCACATGATATTTCAGTGATATAATAGCTCAGAATAACATTAAAAGTCATGATTTGTGCTTATATCAGAATAATCCAAACTTTGATCAGAAAATTCCTCCAAAATGTGAAAAGAAGGATTGAAATAACTTCAAATGGTTAAATAACAAAAAGTAAAAAGACTTATGGGAATGAATCTATGGGCTATGAATAAAAAAAAAAAATGTTCCACAAATCTTGGGGTCTTGACATGACCTAAATAATGTTGGCTAGTAACAAGATTCAGGGTTATTCAAAACTCTTTGCACAGTGACAGATTGTTTTGAAAAGATCTAGGGACACTGGGCATTTTGTTACCGTGGCTATTTCTGGCAGTGACCCAGGGATTACAACTACACAACCTTCTAAACAGCATAAAAATTGACTTTAACAACAGGTCTCAACAGAGCAATGAATGTGCACATTCATTCCTACTGTGACATCAATGATTCCAACCCTCTCCTGAATTCTGGAAAAATCCAATGAATGGTGATTCTCCAACCCTTGCTTTCTTCCTCCCCCCAAAACACATACAGAAAAAGATTAGATTCTGATTTTCAATTATCATTGCGGTTTATGATTTCTTTTTTGTTTTGCTTCAAGAAAATTGTACTTAATCAATTAGGATAGTTTAAATTTCTATACATTTATGGAAATGTATGTATATAGGTACATCAGGAAGAAAATATAACTACAGAAAGAAGGATTCAAATTTCTTCTGAGAGGAGAGCTTTACAAAAGATTTTACATATGTTTATTTAACAAGAAGAAGGAAAGTTTGATTACAGCACAATCATCTATAAGTATTTTTTCCATAATGAATTGGTTCAAAGAATTGTCCACATTTTCTTCTGCCTTATTTAAAATTCTGAAATATCCTTTCAGATTTGATAGCTTATAATAAAACAGAAATGTAAATTTTTTATTTACACATTGGATCACATGATTATAAAAAGCTTCAATGTTCTTAAAAATAAGTAGCCTTTCTTAGCTTACTTATAGCAATATATACTTAAATATATGTATATAAATAATTCAATTCAATTAGAATTTATTAGGTATTTATAACAGCTATATTTAGGGCAGATAGGTGACATACTGGATAGAGCTCTGGACCTGAAGTTAGAAAGACAACTTCCTGTGTTCAGATCAGACTTCAGACACTTACTAGCTATGTGACTCTGTGCAAATAACTTGGCCCCGTCTGCCTCAATTTTCTCAATTGAAAAGTCAACTGGAGAAGGATAGGGCAATCAGTATCTTTGTCAAGAAAACCTCAAATAGAGTCACAAAAAATCATACAGTACTGAAACAAACAATAGTTATGCTTCTGACTCTTCGGTCAACATTGCCAGGGCTCAGCCGCCCTCTCACCCTGAACTTTCTTCATTAACTTGATCTGTCTCACTCTGTAAAATCACTCCACTGTTTTAGTTCCTGTCCAGGTCTCCATTTTGCAAACAGGTTCTTGGTAACAGTGCTTCATTATCCTCCCAGTTCTCCTTCAGACTACATAGTTTGCCCTCTGGATTTTCTGCCAATATTCTTCATCCCTCTTCCCCATTTCCTACTTTTGGCTTCCTTTTATTTATTTTCTGCCCCATTAGAATATTATTTTCTTGAGGGTAAGGATTATCTTTCTATGTGCCTTTATTTCTGTCCAAGTAATTAACCCAGTTCCTGGCATATAGGAAACAATAAATGCTTGCTATTTTGCTTACTATTTGCTAAACTTAGCTCTGAGTATTGGGGATACAGACAAAAACCACAGAATTTCTATGCTCAAGGAATTTACATGTTGCTGGGAGTAGCAACATGGACATACATAAATAAATAAATAGAAAACATATGTCAAGTAAATACAAAGTAATTGTAAGAGTGTAGTTCTAATAACTAGTAGGATCTGATCAAGAAAAACATCATTTCTGCCTTATTATTTAGTGTATGGTATATCTATATATATCTTATGTTAAATGAACAAATATCACCAATTTAAATTTTTACATGAATTAAATTTAAGCTGACTTTTAGGTCATTTAGAGATTGAAATAATTTACATGTTATTAACATATATAAATTTTTCAAATTCAAATATGTTTGCATTGTTTTTTTAAAGCTATTCAAGCTGAGTAGTTAGAATGATTATAGTTGAAAAGAGAGGAACATAGTAAATAATTATTAGATTACAGATGAAAGAGGATAAAATGAGAGATAACAGATAATATAAGAATAGCTGTGAAAGAAAGTGGTTAGCCAATAAATCATTTTTCAGCATGTACAGACCAAATAGGTTTTTTTTGTTGTTTTTATTTTTTATTTTTTTGCTTGTCCAGGCCTGAAATTCATCCTGTATAGGAATATCTTCTGAAATCCAAATCAGCAGCTTCTCTGTAATTTATAATCATAGAGGTTGCCTGAGACAGCAAGTGAGATGGAGGATGATTCCAGGGGAGAAGAGAATAAGCATTTCCATAGTGCTTACCATGTGCAAGATACTCTGCTAACACCTTTATAGATATTATCTCATTTGATCCTCAAAATCACTCTTCATGTTAAGTACTATCATTATTTCCATTTAATACTTAAGGAAACTGAGAAAAACAAGTTAATTGGCTTATATAGAGTCACAGATTTAAGTTTAACTCGTTCTGACTCCAGGGCCAATATTCTATCTTAGATACCAATAGCCACATAGTGACTATAGGCTGCAGTCAGCATTCAGAACAGGTCTTTTAGATACTGGAGTTGACTCTATACTCTCTGTATACCAAGCTTGTTCCTTTTGGAACTGACTCTGTATTCTGTATATATATCTGTTCTTCTTGGAATATATGAGTTACTGTGCATAGGTAGGATAGTAAAAAGTAGGTTACAACTGTTCAAACATAAACCTTGAAAGAGAGAACACAAACACACACAGAGAAAGAGAGAGAGACAGAGAGACAGAGAGAGAGACAAAGAGACAGATATATATATTCACCTCAGAGAAGTGAATAAATAGAGAGGTGAAATATGAAGCTGATGAGATATCCAGGTGGCTATTCTAGCTTAATATACATTTCATGTTTCAGAAGAAGTGACACTTAGAAAGTTTAATATAGGACCATCAGAAAAAAAAAAAAAAGCAATTAAGGTTGTGGAAATTAATTAAATCATTTCAAAAATAGATACTCAGGATAGAATGAACATGATCTGTCAAGTAAAACTTTTATAATACAATACAATTATTAAGAAAGAACTCTGATTTAAGGTATTTAAAGCATTTCTTCTCCCCTACCCCCCATTAGAATGCATATCTCTGAGGGCAGGTACTTTTTTTGTCTTTGTATCCTCAGCATTTAGCACAAGAATTGGCATGTAATAAGCACTTTTCACATGCTTATTGAGTAACCAACTCAAAGAATTTGTTGTTCAGTCATTCAATCTTTGACTTTTCATGACCCCATGGATCACAGCACACTGGGTCCCTTAGGTATTTTCCCAAATTCTCAAAGTTTATGTTCACATTTATTGTTTCTATCCATCTTATTCTTTGCCATCCCCTTTCTCTTTTGTTTTCAATCTTTCCCAACATCAGGGTCTTTTTCAATGAGTTCTATCTTCTCATTATGTGACCAGAGTATTTAAGCTTTAGTTTCCATAGGTGACCTTTTAGTGAATAGACTGTATAATTTATTTAAGTATGGACTCATTTAATATCCCTATTATCCAAGGAGCTCTCAAAAGTCTTCTCTATCATCACAATTCAAAAGCACCAATTTTGTGGCACTCAGCTTTCTGAGTCCAACTCTCACAGTCACACATTGCTATTGCAAAAACTACAGATTTCTCAGGAAACAAGGTGATCTGGTATTTCAGTCTCTTTGAGAGACTTTGAAAGACTTCCATATTTTGATGTGATCGACACAGTCATGGGTTTTACTTAAAGAAGCCAAAGTGGATAAAATAACGGAGAATACTTTAGACAGTTCTGAGCTTGCTTATCATTTTTAAAGTACAATACAAATTCTGGCATTCAATAATAAATCTAGACACAGGTGAGCACAAATAATGATTCTTGTGTAATGATCACATTATTTGAATTCTCTCTGCATATTTCTATTATGTTGGAATCCATTACCATTTTTACATATATTATAATTTCAAACAATGGAAATTCAAATAATGCAAGCATTTGAAAATATCCATTATTCACACTAATTGAGACCTAATTGTAATAAAGCTAAATCATTGGGGGGGGGGGGAGGAGAAGAGGATGGAGGAGAGGAAGTTTAAAAGTTTTCTGTATGTTGTTTAAGACCCTTAAAGGTTACACATTTTCAAACATTTTACATCCAAATTAAAATAAGTCTGGATGTTTAAGAGGTACTTTAGTTAATTGGACAATATTTGATTACCAAAAAGAACTACTCTCCAAGGGTTCTGAAGAGTCAAGAATTTGCTTTGTATTTTTCCCTTCTTTTTTGTAAAAAAAAATGATATGTTCAAATTCATGATGTATTGGTTAAAAATCTCACAATATATTTCTATTCTACCTTTTGACAGGGATGAGAATACCAAGCATTCTTGTTGCCTGATGGAGCTTCTATATAATCAAGTTTCATGTGACCTTTAGAAATTCAATTTGTACCCAACGTAACCTTTCTCTGTTTCTTGTTTTTGTTTTTTTGGCAGGGGAGGGCTAAAAGGTTGCTGTTGAGGAATTATTTTTGTCCTTTATTTAACTGGTCAAGGTTATATTTTCTAAATGGATTTTTTTCTTTCCAATATTTCATGTCATTTCATTCTAGAATTTTCTGATGTATAACACTGTTTTTGTTTAAATAAAATTGCTTGTATATGAATTTTAATATTGTTCCAAACGGAATTTAATATTTATATTTAGTGAAAAAAATTTCTTGTTCAAATTCATGAAAAATAAATTAAGTAACAGGAAGAAAATATGTAAGACATGATTACTTAATGTTGTAATGGAAATGTTTACTTCCTATTTACAAATGAAGATCAGGGTAATTTAAGTGGGATTCCCAGAGAAAGTCTGAAGTACTGATAAGATTATAATACTCCCTGAGGCAAATAGGAAGGGCACTGATGGGGACCAGTTCAATGTTATAGTCACACCTCCTGTGAAGGTCTTGGGTAACCCTACCCTATCGTATACATTCAGAAAGCAAAGTTTTATTGTCAAACCCCTAAGGTTAAATTTCCTATATAGTTCGCCTAAACCTTTGTTGCTGAATTCTTTTGGGATTAGCCTGCCATAGGAGCAACATATTTCTCCTCCGTCTCTCCCTTGTGCCCCATAGTATTTTTCTCCTTATTATAGCTAACTCTTTTAGAGTACTAAACTGTGGATATAGCCTATCAATTAATGGCATACTCCCATCTCATGGAATGTTCCCTTTCTACTGGTTAATTGTGAGCATGACTAAGGAACTTGGCTTTTCCCTTGTTAATTGATAAAAACCCTTTCCTTGCAACCTATATGCTCTACTAAATCTATTTCATATTTACCACTCTTGGTGTCTATTTTACCTCTTATTTTGTCCATAACATTTTCTCATAAATAAAAATACCTTCTGATAAGGGAAAAAGTTCTTGTGAGTTCTTGTGAATTGCTACCAAACCTCATCATTGGTAATCCTATCATTTGGTGCCAAACACCAATATTTGGTTCTAATTACTCTCGTGAAACTCATCATTTGATACCCAAATCCAGGATCAAAGCAGGGGCCTTTTGTTTCTTCAGTGAATGTGTACAAACCCACATCCTGTATTTATTTAGTGACCAAAAGAGGAAAATGAGAAAAACTTAATGATAATCTGAACATGATTAAATATTTTGAAACTACAAATCAGTGACTATATATGACTCAAAAAACTTACTATCAAAGACAAGCCAAAGAAGGAGAAAATATAATAGAAAATGTTTAATGGAAAGTATAAAAGTAAAGACAAGTGTTTTTGGCTTAAAATAAGAAAAATTAATTTGAGTGTAAATATATGCCAACTAATGAGTCTAAGAATAATTTCCTTTAATGGTCAAGTGGATCAATTGGAAAAGATATTTTTAAATTAAAGTTCATGCCATTCAAAGAATAATGTAAAATCCAAGTAAAAAGAAATGAAATTGGAACCTCAAAACAAGAATTGGACAAATTAGAAATTCAGAGTTTTTGATTAAAAGACCCACTTACCATTTTTTCCAGTTGAAATCATAGTTGTTTTCCACAAATAAAATGATGATACATTTTAAAATTTAGATTAAAACGCTACAAAAATTATTTCATTGTATAAATAGCATAACAGAATTCAGATTCAAACCTATATGTTCTGACTTGAGGTCAAATGGGCTTTCCAGTGATCCCATAAGGTTTTTTTGAGGCCTTGATTTGTATATATTACCTTCTTTAAATGGATTATTAATGTTGATGTAATAATTAATAATAACATTTATGAAATTCTATGTGCCAAGTACTCTTCTAAGCACTTATTTTATAATTATTATCTCATTTGATCCTCACAACCCTGAAAAATAGTTGCTACTTTTACTTCGATTTCAGATAAGAAAACTTGAGACAAAGAAGTTTATAGCAGAATAAGTCCCTGAGACTAGATTTAAACTCAAATCTTCTTGATTTCAAGCCAGTACTCTAACCATTATGCTATCAAACTGCCTGGAGTTTAAAAAATAATAATAGAAAAGGAATAAATGTCTTCATAGACTTCTTTTTTTTAGGTTTTGCTGAGTTTTAATGAAATAAATTTTTTTTGAAGAACTGTTACCTAGTGAAATTAAAGTAAAACAGAAAAAGGCTTTGATTAATAGTTTCTATCTATCTCTCTTTTATAATTCAAGCAGCATTATTTCCCAATAATAGTACAATGAACAAAATCTGTTTATCATTAGTCCTATGCAATTTTTCTATTACAATTTACTCTTAAAATAGCTAATACAATTTCCTATGAATGTGAAACTCAATAAATATTGACTGTGACCATGAAATTTGATCGAGTTAGAAAACAGATTTGATTCCATGTCATAAAAGACATATTAGCTTATTTGAAAAATTTTCAGAAATAGGAGTTATGATTTACTAGGAAAAATAGATATGAATCACTTTTGACCACTTAGTGAGAACACTATTTTTAGTTCACAAATTCATTTAGTTACTCTCAGATATCAATATACAATAATGATAGCTACCATTTATGTAGTACTTTAAGGTTTTCAAAGTGATTTACAAAATTTCCTCATAAAGTCTTGGAAGATAGATGTCATTAATATCTCCTTTTTATAGATAAAGGAGCTACACAGCTGTCTATCTCAGGTCATCCTGATCCAACTCCAGTATTCTATCCATTGTGCTGCCTACGTGTCTCAAACATCTAAATATTCAAAACCCAGATTATTATGTATGGGTCATTTTTTGTTCACTTCTATCACATAAGTGTGCATTACTCTTAATGAAGAATGACAGGCACCTGTGGCAAAATAGTTAGAGAGCTGATCTGAAAGCCAAGAATATATAGGTTCAAGTCACACAGCTCACATATACTAGCTGTGCAGCCCCTGGAAAATCACTTTGACTTCAGTGCTTTAGGTAACTCTTTTAATTTTAGAAATTGCAGGAAAAAGTGTCAATCTGCCTTTGTAGGAAGAGTTCCTCACCTGAAAATTCTCTTTGTAAAGGAAATCATGGGACCAGGTCCCATCTCCCTGGAGAATAATAGATATCAAATTCATTGTGGTGAAATCTGGGGTAGTGGGTAGAGCTTTCATTTACAATACACCTTTGCAAACAATCAAGGCAAAAAAAAAAAAATCAGATCCTAAAAATGAATGGTTATTTGAGAACCTAATATAATAGAGAGATCTCATGAGAATGATTATGATAGAAAAAAGAAGAAACTGTTAGAGCAGGGCAGAACATGACAACGCCTAACAACATTTGAAGAGATGTCACACGAAATAGGGATGAAGTTTGTTTAGCTTAGTCTCAGCAGAAATAGGTTAGATAGGTAGAACTTGCTGGAAGTGAGATACAACCTCAATATAAGGGGAAAGAAAAAACTTTCTTAAAAAATTAGAGCATTGCAAAGTGTAATGTATTGATTTGAAGGTAATAGATTCCTTTCATTAGGAGCCTTCATGTGAATATGTCCTCAAGAGGATTTTTGCTTAGGAGCAGGTTAGATTAGACAGTCTCTGAGATTCTACAATTTGCTGAATAAATATTGCATATAGAACCCATCTTTTAGAGCAAGAAGGGTACTAAAAGGCCTCAAAATTCAACCTCCCTTTATAAACAAAACAAATGAAAAACACTAAAACCAAGGCTTATATGTGACTTAAAATTTGGACTTTGACACAAGCACAAATTAAGTGTTTGTTTAGGCTGTGAACACCTGAGAACTGAACTACTGTAATCTCTCTTGTGCAGCTCCTCACAATACTGCAACTGTATATACTCTATAGACAACAAATAAAAATAATTTTCCAAGTCCACTCTAAATAATTTGATTCATTTATATTCCAATGATCCCATCTCTTAGTTCAAATACCATTTCAATTGCCACTCTCTCCAAATATTCCATTTATTGTGTCTTTGTACTAAGTATTATTGATATTAATCATCATACGCCACACTTTATCATTCTCCTTTTCTTCCATTCCAAGCACTCTCTTCTTTCCAGAAGTTTTGAAATTTAACCCGTCTCATAAAGCTTTCAATGGCTATTCAGACAAAGTATATTCCTTGGTACAAGTCAGGCATTATTTATTATGTGCCAAGCAATGAGTTAAGCATTGGTACAAAACTATCTACACATAAAATTTCTTTGAATAGCATCCACATGAAACCTAACAATGTACATTTAAATGTTTATACTTCATGTTAATATTTTATTTAAATGATGTCTCTATTTATATCTATTTAGATCTTTTTTTAACCTATATGAAAATTTACTTATTTACCTTTTACTTGTATATTTATTTACTCTTACCACAAGTTTCTTGGCAGTAAGAATCATGTTTGTATATCACCAAAATCAGTATCAGATATTGATCAGATATTGTTATTGTGTTTATATTTAAGAGACAACAGAATTTTTATACAAAAGGTGCTTTTAAACAAATATCCAATCATATAATTTGAAATCTCATAGGAAATTACTAAAAGAGTATCAATAGGCTTGAACTATTATAATGATCTCCTAATTAGTCAAATTGCTTCAAATTTCTCCTCTTTCCAATCCACCCTACTCACAATTGTCAAAATGATATTTCTAAAGCACTGATCCAACCATGTTCTTTCCCTATTCAATAAATAACAATGACTTCTTATTATGTCTAGTTCCAAGTCCTCTTTTTGGCATTTACATCTGTTACAACATGGCTCCAATCTTCCTTTCTCAGTCTCAGTTTATATTGACTCCCTTCGTGTGTACCTTATGGCACAGTCAAACTGGCCTCTTATTATTTCTCACAGGTAACATATATTCCAACTGTAGGACTTTCCATAGACTAGTGCTCAGCCAATCTTGCTTATGTCCATTTCTTGAAGACCACAGTTTACTTTAAAGCACAAGGAAAGTGAAACCCCAGTTCATGAAGCCTTTCTTAATTTCTCTCAAGCTGCTACCTCTTTCCCCCAAAACTTTCCTGTATAAATTTTGTATTTTTATATCTATTTACATGAAATTGAATAGGATTGAAAAGAATTAAGAATCCAAGCACTGATCTTACAAATAGAAATATGAAAGTATTTGCCATCATGGAGCTCACAGCCTAAGTAGAACAGTCAACACATAAAGGAGCTTCATTTCATGGCTGGCAGAAAGATTTGATTGTACTTAGCTTCTAGTCAAGAATATAGTACAGCAGACAGCAAGGCTCCAAAGAAACTTAGGAAGTAATGGCAAAGAAAATTGTTCTTGACTAAGATAATAGCAGATTTAAGAGTTAAAATGTAATGGAGATCTAGGATTTCTGGAAAAGGTGGAATGAGATTGGGAGGTAGCATCCATCTGAGTGTGAATAGCCAACTGGATAATACTGTTTGTATTGGGAAAGGGGAAAGTCTAAGGTTCCCCTTCATGACATTCAGTGGAAATGGTCCCTAGCCATATTTTCCCCTGCTCAAATATAAACTCCTTGTGGGAAGGTACTCTAATTTTTATGTTTGTAACCTCTAAAACATTCCAAACTAGTGATAATCCACCTAATACTTGGAGACCTCGAAGGAATCTAGTATAAAAATTTTGGTGAGAAAAAGTCATAATGTACATGAAAGGATAATTAATGTAAAAAACTAAATAGGATAATGACATCACTGTAGATGCTTAGTATTGTTTAATTTAGGACTTTTAAAAATAATTGTTTACTGAGTTTTTTTTTTTTAAACAACATCATAGTTAGCCCCAGTATATCTCACATCCTATTCCCTGCCCTGAGAGCTATCCCACATAGCAAACAGTATTTTTTTAAAGGAAATAATAATCAGCACAATTAACTGATACATTGAAAAAAAATCCAAAAATGTACAATGTATAACACTTGAGGATGCCCCACCTTCCTAGAGGTATGAGTTGGAAGTGTTCTCTGATTTCTCTTCATTCAAGCCATGGTTCATCTTAATAATTTTGTTACATTCAATTTCGATTTGTGTGTTTGTGTGTTTGTTCTCTCCATTTACATTGTGGTATGTGATGATCACATATTTTAAAATCAACCGGAGTCAGGAATTCAGGTTAAGGGAAAATCTTCAATCTTTATTCTCAGTAGAGGTGAAGAAGGATCACAGATGAAGGGGGATCGGAGATGAAGAGGGGATCGCGATAGTAATGTGTGCAGCTGCGTCAAGAAGCCAGACAGCCATCTCTTTTCGCTCCTCTTGCTGCCACTTTGCCTCCACCCACCAAAATCGTCATTTCCTATACAACACATCAGGATTTGCACAAAGAGTAGGCAGGGGCCATTCTTTCTCCAAGCATATATATTAATAGAGTATGTTCCGATTACTATTTAGCTTCATGTGCTTGGGACCTCAGTGCATCAACTCAAGCTTCAGCCCATTACAGTGGTATATTGTTTACTCTTTATCAGTTCATGTGCATCTTTTATGTTTCATTTTATTCATCATATGTATCACTTCTTACCATACAATAGCGTTTTATTATATTTATGTACCAAAATTTGTTTAGATTTTACTCAATTGAAGAGTTTCTCCCTTATTTACCATTCTTTGCTATTTCAAAATGTAGCATAAAAATCTTAGCACATATGGAAAATTTCTTCATTCTTCTCAGTCCCAAACTCCACTTTCCACTTGTTATCTCTTTATCTTTTGGGTTTTGCTTTCATATACTATATAAGTTCTTTAATAAGTACCTTTTTATTTCTTGTTTTTATCTGGTTATTAATTTTTCCATTTCTATTTTTTTACCTCAGTCAAGTAGATTTCCTCCTTTCTCTCCTTTTATATAAGTCCTGTTCATTCATTTCATCTAGTCTGATATTACCAGGAACATCTCAACAAAAATATATGCACTGACTAACAATCAGCTATTGTTTTATGTAGGGGAAAAAAAACCTTTCAAATATCTTAATAGTTAAGGTTTTCTTATTTAAACAAGATAAAAAATTTCGAGATAAAAATGTAAAGGGCTCGAACTCTGGAAAGGTATACTTGAAGCAAAGATACTTACAGCAGGGTGTTTACTCAGTGTGACTAATGAGATAATGGAGCTCTAGTTAACATATACTTAGAGTGATATAATGATGTAATCAATCTAGTTGGCATATACTTAGTGTGATATTGTGATGTAATGGTTCTATAGTTGGCACATGCTCAGTGTGCTGTAGTGATGTGATCCTACTAAGGTATTTAAGGGCTGAGAGAACTGGAAATGAGAGTGTGTGCTCAAGTTTGATCTCAGACTCCAGACTCCAGACTCCATCCTTGACCATCCTTGTGGTGTTTTCATTACTTCTCCACCTAAAACCAAGGCCTGTCCAGAGTCTCCAGAAAACTACCCAGGACATTACATTTTGGCTTCCAATGTAGGAAACTAAACATGGGGCTCTAGACATGAGGCTCTGAACATAAGGACCTACACTCAGCAGTTCCACTGATGTGATCATAAGTTCAGTGGAGACGTCCCTGTGACCTGGAAATAGGATGAGTACAAAAAAAGATAAGCAGGAAACTTTGGTAAGGGCTAAACTAGTCACTTTTGTTTTTCAGCTGAAATGGGGCAATAACTAAGAAAAGAGCCTCCCCCACCCTAAGGGGAGTATGCATAGTTAGGTTAATAAAGAAACAAGGTTTATTGGTTACTTGGAAGCCAATCACTGGACTCTTAAATATATTACAGTACATGTCTCTTTGGCTCTGTAAGGAAGAAAAATTAGAGTCAGATATGTGGAAAATAGTGGAAGAACAACTAATTGAATATTATGAAACTCAGGGTTCTGATTCAATTCCTGGGGAAACATTCCTTATGTACAACATAATACAATCGGCTTGAAAGGAGCCCACAAGTTCTAAACAAAGGAAAATTTTTTCATGTGAACAGCCAGACAAGGAAGTGTGAGGAGAAAGAGCAGGTGGAGGGTGGTATTGATAAAGCAGCTGAAAAGCATGAAGAAATGAAGAAGAAAGGAATTAAGGACGTGCTGATGAGCTTAAAGAGTGTGGTGCTTCTCACTTTCAAAGCTCAGTTTTACTTCTGCTTATATTCCAGCAGGTGCCATTAGGACATTCCCCAACTCCTGATCCTCTTCCCTCAATTTTGCCTTTGTGGGTGGAGGGAGAAGGAGGAGTGGGAGGGGAAAGTGAGACCATCAGCACCACCCATGCAGCAGTTTTTCCACTCCCTATGACACAATTACAAAAGGCATTAGTTGAAGCTAAAGAGGAAAGACAGGATGCATCTGATTTGAGAATAGAACCATTCCCTGTGACTGAAGAGTTTGACTCTTAGGTCAAAAAAGAAGATAAACTCCTTTTAATCTGCAAATTAACAAAGATTTGAAAAAGGCTTGCACTTTTTTATGGGACTACATAGTCTTATGTTAAAATGGTATTAGAGAATTTGGCTTATGAAATTTTAATCCCTAGTGATTGGAAATCTATTGCAAAGACATATTTAGAACCTGGACAGAACTTGTTGTGGCTTTCTGTTCTGTATTCTGCATAGTGAACTATGTAGAATACATCCCAACTACATAGGCAACCTGGAGTTAAGTGACTTGCCCAGGGTCACACAGCTAGGAAGTGCTAAGTTTCTGAGATCAGATTTGAACTCAGGTTCTCCTGACTTCAGGCCTGGTGCTCTATCCACTGTGCCACCTAGTTGCCCCAATGTCTATAACCCAAAGAGGCCATTCTCTAGGCAGTTGAATAGGAGATGGGAGTCCAAGCTGAAGAGTTCCCAAAAGAAGCTCAAGAGGTTTTGAGAGAGGTTGAACTGGCTTTATCCAATGTCTTTGAAAGAGTTACTCAAAAACCCTTAGAAATATAAGTTTTTGCTATGAAAGAGGCACCCACAGCAGTCCTTCATCAAGAAGACAGTGTGATAGAGTGGGTGAACCTCCCAGCACAACCAGAACAAAATCTTACTCCTTACCCAGTGCTTGTGGCTAGAATTTTATTAAAGGCCATTAGATGAGTAATACAATTAGCTGGGATAAGACCTGACAAGATATATACCTTTTATACCAATGCACAAATTAATGGATGCTGTGAAACCATCCAAGAGTGGCAAATTTTATTAGCCACAGCTCCAAATTTTACACATAGGTCTCCTTTAAAGATAACCAAGTTGTTACATAACTGGCAACGGATTTTTGAAGAAAACATTTCTAAGGTTCCTCTTAAAGGAAACTATATTTACCGATGCATCCAAACATAACCTTTGTGCTGTATACTCTAGTGACAACTATAAAGAGAGTAGTCAGAACTTCTTTTCAGTCCACTCAGCGGAATAAATTATATGCAATCATGCTAGCTCTTACTTATTATCCAGGAGATATAAATATACTATCTGATTTGGCTTATTCAGTAGGTGTGGTACAAAGTATTGCCATAGCCCAAATAAAATTTGTAGCTTCCAATATATATATCAGTGAGCAAGTGAGAAAGCATCTGGATGAGATTTATATCTTACATGTCCATTCTCATAGTGGACTTCCAGGTCCTATTTTTTTATGGAAATTCAAAGACAGGTCACCTTCTAACCATGTTAGCCAATATTCCTTTATTTCAGACAGCCCAAGAATCTCATTCTAAATATCATCGGGCTACTTAAACTTTACGTTTGCAATTTGGGATAACAAAAGAGGAAGCTAGGAGGATTGTAAAAGCCTGTATAGCTTGCTTTCCTTTCTACACTCCTATACTCCCTCCAAGGAAGTACCCTTATAGTTTGAGACACAATGAAATTTGACAAATGGATATGACCCATTATAAATCTTTTGGTCGTCTGTCTTTTATCCATGTTATGGTAGACCTTTTCAGGATTTACTTTTGCAATACCAGCCACAAAAGAGATATCCCGAGTGGTCACTGAATTCCTTATACAGGCTTTTGCCATTATGGGTGTGCCATAAGCAATAAAAACAGATAATGGATCTGCATATACTTCTAAATATTTTGCACACTTTTGTGCACTGTATCAGATTTTACACACCACTGGCATACCTTTCAATCCTCAAGGACAGGCAATAATAGCAAGGAGAAACAAAGACATTTAGACACTCCTCCAAAAACAAAAGAAAGGGGGAGATACAGGTAACCCTAGAGAACTTATAAATTTAGCTCTTTATACAATTAACTTCTTGATTTTTGACAAAGTGCACTGGCTCCATAAGACAGATGTTATAAATCACCGAAAGGGCAGTGTCCAGTGCGAGCAGCTCCATTGTCTTTAGATAACTGCCAAGTGATGTGGAGTGATAGAGAAAGTGGTGAATGGGAGGGACCAGATAGGGTAACTGCTTGGGGGAGAGGGTTTGCTTGTATATATACAGAAGAAGAAGGAATCAGATGGGAGCCATATTCACCTTGTCCATCAGAGAGATGGAGCAGACCCTTGAAACAAAGGAGAAGATTCAAGAAACATCGGGTGGTTCCATTGCTGATTGTGCCTACCACTGAAAGAGCATGGCAGTTATGGCAACTGATTCATGGAAATTGTTAATGAGACTGATGCAGGACTTCAGAACTCTCAGGAATCATTGGAATCCCTGAGACATGAAAAGACTTTTGTAGGACTTGAAAACCCTCAGGAATTTCTCAGGATTTCCTGACACATGATGAGACTGTTGCAGGACTTCAAAATCTGCAGGAATCATTGGACTCCCTAATGGATAATAGCAAAGTTTCTTAAATTATGAATTGCAACCCTATATGGGGTAATTGAATGTGTGTGGGGGAGAGGGGGGTTGAGAAAAATGTTTTAATAGCAAAATGTATCAAATATTCCAACAAAGTTTAATTCTTTATGTAAAAATAAATAAGTACATCCATCTTATTAATATGCAAATTTGCTTTCATATTTAATAAATGATAAAATTATATGTATATCAAAGAGTTATTTTAAAATAATATTCTTTATGATTTATTATTAGCAAATATCTATATTATTTTATATATCTATATACCCAGTGTCACATAAAATTTTTTCAGGCAAAAGGAACTCATAAGGGGAAAAAGTTTAAGAAACTCTGGCCTATAGTTTACTACTACAGGGCCACACATAATAAGGCAGAATGCAAGACAGAATAGATATTGAAGAATGTGTTATATTAACGTTGCTCTAATTTATTATTCCCACAGTACAGTCTAACTTTTTTAAAAATGGGAGAATAATAATTATGTTTGTTGAGGATATAAATGATAACTTTTAGCTATCTTCTGTGGTAATTATCATACTATTATACACTTAGTAGGAATATATGGTGAATAGTTTTGATTTTAGTGCATTACTATATTCAAATTCATATAGTAACTTGAGTAACATGTGGTACAGCATATGTAATAAATGTTACAAATACAGTCACTTGTTTTTTCCTGGAAGGCTATATTTCACTACAAGAATATCACATCATTTTAAATCAGTGGATATTCCAGTTCTCTTGTTTTTCTTTTCGCCTCCTAATCTCTTTCTTTTGCCAATTTCACAGACCATTCTCATCTCCAATTTAGATGAGAAGAAAAGATGCTGTTTTGTCAGTTTTTGTACTCATAACAACTGTAGAAATAGCTCATGTGTGGCTTTTTCATGGATAAAAGCTGTTAGGGGTGATGATATTCATAACTGTCATACAACTTGTTTTATCCATGAATTGTATTGCCAAAAATTAAATTCAGTGGCTCTTAAATTAAGATGTAGAAATTCATTTTCAAAAGACTTTCTGAAGGACTTGGGCAGTTCATCTGCAAAAATGTGACTGAGTATTGAGTTATGCTTCCAAAAAAAAACCTAAAAGTGTACACATATGACAACAAAGGATTAAAGAAAAGATATGGGGGAAATCTCAGGTATATGGACATGGGCAAAGTCAATCAGTTTGCTTACATGTACTACTCCCAACAGCAAAATCACATATACACTATATATATATATATATATATATATATATATATATATATATATATTACATATAATATACAAATGTGTATATAAATGTGCATTTGTATATTGTGTGTGTGTGTATATATATGTATATATACATAAATATATATTTATATATACACATGCATCTCTTATGTAAGGAGAATTTTAAGGCATCTTCACTTTGATTCATTTATCCTAAGCTACTCTATTCAGTTTAATAAACATATTGAATATCTATTAAATTCAGAGCACTATGTTGAGGACACAAAAAAGAAAAGTTATTCCCCATGAGAACTTGCAACATAGTAATAAGTTATGACATCTATGAAAATATATATGATATCACTAATTACATTATAGTAGAACTTGAAAAAGTCAAAAGAAAGAAAAGATGTTAAAAGAAAACTTGAGGGGGCAGAGATTCACTCCAGGTGAAAGGTTTAGGGAAGGTTTCTTGAAGCAGTAGATTTTCAACTGGACCTTGAAGGAAGATGTGAATTTCAACATGTAAGTACAAGGAGAGTCATTAGACTGAAAATGCATTAAGGTTGGAACAAATGAATAGGATAAGATCAGGGAACAACCAGCTTTCTGATTTGCTGAAAGTTAAAGTATATGGAGTAGAGTTTTATGAATTTAGGTTTGGAAAGAAAGATTGAGACCAATTCTATATAGATGACTTTAAATGCAAGGAACTCATGTCATGCAATGGAATCACATTGTCAGACTTGTACAGAAGGGAACATATTTTAGAAATTAAAAGGACAAATTCAGAGAGAGAATACACTGAAAATAACATTTTCTCTAAGCATATGAAGAATATAAAACCAGTTTAGAGGCTACTGTCATAATCCAAAGTGATAAGTATAAAGGAGGGTAAAGAAGAATCAACAAGTCTAAGCAATCAAATGGTAAATGGAGATAAGAGGAACTCAAAAGTCAAAGATTATTATGAGATGTCAAGCCTGAGTTGATAAAGAAGTGTTAGGTGGTATAAGTGGATAAGTAAATGATAAATATTTGAGAAAAGAAAATAAAGTACAAGTGATGTTTGTTTGTTAGTTTATTTTAAACTATAATCCCAATCTCAGAAAAGATATTTGAGATAAAATTATCCTCCCTCTGCCAAGACCACTACTATCACCTCACTTGTGTCTATCAGTAAGCCAATTATAGATACAATTTCAATGACAATGTTTTTTTTTTCTTTTGGGGAAGTATAAGAAAAATTAAAAAATTTTTATGACTGAATTGTATGTGGGGCTTCATATTAAAAAGGAAGTCAAACTTTGTTGGTTTGTAGTGCCACTAATGGAAATGAAAATTGTACAAGAATCCAAAATTAATACCTTTTAAAGAATATTTTATGTAATCTTGCTTTAAAATACAGTTGATTTTGTTTTTTCTATAATTGGTATCAATCCATCTTCAGCAGCAAATGCAAGGCTTACTAAACATTGTATCTATTATTCATTTTTTCAATATTTCATGACAAAGCATGGGCAATGCTCCCCTTTTTTTTCACAAATGGACATTATTTTTTTCTATTTCTCAGAAAAATACCCTAATAGAGTCTTGTTAAAGACTAAAGTAACTCTTAAAAATGTAAACACTTGAGAAATGAAAATTAAAGCCTTGAAAAAAGAAAGTGTAGTTCAACTATTTTAATAGTCTCCATTTCAGAAGACTCATAAAATTAATTTTGCCCTGCCATCACCACCATAACTACCACCATCTTCTATGTGTGAAAAGTAATCTAATGAAACAGTCTCAATGTGTCATTTTTTTTCCATCTGAAGAAAGTATAAGTAAAACTGAAATTTTATAGAACTGAATTATGTGATAAGTAATACCAAAAGAAAAGTCAAACTTTATTGTTATTTTATTAAATATAATAAATGAAAATAAATATAATATTAAATATCATGAATATTATTATATAATAATATAAATAAAATATAAATATATAAATAATATAATTAAGAAATATAATCTAAAAATAGAAATTAATAAATTAAATTTAAAAATAAATAATTAAATATAATACCAAAAATAATTTAAAATATAATTTCTATTATTAAAATTTATTCTTGAAGTGCACAGTAATAATTATTCATCCCATTTATTGCTTTTTAAAGTATTGTTCAGTAATTTACATTTTAACATCAAAAAGTCTACTACACATAGTTTTGATATAGAGGCTTATGAGCAGTCTAATTTTTATTAGCTGTAGAATGATAAAACTATTAATACACACACACACACACACACACACACACACACACACAATTTCACAGAAGACATTTACAATTGATTATATAAACATATGAAACTTATTTAGGAATCCAAATTTTTTTTTTCAATTCTCTCATCAAAACATCAGCTACTAAAAATGATATAATTTCTAAAGAAGATAAGATAAAATATATATTTTAAATTCATTTTATATCTTATTTTTTCTACAATTGTGATGGTATCTATTACTTTTCAAAATTTCTGAAAAAAATGTTTGATTTTAAAGCCTCGTACTTATTGAAGCAACAGGCTAAGTCACTGTTTAGTCACAGTATAGATAACATTTCTGAGGTATGATCTATGATTCATAAAGTTTTAGGTAGCACCACAATGTATACAATGTAAATATATATAAATACATGGTCTTTTTTTTTCAAAGACAAAAAAATAATAAATTAGATCATGCTAGACTTCAGGGTCTAGCATAATTGTTTTAAACATCAAAAACAATAATCTGTTTTTTCCTTTAAAATGTTTTTAAAGTACTCAGTTTAATTTGTGATAGTTTTTTAAAATTGTACTACCAGTGACTAAGTGGTAGTATTTATTCAAGCAAACTGAAAACATTCATTTCACTATTTGTGTGTATAAATATACGTGTATATATATGTGCATGTGTGTGATATGTATATCCTCTCTCAAAACATTTCAGTACTGTTCTTCATTGATCATCAACAATATAATATATCAGGAACCATCTAAATTAACATTGATTTAATAATTTTTCATAGACTGGTACACAACTGTGAATTTTCTGTATGGCAAATGGTTGAAAGCACAGCTGAAGAAATATTGTATTTTAGCCTTTCTATCTAAACAACATAGCCAATAGGCCTGATTTCTTGGTTATGAATAGCAATCATGGTGATTATACATTTAAATTCTACAAAAATCAAATGCATTGCATAGGGAACCTGCAATAAGGAAACCTGCTCTCTCAGTTCAGAATAACAAATATTCATTATTTTATAGTCTTAAAGAGTTGGCTGGAAGACTAAGAAGGGGAAAAGAAGAAAAGAGAATTAATATTTATAAAGCACTTACTTTGTGCCAGATATGCTCAATTCTTTACAAATATCTTATTTGACCTTCATAACAATCCTAAGTGTTGTTACTATTCTTATTTTGCAATTGATAAAACAAGCAAACAATGTCCTGATCTGGGTCACACAACAAATATGTTTGAAAGACAGAATTTAATGCAAGGCATCCTGACTCTGAGAAAAATTATTTAACCACTACAAAAACCTATTTTTCTCCTATATCTAAGAGAAATAGTAACAAAACCAAACAAAAATTTATATCACTCAATGTTATAGTAAAAGAAAGTTAATTTTGACAAATTACAGAATTTGGGAAAGCTGAGTCCTATTTCTACTTCTGTCATTTTTCTAATAATACCAAGCTCTTATTCTTCACACACACACACACACACACACACACACACACACACACACACACAAAATAAAATTTACACTAGTCTGTCAATGCCTAGTTTCAACAACATGGAAGAATCCCCCATCATAAGTGGGATGTGTTGGGATGAGTATAGTCGCATTTGATTAGCAGCCTCAGACTTTAAAATTGGTGAGAGTGGTCTGATCACTTTTTTTTTGTTGTTGTTGTTTTCTATCATGTTCTCTGTTGTTCTTACTGGTTATGTACAAAGTGACATAACCAGTCACTGGTGAAGATTCCAGTTCATCCACAATGAAGGTATCATGAATTGAACTGGTGATAAGAAAAGGATGTCCCTTCTTCTGCACCTATCTCTGGCTCTAAGAAACAGGCTTGGGGGTATTTGTTTCTATTCTGTGTTGTTTTTGTTCAGTCTTAAGCACTAAAGGTGATCCTATTTGACAAGAAGTTTGAGCCATGGTGAGCTTGAAGCCAAGATTATAGGTGAAGTAGTGTATCAAATCAGCCCCAAATGGAAGCTCTAAAGAACCAGGATGCCTACAATTTGAGCTTCAGAGTGGATATATATACTAGAAACTGTTTCTTTAGGAACCTGAGCTAAACTATGAATCTAATACCTTTCCCTGCAAAGGGACTGAAGTGTAAAGGGAAAAGGGATTATGCCTCCCAGGTGTTAGCAGGAATTTGTATCTTTCTGATTATCTTTTTTAAAATAAATATTTTTATTTAAAAGCTAATCTATTAGTGGCCACATGGAATTGAGGTGCAGAGGAGTCCTCCCTACACTTAAAGGAACATCTTCAGTGGGATATTTATTAGCAGAATCTACATACCCTTAAATCCTCTTGAGAGTACCAGAGAAGTCAGGGAGAAGGGTAATCTAACATATATGCCTTCAGGCAGTGAGTGCCATGGTAGTCAGCACAGGCCATGATAGTCAGTGCAGGTCGTGATAGTCAGTGCTATAATTGTAAAATCCAAATAAAAGAAATAGATTTCACTGACTTATAAAAAAATAGAAATGAAGACAGATAGGTGGTACAATGGATAGAGCAACAGCCCCGAAGTCAAGAGGACCTGAGTTCAAATATGGCCTCAGACACTTAACACTTCCTAGCTGTGTGTCCATGGGCAAGTCACTTAACCCCAATTGCCTGAGGGAAAGAAATAGAAATGACTGAATTCAACAAGCATCTTCTAAGTAAAGAGGGAGGGGAACTGTGAATAAACAGTGGAGGAAAGCAAACTCATCCTTAACTGTATTCTTTCTGTCTGCTGCTAAATTGAACAAGATAATATTTTCAAAATGGTTTTCTTTTTTTTCCCCAATATTTTGTTACCACATTTAAGAATTTTCTGATTGACTGTTTTTGTTGAAAGTTACTTGCATGTGACCCTTATATGCTATAAATTATGAACATAAGTAAAAACAAATAATTTTTTGGAATATTAACAATTGGGAGGATTAGGTATATATTTATGAAGAAGTAGGTACCTGAGCTTAGTCTCGAAATAAACCAGGGAATCTATCTAAAAGCATTAGCAGGATAGTTTATCCTGGTTCTCAGGATATGGTCTAGAGAATCCTAGGGATCTCTGAAATCTTTTTAGAGGGTCTATAGATTCAAAAATAGTTTTTTCCAATATGGTAAATGTCTGTAAATATAATCCAGATAAAAACACTTTGGAGAGATCCTCAATAATTTTTAATAGGATAAAGATACTGAAAACAAAAGTTTGAGAACCACTGGACTTTATGCCAAGGCACAGAGACTTAAGATGCATAGAATGTAATGAATAGGAAACACTAAGTAGTATAGTTTGGCTAGAATGTTGAGTGTGTGAGGCAGATTAATGTGAAATGAGTCCAGAAAGATAGACTGGAACCAAATTGTGAATCTTTAAATGCCAAATAGAGGCTTTTTATAAAATTCTAGAGCAGTGTTTTTAGATCTGCATGTGAGGGGAGGAGAAAAGAGGAAGGACAAGTATCTTTTTGACAATCTGGGGAAGCCTATGGATTCTTTCTTTAAAATATTTTTAAATCTATAATTGAATGAAATGTTAAATGATAGAGGTTAGTGAAAATAAAAATATCATTTTGTCTTGCTATCCAAATTCATGAATCACCTGAAATTTATCTAAAGATCCCTTGGAGATCTGATGATCTCTGGATAAGAATCCTTGCTCTAGAAATATGTACAAGCCTCTGATACTCCTTAACCATAGTAATAATATGATCAAATCTGTTTTAGTAATAAAAAAATTTGGCAGCTGTAAATAAATTGGCAAAGGAAGACAATGGGGTTTCAAGGAAAGGCATTTTCAGTTTTTGAGGCTTTACTCTATTTGTCCTTCAAGAATAATAGTGTGTTATTTTAAAAGAAAACTTTATTCTTTGCCTCTTTTTTCTTCAAATATTTGATGAGTAACTATAATATGCATAGAACCATATTGCAGCATACTTTTTCTTTAGATTCCTCAGCACCAAATACAGTGACATAAACAACTAAAAGAATTAATTTAAACCCAGGAAGTAAGGAAAATAACATAAGAATTATATAATATCAGCCTTGCAGGGGATTATAATATAATTAAGTACTTATATGGCAATTTTTACACATCAAAATTAATGGTAAAAATAGAAATTTAGTCCTGATTCTTCTGCTCCTGAATTAAAAATTATATGATAATGATCAAATTATTTCACCTCTGTGGGATTCAGTTTCCTCATCCCTGGAAATCCAAGGATCAAACTAGAATATCTTTAAGATTTTTCTCTTCTAAGATTTTTTATATTCTATGAAGTCATAGAGAAGAAAGTAAATCAGAGCTAGAGTGACATGAAAAGCCTTTTTGCAATTGTTGGGACTGGTTCTGTACTATTGATATGTCACAATCAACAGCAAGGAATTCCTTTAAGGTTTAGGTTAAAGAAAGTTGACAATCATGCTCTCCCTGGAAACAGCTTATAATAGAAAATATAGAGTGCTAGACCTGAAGGCAGAAAGACTTGAATTCAAATTGAGCCTTGGACACTAGCTGTGTAAATCTGGAAAGAATCACTTAATCTGTTTCCTTCAGTTTCCTCAAGTGTAAAATGTAACATAGGTTCTAGATAAACACTTATTCCCCTGCCTTAAATTATCATTAATCAGCTGCTGCCCTCAAAGAAGACAATTAGCCTCAAATTATGAAAAGTATAATATCTACTGATCTTTAATCAGTAAAGTTAACAAGACATCTTGCCTTTTACTAGGATAGGCTGTCTGTGAGTAGCAGAAAGGAAATGGATAACTTACCTGGACTGGGCAGATTGCTAAGGGTGGCAATGATCACTGAAACTTAAACCTAGACAAGGGCTAGCAAAGCTTGCATTAGAAAGTATGGCTCTAAATTCTCTGATCTCTAATCTCTTATACTTAGAGAAAAACAATTTTTACAATTCTGAAGACTGAGTAAAAAATGGATAAGTAGAGAATGAAAAAGCAATACAATAATGGTAAGTAGAAACAGAAAAACTAAACAAAAGTGAAAGGTGTTTCAGTTAATATTTTTCCAGATTTTATATTCTTATTTATAGATATTCACAAATATAAATGTTCTCATGGAGTTTTATCATAAGATTATGGCCTTAGAGCTAGACAGAACCTGAAGGCCATTGGGTCTAGCCAAGTCATTTTACAAATGAGTAACTGAGATAGAGGAATGACTAGTGGAGGATAATACAGAGAATAGCAGTGAGGTTGAACAGTGGATAGAATATAAGGCTTGGAATCAGGAAGACTAATCTTCATGAGTTCAAATCTGGTCTCAGACACTTTATAGTTATGTGACTTTGGGTAAGTCATTTGGCCCTGTTTGCCTCATTTCCCCACCTGTAAAATGAGTTGAAGAAGGAAACAGTAAGCTACTCTAGTATATTTGTCAAAAAAAAAACCCTAAATAGGGTCATGAAGAGTTGGACATGACTGAAAAATGACCGAACAACAATACAGAGATTAAGGGTCTGAGATATTTGAATCTAGTTCTTCCTGTCTGCAAGTTCAGTACTTTCTCCCTTAAATCATTCTGCCTCTCATTTGGGCAATCAAGAAGTATTTATTAACACTCCTATATGCCTGACACTATAGTAAGCTCTCACTTTTTTTTTCTACACCAATGAAAACAAAAGCAAAGGTTGAAGATTAATTTTAGTCTCCTTGTTTCCCTTGATTACTCGCATATTGATGTGAATTGCTAAGAAGCAAATTGGATATCTCCCACAGTTTAAAATAAATAATTAACATTAGCTCTATGAAGAGTAATATCATCTAAATAATTTTGAGTTCTGAATTAAATCATAAAAATATTGCATACATGGCCTGAGGCAACAAGTAAAAATGATTCCCAATTTTATGTACTACATGGACTATTAGATTTTTTTTATGTCTTTCTTTACTATATTCATAGTTTACCCAACTCTTTAAAATGAAGGATTTTGTTATTCTACTTAATAGAAGCACTACAAATAAGAGTTGTGGTCTCTCTTCATTAAAAAATACCACACACTCCATCTGTTAGCTTTGTACTTGTACAGGCATTTTAATTGGGGCACTTAGAAAAAGGAATTGGAATAAGATGTTAGAAAACATATAGCAGGGCTTCAAATGAGTTTGGTGTTCAAATTTAACAGCTTTTTATAACTATTAAGCATTTGTTTCACTATTCTAATAAATATTCTTGAAAGCTGAACATTCCTCACATTTGTATTATTTATGTCAATCCCTAGTTATTTTCTGTGCATTAGGAAAACTGATGAAAGCTCTAGGCTACATCTTACAAGCACAAGTATGAAAACAGCATACTGATAGAGTAAAAGAACTCTGATATTTAGATAGTCATCAGTCTGACAACTCATAAAAGCCACCATAATCCTGTAGATTCCTAATGGGAGTTGCAAAGAATTTATTTTTCACTACCAATCATCTAAGAAATTCCAAAAATAGTCAGACTATTAGAAAAATCTCCTAGAATTATAGGAAAATAAAGAACAGGTCATTAAAAGGAAGGAAAGCCTTTTTATTCCAAATTATTTTTCTGTTCCCTTTCTACTATAATATACATTTTCCCCAATTCTGGAAAAAGTAGCCATTAATAAAGCTACATGAGCTACTTTTCAAAGTATGTATGATCCTTCTCTCAACTTTTCATGTGCAAGTCAAATGAATTCTAAGTAGAATCATCTTCCCTAAGACAAGAATCATCTGGAATTGGAGATATGCTGGGATACTTTTAACCAAGAGAGTTCATAGTGCCAAGCTTCATTTGGAGCTGAAAGCTAATGCCATAGATTTCATCTCAGTGCACACAAATTCATCAGAATGATAAAAGAGTTTCTTCTACCCTTTCTGCTTTTAAGAGATAATTTTCTCTAATTCTCCAATAGGTATGATATATAATAAAACACAGTAGGAAAGGTACAATGTTCTATAGTAGAAAGAAGACATGTTCTATTCATGACCCTCCCCTGCACCAACTGTGAGGCCCTAAGTGATTCACTTAACATTCCTAAGCTTGTTTTCTCATCTATGAAATGGAGATAATTCCTCCTAGTCTATCTTATAGAGTTGTTGAGATGATCAAATATCATAATGTATATGTCAGTCAATAAATATTTGTTAAGTGCTTACTATATGACAGGCACTATGCTTAGTACTAGAATGTAAAGAAAAGCAAAAGACAATCCCTCAGTTAAGAAGCTGACTGTCTAATGAAGAAAAAAAAATGTAGAAAAAAGCTATATAATGATTTGAAATAATCATCAAAGAATTAAGAGAGATCAGGCAAGGCCTCAAGCAAAAGGTAAGACTTTTGCTAAGACCTGAAGAAAGCTAAGGAAGCCAGGAGGAGGAAAGAAAGCATACCACAGCATGGGGGACAGCCAGTGAAAATCTCGTTAGAGGAACTACAAGAAGGTATATGAAATTACTTTGTAAACTGTAAAGCATTCTATAAATATTAATCATCCTAAAGGGAGAGAGGATATATAACACATGCAGTTTCTGCTTATCTATTTATAAATTATTGAGAAAAAAATATTAAGCAAGCCTTTGCTATGAACCAAGCACTGTTCAAAAGCTTTGGGGACACAGAAATTAATGTGAAAAAATCTCCTACTTGTTATAACTAAAGCAAAGATCTGACCATTTTAACTTGCCTGCTCAAGATGTCCTAGTGGCTACCTATTGCCTCTAGAATCAAGTAAAAAACTTGTCTATTTGGCATTTAAAGTCCTTTAATCTGGTTTCAACTTATCTTTCCTGATTTGACATTAATCTCTCTTCTGTCTCTGTCTCTGTCTCTGTCTCTGTCTCTGTCTCTGTCTCTGTCTCTGTCTCTCTCTCTAGCTCTGTCTCTTTCTCAGACAAACACACGCACACACATACACTCTGTTCCAATGAAATTTGACTATTGCGTGACCACCTGTTACATAGGTAGTGAAGTAGATAAGAGTTCTAGGCTGGGAACCAGGAAGTCATGAGTTGAAATCTAGCCTCAGGTACTCACTGGCTGTGTGATTTTAAATAAGTCATTTAATTTCTATTCGTCTCATTTTCCTCATACATAAAATGAGAGTGGTAACAGCACTCACCTTCTAAATGGATCAAAGGAAATAATAATTGTAAAATGCTTAGAATACTGCCTGTCACATACTAACTGCCACATAAATGTTAGCTAGTAGTAATAGTAGTAGTATTTTCCTCATAAGACTATTACATCTACTTCTTTACCTTTGCACAGGCACGCTCAGAAATTATGTCCCTCTTGAAAACCTGAGTTGCCTTTAAGGCTTAACCTAAATACCATCTTCTATAAGAAGTCTTTTCAGATCTCCCTGGTCATTTATACATTCCTTTTCCCTCAAAATTATTTTGTGGATTTAGAGTCTATTCCAAATGTCATAGCATAGTATTGAAATATCAAAACTTACATTAAATATCATGGGAAGAGATTTAGCTTTTGTGCTTGTCACCAAAGCACTTACCACAGGGACTGCCAGAAAGTAGGCATGAAGGCTGGTAAATAGATGGCCTGGGAGTGAATGTGGTTGGTTCAAGGTCTAGAGGTAATGGTCTACTGAAGCAATCACGAATCAGGAAAGAATAGTAATGTGTAAGTTTAGGTAACATGGAGAAAGGCCATAGTTATTCAAAAAAAGTGGAGTTTCTATTTCATTTTGAAACAAACGTAGGATGTAAGATTCCACTTTGAAGTGGAAAAAGAATGCCCTGATTTTCACATAAGTGCAGAAATGCAAAGAAAATGGGAAACAGTAACCTGATAATTTCATGTAGTAAGTTTGCCAAAATTAAAATTGGATGACAAGTCCTAGCTTCAACTAGTTGGTTGCAACTACTAGGAAGCTAAGTTTGAGTGGATAGAGTCTGGCCTGGGGTCAATAAGGCCCGAGTTAAAATCCAGTCTCACATGTTGTTTTCCCTACTGAACTTCTTTACAGCAGATATTGATTTTTGCCTTTCTTTATAGCCCTAGTGCTTATTAGTACAGTGTCTAACATATAGGCATTTAGTAAATGTTTATTGATTGACTATAAGCCAATGAATGGAAAATGAAGGAAAATATATATACATATTTTTAAGTGTTTGTTAATCAACCTATGTTTCTAGTAGTATGATTTTAGAACACTGAGAAAGCCGTTTCCTTATAGTTGACACTTCTGGTGATGAAATTTTATTTATACTACAACATAACATAACATGAATACATGCTATTCTTATTTTATTAAATGTGATACTGACCAGATGCCTTAAAAATAAGAAATTGTCAAATTAAATGCAAATGTGTCAAAATAAGAGAAATGAGAGACAATGGCATAGTTTTCACAAAGATCAAACTGTATTTCCAAGACAGGAATTCATTGACACTACCGACTGAGAAATTATGCTTTTGAGGGACCAAAGGAAAAGATGCCTGACTTTTTCAATTACAAACAATTGGCTATAATAATATTAGTTTTGACTCACATTGGAATGCCCTGCTTTTTCTGTGTCCTTTGCTATTTATTTAAATTTATATTTTATTTTGAAAATGAAAGCACATCATGTGGCTAATTCTTCATATTTAGATAGTATACAAAAGTGTCTCATTCTACTTATCAGGATAAGATTTTGAGAGTCACTTTGCAACTATCATGTTTTACTTTTAACAATAGTATTTTTTTTTAAAGAATTAACAATGTGGTTTATCTATTGTAACTTTGATTAGGACACAATGTTGATTTTAATAAGGAAGGAATCAAATTCAACACAAGGAAATTAAAATCTAATGAAAGGTTCACGAATTTTCCACATTCTGATATATTAAATAATAGTTAACTTAGGATATAAAACCTGACCATTATTCTACATATCAAATATCAAATGCAATGATAAATGTCTTCTAATAAAATGACATTCAAATTTAATAATAAAGAAGTCCTCCAGAAATACACTCTGTATCCTGAAAGGCTTACACAGTGGGGAAAAAAAAAAGTTGATTTTACAAAGAAAACAAAACCAAAACACTTACGTGATCAATTAGTTCTCGAACCATTCCATTCCACTGTCCATTGACATCATCCTGGGCTCCATATTTTCCATCCTCCACAAGTCTAATCTCATAGGTAAAGCCAAGGATTGTAGCTAGTTCCCTGAGGAGGTCAATGCAATATCCCTCAAATCGATCATTCCCATATAGTGGCTTATCAGACTTCTTGAACATCACATAGGGTTCTTCCTACAATAATTGAAAATAAAAAAAATAATTTCAGTTAATATTTGTGCATCATAGAAGTCAAAGAATTTCACTTGATCATTTTTAATATTAAATGGCAGTTTGTTTGGGGTATTGTTACCAAGTGATAAGTGGCTAAGAGGCAGGAGAGAACAAGACAAAACATATTTTCCATTCCTGCTGAAGGCAGTTCTGTGTTTGAATATATAATACTAGTTTATGTTCTGTGAAAATATGGATGAGATATGACTTAAATGATATACTGGACAAATACAATAAGTTGCATGAAATTTACTCATCTTTGTCAAATCTGTACTAACACAGACAGATTGTGTCTTTTAGAATTCTTTTAACTATCAATATTTTCACATGATTTTGGCTTGATTTTTTTTTCTATTTTAATAAAATGAGACTAGATCTTAAGACCCATAGATACTTAAAATATCTTATTTGATTTTTCTCCTTAATGAATAATTTGTTGCCAAAGAAAATATTTTATCTTAATTCATTGAAACAATAAAAATTTCAATATTTAAAAAGAATCAGATGTGAACATTTTACCCTATAGACCTATTTCTCTGATAAAACATATGGCATTTTTCCCCATTAAAAATTTTAGCATATTTTTAATACCGTAAGATTTAGTCACAGTAGTGCATTTTAAATTCCAATGTATAAGAGAGATTCAAATAAAAGCATAAGAGAATAATTTAGTGAAGGGTTTTTTGTTTACTTTCAACAGATGGATTTCAGCATTCTTAAAACTTTCTTTGTTGTTATTTGGAAATATTGTAATGGAATGATTGTTAAATTACTTAGGCCTAGAGCTAACTGAAACACTTAGGATAATTAGAAAAGCATTAGTAAAATTTGAGGAGTGTTTTCTTTTCTTTTTGTATTTATTTTATAGGTAAAGTATGTAGGTACAGCTCTAAAATTATTTTCCAAAAAAATTTTGTCACTGGATATTTTGTTTAGATGGTAAAACAATGTTGAGAGTAAAGTACTGAAGTTTAGCAATTTCCCTGCCTCTTCTTAATTATCTTGTCAGTAGAAAGATTCAGGAGTTAGCATTCCCTCTTTCCTTAGTAAATTCAGTTTAGTTAATCATTTCTCTCTCCTTTCCATCTCAGAATTTCATAATAGGATATCTCAAAGTACATATTTATGATCCTCCAAATACCCTAACTAATCAGTTCTTCAATATTTTCAGTTTTTATGACCTACATCTCTACTCTACATGAGTTACAGAAATGATGACACTCTTGATTCAGCCATCTTCTACAAGTTTTCTATTTCCTTGCATATAAATGCAGAAATTTCTTTTTTTTTTATTCCATCTTTCACTATGACTTACAATGTCTAATTCTGCTCTTCATCCTCAAACTCTTCCCCATGCCTTCCACCCTTCCTCCCTCACTTTATCCCTTTCATCCCTTCCCCAGGTCATTCATTACCTCAATGCTGTCTACACTCTTCTCTCTTGTCTTTAGTGTTCTCTTGGTGAGCTAACTCAATTATATACCATCCTCTTCCTTTGAATCCTTTGTTCCTTTGTCTTATCTTATGATCATCACTACTGTCCTATTATGTCTAATACCAACACCAATGATGGATACTGATCACAAGTCTCAACAAAGTTGGAGAAAATCATGAAACAGTTGAATTGATGTTATCTAATTTTAAGTGAGTCCCCATTACATTAAGGTAAACATTTGCCCTAATTTTATTTTACTACTCTATTCTCCATAGAGACTCTTCTATCTTTCCTCAATGCTTCTACAACAGCTAAGTTAGAGATCTTAATTCATTCTTCATCAAAAAAAATTTTTATCATTCAACAAAAATTCCATTTCATTCACAATCTCACACATCCTTCAGATATCTTCCTCTATTCCTTTACTCCAATCTCACATAAAAGAATAGTCTTTTTCCTAACCAAAGACTGCCCTTCAACATTTCCCTTTAAACTGATCTCCTGACTTTCCAATTTCCTTTATTATTCTCCCCATTTTCTCTGTCACAACTTCATTTTTTCTCTATTTATTGACTTCTTCCCTGCAAAATGCAAATATGTCTCTCTAACTTCCTACTCTTAAAAAAAAATCCTTCCTTGATCCTACCATCCTTACCAGTTATCTTCTTATGTTCACACCTCCTAACTGTGGTTAAATACCTTAATAGCATTATTTCATATTTGGAGCTTCTACTTTCTCTCCTCTCTCTTCTAAACATTCAGCAATTTGGCTTTTGATCTTTTCATTCAATTGAAACTTCTCTATACATAGTTATCCAATGATCTCCTCATTAATAAATCTAATGACTTTTTCTCAATCCTAATCCTTCTTCACTTCTCTAGAGTATTTGATAAGGTTGATCAAATTCTTCCTCTGGATCTTTTTTTCCCTCTAAATTTGCCAGATTCTGGCCTATCCTAGTTCTTCTTCCTGTACAATTGCTACTTCTCAATCTTCTTTATTGTTTCTTTATTTATGTCAGGACCCAATAACTATTGGTATCTCCCAAGGCCTTGTACCAGAACCTCTTCTCTTTTTGCTCTTACTATCTCAACTGGTAATCTCAGACCTCATTTTTCTATGTTTATCAAATGATCTATATCCAAGTCCACATATCCAGACCTAGTCTTTCTGACAAACTAAACTCATGCAAATTCAACTTCTTTTTAGTCATCTCAAGCATGATGCCATGAAAACAACTCAAACTCAACAAACCAATTCATTATCTTTTCAAAAATATCCCATCCTCTTAACTTCCCTCTACAGTTCTTCCCTCAACAGTTGTTGAGGATACCATCAATCTTGCAATCACTCAGGTTCATACTCTTTGAGTCTTCTTCAACTCTTTACTTACATATCCAACTTATCAAATTCTTTCTTTCTTTACAAAACTCTTCTATATGTCTCCTTCTCTACATTAATAAAGTCATATTTCCAGTTCATGTTTTAATCATCTCTCATTTGGATTAATACAATAGCTTCAAGTCTCCATCCAATCCATTCCCTACTTAGCTTCTTCTAAACTATAAATCTAATACATTAGTCCCCACCCAGTAAGCACTCTGTAATCTAAAGGATCATATATAAACTCTTCTGTTTGACATTTAAAGATCTTCATAACCTAGTCCCTTCCTACATTCTTTCTTCGCACTTCTCTTTATGCATTCTATTACCTAGCTTCACCAAAATACAATGTCCAAAACCTCTATGCCTTGGTACTGCGTGTCCTTACTGCCTGGAATATAGTAGTGCCTCCTCTGCATCTCATTCTATTCCTGATTTTCGTTCATGTTCAGTTCAAAGCCCATCTTCTACAATGCAGGTCCCACACTAGCTTCTAGTACTTTCTCTTTGGGATTATATTCCACATAATTGGCATATGAATTTGTATAAATTTAATTATTTAAATATTGTCTTCTCCTTTAGAATGCCCAGACGGCAAGGATTGTATTGTTGTTGTTGTTATTGTTATAGAAGAACTCATTTCTTCAATCTATGACTGTTGATGTTCAGGCAGCTAAACTCGGGAAAATCTGAGTTTAAATATGACTTCAGAAATTTACTAGCTGTGTGACATATGCAGGTCAGTTAATCTCTGCTTGTTTAAGTTTCCTCATCTTGTTGTTAGGATCAAATGAGATTAATAATTGTAAAGTGCTGAGCATGGTGCATAGCACCTAACAAGTGTTCTATAAAGGTGAGCTATTCTTATTTTTGTTGCATCTTTGTCTCTCTTTGTATCTCCAGCTTTTAAAATAGTATCTATAATGTGGATACATGGTTAATAAATGTTTATTGACAAGTCCCAATTATGAAATCAACTGTGTCATCTTAAGCATGAACTCATTTCTTCTAAAGTGGGGTTTGTTTCTTCTTCTCTTAAAAAATGATAGGAATATCAAAGAATTACTGCATGAAAGGTGCTTTGTAAATTCCAAATTTCTAAATAGCTATGAGTTAATATAAACTTAGATGAAAATAGCTACCTACATAAATACAATTGGACTTCCTTATAATCACATATTTCTACAATATTTAAGATAATACAATTATGTCATAAATCTTTTAATCTAGAATGCTCCTGGATAGAATTTATGTGATATATTTATCCATTATTATATTTATATGCATATGTCTAAGATCTTGAATGAATGTAATTATATTGCATTATATGATAGTTATTAAATAGTTTGAGGTATATTGGAGAAGCAGATTGGCGTAGAAGATAGAATACTGATCTTAAAGTCAGAAATACTCCAAAGCTCAGCTGCCCTCCTACACATACCAGTTTTATGAGAATTGACAAGTCAATTGACCTCTCTACTTCAGACAATTCATTAAGGGTACAGAGTTGGATAGTGAGATAGTACAGTAGATAGAGTACTGGCCCTGGACTCAGGATGACCTGAATTCAAATGTGATCTTAGACAATTATTATGTGGATAAGTTGCTTAAGCTCAGTTTGCCTCATTTTACTCAATTATAAAATAATGATAACAATAGCATCTAACTCTAAAGGTTATTGTAAGAATCAAATGAAACAATATTCGTAAATGTACTTATCACAGTGCCTGACACAAAATAAGTATTAACTATAATAAAAGGTGAAGAAAAAGTGATAATTTTTGCTTGTGAAGGAGAGAGTTTCTCTATGCCACTGAAATTACGGGCAAAATCAGGAGCAAAATTGCAGAAGAAATTATGACTTCAAGTGAATAAAATAAAATGCAAACCTTTTTGTGAAAAAAAAATTGTCTAGAAGTGCTGAACACAATATCAAAGAAGACTTTGATCTTCTTTGGAGTGCTGGGGGAGGGGGGGGAAAAGGAGGGGGAGAGCCAAGATTGCTTTTGTAAAATCAGTAAAATCAGGAAGCTGTTTGAGCTCTCCCAGTTTTCCTCAAAAAGCACATGAAATCAAGTCTCTGAATAGAGTTTGATGGGATGAACCTACTCTCCAGTTCAAGATAGACCGAAAAAATTTCAAGATCAGTGTCACTGGGATGAAAAGGGTGTTCAGCCCAGTTTAGACTCTGGGAAAGCTGGTGAGAGGGTCTTAATCACAGCAAATCAGCAAATAAGACCCTCAGTCCAGGTTCATAGAGGAGCTGATCAGTGGAGCAGCTTCCAGTCCCAGCTCAGAAGGAAAACTCTGGGAAAGCAAGCTGTTTCCTGAACATTTTGCAAACACAAGGGGCCCCTATGCTCCAAGTCATGGTTCAGAGCTGCATAGGAAGCTTAGAACAGAATAGCACCCACTGTACCCCAGGAGCAGAGCTGGACCATAAAAGTACAAAAAGAGGAAATACTAAAACAAGGAAAGAAAAAGCACAAGAAACAGAAGAGAACCTTGACCATAGAAAGCTACTATGGTGACAGGGAAACCAAAACACCAAACTCAGATGAGGACAGAATCAACAGAAGAAATTTCCAAGAGTGATGTAAATTGGTCTCAAGCCCAAAGAGACTTCTTGGAAATGCTTATAAAAGACTTCAAAAGTCAAATAACAGAGCTAAAGGGGGGAAATGGCATAGAGATGAGAAATATGCATGAGAGAGTCAACAATTTGGAAAAGGAAGGAAAAAAATTGTCTGAAGAAAACAGTAGAATAGAATATATCACATGGAAAAAGAGAGACAAAAGATAGCAGAAGCAAATCACACATTAAAATTTAGACCAGGACAAATGGAAGCTAATGACTGTGAGCTAGAAAGAATCAAACTAACTAAAAAGAATGAAAAAATCGCAGAAAGTGTGAAATATCTCATTGGTAAAATAGCCAACCTGGAAAATAGATCCAGAAGAGATCATTTGAAATTTATTGGAGTATCTGAAGACCATGACCAAAAAAAAAAAAAAAAGCCTGGAAAATCTATAAGAGTTCATTAAGGAAAATTACCCCAATATTCAAGAAATGGGGTTGGGGGGGGGAAGAGGGATACTCACTAAAAGAATCCATCAAACACCTCTGGAAAGAGAGCCCCTAAGGAAAACCCCAAGGATCATTGTTTTGTGAAATTCCAAAACTATTATTTCAAGGAAAAATACTTCAAATGCCAGATAAAAACAATTCAAATATCAAGGAGCAACAGTAAGGATTATCGAGGATCTGGCAGCTTCTACCATAAAGGATCAGAGGACCTAGAATACCACATTCTGGATCTCAAAGGACCTGAGGTTACAACCAAGAATTAACTACCCAGTGAGATCCAGGATCATCTTTCAGGGGAGGAGATGGAACTTCAGTGAGACTTTCAATCATTTCTATTGAAAAAAAAAAAAACTAAACAGAAAATTTAATCTATAAACACAGGACTCAATAGAAGAATAGAAAGATAAATAGAGGAAAAATACATATTTAAAGGTGAAACTGTTTATATTCCTAGAAAAGAAAACGATATCTGTAACTCTTGAGAATTATATCTGTTACTGGGGCAGACAGAGGGATCCATTACATTGACTGAGGGAGTGGCTGTGAATGGGCCTGAATGGGATGACATCAAAGAAAAAGACATTAGAAAATGGTCTATGTTGTTAAAAAAGGAGATGGGGAGGTATAATGGGAAAATTATTTCATTATTTCATATGAAGAGGTGCAAAAGATCTATTACAGGCTAGGGAAAGAAAGGAGGTGGAGAAGCATTATCTCAAACTTTATTTCATCAGTTTTGTCTCTAAGAGAGAATAATCTTATCATTCAATTGGGTATAGATACTTATCTAGCCCTATAAAGAAGTAGGAGGAGAAAAAAGAAAAGGAGGGCCAGTAAAGAAGGGAGAGTAGAAACACTACAGGAAAAGGTAATAGAAGGGGGGAAGGGTTGATGGGGATAAGGTAATGGGTGGAGTGGGTTAAAAAAAAAAACGCTACTAAGAAAGAGAAGGGACAAGAGAGATAGGAAATAAAATGGTGAGTAGAGTGGGTTAAAAAAAATGCTAGTAAGAGAAGAAGTAAGGGTGATTGAAGATAAGGTAGTGGGTGGGGTAGGTTAAAAAAATACTACTAAGGACAGGTTAGAAAGAGAACAAAAATATATACTGGAGAAAATAGGATAAAGGGAAATATAGAGCTGGTAAACATAACTGTTAATGTGAATGAGATGAATTCTCCCATAAAATGGAAGCAAATAGCAGAATAGATTCTTTAAAAAGACTCCTACCATATGCTGTTTACAGGAAACACATTCCACACAGAAACATATACAGAGTAAAGATAAAAGGCTGGAACAGAATTTAATATGCTTGATAAAGGGTATGGCTAAATAATGAAGTAGTAGCTATATTAAATGCATATGCACTAATTGGTAAAGGAGGCATATTTCTAGAGAACATTTTAAGTCAGTTATAGGAAGAAGTAGACAGCAAAACTATTCTAGTGGGAACCTCAAAGTTTCCCTCTCAGAATCAGACAAATCTAACCACAAAATATACAAGAATTAAACTGGGGGAGTTAATAGGATCCTAGAAAACCTAGATATGACAGACCTCTGGAGAAAACTGAATAGATACAAAAAGGAATGCATCTTTTTCTTGGTACTACATAGTACCTACACAAAAACTGACCATATATTAGGGCATTAAAAACCTACAGTCAGCTGCAGAAAGGCAGAAATAGTAAATGCTTCTTTTTCAGACCACAATGCAATACAAATTATATTCAATAAAAAAACCATGAAAAGATAGATTAAAAACCAATTAGAAATTTAAAAATCCAATGCTAAAGAATGAGTGGGTCAAACAACAAATCACTGAAACAATACATAATTTCATCCAAGAAAATGACAATAATGAGACAATACAACAAAACCTTCAGGATGCAGCTAAAGTATTTTCTCTCTTAAATTTTATCCCTCTAAATAGCTACATAACTAAAATAGATAAAGAGGAGATCAATGAATTAGGCATGCAACTAAAAAACTAGGAAAAGAACAAATTTAACCCTCAACTAAATACCAAATTAGAAATTTTGAAACTCAAAGGAGGGGAAAATAAAATAGAAACTAAGAAAACTATCAAACTAATGCATAAAACAGAGAGTTGATTTTATTTTAAAAAATAACAAAATAGATAAACCTTTGGTTATTTTGATCAGAAAAGAAAACAACCAAATCACCAGCATCAAAAATAAAAGGGGCAAATTTACCACCAATGAAAAAGAAATTAAAGTAATAATGAGGAGCTATTTTGCTCAATTCTATGGCAGCAAGTCTGCCTATCTAATGGAAATTAGATGAATATTTACAAAAATAAAAATTGCCCAAGTTAACAGAAGAGGAAATAAAATACTTAAATAGTCCCATTTTAGGAAAAGACATTGAACAAGTCATTAATGAATACCCTAAGAAAAAATCTCCAGGGTCAAATAAATTCATGAGTGAATTCTACCAAACCTTTAAAGAACAATTAATTTTAATACTATACAAACTATTTGCAAAAATAGGTAGAGAAGGAGTACTTCCAAATTCCTTCTATGACTTCTATGATAGTGCCAAATGTGGCACTGATACCTAAACCAGGAGGGCCAAAACAGAGAAAGAAAATTATGGATTTATCTCTCTAGTGAATATTGGTGAAAAATTTTTAAATAAAATATTAACAAAAAGATTACAGCAATTTATCAGCAGGATAATACACTATGACTAAGTGGGATTGATACCAGGATTGCAGAACTGGTTCAATATGAGGAAAATTATTACCATAATCAATATATGTCAATTAAAAAAACCAACAGAAATAAAATGATAATCTCAATATGTGCAGAAAAAGTTTTTAACAAAATGCAGCACCTATTCTTACTTAAAACACTAGAAAGCATAAGGATAAAGGGATGCTTTCCTTAAAATAATAAGCAATATCTATCTAAAACTTACAGCAAGCATTATTTGTAAAGGAGAGAAGCTAGACAGATTCCCAATAAGATTAGGGGTGAAAAAAGGATGCCAATAATTACCACTATTGTTCAATTTTGTACTAGAAATATGGACTTTAGCAATAAGAAAAGAAAAAAGAAATTAAAGGAATTAAAATATGCAATGAGGAACTAAAACTAATACTCTTTGCAGATGATATGATGATATATTTAAAGACTCCCAGAAAACCATTCAAAAACCTGCTGGAAACAATTCACAACATTAGGAAAGTTGCAGAATATAAAGTAAACCCACATAAATCAGCAGTATTTCTATATATTACTGACAAATCCATTAGCAAGAGATAGAAAGAGAATACCATTTAAAATTATTATAGACAAAATAAAATACTTGGAGATCTACCTGGCAAGATAAGCCCCAAAACTATATAAATACAATTATAAAACACTTCTCACACAAATAAAATCAGATTTAAATAATTGGAAAAATATCAATTGTTCATGGCTAAGCCAAGTTAATATAGTAAAAATGACAATTCTTTTTAAATTGGTCTACTTGTTCGGTGCTATACCAATCAAATTGCCAAAACATTATTTTATAGAATTAGAAAACAATAACAAAATTTATCTGGAAGAACAAAAGGTCAATAATATCAAGGGAATTAATGAAAAAAATACAAAGGATAGTGGCTTAGCAGTACCAAATGTAAAACTATATTATAAAGCAGCAGTCATCAAAACCATTTGGTATTGGCAAAGAAAGAGTGGTGGATCAGTGGAATAGATTAGATACACAGGACACAATAATCAAAGTCTATAGTAATCTAGAATTAAATAAACCCATAAACTCAGTATAAGAAGTCACTATTTTACAAAAATTGCTGAGAAAACTGGAAAATAACATGTCAGAAATTCTGCATAGACCTCTATCTCACATAGTAAAACAAAATAAGGTCAAAATGGATACATAATTTGAACATTAAGAATGATACCATAAACAAATCAGCAGAACAAGTGTTAATTTCCCTATCAGATCAGAAGGGAGAAATTTATGACCAAAGAACTAGAGAACATTATGAAAGGCAAAATGGACAATTTTTTTACATTAAATTTAAAAAGTTTTGCACAAACAAAATCAACAGAAACAACATTAAAAGGAGATTACCAAGCTGAGGAAAAATATTTACAGCCAGTATGTTTGATAAAGGTCTCATTTACAAAACGTATAAAGAAGTATTTCAAATTTATAAGAATACAAGTCATTTCCCAACTGATAAATGGTCAAAGGATATGAACAGACTATTTTCAGATGATGAAATTAAAGCTATCTATAGTTATATGAAAAAAATGCTCTAAATCATTATTGATTAGAGAAATGCAAATTCAAACAACTCTGAAGTACCATCTCACACCTCTCAGCTTAGCTAATATGACAGAAAAAGATAATGAGAAATGTTGGAGGGGATGTGCGAAAACTGGGACACTAATGCATTGTTAGTGGAGTTGTGAAACGATCCTGGAGAGCAATCTGGAACTATGCCCAAAGGCTGTAAAACTGTTTATACTGTTTGACCAAACAGTACCATTTCTGGGTCTGTATCTCAAAGAAATCATAAAGTAGGAGAAAGGACCCACATGAGCAAAAATGTTTATAGCAGCTCTTTTTGTGGTAGCAAAGAATTGAAAAAGGAGTAGATGCCTATCAATTGGGGAATGGCTGGACAATTTTGGTACATGAAGGTAGTGAACATTATTGTTCTATATAAAATGATGAACAAGCTGATTTCAGAAAGGCCTGGAAAGATTTACAAGATGTGATTCTGAGCAAATCAAACAGAACCAGGAATACATTGTACACAATAACAGCAAGAATGTGTGATGTTCAACTATGAAAGGCTTGGTTCTTTTCAGTAGTTCAGTGATCCAAAACAATTCCAATAGACTTTCGACAGAAAATGCCATCTCTATTCAGAAAAAGAACTAAGAAGACTAAATGTAAATCAACACATGCTATTTCTTTTTTCTGCTTTTTTTCTCTCTCCTATGGTTTTTCCCTTTTGCTCTGAGTTTTCTCTTTTTTATGATTCATATAGCATTGTTTATTAAAAATAAATAAACTTACTACAATAAAGAGATAATAAAAATTAACTTGAGCATATTTTAATAAACAGAAAACTACTAGCTACAGATACGGCAATCATTTCAGATTTAGCAGTAACTTGTTAAAGTATATATTAAAATCAACATAAAACTAGTGGAACAAACATGAAAACATGACAAGATACAATATAAAAGTAAAAATCAAAGTTTAATTTTAATCTATTTCTAGATAATAAAAAATTATTAGAATAAAAGAGTAGGTATTATTAGACTTTTTTTCATTTTCAAAGAAATTTTTTACCAATTTTAATCTATTACTACAATAAGAAGACCAAAAAAGAAATCTGCTCAGCCTTGACCTCTTCACATCTTTGTCATCACTGTGATTAGACCACTGCATTGCTGAGAATAAGTAATTCACAGGTGATCATCATACATTATTATTGTTACTATGTACATTGTTCCCCTGGTTCTGCTCACTTACCTTTGTATCAGTTTTTATCTTTACAGATTTTTCTGAAAAGCACCTTGCTCATCATTTTTTTTATAGCAAAATACTAATTATATCATAATCATATGCCACAACTTACTCAGCCATTCCCCAATATATGGACATGTCTTCAATTTCCAATTGTTGCCACCACAAAAGAACTGATATAAATATTTTTGTATATATAGGTCTTTTAAAAATTTATTTGGGACAAAGACCTAGGAGTAATATTGTTTTATGGTACTTTGGCCATAATACAAGCTACTTTTCAGAACGTTTGGGTCTGGTCACAATTCCATCAAGAATGATCTTTAAATTTTTAAATAAATGGTCTTTAAATTTTCCCACATGCCCTCAAACATTTATAATTTTTCTTTTCTATCATATTAGTCAACCTGATAGGTGTGAGGTGGTACTTTAGAGTTATTTTAATTTGCATTTTTCTAATCAATATGACTTACATTTTTATGACTACACATAGCTTTGGTATCTTCATCTGAAAACTGCCTTTTCCTATTCTGTGTTCATTTATAAATTTGAGCATGACTTTTACTTATAAATTTGATTCAGTTCTCTACATATTTGAAAAATGAGGCCTTTAATCAGAGAAACTTGTGTAATGCTGGAGAATCTGAGGCAAGATAGAGAGTAGAGAGTTTTAATATTTTATTTGAAAGGGAGACATTTACTGGGACCAAATGGATCCATGGTTTGGTCCCAGATTTGAATGACACTATCCTCTCCAAGAATCCAGCATCCAGCAGTCAATGTGAGTTCTCAATGATATATATATGCATATGGTTCCAAACTACCAGGGGACAGACTGAGGCAGGGGCCGAGTCAGAGCATTGAGAGCAGGAAGGAACTATCAATCTGGTTTTGACAGGGTAGCGGGAGGCACCAGACATTCTTATAATTTGGGATCAAGAAGAACAATGACAGAATGGGGGGAAGCACTGGACATTCTAATAAGGTGGGAAAGGCTGGGATCATGATGTCTAAGATAGAAGGTCTTTCTACTTATCTAGACATGATAATTAAGAGGGAGGGGTGCTGTTGCAGGATTGAGCAAAACAATTAGGAACTGAAACAGAACAATTCAGGGAAACTGAGGCAAGACAATTTAGAGAACCGAGTCAGGACAATTAGGGAAACTGAATTAGGACAATAAAAGAGAACTGCCACACAACACTTGCTATAAAATTTTTTCATAATTATAATACTTTATATTTCCTTTCATATTTTCCTCCTTTTCATCTAATTTTCTCTCTCTTTTCCTTCTGTCTCTACTCAAAATTGTTCTACTTTTCACTGCCATCTCCCCCAAATTGTCCTTCCTTCAATCAATCTCACTCCCTTCTCATATCCCCTTTGTTTCCTCTTTCTTTTCAGAGCAAGATAATTTTCTATAACCAAATTATTATTATTCCCTCTTTGAGAGAATTCTGATGAGAGTTAAGTTCAATATTATCAGCTACCACAAACATCCTCCCCTCTGATGTAAATGATCCTTCACACCTTTCATGTGAGATAATTGAGTCCACTGTACTTCTCCTTTGTCCCTTCTCCCAATGCATGACATTTTTTTAGATATCCTATGACAGTCAACTCATTATCTATGCTTCTATCAATATATATTCTTTGTAATTGATTTAATAATGAAAAAAGTTCTTAGGCATTACAAGCATCATCTATCTATATGGAATATAAAGAGTTTAATCTTACTGAATCCCTTAAGATTTCTCTTTCCTGTTTACCTTTTTAAACTTCTCTTGAGTCTAGTAATTAAAATTTCTGAACTTAGGAGTAAAAAAAGAAATATTGGGATAGAAATTCACTATTTCACAAAAAAATTGGTGGCAAAATTGGAAATTCATATGGCAGGAAGTAAGCATTGACCCACATCTAACATCTTATACCAAGATAAGGTTGAAATGGATTCATGATTTAGACATAAAGAATGACATTATAGACAAATTAGAAGAACAAAGGATAGTGTACTTCTAAGATTTGTGGAGAAGGAAGGAATTTGTGGCCAAAGAAGAACTAGAGTATACTATGAAATGCAAAATCAATAATTTTGATTTTATTAAGTAAAAAAAATTATACAAATAAAACCAATGCAGACAAGATTAGAAGGGAAGCAGAAAATTGGGGGAGGGGGGAGGGATTTTACAACCAAGGATTCTGATAAAGTTCTCATTTCTAAAATGTAGAGAGAATTGGTTCAAATTTATAATATAAGCCATTTTCCAACTGAAAAATAGTCAAAGGATATGAACAGACAATTTTCAGGTGAAGAATTTAAAACCATTTCTAGTCATATGAAAAAAGTGCTCCAATTTTCTAGTTTTATTTTATTTTGATGTTGATTCCAGTTTTCAAGGAGGTATATTCTTCATTAAGGCTTTGTTTCTTACCAAGTGGGTGCCCATCAATTGGGGAATAGCCGAAGTTATGGTATATGAATGTTATGGAATATTATTATTCCACAAAAACTATAAACAGGATGATTTCATAAAGGCATGGAGAGACTTACATGAACTTATGTTAAGTGAAGTGAGTAGAACCAAAAGAACACTGTGTACACAGTAACAACTAGATTATATGATGATAAATTCCGATGGATGTGACTCTTTTTAAGAGAAAGGTGATTCAGTGATGGAGAGAGTCATCTGTACCCAAAGAGAAGACTGGGGGGACTAAGTGTATATCACAATATATTATTTACACTTTTTTGTTGTTGTTTGCTTGCATATTGTTTTTTTTCTCATTTTTTTTCCTTTTTGATTTGATTTTTCTTGTACAGCATAATTGTGGGATTATGTATAGAAGAATTTCACATATTTAAAATATATTGAGTAGTTGCCATCTAGGTGCAGGAAAGGGAGAATGGAGGGAGAAAAAAATTGGAACACAAGGTTTTTCAAGGGTGAATGTTGAAAACTATCTATGAATATGTATTGAAAATAAAAAGCTTTTTAAAAAAGAAAGAAAATAAAAGCCTGTGGAGATTTTTTGAACTGATGCTAAGGGAAATGAGTAGAACCAAGAAAATATAGTATACAGCACAACAAGATTATGCATTCATCAATTCTGACAGACATGGCTCTTTTCAATTGTGAGGTGACTCAATTCAGTTCCAATAGACTTGTAATGGAAAAAGTCATGTGCATCCAGAGAGAGGACTGTGGGAACTGAATGTGGATCACAACATAGTATTTTCGCCTTTTTGTTGTTTTTTGCTTAGTTTTTGTTTTTTGTCATTTATTTTTGCCTTTTTGTTTTTTGTCATTTTTTTCTTTCTTGATCAAATCTTTTTTTGTGCAGCATGATAATTGTGGAAATATATATAGGAGAATTGCACATGTTTAACATATATTGAATTACTTACTGTCTAAGGGAAGGGGGAAGAGAAAGGGGGGGAGAAAAATTTGGAACACAAGATTTTGCAAGGGTGAATGTTGAAAACTATATATATATATATATATATATATATATATATGTATGTATATATGTATTGAAAATAAAAAGCTTTAAAAAAACAAAGAAAATTTCTTGATATATGATGTCTAGATTTTTTGTTGATCACAGCTTTGTGATAGTCCAATAATTTTGAAATTATTTCTCCTTGATCTTTTTTTCTAGATCAGTTGTTTTTCCAATGTGATATTCCACATTTTCGTCTACTTTTTCTTTATTTTGATTTTTTTATTGGTTTGTGACATCTCATGGTGTCATTAACTTCCACTTGCCCAATTCTAATTTTTAAGTAATCATTTTCTATAGTAAGCCTTTTCTACTTGGTAAATTCTGCTTTTTAAGGAATTCTCAGCAGAGGATTTGTCTCCCTTTTACCATTTGGCTTATTCTGTCCTTTACATGTTATTTCCTTTAGTATTTTTGTCATCATTACTCCACTGACCTGTACTCTGCTTTGTGAATGACCACTAGCACTATTTTATACCCTGGAACTGTGACCTGCATCCTTTTTTAGCTGCATGCTCTAATGTGCTGGTGCTCCTCTATGTCTTGTAACTGTGATTCAGAATTCAGAAATCAATGCTACCCATTCCTGAACCCAGTGCCAGCAAAGGGTCCCCTGTAATCTTCTTCTGACTAATTGTCAAAAAGCTATTGGCTCCAATTCTATGTAAAATCATCATTAGGTTCTTATGACAAAAGATGATGAAAGATTATGACTAATAACACCTCATAAAACAATGAGAATCATTAGAGAAATAGTTAATTGATAAAAAAAAGATTAGCATACAAGGAGGGTTTCTAATGAAAGCCCAATCCTCAGAAAATGCACAGAACTATAATTTATTGCCCAATTTAAATTCAATATATAGAAAGTTAGGTGATATTATTTCTGGCCATGAATGGCTGAGGGTTTTATACTTCAGTGATTAATTTTGTTAGTAGATGAGAAGATGAACATGAGAGTAGAAAGAAAAAGATTTGAGTTGATTGATTTCAAGTAAATATGACTCTTATGATCTTTCAAGTAGGAAAAGTGATTTTGTTTCTTTGTTGTCTTTTATTTTATTATTTCCAGTTTATTGGTGAATGGGTACCTAGAAATAGAATTACCCAGGCTGTGACAGTATTACCTTTAAAAGTTCCAAAGCATCATGAGAAATTCCTTTGGTTACCAGAATCAACAGCAGAGCCCCTTGGATCTAAGAGCAGTAAAAGGTAAGACAAATGAGGAATTGACTCTGATGAATAAACTACTTAATCTGCCTTAGTAGTGGGTTGACCTATCAAGGGAGATGCCATGTCATCAGTAAGCTAGCTACATTAAGGGGATAAGTGACATGTCCATCATTCATGCCACATTGGCAAAACAACCAAGTAAATTAACATTGTGCTGAGGACATTTCAAGATCAATCTTGAGAGACAGATAACACAGATGACAATAGGGTACAATTTGTTTTGTTAAAAATACATAACAAACTTTTCGTCATCAATAACAGTGTAGTCTTCAAATTTATACTCTTATCATGCAGATCCTGATGTGTAATACCAGAAAACAATTTGCATTTATCAACATAAAGAAAAGAGCAGTAGATGAAATATCAAATATAAGATGTGATTTAAATTGAAGATACAAAAAATGTGTGAGGTCCTGATGAATTGCATGCAAAGCTAAAGAGAAGAAGATAGCAAAATAACGGGCTAAAAATTTTGGAACATTTTAGTAAAGGAAAGAAACTGAGAAAATATTAATAATCACCAACTCATGTGTCTATTTTCTCACCTCTATAAAACTCCCATACATACAAATGAAATATGGGATAGTAGATTGAGAGCCTTTCTTGATAGAAAGAATATCTGATTCACACTCTTCTTCTGACATATTTTGGCAATATGATTTTGAATAATTCATTTAACTTCTTGATACCCTGAGTACCTTCTGCTGTGAGCAGCAGAAGATGGGCCGTAAATACAGAATCTGAAGAATCAAAGTTGAGAATTACCTACATGGCAACAGAGATATCTTGTTCAAATGTTCCCATTCCATCTCATCTCCTCCAACAAATTATACTCTCTGTCATATGCAATCTTACTTCAGTCTTTCCTTGATTATTGACTCATTTCTTACTGCATACAAACATGACCACATTTCCCCATCTCAAAAAAACAATCTTTTTTCTTGATCTTTCTGACCCCATTATTATCCTATATCTCTTCTGTGTTTTTTTAATAATTGAAGTCCTTGAAAAATCATATAAAACAGTTACTTCCACTTTCTCTACTCTTGCCCTTTTCTCAACCACTTACAATCTGGCTTCTGATCTAGTGGAAGTTCAGCAATACATTGGATGGACCCCTATGTAGGATTTACATAAACATATGGGAAAAGATATTCTGAATATGAGGCTATGGGTAAATTAAGATATGCATTGTCAGAGGAAAGATTTAAATTGGTATGATTATAGATCCACAGAAGCAGTAAATTATCTGTTAGTAGAGATTCTTCAACCCAAGTTGTTACTACAAAAAGCAAAAGGGAGCCTGTGTGCCATATAGAGATGCTTAGGCTCCAGCTAAAACTCTTTGCCACACATACTGAACTACCTAAATTTGTATGTGTCATAATTATTTCTGGGATTTGATTAGCACAAAATCTCACACAGCGGTAAATTATGTCAAGTGCTGAGTGGGCTTTTGACTCACTTCTCTTAGAATCAGCACAAGGACAAATTAATGTCCCCAAATAAAATAAGGGGGAGGGGTGACACTAGAAACAATTACCTTGCCACATATAATATTCAGAGAATAATGTAATAAACTCTCTTGAATAATTCTCCTGTTTGCTCATATCATCTTAAATCTCTACATCAGCATCTCTGAGGGTTAAAGGTATTTCATTCTATTGGCATCTATAATAAAGATTTGTCAGAATACCATTATCAAGCACACTTTTAAGGAAACCAATAAATCAAGTACTTTTGTCTGCACTGCACTGAAAAAATGATCTGAAATGAGTTAAAATAAATATTTTTCAAAAATTAAATTAACTGAAAATCTACTGTAAAATGATTTTAATAACCTATTATTTTGTAGTGGGGGGTTTGTTTGTCCTTTTGTTTTGTTTTGTTTTGTTTTGTATTGTTTTTGGCAATAGCTAATTCTTGCCCTTAAGTAGTATTTAGCAGTCACCTCTCAACTACTCATTTGTAACCTAGTTGATTGAAAATGTTTTGTGACTAGTTTTAAAACTCATGCAACTCCTTCCATTCAGTATGTTCCTTTTTCCCATGATGCTCAGGGAGGATATGCTTGGGAAATAAAAACCAGTTTTTACATGTATCTAAATAAAACATAATTAGAAAGGCAAATCTCCAGTAAGTATAATCCTATGATGAATTTCTAATTCAAAAAGAGCATAAATAATTCTTATATTATGCACACTCCTGTTCTACTACATTAACCTTTTAATGGCCCAGCAATTCTGACATCAAATTCCCTCCTAAAGCTCTAGTCCTATTCTGAGGAGTCCCATATGGTATTTAAAAATACTCAGGGGATCCTTGTAGGGTTGTAGTTTCCTGAAGAAATATACCTTTAAAATTCTTTATATTTTCAAACAAGTTTGAAATTTTCAAACAAGTTTGTAGAAACTTAGTACAGTGCCTACACATAGTAGGTGCTTGACAGATACATGTTTCCTTTTTACTCATGATTGATTTGCTCACAAAGGCAGTGAATAATCATTTCTTAAGTGCCTAGCATGTGTCAAATACTGAGCTAAGCAAGCACCTACAATGTATTAAGTACTGGATAATAAAACATTAATAATCTCTGCTCTCAGGGAGTTCACAATTCTCCAAAGTGGTTTACTTATTTTCCAATACAAAGGAATACTCATATTTCGTGAAAAGACAGAAAAGGTGTGTGTGTGTGTGTGTGTGTGTGTGTGTAAGAAGAAAATTAAGCCACCGCTATACACTTTTTGAACAGAAACAAAGCTTGGACCACAGGCATTTTTCTATATTGGTAATATAACACACCTTTCTGCAAGGTCCAAGATTGAGTTTTAGAATTAATTGTAGTTCAGATGCCTCTTTGTATTGTTTATTTTATGGTCATATATCCCTCATCCTAGTGATTCAGTACCTCCAAAAGCCATTATTCAAATCTTGTTTCCTGTTCTTTATTGCCTAATCCCTAATTTTCATTTAGCACAACTCAATCATGTGAAGCTATTCATACACTCTACTATACTCTCTGGAATACCTATTCAATAGTCAACAAATTTGCTTTCATTTTAAATCTTTTGCTTCCTTTCATCTTCTGATTCTCACTGAGACAACTCAGTCCAGATGGCATAGCCTCCTTTTCAAGTACTGACTGCCTTTTCATTCATTTTCTGGATTCAGATAAGGAGGGGAAGACTTGGAATGCTACTTGCTTCCCATTGTCACCAGATTTTCTCATTACTACTATCACTTGAGGTTCACATGATCTATATATACCACCCCATCAAAATTGTGCTAGCTGTTATCACACCACACTCATTCTAGCATGATCCCCTTCTTTCCTTGGTGAGTTCACTGCATTATTATTTCTCTCTTCCTCAACAAAGTCAACTAAAGGACTTTAATATACATATTAATGTTCTATCAACCATCTTAACCTCACAAGTCTTCAATTTATTCATTTCCAATGACCTACTCACCTTTCTCACTTAAGCCATATACAAAAATGGTTGCATCCTTTATCTTGTCATCACTCACAAATGCATTACTTCCAAGTTCATGAACTCTGAAATTTTTATATCTGATCATAATCTATTATCATTCCACTTCTCCCTTTGCTCTGCAACCCCACTTCATCTACAGCATGACCCTCAATCAATTCTTTCTCAGGAGATTACCTGTGCATTAGTTTCAGTTCAATGTTATACTGGCCTCTGTTTTTTAATATCTTGCCCCTTTATCTTATTGTTGAATTTGTACCGCAAAGTCTCAGTCTTAGATCACTCCCACCATGTGCTACCTTCAATCCTATACATATCCTACTCAAAGAAACAAAAAGAAATTATGAAACTGTTCTGACTGGATGCACTATGGATTTATAAAATCTCAACTGAGCCCTCAATGCTGAAAAGTAATAAAGTTATGTCCTCTTTATCAAATACCCTTCCCAGTTACCATAGACATTTTTCCAAATCTTTTCATCTTTCCTCAAACTCTCTTGATTCTCCTAGTCTCCGACTTTCTTAGCTCAGAATCTTGGCTCATATTTTACTGAAAAACAAGGAGGTCATTTATTTTCGCTTCCCCTTCTCTCCTTATCTCACAATTGTCCAGTTGCCTTTTATCAGTAACTCCACCTTTCCTCCTGTCTCACATAGAGAGGTCCTTTCCTTGCCAAGGCAAACTTCTCTATATGTGCTCAAGTGATTTCTGCCCAGCTCATCTTGTCCAGCAGATTTTACTTTTGAAAAATTCAACTACATTATTTATTTCTACTTTCTTCCTTCTCACTACCTTATTTACTCTTTGTAGAGTTTCAAATATTTTCATTCACCCTAAACTGCTCCCTCCAAAATTATTAAGGACTTTTTAATTGTCCAATCTAATGATTTTTTTTTCAATTCACAATCTCAATGACCTCTTTCCAGCCTTTACAATTGTCTATTGCTTGCTTCTCCTTGATATTGTAATTTCTCCTGATTTTTGTGACTATTCTGTCCTAGTTCTCCTCCTACTTGACTGCTCATCAGTTTTGTTTTGTTTTTTTTGCTACATTTACATTGAAATCAGAGTAGCTATCAGGGTCCCACAGTGCTCTGTTGAATTCCCTTACCTTCTTCTATACCATTTTACGTGGTAATCCCTGTGGATTTAATTCTCATTTTCAAACTGATGAATCCAAAATTTCCTTATTCTTTCCTAACTTCTCTGATGACCTCCCATCTTCAATTATCCATTGTACATCCTGGACTAGGTGTCCCATAGATATCTTAGTTTCAACATGTACAAAACTGAACCCATTATCTGTCTCTCTTCCCAAAGTCACCTTGTTTTTCCTTGTTTTTCTTGTGTTCATATGTCAATGTATGTTTCTTTTAATATATTTAGAAACTTACTACATATATATGGAGGAATGAAGGAATTACTGCATACAATCAGATACATGAGTACTCTTATACACATCTGTATATACATCTGTATACATACACATGGAAATATCAAGGCACTAGGAATGGCATTGCTTCCAAGACTGCTTGCACCTACTCTTCAACCAGGTCCCTACAGTCACTATCTAGGGGAGCAGTAATTGTAGAGAAGAAGGCTGACTTTACTAATATATTGCAGATTAACTGTGACTCAGAAGGAAGTGACTGATGATGTGACCTGTAACATCCTCTAAACTACCAACTTTACTACCAGAATGGCTCTCATTTCCCTTGTCCAAGGGATGAATTTTTGTGGACATATAACTTGACATTTGTCTCTACTAATTTCATAACACCCTATTCCTCAGTAGTCATAGTTATTGGAGAACCAAAAAAGGAAGTTCTTGCCACCTATGTTCCTGGCAGTACCAAATAGTTCAACATTAGAAATGATATAGTTTTATCACTGGAAATGACATTTAAAAAGATATAGCAGCATCTACTTGAAACACTTCAAATATAACTAGGTAGCAGACTTTGTCATTTGAGAGTGACGTTAGCCAAATTCAAAGAAGCTTAATGCCTGGAAACTGGATTATCTATGTATTTTATTACCTGTCTATTTTAATAATAGTTTTTTTGTTTTCAAAGTGCATGCAAAGATAATTTTCAACATTTATGTTTGCAAAACCTTGTGTTCCAAATTTTTCTCCGTCCCTTTCCCCCACTCTTCTCTCCTAGACAGGAAGTAATCCAATACAGGTTAAACATGTGCAATTCTTCTATACATGTTTTCACATTACTATGCTTCACAAGAAAAATCAGATCAAAAAGGAAGAAAAGTGAGAAAGAAAGAAAAAATAAACAAACAACAAAAAGGGTGAAAACGTTATGTTGTAATCCACATTCAATCCCAATAGTCCTTTTTCTGGATGCAGATGGCTCTCTCCATCATAAGTCTATTTGAATTGAACTGAATTACTTCATTGCTGGAAAGAACCAACTTCATCACAGATGATCATCACATAGTCTTTTTCTTGCTGTGTACAATGTTTTCTTGGTTCTACTCAGTTCGTTTAGCATCAGTCCATGCAAGCCTCTCCAGGCCTTTGTGAAATCATCCTATTGATTAATTTCTTATACAACAAAAATTGTCCATTATATTCCTATACCATAACTTATTCAGCCATTTCCCAACTGATAGGCATCTACTCAGTTTCCAGTTTTTTGCTACTACAAAAAAAGACAACTACAAACATTTTTGCACATGTGGGTCCTTTCCCTTTTTTTATTCTATCTATACATATATATTTATATGTATGTATGTATATGTATATACATATATATACACATACACAAAAATATAGACATGCATATACATATATGTATTGACACATATCTATATCTGCACACATATATATGGAGCTAGAGAAAATACATGAAATATTAAAATCATAGAACTTTTGAAGTAATGAAAAAGTATTGTTAATTAACCAACTATTCATAAATATGAATAACCAAAACTGAAATATGAAGTGTTATACGTGAAGAATTTTTAATGGAAGAAACTTTCTTAATTATAAAATCATATAAAATTTTTTTTTTACTGCATCTGCAATTTGATCATGTATTTTTCATTCAATTCAAGTAGCTATAAACTCAGAAGGAAATAATAATTTTAGGTTTAAATTGCATATTTGTAATTTTGTTTCTATATTTATTGTATGATTCAAATATTATTAAGGTGAATATATTATATATATGTATATGTTTAAATAGTTTTATATCACTATTTTGTATAGAGATAGCTTAAAACCTTGATTTATAGACATAAATGATTGACTAATTTTATTATTACTCAAATATTCAAACCCTATGCCCTTCCAATCCTTTTAACTGCCATCACATCTTCATGTCTGTCATTTCTATCCCATAGGAAAATATTTTCAAAAACCTCAGAATATCTAACATATACTTTTTTCACTCTATACTGAAATTCATTTTTTTACTCAAGTATAAAGACTCAAAGGGATAATTAGCAAAATATTTGTCTGATGTCAATCACAATTGATATTACAAGGAATAAAATTATTTTTAATGCTCATACAATGAAGATGTAGCAGGAAATAACTAAGATATTTGGGTTTGATTTTAGAACCAGAAGACTTGGTGCTGAGTCTTCCCTCCGCTACTTACAGAATGAAATTGAATAAATTAATGAATCTCTCTTGGCCTTAATTTCCTCATCTGAAAAATAACAAGTTTGGGTTGCTTTAGAATATGATGGAAAGAATACTGAGTATGGAATAAAAATTTGACTTCAAATCCCCATTCGGTAATTTGTTGCCTATGCAATCAAGGAGTTGCACAAGTTTATTTCTGAGGTCCCTTTTAGCTCTTTAATTATAGGATTATAACAACTATCCTTGGCCTTCTCATTGATAACTGTGAAGTTTGGATTAGATTATATAGAAGGTCTTTCTTTTTATAAATGTTTTGCTTTTCTTAGTGAATAGTAATGAATTTTACTGATCATTACAAATATTGTGCATATATATTTTGGGTCATCAAAGTGATTCTTTCACAAATATTTCATTTGACAATGAGGAAATTTGATTTTATTATCTACGAAATAACACTGGAACTATCTATATATTGTGAGGTGCTTCCCAGTATGTTTTTCTGTATAACAACTGGTTTTTTTTTTTTTTTTTTTGTCCATTAAAATAATTAGTTCCTCATTAAAGGTTGGGCTTTCTTTTTCCTTTTCCACTGTCACAGTGTTATATAAAATTCTGAAAAATGCACAGAAGCCTAAACAGATTTTTATTGAAAGAAAAGGCCTTTTATTTAAATAAATGTCCCAGCCATATGAAATGATAGTAAAAATGCTATTGTATATCAAGTTACTAGTTAATGAAAAGGGAGATGGGGTATCTTATTATATCATTTAATAGGAAAGATATACTTACTTTTATTTTGTTTAGCCTCAATTATTATATGGAAAATTCTGATTTTATTATTAGTTATGGTTTCAGAACTAAGGAATGTCTATAGAATTGCCATTATTGTCCCAGAGAGTTCTGGTCTTTCACAAGAAAGACCAACCATACTCTGGCTGAAGAAATTTGAAGGCTGTTATTTCTAATTAGCATTTATGTCAAATGCATGGAGTGCACAATGGGTCATCACAATTGGAAGTCAGAATGCCAGTAGGGAAAAGTGAAAAAGCCTAACAGCAACCATCAAAACCATTTAATGTTTTCCTTAGACCCTCAACAGAACAAATTATGGAGGATGGATTTGCAAAAGAAAAAGGAGTGGGAAGTTTAAAAATTAGAAAAGGAAAATATTCCATAAAGTTATATTGGATTAGTTTTTGGCTAGGAAAACAAAATGTATTTCTTGACTTCCATTTTTAAAATATTCAGAAGACAATTTGACCTGACCTTTCCGGTAAATGAATCTTTACCATTATATTTCTGAAGCCATGAAATCAAAGTTCAGCTCCTCTGAAGGGTAATGCTTCACTCTACTACACCTTTAAATAAAACATGTTTATTATTTAATTTTCTTCTATCCAGAATCTAAATTTATTGAGTAGCATCTCAGAAAAGCTTTCTTACAAGCAGCAAACACAAATTATAATACATTCCCAACTATATTAAGCTGGATTCAGATCCCAACTTAGATGATTATTATGTGTGTGATACCCAGCAAATCACTTATCCTACCTGGACCTCATCTGTAAAATAAGGTATTTGGCTTAAATGGCCTATGAGATCCCTACTTAATTTATCTCTTTGATCCTGCAGATCGGCAGAATCTAGGATCCAATGTACAAAGGATATTTCTCTTTATTAACTTATTTTTAGACCAAGCAAAATTGTTTGTTGTTAGTCTATAACTTTTAAAGATATTTCCTTGGATTTGGGAGAAAAATCTATTCATATGTTATCAAGTGTACTACCAAATTATCTGAACCTATAGGAAGTCCTTCAGAGGCCATAATTGAGACTTCCAAGAATAAGAATTAAAATCGGTTCAGTTGTGCTGGGCATCCATATATCACTTTGTACATCTGGAAGACAAATGGAATAGTGGTGACAGTGGAAGAAGAATATGATATTGTCCAGTAAGCCACTTTACTTAGAAGTCATAAGTAGATGATAGGTTTCTGGGAGTATATTATTGTGTTTTAGTCGATAGAGCTATTTGTGCTACTAAATCACCCACCTGCCTGGATTATCACTGATGTTGGTTGTTTTGAGCCCTCTCTGCAAATGGTGGCATTTTGACTATTTTATTTTCATTTTTCCCAATGACGAGGAAAAGAGAATGAAATTGAAACTCAAATCAGCCAAGGATGCCATTTGATAGTATTTCCTGTTAAAGATTGTTTGATGGTAAAGTCATAGCTATTACGCAAACTTCAATCTCCTTTTTATCCACATATTTAATTTAACTACTGCTTTCCCTGAACAATCAAAAGCTGACCACATTGAAATTATTAGCACCATTTCTATTTACAAGTTTCCAATGGGGAACTTATTATTTCCCTTTCCAGCTTTATCATCAAAGTCAGTAGAATTCATAATCTTCCTTCATATCAAATTTATAAGTTTAACATCATCTTAAAATCTAATCTACTCATTTCAAGGTCTAATCTAGCACTGAGTTCACAATTCTTTCTCCAGATTTCTCAGACAAAACCTCCTTCTTTCCTTCACATCCCCAGTCTAGACCCTAATTATTTCAAGCATCACAGCTCTACCCTGTCATTTTATTTTTCTATATTATATGTATAATAATAATTCCATTTCCTTGTATCATTTTGATCATGTTTATTTAAAGAATCCCATGCTGGTTTCTGATTGCCTCTTAAATCAAATGAAATTAATCCCCTCCATATAAACACCTCAATCATTTTTTACATCACTTCTTTAAAACTCAATACTCACCTTCTCCATGAAATCTTTCCAATTTAGTCATTTATTTGTTTATTCATGCATTCAACAATATTTGAGTGCCTATGAAGTAAAAACTATTTTACTTTAAGTACTTTATCAAATCTGAAGTATATGTATATATCTCTATAATAATGGTACATGCATATATTAATTATAATATTTTCATTTATATTCATATGTATTTGATTATCTTATCCTCCCATTATGTTGCAATTTCCCAAAAAACAGGGGATTGTTTTGTTTTTCCTACTTCTATCACATAGTATAGTTATTTGCATATGGTTTGTGGCCAATAAATATTGAGTGATAAAAATATTTAGGTTTCTTTCAGTGCCTCATACGATAAATGAATATATTGTTTTACTTCAGTTGAGCTTTGTACTTCTTACAAAAAAATTAGTCACCAAATATTAGACTATATTTTCTTCCCTAAGGGTTTCTTTCCATTGGGAAAGGTAAACAAAAGAAAATCCATAGAAATCTAATCAATCTAAAATCAACCTAAAAACCTAAAAAACTTTAAAACCCCCTAAAATTTAGCCCAAGAACCCCAAAATATCTAAAACTGCGAACACCTGGGATTTTTTAAATCTCCAGTCATCCTGATCTATATTTGTCACTGGATTCCAGTGGCTCTGAAGGAGAAAGTAAGGATGATGATTTTGCAAAGACTTCTCATTTAAATCTAATTAATTTGCATGTCATGGTATTATCTCCCTGATGTACATAATTTTTAAGAATGCAAAAAACAAACAATAACAATGATTCAAAAAAATTCTTGCATTCTTTTGAAGTACTTCTATTTCTGTAGAGTCTCATTCATTCTAATTTAATTCAATGTGTATGAAGAGTCTTCACAAGCATATTAGTATGCTAGGGGTATACTTTAATAAGGCACTGCTCCTGCCCTATTAAGTTTACAATCTTGTATGGAGATATGTCAGTACAATTCTTTAGTTCTTCTAGGATTTTTAACTTTATCAATACAGAATAGGTATTAACTCCATGAGGAAGATCACACCACTACTACAACTCAGTCTTTTAGTTGCCATAGAAAAACAAAAATCATCACCATAAGACTGAACCAACCCAAAGGCTGACATATACTGAAACTAAAAATTATAAGAGAAGGAGGGAAGAATGATAGAACATAGTTCGTTAACTATATATTCTATTCATTTCTGCCAATCTCTCAGACTGGATATTTGAAGCCTATCTTGATCTCCCATTTCTTTCATCTTATTTGGTCTGAATTACAAGCAAGTTTTATAAATGTCTCTCAGCTTCTCTTTTTCTTCTACATTTTCATTCCTAGTATTCAGGTCCTATCTCTAATGATATCAAGTAATGACAAAACACTCTGAGATTGCCTCATTTTTTTTTAATCCACTCTATACATTGCTGTCAGATGAATCCTTATAAAGCAACATTTCTATGATGTCACTGTTCCCTTAATAAATATCTACAATGGCTTCTCATTTCTTCCTACATTAAGACTTGACTCTTCTATCCAGTTTTTAGGCCATCATACCATTTGACACTACTTTTACAACTATTTTTGTTTATTATTTCTCTACTCCAATTCTGTTCAACTAAATTGAATCCTCTGTCACCTCGGTAAACTATGGCATGTAACTTCAAGTCCTCTGGGCTTCAATTTCATCACCTAAAAAATCAGAGAATTGGGATGGAGAATCTTTGAAGCCCTGTTGGCTACCTAAAGATTCAAATTATCTGCTACTGACTATTGAGTCAGCAAGTATCCTTTAGACCACTATAGCTCTATTTATGTTATTCCTCCACATGAATAACTCTTAGTATTACAAGATTCTATTTTTTATGATGTTCCTTCCTCCATTTAAGTCTTTTATTGTTGCTGTTATTCAGTTGTTTCAGTTGTGCCCAAATATGTGACTGATTTTTCTGATCCCTACTAGATGTTTTCTTGGCAAACGTGCCATAATGGTTTGCCATTTCCTTCTCCAGCTCATTTTATAAATTTTATAAATGAAGAAATTGATGCAAACAGGTTAAATGACTTGTTCAGGGTCACACAACAAGATAGTATATGAAGCTAAATTTGAAATATTAGTCTTCTTGACTCCGGGCTAGCATTCTATCTACTGTATCTCCTAGTTGCCCATTAAGCCCTTTATTATTGCCATTTTATGGTAATTCATACTGCAGTGCTTGGTTTTCCTATCTGAGTAAGCTGTGCAAGAAGTTTTCAATGTACAAAGACTCTAATAAGATCTAATATTTCTTCTATAAATCTGATGTTGAGATTTCATTTAAAACGTTCTCAATGAAACAATATTATAAATGATCTCCAATTTATCCTTTCTGTTTCTTGCATGTAAAGTTTGATTGCTTGCCTCTTCTCGCCCCCATTAGACTATGAGTTCCTTGAAAGAACTGTCTTTTGCCTTTTTTGATATCCTAAATGTTTACTACAGTACCTGGAATATATTAGGAACTTAATATATGTTTATTAACTGGTTTGATTTTTCAGATAGTGAATAAAGTTTTATTTTACTTATTTTGTAGGTGGAATCATAAGTGTTTAGAGCTGGAAGGAATGTCAGTGATCATTTAATTCAAATGTATTCTCCTCTCCAGATAATCAAGCCAAGGCTCAGAAAAAAAAAAAAAAAAAGAATTCCTGTGCTAGGATTTCAAGCCAGTTAGCTACAGAGCTCAGTTTAAAATCTGAATTTCCTGTCTCATAGTAAGTACTCTTTGCATTACTCCATGTTATTTCAGACGCTTTTAGTGTAAAATAGTAAAAAATAATACTATTGTATTATTTTTTATCAAACAACATATACGAATAAAAAATTTGAATACGTATATGCATATATGTAAATAATCCATCTTGAATGTGATTGAGGAAAAATGTAATTAATTAAGAAGATAAATAGATAATTTTGTTGTGATACTGAAAAGAACTTAGATACATTTAAGAATGTTAGAGGCTGGTGACTGATTTTATATTTTCTTATTCCATTTTGACACATCCAGGAAAACAAAACCCATGTGACATAATTAAGATTATTTTTTGGCTCACAAAAGGGACAACAGGAAGAAAAGAAAAAAACTTAACAAGAGTTAAGAGAGATGGAGAAGAAATGGAGTTAAAAATGTTTGTCAAAATAAATTGCCAAGAATTAACTGAGTTATAAGCCATTCAGGACAGAGAAAGATGGCCAAGAATGATTACTCCTTAGAGGACAGTATGAAAGGACAGGGAAGTTAAATCAGAAAGCTAACTTCCCTAATCATTATTCAGTCTAGGAAAATTTGGTTGCTGCTTGGAATAAGACGTATTAGGAAGATTGGACGTGCAGAATTAAGAGCAGAGTTTCTTTGAAAAATGGAAAGAGGAAAATATTGTGAAATAATCCTTTCAATGGAACATTAGTAAATAAGAAGTTAATATATTTATTGTCACTTATTATTGGCTCTACAATATAATTTATACCAATATTTTCCCAATTAAATTAGCTATTGCACACTTTGGGGCTTAACATTTCATTTCCTGACAAAGTCCACAGAGGTTCTTAAAGAAGCTAGAGGGTATGGAATGCCCCCAGAAAAAAAGTTAAGGAGTAAAATTGTGAAGCATTAAAGGAAAAAATTAAACCTATTTTAATAATAAAATATAATGTCTTAAATTTTGATGTAAATATAATTTATGCTTAATATTTTAGATGAGCAGTTCTTAGCCTGGTGTATATAAATTTTAAATATACATTTGATTATTTATTTTATTATAATTATGTCCTTAAATTATTAATTTTAATTGCTTAAATTAATTATTTTATTATACTTGGTTTCTTTTGTAATGCTATGTATTTTTTTAATTTAAAATCATTATTTTAAGAAGGGGTCCAAACTGCTTCACCAAATTTCCAAAGGAACATCAACCCCATAATTCAAATAAAAATGTTAAAAATCCCACTTTAAAAAGTAAAATGAACTTAGATTCTATGGCATATTCCTTAGGAATTTATGTCTTAAGGAATCTGAAAAGAAATGGGGATGTTAGGAAAGGGAAATATACTTAATGACACAGGACCACAATGTAATTTTGATATATGACTCCAGATTGTTCCACAAGAGGTTGATATCACAATAGTCTGATAATAAATGAAGAATCAGTACCAAGATTTGCATTAGAAATTATGGCTTGATGGATCTCCTTTTTTAAAGATATATAAACAGCTTCAGAAGACAAAATTAAGATGGATGGGGGAGAGGAATATTGAAAGATTCATTGTTACTCTTTTGTCCAGTCTTCCTTCTTTTCATCATTGAGAGCTTTTCTTTTCCCCCAGCTATATAAGTGTAGATGTGTAGTAGGTCTATAGCTATGATTACAAAATGTCAATTAGCTTAATGAATTGAACTGAATGGATGGTGGGGGTGGAAAAGTGTGTGTTTGTGAGATTGTGGGTGGATGGAGATGAAAATTTCCCCACTGAGTTAAGTGCAGGGCTATACTGCTTGACAGGTGCAAGCGCATTTGTTACATTCAAAAAGCCACAGGAAAGAAACTACCTCCTCCAGAGAAACAGACTTCAGTAACAAAGTTACTAAGGAATTTGCACATCAAAATGGCACTAGAAGGGGGAAATATAAATAAAACTCAGCATTGAAAGTAGCATTGACTAATCCTTTTAATGGATAAAAATCAATTGTTACATAGGGAGGCAGAATCAAAAGCACTCAACATATAAGGGCAGCCTTAGTGGTTTTTGTTATTGTTTTTGTTTGGAGGAAGGGAAATGGAGGACATGAGAAGAAATAACTGAACCCCACCCCCCACCCCACCCCCCCAAAAAAACTATACTCACTAGTATTACAACTTAAGTGTCAGTCAGCTCACCTGAAAATCATACCCTTTGGTGGATCTAAAGAACCAGAGGATAACTAAATAAAGACTAGAAGGAAAGCTTAGAAATCATTTAAACTTATGGAGCCAGAAACATAATTTTGAGTAAATGGCCATACTTTTGCCATCATGCTAAACACATGGAAAAAAAGGCAAGTTAATCACAGTTGAACATGGGGCTTTATAGACAATCATTTTCTCAGATCATAACAAGGTTGAGAAGGCAGGGCCTCATTCCTAAGAGACCATAACTACACACTCTGTGGATATTCCAAGCTCATAGACATTCTAATGGTTATATAAGTGTATTAGTTACTCAATACTCCTCAACCATAATTAAGGTAACTAGCAAGAAGTTCTATACCCAGATATTATTACATTTTTTTATACTCATGCCTTTCTGAGTTATAGAATCAAAGGAGTAAAGTATGAGCAAAAGGATTGAAAGCAAATGATACCATACAGGTTTTGTGTTTGGTTGAAGAGAATCAGTTATACGCTGTGGAATTCATATAAAATCTGAAACAAGTTTGAAATCCAGCATTCCAGTAGCAGGCAAACCTAGTGGTGAAACATCTTTATCTAAGTCAATGAATGGAAATGATTTGTGGGACAAGCAAGTATTAAACTCCTCTCTCCTTGAAAAGAAAATAACCTTGTGAACTCGGAAATAACAGAAGATGTGGACTTCTCATGGATTTCAGTAGAAATGTCCCTATAAGGCAATAGCTAACCGTAGCATTTGTACTAAGAGCTAAGGACAAACTAGACATACCAAGGAAAGTAACTTTGAGCCCCTAGACAGGCACCGAACCTTAAGTTCATCAAAGAGTTACACATATTAAAAATGGAACATCATGAAGACTCTACAAATGGAGAGAAGGACTTCCAGAAATCAGGAGCTATGATCTACTGTTGGAATCTTTTACAAACTGTTAAGCCATTGGAGTTAATTTAATCTTAGAAAGAGTTATTTTGGACCAGAACTTGAAACAAGGTACTAAGTAGAACTGATTGAACGATGCTTGTGTTCACACCTTTAGAGAGCTCATAAGTATCTAAGTACTCAATGGAGTTCACACGTGTGGGAGGATGCAGAATTTAGTAGGGCTTAGTCCAAATTCACACCTCCCTTATGGCCAGAGAGCACTCTGAGAGATAACCCAGAATCCCTCTCCCTCCAGAAGGCAGAGTTAACCTTTGGGAGATCACATATATAGGGAGCTTTTGAAGGTTGGGCTTAGTTCTTCTTGTGGGACTTAGGAGAGAGAGAGACTCTGGAAGAAAGCCTACAAGCCCTATCTTCGAGGCAAGAGAGATTCATCGTATCTTCTACCTTGGTGTTGGCTGGAGGCTGAAGAAAGCAGAGGCAGAAGCCAAGGACAAAGCTGCAAGAGCTCAAGCAGAGAGTTAGGCCTCAACTAACCGGGCTATTTTGGAAGGAGAAATAAACGTTTGCATTTTTACCAGCTGGCTGCATTTTGGAGTAATTATTTATTTCAACTGAGACTAAGGCTGCCTCCAGGAAAACCTTCACAATCTACCTTTTTACTAATTGTGCTCCTAGTAGCATGTGCAAGGACAGAGTGTATCCCAGATTGAAAAAGCATTTCTATCTGCTGTTTTTAATATACCAAAGTAGTAAATACTCCTTTCTAAAAACTTGTTAACTCTGATTGACTAAATGAATCAATGATTTAATTGATACTAGACCAGATTGAGTTGTATGAGCAATAGGATCATCCCTTGAATCTTTTGGGAAGAATTAATAGCTACCTTTTAAGTACCCAAGCAAGTGGAAATTGCAGGAAGTAGGCCAGGAAGGGAGTATTATAAATGAAATATTACCCACAAAAATTTCCTTAATTATTATTTGTTCAAGTCTTCTCAGAAAATGTTTTAATTTGATGAGGTATGTTATATATGTTCCAAGAGAAGTGAAGGGAGGGAAGAAAGGTTCATGCCATTTCATGATACATTTTTATCAAGTCAAGTTGCGGTACACTTTTGAAAATAAAGTGGCTGTATATTGGAGGAAAAGGGAAAAGAAAAGTATCAGAAAGCATTGGAAAATTATAGTAGGTTGGCCACATTAAGGAGCCTGATTATAAAAAATTAGTTGCCAATTTGGAAGAGTAATTTGGTTTTAAGTGAAAATGGGGTGAAAAGTAGAATGATCAAGGTTCCAGGGCATCTGAACAGCTGTGGAATGAGCAGTTGTACATATTAAAGGCAAAGTGCAGATTTTCTCCAACTCATCACTTTGGCCATGATGACTTAATGGTATTTCAAGGCACCAATTTGAAAAGCACTTAATTAAAAGAATTAGTTTTCAAGCAAGATACAACTTGGGCCAGGAAATAAAAATGATAGTAAATTGTTATCGTAGGCTTTTTCTACATATGGCTATTGAAACAATTGTTTTTTCCCCATAGTAACTATTCAATTTAACTTAAAATTTGTTACAACTTACTTATAAGACACTATGTGAAATGGCAATCAAAAATGCTTATATAATTGCCATAATTCTACATCTGGAGTATTATCTTCAATTTTGTAAACTGAATTTTGGAAGGATATAGATGAACTTCTGAGGAACCAAAAAAGTTTAAATAAACAAGATTTGTTGTGATTGTTAATCTATCCTTTGTTCTTGAGGAGGACCTCAAGTGAATTATATTTAAATAAGGCATAGTTGCATGAAGTTGTCTTCCTGAGTCAGGACAACTGGTGATGGCCTGGAATGCAATGGATGACTGGTGTTTCAGATGCCTGACCAAACTCTAAATGCTGCACAGAGCCTGTGTCAATCACCTTCATGGCAGTTGAAACAAATTGTTCTCATCTATCCAATCTACCAGGAAGTCTTAATGAGCTTAAGGTAAATATCTTTCTAACTCCTAGATAGGTTTGAGACCTGTCAATTACCCTCATCATAGTTCAGCCAGTATGCTGAAATGGTTTATCAGAGTGTGGCAGTTGTTCCTGCTATACCTTTGGGAGCCACAGATGAGAAATGGGTGAGTCAGGGAGACACCAAAGTTGGACAAGTAGCCCTGAAAAGTGCTTGGCAAATCCTCACACCAGAGGTTCTAGAACTCCTGAATACTAATATGAGAACTAGGGACCAAAAATAAAAACAATAAAATATTGGGGGAAAATGAAGAAAAGATGATTCATGGGGTTTATGGCACTTATCCTAAAAAATTTAGGAAAGTAGCATGAGAAAGGGGGATTAAACTTATCTCCTTTTGCGGGCAAAGCTAAAAGGGACTCAGAAAAGGGGGAGAGAGAAGATAAATATAAAATTATTATAGGAGGAGAAAAAATATTTCCTAACAATTTGAAACATACAAAAGTGGAACAGGCTACATAAGGAAATTCACTATAGTGAATTTCACTATATGTATTTTAGAAAAGTTTGGATGTGGCATTTGTAAGCTTTGTTATAGAATTCTCTAAGGGTTTGACTGAATTCACTCCTAACTTTGAAATAATAGGATTTTTTTCCCCACTAAACTGACCAAATAAATGAGTCATCTCAGTAGCATATAAATAGGACATCAGGATAAAGAGAAACATATAGGGAAAATAAGGAGCTATGAACACAGTAATACTTGGCACATTGAAGATAATGCAATATAGATTGCTTTCTTGGATCCTCAAGTAGCATAACAGAATTTTAGTTTGAAGCATGATAGAAGAAATGCCTTTCACAAGCAAATTGAACTTTATAACTATTCAAATACCTAAAAGCCTCATCACTACATATTAATTTTCTCCACTCCCCATAAAAGATAAACATAAACTGACCATATTATATAATAATGTAGGATAGATATGTATACAATCTCTAAATAATGTATAACTATGTAAACTTGTGACATATAATGTAAGGTTATATTTTTGATAAATTATGAAAATTTTATACTCCATTTCATAGGGTCATAGTTTCAGAACTATAAGAGATCTTAGAAGTCACCAAATATTTATTCTGTTTCTGGACTTATCATAATTTTAGGTATACCGGTGTTATCTTAATTTTATATATATATATATATATATACACACATATATATCAGCAAAGTTCAAAATAAAAATGAACTATGCAACTATGCAAATATCTATGAGTCTATATTATATTATAAAGTATACTTTTAACTTTGATATGATTTGTCTTGGTTGTCCACATGACTATTTTGAATATGGTACACAGAAAAGAAGTACATGAAACATTTCCTATCCTCAAATAGCTTAAAATTTTCTGGGAACAAAATTTATATAAAACAAAAAGCCAGAAAACAATATAACACAAGATACAGATAAATGTTTGCTATAGGGAAGTAATTGCAAGTACAGTATAATAATGATATCAAAATCAAATAGAAAAGGGGACCATTAAACCACATATGAAGACCCTTAAGAGACTACATATTGACTCACAAAACTACATATTGACATTATCTATCTATCTATATATTTATTTTGTTAATTATTCCCCATTACATTTTAATCTGTTTGGATTGTGCTTGGGAATGTTGCCAGTTTCTTTCAACCCCTCTGCAAAAGAATCTAGAGAAGGAGGCAGTCAGTGTGAACTTGAGGAGTCATGTCTATATGGAGATCAGACTTCAACTGAGCATTAAAAGATGAATAAAATGTGAAAAGTGAAAACATTCTAGAAAGCAAAAACAGCACGAACAAAGGCATGCAGATAGAAAAGACAATGGCATGTAATGAAAGATAAAATTAGATAGATAGGTGAGGCCAAATAATATAAGGATATAAATGCTAGATGAAGAAATTTGAATTTACTACTTTAGACAATTATCATCCCCAAGCACTAGAATGATAGAAACAAACAAACAAACAAAAAATGATTTATTTCTATCATTACAAATTCACAATTACCCAACTGGCATATAGTTGCATTACCAGATCAAGTTTCATCATACTTAAATCTATATATTTTGTCACACGTATGATGTTGGCATTTCTTGTCATGACTCAAAGGACAAGAAAATTCATTCAGTCTGGCTTGAATAGTTACCATAAATCAAATTTACCAGTCATATAAATCTTTGTACTATATGGCTGCTTGGACATTAATCCTATATTACCACTGATTGGTTTCTAAAAATGTCAAGACTCGAGCATTAGATTTTTATAGTAAGTAGAAAGTAATGACTATCAACTACAGAAGAAATTCTCCTTTGTCTTCAAATGAAAAAGATTAGTAAAGAAAAAATGCTTCTTAAGGATGAAAACAATTAAACCAGATCAAGGTTGAAACATAATTTTCAGGGAAAATATTGGGGAAAATGTGTTATTGACATTGAAATAAATTTGTTGTAAATGAAAGCAAAACTGAAGTTCATTTCCTGCTATTCATTTGCCCTTATTTGTACATTTTTCCAAAGCCTCACATTGAAAAGACTGTTTTAATTCATTTTGTACAAATTTAAAGATTTCAGTTAACATATAAATCTACATTATTAATCACAGAGGCACCACACAAATTAAAGTAATTCACATCAATGAAGCCTAACAAAATAAAAATCTGTGACTAAATTAACATTGGCTCATCTATTATACACTAATTGCTAAATAACTGTAAAATACATTGCATACCATTCATTAGTGTCCCAATTAGAATATCCTTTTCCCTCCAACTCTTATGCACATCAATATTTCTCTAAAAGGAATGTGGATATAATTACTTACCAAAATGGTAGTAACAATCAAAGAGCGATTGGATAAAGAATCTGTAATGTTGGCAGGTTTTCCCTTCTGACTTTCTGTCATGTTCAGGCCGCTGGCTGGATCCCAAGTTCCAATCTATAAAAAAGCATATGTACTTTATCAATTGTCCATCAGGCACCTAGAAGAGCATACTGTTAGAGAAAAGTTAAGACTGCCAACACTTATTATTCACCTCTGCTACATTATCTGCTGTCGTTATATTAAAGTCTGCTTGTTTAAAGCATGATTCACTGCACTGTGAAGTGTGTCTGTTGAAGTGTGACATTAAGGAACAAAATGATCCCTTGAATTTCTAGAGCCAGTAGAAGTACTTAAATTTCCATTCAAACTTTCATTCACCAAGATGATACTTTGGGAGTTAGATAGAAACTCATTAATAGTATATATCCTTTACTGTAACTAAATATGTTCCAATCTCATTCTAGATACATTATATAAGATATGGGACAAATTGAAAATACCGGGGAGAATGTGGTTAGCTGTAAGATTGGGCTTTAAAATGACTTTAGAATGCCTTCCTTGTTTAATACCCCAGACAAAATACTATACTGTCTCATTTTTAAAGGATCTTCAAGGTAGGGAAAGTATTAATTCCTTAATTCCTTTTGCCTACCTAATTCTATATAGTTTAAGCAATTTTTCTTGGGGTTAGATTAGGAGGCATATTCCACCTAATGTGTATATAAAGTCATCTTCTTTAGTCTTCCAAGCCTAATATTTTTCAAACTTCACTGAGGGTACTTAGCCTTCTCCTAGTTACTCAGTTTCACAATCTTGGTATTATCTTTTATTCTTCATTTGGACTTATTCCATTTATTTAATCTGTTGCCAAGTTTTATTTCTGCTTTCACAACATCTCTTTTATATATATTGTCTCATCTGTAATCACACAATTGCCACCTTAATTCAGTCCCTCATTAGTACATGTCTGGATTATTGGTGGTATCCCTGCTCAAGTTTCTCCTCAATACAGTGCATTTTCCACTCAGCTATGAAGAGGATCTTCAGGTCTGAACAAGTCACTCTTGTACTCCATAAAAACTAGCAGCTCTCTATAGTTTCTTAGCTAGTTTCTTCCAAGACTCAGATTAAATCCCACTTTCTTCAAGAGATATTTCTTAGCTCCTTCCCTCAGCTATAACTAGTATGCCATCTCAGACTACTTCCTTATAGCATATGTACTGCTTCCTCATAGACACAATTATATATATATATATATATATATATATATGTTGTTTACTTCCATTAAAATATGAAATTCTTAAAGGAGGAATTATGTTTATGCCTTTTTTTTTGTATCTTCAGGGCTTACTTAGTACAATCTCTAGGTATATAAGTGCTTAATTATGACTGATATGTCTGTCCTACATTCAGATTAAGAGCAATGAAAGTATTTATTATTATGTAATAATGCCAACACAATGGCACCATGCCAACTAGTATTACTGGCAATAATATGTATAGTTGTTTATTATTGTTTTGAATTATTGCCACCAAAACTGGAGGAAAATGATTGAGAAGAGTGAATGTAACATGAAAAAATTAAAGTAACTTCCTCACCTCTCTATCCACCCTATCCCCAAAGTTACATGCTTATTGGATAATGGTCTAGTTTGTTTTCCACAATGAAGATAATAAATAAAGAACAAGTAACTCTTCTATGCAAAACACACACACACACACACACACACAAAACCAAAACCAAAACAAAATAAAAAACAAAAAAAAACCTTCATGTACCTAAGAAAGCAAACTCATAGACTGTTAAAACTAGAAGGAAACTAACATATCCCAAAATCTAACCCTTCATTTTATTGATCAAAACAGAGAAGTTAAGTGACCTATGCAAAATCCTACAAATAATAAGTGAAAGGACATTTTATTTTCTTCCTCTGTACTATTTCCCTTGATGATCTCAACACCTCTGATGGATTCAATTATCATCTTTATGCTGATGACTCTAAAATCTTTTTGTTGTTCAGTCATTTTTCAATTATGTCCAACTCTTCATGACCTCATTTGTGTTTTTTCTGGCACAGATATTAAAGTGGTTTGTTATTTCCTTCTCCAGCTCATTTTATAGATGAGGAAACTAAGGCAAACAAGACTAAGTGATTTACAGGGTGCACATCTATTAAGTGTCTGAGGTCAGATTTGTAAACAGGAAGATGAGTCTTCCTGACCCCAGGCTCAATGTTAGATCCACTGCACCACAAGCTGCAAATCTTCTTATCCATCTCTAATTATGCTAACTTCCAGTCTCACATCTTCCACTATCTATCAGGTATCTTAAACTGGATACCTTGTAGACATTTTAAACTCAACATGTATAAAACTGGAACTCACCTTTTCCCCAAAACTCTTCCTTCTTCCATTTTCCTTATTATTGTCAAAGACACTCAAAGCTAACAACCTAGGTATCATTCACTTTTCATATTCTATCACTTCCTTTTACTCAATCTGTTGTCATGTTGTAAAGGCACACCAATTTTATGTTCATAACATCTTATCCCTCTGTCTCTTTAGACATCACAATCTTCTTAATGCAGGTCCTCATTGCTTTATACCTGGAATCTTGCAATAGCCTACTGGCTTGTCATTCTGTCACAATTCTTTCCCAACTCCAGTTCATCCTCCCTTTAGTTACCGAAGTGACCTCCCCAAAGTGTATATCTAACTTTGTTGTCCTTATTCAATAAGTTACTCCCTATCACCTACAAAATAAAATAAAATATCCTTTGTTTATAGTTCAAAGCCTTTCATAATCTGTCCCATCTTTTGCCATTCCAGAATTCTTACTCTTGACACCCCATTCTTCAGGTACTTGGACACTGAACATCCTGTTTTTCTTTACACAAGACTGTCTTCCATCTTCTAGCATTTTCCCTGGATATCCCAACCCAATGTCTGAAATTCTTTCCTTCCTTATTTCTTCTTCCTGGTTTCCCTGACTTCCTTCAATTCTCAACTAACTATTTTTAAAGTATCCTATAAATAGCTTGATTGCTTGTTTATATATAGTAATATATTGTCTTCCCATTTTATTGTGAGTTCCTTTACAGCAGGATCTGTTTTTTGCCCTTATTTGTATCCCCAAGGCTTAGCACAATGCCTGGTACATAGGAGAAACTTAATAACTGTTTAATAATTGATGGACTCACTATATCATATTGCTTTTCTAGTCACTGTTTTTCTTCAAAATTTGGTTATCTATTCCTTTCATAATTCTTCATAGACCAGTTTCTTAATTCAAGTATACACCTTTTTTACTTGCTCCTCAACCTTATTTATTCACTCTAAGTTCCAGGAATCCTTCTATGAATACAGGAACACATATGGAGTTACATTAAGAGGTAAGAGTCTGATCAGAAGAATGGAAGTACACTGGGATTCCTATAAAGCTAAAGCTCTTATTTATGTCTACTGATATCAAAGGTGTTTGCTTTTTTGTTTTATTTTGTTTTATAAAACAACACATGAATTTTATTTATTATAAATATTGAGGTTTAAAAACACAGCTCTGATTACATCATTCCATGTTCCAAAATGTTCACTATTTTCTAAGTCCAAAATCATCAGCCTAGTTTTCAAGACATATTTAATTTATCTTTCCAACTTTAATTTCTGATAAATACACACACACACACACACATATATGTATATGTATATATCAGAGTGTGTATATATATACATATATATTATATAATTTATGTCATATAATGTAATGGGCTGAGGTTTGAGTTGATGCACTGAGGTCCCAAGTACGTGAGGCTAAATAGTAATTGGGCTATACTCTATTAATATACATGATTGGATAAAGAATGGTCCCTGCCCACTCTCCCTGCAAGTTCTGATGTGTTGTATAGGAAATGACGATTTTGGTGGGTGGAGGCAGAAAGAGAGAGACAGGAAGAGAAGCTGGGAGAGATGGGGCCTGGGTTCGAGACTCCGAGCTGCTGGTTGTGTGGCTGCTGGTCGAGCTAGCTTCTTGACTCAGCTGCACACATAGCTATTGCGGATTCTCTTCCACCTCCGATCCTTCTTCACTTCACTAAAAATACACGATCTTCACAATATAATCTTTGTATGTTTATATTATAATTATATATAATTTATATAATTCAAGTATATAATATTTATGATACAAATATATGTAATATATATATTAGATTATTATTTTAATCTTATGATTATTATTTAAAGAGAACAAATCAATGTACTACAAATTGAATAACAGCTTCATGACATAAGTATATGCATATATCAGTTCCTAATCTGTAAAGTGAGCTAGAAAAAGAAATGGAAAACAACTATGGTATCTTTTCCAAGAAAACTCCAAAATGAGGTCAAAAAGAGCTGGACATAATTTAAATGACTAAACAGCAGCAACAATCCCTGACCCACTATAAAACCATGCCTCCCATTATTTTTGATAAACATAGAATAAACATGACATTTTCCTAATTCTACTTAAAATTCAGACAGGCAATCTTTCAAATTATTTTTATTATAAAAGTTCCAGCTATGGAAAACCTAAAATTTTAAAAGTCTTAAGAATTTTATATCAAAAGGAATAAAAATCTATTTAAGTTTACAAAACTATTCCAAATAAATGTTCTAGTATTTAGCACAACAGAACCCATCAAAAATCTACTTGGCACCTCATGTTAACATTAACTAACAACATCCACAGGAGGCAAAATGCTGTTTTCTGCCCCAGAACAACATAAAACAAAGAGAGTGGGAGGAGGAGAAGATGCTGCTCTGATTATATATTGTTTTGATTGAATGTCTTACAATTGGATCTGTTTTGAATGAGAAGTATCAATCTCTACAATCACTACAACAATGCACATGTGATAAACATGAAAGCAACTATAATGTACATGTTTATGTCAAAAAAAAAAAAAAAAACCCTAAACACAACGTGAAGAATCAATCACAAACACGATGCAATCATTGTAATCCTTCCCTATAGCAAGCTGCCCATGACTATACAGAACACTATATAAAGTTTTACTTAAGTATGTATTTTTTTCTATTAAAGCTGTTGTAATAGTAAGAGTGAAATCATACACTTAGAATTGTACAGAAATTCAAAGATTATCTAGTCCAATTCCTACATTAACCATGAAACCTCTCAACAAATAGTATTCAGACTCTCTTGAAAACCATTAGTGATAAAGGAACTTGGGAATTTCTGGAGGCAGCTCATTCCACTTTTAAACAGCTGTCAATGTTAGACAGTTGTTCCTTATATTGAGCTAAAATCTGTAGAATTCTTCTAATAAGTCAAATAAGTATCTTTCTACATATTTCAGAATAGCAATAATTAGCTTTTGGATTGGAATGAGGAATTGAAAAGATTGGAAGGATATTGATTTTGTACACTGTTCATGTACTTTATTTGTTCCTAATGTATACCTAGTTAGGTCAGTGTTATCACTCCCATAAGAATATAAGCTCTTCAAGGGCAAGAATTAATTTAGCTTCTTTTTTAAACTCTCCACATTTCTTAAGCACATAGTAAAAAACTTAATAAATTTTTGTTAATTGATTGATTCCTTGCTTTACTTGAAGATCATAGCTCATTCTGAAAATAAATTTTATTGAACATATTCATCAGTTGCATAGTTTTGGGATTAAAGTACATTTTTAAGTAGCATTGAAACATTCTAATCTATGAAGTACATAGAGTTTTTGGTAACATTGAAAACATTTTAATCTTTGGCATACATAGAATTATTGAACTTTAGAAGTGAGAGAGAGTCATAATCCAATTTTGGAGCTAAGAAAACTCAGAGGAGAAGTCTTATCCAAAGTCCAGTCACAGAATTTCTTAATGCCAACAATATTGGAATTAGAATCCGGGGCTGTAATTTTCATGAATAGATTAAACACAATCATTTTTATAGATATGAAAAATGTTAATATGTTCTCAACCTTTACTGAAAGAGTTGTTATTCGATGTTTGATAAATTAACCTAGATAAAAGTATCTATTTGATCTGATTATCTGTCATCATATAAGCAGTCTACTGAGAAACTTCAAAAGATGAAAGCCCACAGTCACAGAAATTGCAGTCTGATAACATTCTATTAAAGGCTATTTCTTCAAGAAAGGAAGTTAAATGGAAATCAAAACCACTGCATTCAATTTGTGTTTAGCACAAATGTGATCATCATAAAACAGCCTTAGGAACTGCAATGGTTTCATGCTGCATATTCACTGAAGGCTGGAAAATAAATTCCCTCAAAGGTAAAAGAAAATGCAATGGACATTGTCCAGACAATTTCATTTCTCTCCAATTATAATGAATATTAAAAGCCAACTTTTAACAACATTGGTCTTCAGACAAGGAAGATTGTGTGGCATATAAAAGTGAACCAGCACAAATTAATTTCATAACATGTTTAGTGATGCCAAAATGAAAGAGTTTGGGCTCATCCCACTTAGTATCTACTTCATCATTTTCTTAAACAAACAAGGCTTGACAAACTTCAAATTGAAAATTGATGACCAATATCTAGCATTTCTTTGATACAGAGAACCAAGAGAAATTTATTGAAGGGAGTTTTGGTGGTGTATGTTACAGGTAATAAGTTAAATGCAAATTCAAAGTTCAAGAAAAAAAATAATATATTGGATTATTCATATATCATTCCAGAAATAATATGGGTAGGATCTTACTATTTCAATAATTCCTGATGTCAGATTGTGATGTTAAAGTCCAAATTCAGCACTTTTGCTTTCATTAGTGATGAATATACTATAATTTTTAAATATGAAAGTCTTTTCCATTTTTTGCTTATTGTTTTTTTTTTCTGTTTCATCTTTACATGCCCTCAGAATTATTACCCTAAATCGGATCTCTCATCAATTAATTTTTATCTTTTTATATTTTAAATGTATTTACTTATTTTAATACACATTGCTTTATGAATCATATTGAGAGAGAAAAATCAGAACAAAAGGAGAAAACTGTAAGAGAGGGGGAAAAAATCAGAAAAAAGGAAGTGAACACAGCATATGTTGATTTACATTCAAGCTCCATAGTTCTTTTTCTGGATGCAGATGCATCTGTCCAAAGTCTATTGGGATTGCTTTAGAGTACTGAATTACTAAGAAGAATCAAGTCTTTCACAGTTGATCATTGCACATTCTTGCCATTACTATGTACAATGGTTCTGCTTGTTTTATTCAGCATCAGTTTATGTAAATCTTTCCAGGCCTTTCTAAAATCAGCTTGTTCATCATTTTATATAGAACCATAATATTCTATTATCTTCATATACCACAAATTGTTCAGTCATTCCCAATTGATGGGCATTCTCTCCTTTTCCAATTTTTTGCTATCACAAAAAGAGCTGTTCCAAACATTTTTGTACATGTGGGTCCTTTTCCCTTCTTTATGATTTCCTTGGGATACAGATCCAGTAATGGCACTACTGGGTCAAATGGGTATGCAGAGTTTTATATTACTTTGGGCATAATTCCAGATTGAGCTCCAGAATGATTAAATCACCAAATATTTTTAAACTCTTTTTAAATCTACTTTGATATGTGACATAATCTCCCTTCTTCCTTCAAAGATATTACAAATAAGTTTATACTCTAATCCAGTTTTCCTTGACTATTATGGGTCTTTATTTTCAAGTAAAAAGTGTTTGCTAAGAGCTTTTCATCTTTTCATGCTATCCTGGCTATTACAATTTACTTAATTTTATTAAATTGTATGAAATTATTAAAAATAGTGTGGTTTCTAAATCCAGTGCACAATAGCTTTTGGTTACTAAAAAACTTACTAAAAAATTGTTGACATATATTAGACTGGAGCTGCTTTAATCATACACTTCAGTTTAATTGCATATATTAGTTTTACACTGATTTTGATCTTTGTTTTAAGGAATCAATAGTCTGTTCATATAAAGATAACTGTTCTAGGAGAAATTCATGTATCAATAACAATTTGCTTCTTATTAAGATATAATTTGTTTCAATTTGTGGTTTTATTTAGTTTTACATGTCTAGAATCTTCTAATTCTTTTTAAAAATATTCAGGATTTATAGGAGAAAGTGTAGTATGTATAGTTTATAAATGTTTGGCCTCTCTCATTCCTTATTTTTCCTGCTTATTTTCAACATATTTTATGCCATCTTCACCTAAGCCATTCTAAAATTGAAGTTATCAAATATTTAAGTGTACATTTATTTAACTGGAAAGGTTTTATTCAGCTTTTTCAGAATCTACCTTTTCATCCTCTGCTACAAATTTTGGTGCAAAGACTAAAGTTTTCATAATAGTCTTTTTGCAACTATTTATCACGAGTACTGTTATACAAGATATCAAAATATTTCATGCAATTAATGTTTCTTGTTACCCTTGGATGTACAATAAAAACCACTGCCAACAACCTACTTATTTGCCTTTCAAAAGAGAACCTTTAAGCCATCCTTTCATTTATTTTCCACTTACTTCTGTTTTCTCATTTTGTTTATAGTAAATATGTTGAAACTGGTATGATTCCTTTTACTAATATGTCAACCTGTTGGTCATTGAACCAACTTTTGCTATAGCTTTAAAGAACCTTATATCAACTGCACATCAATATAAGGCATTAGAGTTCAACTTTTTGTGGAATAATAAATAAATAAGCTTAAAAGATACCCTCCATCAAGACCAAAACAAAGTAAATAGGATTCCTCTTTTCCCTTCTATAGATATCTTTCAATCTGCCCTTTTGTCATTTCTAATTTTTACAGCTTTTTCAATAGAAATTTTCCTTTGAGGGAACTTTACAGGGTAAATATTTTGAGAGGGAATGGGATATAATGTGATCAGTCAGGTTCCTAAATTTCTGGGAATAGTCCTAGACTCAGAGTTAGTATTCCCACTTCAGAACTGTACTACCACGTGACAGGTTGCTTAATGACTCAGAAGAATCTGAAAGCTCCCTGGTTCTAGCAAAAGGCCCACCATTTGTTTTTAGTACATATATCCAAGACTTTTTATTTCTCATCTATCCTCCCTCTTTGTGTTCTTTTCTCTGTCTATTAGTCAGACTATTTCTCTTCTTCTGATCTATTTCTTTAAATGGCTCTTTGAACCTTGTCTTATCTGGGATTCTTGACCCATAACCTACTCTCATCTTGGGTTCCAATATGTACTTACCTTATCTCTCATAACTTCTTGTACATTTGTAATGTAGTACCAATTGACATCTTTCAAAATGAAAGATCATGCAAAACTTTAATTCATATTAAGAAAGAGGCTATGCATACACAGATTTTATAAATTCATTTCTGAAATTTGGGGTACAAACCCCTAAGATAGTCTGCAGAATAACTTTCTGCTTTTCAACGTATTATATTCCTATACATTATGTATATAAGCATTGCAGTTTAGTGGAATTTATATAAATATATATATTTTAATGCACTGACTTCTGTTTTAAGCCTAAAGAGTAAAAAAAAGAAATCTCTGGAAGAGTCTCCATCCACAATCTCACAGGAATAACAAATAATTCAGTAATGACACCAAGAAAAATCAGTCTAAAAATATTATGTACAACTTGTTCAATATAGTTCCTGAGTTTATATTTCATCATGTGCAAGAATCTCTTACTTTACAAATTAATTAAAGGACAACTCCCTCCCTTTTTTGAGAACCCTGACCTATGGGTTTCATTAAACACGGAACTTCCAGTGAGCAACAAATTATTTTCACCAACGCAACAAACGTGTGATAAATGACTTATGTTCTTAAGGAGCTGACTGCCTAAAGACACCAAGAATTTAAGCAGCATGTCCATAGTCACAAAATTGGCATATATAAGAGGCAAAACTAGAACTCATCTCTTCTTGACAATAAGGCAAGTTTTCTCCATCCCATACTGCCTCTCATAAAATAGCCATCTCACTCTAAAATAATATTTACTTCAATCAAAACTTCTCTTTACCTGTCCACCTAAATATTTATTTTACCTATAATTTCCAATGATTCTCTTAGGAAAATACTTTGTTGTGCCCTTTATAAAATAAGCAAAATTAAATTCAACTAAGATAAACAAACATTTTGTTATCATTCCCAGTCCCTTTCTATAGTTTGCTTTTTTCTAAGACAGTGAAGTTAAATCAAGAAAAGAAAGGGTTCAACTCCTTAATGAAACGTTTTGTAGTCAGCCTGATATATTATGTACATGAAATATACATGTAATAAATTAACAACGGCTTAACTATTTTGTGTTTGTTTAATATGATGCAGAGTTAAGAACAGGCTTTCTCCTTTGTTTTTCTTATACAAGGTAGCAGATTTTCTACAAGCCTAAATGAATATAAACTATATATGAATACCTATAGGAAAGCAAGTCTTTTTAATTATAATGGTAATGAGATACTAAAACTAATCAACATGGTGTGCATCTCAGTGTGATAGGATAAACATGTGGCACAAATAAAAATATTTAAATTGCCTAAAGGAACAATTTACCTCATTCCCTAATTGTATGCCAATTCTCTAATTCAGTGATTATAAAGGGAAATTTGCTTTGTTGAGATAGTCATTAAATTTAATTTCATTCATAGAAAGTAAAATATATCCCCATGTTCAGTGAGATGTGAGGACATTCTTTTTATCAGGAAGGAAGAGTTGTTTTATGTTTTATATCCTATTTCCAAGTAAGTTGAATGTCTCAAGTACCTTTTCCAGACCTTCCTCCTTCAGACTGATCACATCTAAATCAAAATCTGTCCTTAAGCCATTGGTTTTGTTGAAAGTTATTCTGCCCGTGAGGCCTTCCCAGTGGGCCTAGGAAGAAAGAAAAAATAATGCCTATAATTAAGTAGAAGGTAAAGGGAGAAGAAATGAATGTCTCACAAGAAGAGAAAAGAAACAGTTCAACTTTAAATAATTAACCTTTGGAATGATTTAAAGGAAAACAACAAAAATATTGTGTATTTTCTTCTGAGATGATCTAGACTTCTTTCTGATAATACATGTGCATGACTGAAATAAGCTAGAAATAGGGACTAGATTTGTGCTTTTATTGATGCAGGGAATACTTTGTGAAATAACTAATAGATAACTCAGTGCCTTACCAGGCAGTTGCCTTTATAATTCAGTTACTCAGTATGCTGAGTGATTAAGTGATTTATTCAGAATTATATAACACTAGTATGTATAAGAAGTAGTACAAACTAAGTTTTTTAGATTATAAAGCCAATTTCCTCAGATTGAAATGAATAAATATTACTTCTAAATTCATATTAAAGTGAAATTACTCTGTTTACTATGAAGAAAGTTACATCCAGGAAGATTTATGTCCAAATTTCTGTGATAATTACATCTTCTTTGGGATAATCAGCTTTTTATATTGTTTGGTTTTACATTCAAAATTATAAAACTATAGGATTCAAAATGATTTAAAATTGAAGGGTATTTGCCAGTGGAAAGAGCCACTGAGCTGGGGATGCACATGTTTGAAGGATGAAAATTCCATTTTCTCTACATCATCAAATCATATGACTAATGGCAAAAAGCTTGTTTTACTCAAAATAGAATTGTAGAAATTAGTGAAATAAAATAAATACTCTTTGTTAAGTCTAGATCACTGATCTAGAAAAAAATGATGGGCAAGTTGCTCTACTCTCTAAAACCCTGTTTCCTCATATAACAAATGGGAGGGGGAAATGGATGAAATGATCTCTAAGGTCCCCTTCTTGCTTTAAACTTATGAAATAATTATAGCTTTTTAAAATTCATAGATTATGTGTAAATTGTGCATATTGTTAAAAAAATAATTGGATATTACGTCAGAAAACTACTAGGAAATAATATATAGACATTTCCATTATTGGAACTCATTAATGTAAATTATCACATCAGACATCAATTTAAGACCAAAAGAAGTCATATTAACATGAAGAAATAATTTATGGATTTTAGTAACAAATTCTGAAAAAAGTCTTATGCATTTATAACTGCATAAATTTCAATAGGAAAAAATAAGAAAAAGAAAAGCAATACCACAAAAAGGCACACAATAAAGTTTTCATATTTTAGTTCTTTATATCTATCTACCCTGTCATAGAATTTGAGGAAGTTCATGTAACCAAATATTCTATATATTTAGTATACATTTACCCCACCTTTATAATATTTATTACTAAATAATTGTTATTTTAACAATGGCATTGGAGCCATTTTAAAAAGAAAATACCAAATGCTTAGAAAAAAGAGAGAGATAGAGACAGAGAGAGACAGACAGAGACAGAGACAGAATTATACAGGAAAAGGCCCTACGTGCTAGAAAACAAAAACACAAGAATTATATCATCTGTATTAATTCAGCTTGAGGACAAAAGAGACAAAGCTATATATTTTTTTTAAAATTGGCATACCTCTTTAATTAGACTCATAAAGCGTGTCCCAAAGCGCCATGGCTTGTGCCGATTACATTGTAATGAACTGACAGTCATCTGTGGAAACTGTTGGACAGCAACTGACACCACATGGACAGCATCATACATTAGAGCTGCATCAGTCTGAAATTAAAATGAAATCAATGCAGTGAAAATGATGTGGAAAATATGAATCAAGGTCTCAGAGAAATATATGGGGGAAGGTTTTACTTAAAGGAAGAAAACAAAGTCACCATCTCAGTCGTTCTGTTGAATAAGGTATTGTTGTCAGGTGACTATACACACACATATACACACAGAGAGATAGACATATGTCTATTGTGGTTTCTTTTCTTTCTTAAGTGTGATCCTCAATTGTAAAGTATCTTAGTGCCACTAATGAACTTTGGAAAACATGTTTTATACATAAATACTGTGATATATAGAAAAATAATGGGACATGCATATATATACATAAGTACGTACATATATTCATTGACTAGACATGTTATTTCACTGCTATGAGAAACTTCCTGATGAAAAAAATTCTCTCTACGCATTTATTCCAACATCTTTTCTTCACCTAACAATATTAGAAAGTTCACTAGATTGTTGAGAGGGTAAGTGACTTCCCTAAGGTCATACAATCAGGAAACGTCAGAGGCAGGAATAGAACAATTTCATTGTTTCAAGAAGTCTTTATTACAACAAGCTGCCATAGATAAATTGATATTTAGATAGACAAAGATTAGATGATAAAGATGTAAGAGGGTAAGGCAGATAGATTGATACACATTAAAAATTTGTTAAAATATTGAACTTTATCATTTATTTATACACATACTATAAGAACAGGTAACAAATTGCCTTATATAATAAAAATTTGATTTAAAAATGTCTTCTAATTATTTTACTAATATACAAGTGCTATGCTTCTTTCATCTTAGATTTTTAGAAAGATCTAGTCCTAGAGAAAGACTGTGTTTTCAGATCATGGTACCATTTACTAATCGCCTTTCAGAAAAGTAGCTTAATTCTCCTGACATTAATTTTCCCCTTAAACTTCCAAATGAATAAAAGATGACTTAAATTGCTTAACTAAAATGAATATTAATCCTCTCATGTCTGGATTCCCCTCAAATGAATACCCTCTTTAAGTGTTGTATATGACAAAAAGTTTTGTCTAGTCTAAACAAACCAGAAGCTCACTGTGTTCTCAAGTGCTGTGTTAAGAATGTACTTACACTGTTTTTGACAGATAGATGCAAGCCCTAGCATCTGAGAAGAGGACCTTTTTGACACCACTGGTGGGAATGAACTTTGTTCCATCTGCTTAGTTTGTTTTAGAGGAAACAGAACTATTTCCCCTTCTCATCTATGTGATTAGTCAGCTGTGAAATGAGTTCCAAATAGATAGAACCCTGTAGACTACTGCATTTGCTACAATGCAATGTAATGGCAAATTAGCACAGATCAGATGTTTCACACATATGCATCCCACTGTGTTTTACAACATAAAATGCAGGTGTGCAAAACACAGTTTATTTTTCATTACATGTTTCAGCATTTCAAAAATCTACTAATATGGCTCAGATTTTTTAATTAAAATAGTAGACTTAATAAGAACAGTAGAGGTAGCTGGGGAATGAGAAGTCATCTTGTCCAATTCGCTAATTATACATGAGGCAAATGAAATTCAAATAAGTGAAATTATTTGCCCAATGTCTCCCAACTTGAAAACAGCAGAAAGGATGTAATTGCCCCACATTTTCTGTTATCACATACAATGTTTTTGTCATCACCCCCTCTATATTCCTTATGTGTGTGTATATATATATATATATATATATATATATATATATATATACACAGAGAGAGAGAGAGAGAGTAAGATATATATCTATATTATCCATAAAGAATATGAAGGGTGTGATTTTGGACCTAGCACCCTGAAAAAATATATTAATTATGAGATATGCACTTATTTTCTGTACACAGCACTAAGTAACTTTTGACTGCTTTTTTAAAAAATGTTAACCCACTTGACTAAATAGTGTGATTGTTTTGTCATATTGTAGATCTAAACAGAGATACATCTGTTTATCCTAGTTTAGCATTCTGGTGTCAACATTTCTATGTATCTAACTTTATCAAAAAGCAAAAACTAAATCAAATAGTTAAAAATGAAATTCAGATTATTAGATGTATCTCTTCTTTTCCTACAATCATAACGTAAAGTAGACATATCTAGAACTAATTAAATTTGCACTAGTTGCATAACAATGAATGCTTTTTTTTTATCTAATAGTCTGCATCCAGATCAATTGGAATACAAGTGTTTGTTATGTAATTAATCATAATGTATAAACATTAAATAATGATCATGAATAGAATGTACTTAATAAAATTTCAAATTCTAAGACTACCAGTTATCTAGCATTTATTAAATAGTTAATACATGCCAAGCTCTGGGCTAAGCACTGAAAACACAAAGAAAGGAGGGGAAAACAGTCCCTGTTCTCAGGGAGTTCAGTCTGAGAGAGACAACATGCAAACAGCTATGTAGAAGCAAGATGTATAAAGGATAAATTAGGGAGAGTTTCAGAGAAAAGGTAGTTAACATTAAGGAGGAAGTCTTCTTGAAGAAAGTTGAGATTATCTGAGACTTGAAGGAAGTCAAAGAAATTAAGAGGTAGAATACCTCAGGAAAGGAGAAGATTCAATAAAAAATGTTTAGAATCAGCATATGAAGTGTTATATGTGAAGAACATCAAAAAACATGAGTGTCACTAGATCAAAGAATATTGGAGGGGAATGAGGTATAAGAAAATTGGAAAATATAAGATTTCAAAGAGCCTTAAAAGCCTTTGTATATTATTGTAGCAAATAATTATCACGTTTTATGTCATTGGCAGACATTGTAATTTTAATGTAAATTTCATTTAAAATTTATTTCTCCTAATTGAATCATTTAATTCTAGATGAAATATATATCCAGTTCCTCTTGCTTCTAAAGGAAATAACAGGGGAAAACTGTCATTCATTTTATTAAGAGTAACCCTAGGCTTGAAACTCATCTATACTTTCCAAATATTAATGTTAACAGTAGCTAATATAATGTTTTAAATTGACAAATTATAAGAAGACAACATTCTTATCTATAATAAATTATCCCACCTTTTCATTCTTTTGATACTCCTTCTCAATATTAGTCTTCCTGAGAGACTTGAAATTCATATGATCACTATTTATAGGTGGAAGGGACTTCAGAACCTACTCAGTCCAAATTCCTCATTTTACAGATATGAAAATGGAGACCCAGAGAAATTGTGAATTGCCTAACTCCATACAACTAGAAAGTGTCTAAGGCATGATTTGAACTTAGCTGAGTGGTATTTATTTATACTTCAGCCTTTTTCAATCAGGTCTAATTCTTAGTGAGTTTCAAGTCTAGGGTGAAAATGAATGACAATTCTTCCCTGTTATTCCTTTAGAAGCAAAGATTGATTGTATATTCAAATGGTTAAAAGTCACTGTGTTCAGGGAGAAATTACAGTCTGAGAAAATTTTATATTTTCCCAGGGAACTGACTGTATGTTTTATCAAGAATTAAATCATTAAATTAGGGGAAAAAATTAAATCACTAATATCTATTTTCAGCACCTTTCAAAATAATGTAGAAAATTATATTTTTCCCAAAGTTCACACTGAATAAATTGAAAAAAATCCAAGCAAATGATATTTCATATGTTTCACTATAGAAATATGTGTTGGATTTGGATACACACGTTTTTCATACATGGGTTTTGATTTGTTTGTTTTTTTTTTTTACTTGAATAGTCAGGTAGTGATTTTCAAATTACATTCAATCTCCTGCATCACAAATTTTCTGAAAATATCTTGAAACTTTCTGTTTTAAAAAAAAAAATCACAATGAAAACACCATTTGCTTAAATTATAGTGACATTTTTTAATTATGGCAAATTATATTTTAATTATGACAAAGATATTATTGTGAAAAATATATTACAATATTCCTATTGTTCACACTTTGTTCCATGTTGTTATTAAAGCTCAAAGTCAAAATTAATTATATAGTTGTATGTGTTTCTATATATTCATTTATGTTGTAAATATTTATTTCTGCCTCACACAATTGTCACTGAACTGTTTTAAAAATTAACAAATACCCTCATAATAAATATTCATAGTTCAATAAATTTTTGGTACATGATCCATGGTTCAATAAATTTTTATACAAACCACATCTAAAAATGTATATTTTGCATTTTAAGACCATCACTTCTCTGGCAGATGGAAAGTGTCATGTTTCATTTTCAGTCACTTGAACTCATTATTTAATATAGTATTGATCAGGTCACTCAAAGGTGTTTTTCTTTATACAGTTCTTTTCATTGTAAAAATTGAAATTATAAAATTCATGAATATCAGTAAAGTAGATGACTACATATAGTATATTTTTATTTGTAGTGTGCATATGGGGAGATAGTATAGACAGAAAATACCATGTACTACAGTGTTCACATGACTCAGTGTCCCTGCTTTTAAGTTTTCAGCATAATTAGGAAACATAATTTGAATATGGCAATATATAGAATGTGGATAATCGTGATTAATAAGCAAATAATCAATAGAAGGGTAATTGGATGCCAGGGTTTATTGTGACTTGTTAAATAGATATGTTCTTAAATTGTTAACCTTTTATTTTTCTTCTAAAGCACTCTCATGGACAACAAATTCAAAACTCTTAAATTCCTGCTCCCACACTGATTAGTGGCTAACATTGATCTTTCAAACATGTATACACTCAATTGGATCTGTGAACCCAGCCATAGGTGTAGTCCTTCCATCTTTTATTAGAAAAATATCTCAAAATCTTTCTATGCACACAAACTAGTACTTCAAGATAGACTGATAAATGTCACTGATAAAATTTGAAATCTTATTTTAAATCTTGCTAACATGCAGCCTACTTTATCTAATGCCTAGACCTGGGAGAGAGATGTTAATTTCCACAGCTGGGAGCTATTACAACAGAAAGTGGTCTAGACACTGAGTAAAATTTCATCTGCCTCAAGTTACCTCATGACTGATGAGGTCTCATAGTATTAAACAATTTAAATTTCAAAGAGAAAAAGTTAATATAGGATTAAACTAAATATTCTCTGTCTTTTGGCACTTTATTACACGAATCTGTACATTCTTATGTAATAAATATATATATATATATATGTTATATATGATTATATTATATTTAATTATTATATATTATATTACATTATATTTAATACATTTATATATAATGTTATAGGTATATATGTTATAGGTTATAATGTTATAGGTAAATGTATGTTCCTATATTTTTCTCCCGGAGAAAACAGTTACCACCCTGCTACTCCCAAACATGTCAAAATCCTGGAGGAAAGATGTCACATATACAAACTGATAATGTATTATAAAGTGTAACATACACTACTATAAAGTAATTGTTAACAACAAACTTTTCTTTTTTTTTTGCACATCTGCTGGGTGCTTTGAGGTACTGTGCTCAATGCTGCAATTCAAAGAGGGAAGGGGGAAATAGAAGGGATGGGTGGTGTTAAAGAGTTCCAGACTTCAAGAAGCTTCTAGTCTGCTAGACATAAGTGGAAACTACAATGGATGCATAAGTAAAGATAAAATATATTAAGCAATACAAATTAAGCGATTAGTTTCAAGAAAAAATAACTAATAGAGGGGAGTCAGGGTGAAGAAATATAAAAGCAATAAGAGATAGCATCTGGACCGTGTTCTAAAGGAAACTAGGATTCCTTGAGTTTGAAGTGGATAGGAAATACATTCTGGACAAAGAGAACTAATTACTTAATAGCAGATAACGAAATATTATGGATAGGATACTGCTATCAAATCACTTTGATTGAAATGAAGTATAGGGAAAGGATAATAATTTTTAAAAACCCTAAAAATTTAAGTAATTGCCAGCAGTGAGGGATTTTGAATCCCAGGCTTTGGATTTTATATTTCATGGTAGAGTAACAAGAGTCCCTGAAGACTTTAGAAAAAGGGAGTAACCTAGGCTTTTTTGTATGAATATCAGTTTGGAATTATAGAAAGAATGGAGTATAATAGGTAAAGCACAAACAAATATTATCAAAACACACAAACTTGAAAAAGATTGGCATTGCATTCATTTCTCACAGTTAAACTAAAACTCTATTGAGGTATAATTCCATTAAAAATCAAAATGATACCTTTTTTGATGGGCCCATAAGCTTCTGCTGTTAAGAATAGGACTTTCCCTAATGTAGGGGCAAAGGCAGATCTTCACCTGATCCTGACTGTCTAATGTTCTAAGGCTTCCTCTGGTTAAGAATTAGGGTCACATATTCATTCTTTCTGTTCTCAAAGAGATGGCGAGTGGATTGGGATTTTCACATTCTCTTCCCTACCTATGTCAGCCAAATGTTTTATTTAAACATTAAGAGAAATAGCTATTAGGGAGTTCTGAATCAAGTGTGATAACGCTTTACCAGCCAGCAAAAACTCATTACCTCCCAATGGTAAAGTGAACCAAATCTGCCAGCCACAACTCAGAGCAGAAAGGAATGTTAGTGGAATTTCAGCCCTGCTCCTAAATGAATTTATAGTAACAGATCCAGTGAACACATTTATCTTTCTCTTAAATAAGTGCAGGCAGGTCCCTTTTGAGATTCAAATGCCAGCTGGCATGTGGCAAATACATTCTGCAACTTCTAATTCTCAGATTCAATTCATTTTTGAATTCCCATCTGAAGTACAGTATGAGACACAGAAAAGTAATGTGAACTAATAGAATAAAACTGGATTATAACTCCTAGCTACACTAATTATTTGCCCTTTCAACTACAAAAAAAATGCTTTCAATCAGTTTTTGCCATCTATAAAATGTGAATAATCATAGGTGATAATCTTTCCCAACATTTGACATATAAAAAGCATTCCTTTAATCATCAGTTCCATTAGAAAAGGAAGGAAGGAAAGAATGAAGGAAAGAACGAAGGAAGGGGAAGGGAGTGAGAGAGGGGGGAGAAGAAGGAGGGAGGAAGGAAGGAAGGAAAGAAGGGAGGGAAGAAGGAAGGAAGAATGAAGGAAGGAAGGAACGAAGGAACGAAGGAGGGAAGGAAGGGGAAGGGAGGAAAGAAGAAAAGGGGAATAAAAAGGAGGAAGGGAAGAAGGAAGGAAGGAAAGAGGGAGGGAGGGAAGGGGGAGGGAGTGAGAGGAGGAGAAGAAGGAGGTAGGAAGGAAGGAAGGAAAGAAGGGAGGGAGGAAGGGAGGGAAGAAGGAAGGGAGGAAGGAGTGAAGGAAGGGGGAGGGAGGGAGGAAGAAAAGAGGGGAGAAAGTGAGAGAGCGGGGATAAAAAAGGAGGGAGGGAGGTAAGAAGGAAGGAAGGAAAGAAGGAAGGAAGGAAAGAAAGAAAAAAAGGAAGAAAGAAAAGGGAAGGGAGGAAGAGAAGCAGGAAAGGAAGGAAAGAAGGAAGAAGGAAAATATGTGCACCAGAAGAAACAAGCAAACTGCCTGCACTTCATTTAGAAAGAATTTTGCTCATTTGTTTTAAAGCTCTAACTTGAAGACAAAGGATTTAAATGCTAATCCTGACTCTACCACTTACTATCTATGGGAATGGGGGGATTGGGCAGTGTGTGGGAGTGTGGATTTGTATATATGGGTGGATGGGTGTAAAACCTTGGGCAAACTATTTTCATCTTGAAAGAAGGAAAGAGAAAAAGAGAGAAAGAAGGAAAGAGAGAGGGAGAATGAAAGGGAGGAAATGAGAGAGGGAGGAGAGGGGGAGAAAAGCAATACTATTGTTGATTTTCATCCTAAAAAACAAAGAAAGTTAATGGTGCTTAGCAAGAAAGGAGGAGAATATAAATTGCATTGACTAACAATAAATAACCACAAGCAGAAGAGCCATTTGGTATTAAAAGAAAATATTATTGGGGGGAACCTCTTTTTATGGCTAATGACTACCTTTGATTAATGTAGAGAATGCTATTGGCTTCCCACTTTTTCTAGAATTAGAATGATGGTCAAGTAAATAGTGTTATGCCACAGTTCTCTTTAACTGTTCTGACTGGGTTTCCCTGCAGGAGTTTCCCTTATCTCAGTCTCCCTAACCCTTAGTCTTAAAAACCCACTCTGGTCCATTAAGATTGGGAACCGTTTACCCTAAGGTGATAAATTGTTAGCAAGATAAACAAGAGAGCAGAACCCCTGACTCTTTCTTATGCTCAAGAATTTACAATATCCCTGAAGACCTCACTGACATCTTTTTCTCTGGGTATTCAGACATCTTGTCTCTGGGCTTTTAGGATTTATGGTCTCCCCGGTCCTGACAGAAGTTTTCCTGGGCTTCTTACCCTTCCTTGTCTCTAGAGGGTATTTAAGAGCTTGAGATACGCCCATTCAGCGCTGGATTCTTTGAGATGACAGTCTCCTCCAGTCTTGGGACCAATATGGTTTCCTTGGTCCCAATACATTTTTATCTCTATCTGACTGGATAATTTGAGACAAGAGTCCTGTCCAGTCAATTATACTCTCCAATTAATAAAATATTGAAAACTCTCTAATCTCTCTCCTGCCTCAGTTTCTCTGGCATTACAATTGATTCCTTATACAAATGCAAGATTGATACACTCCTTAAGTTTCAATTTAGAAACTGGAAACTGAGTGAATGCCCATCAATTGGAGAATGGTTGAATAAATTGTGGTATATGAATATTATGGAATATTATTGCTCTGTAAGAAATGACCAACAGGATGATTTCAGAAAGGCCTGGAGAGACTTACATGAACTGATGCTGAGTGAAATGAGCAGGACCAGGAGATCATTATATACTTCAGCAACAATATTATATGATGATCAATTCTGATGGGTGCGCCCCTCTTCAACAATGAGATGAACCAAATCAGTTCTGATAGAGCAGTAATGAATTGAACCAGCTATACTGAGCGAAAGAACTCTGGGAGATGACTATGAACCACGACATAGAATTCCAATCCCTCTATCTTTGTCTGCCTGCATTTTTGATTTCCTTCACAGGCTAATTGTCCACTATTTCAAAGTCTGATTCTTTTTGTACATTAAAATAACTGTTTGGACATGTTGTATATTGTGTTTAGTTTATACTTTAACATATTTAACATGTATTGGTCAACTTGCCATCTGGGGGAGGGGGTGGGGGAGAAGGAGGGGAAAAATTGGAACAAAAAGTTTGGCAATTATCAATGCTATAAAATTACCTGTAACTTGTAAATAAAAAGCTATAATAAAAAAAGAAAGAAAGAAAGAAAAGTTTCAATTCAGAAATCCCATTGTTCAACATATTACCCCAAGGAGACAAAAAAATAGTGAAAAGTTATTTATGTAATCAAATATTCATAACATTTGAAGATAGGGAAAAATGGAAATGAAGTATATACCCATGGGGTATAGGATTATCTAGAAATGTGACTTTAAGTCATTTTTTCCATTTTTAAAAGATCCAATTGAACAAGTATTTCTAAAGTCACTGTGCTAGGCACTGAGAAAACAAAGACAAAAAAAGAAACATTTCCTAATTACAAGGAATTTATATGCTAATGGTTCTATAGCAAGGACCTAAAATATGCATATTTAGGTGCTGGGCTGATTGAACTGAGCCTTGAAGACTTTTCCATCCCTTCCAAGCTAGTTCTCTTCTTCCATAAAAAATAACTTTTTGAATATATGTTATAATGTTGTTTCCCTCCAGCATCATGTAAGTTCCTTGAAGAAAAGACTAATTCACTAGTAGCCAGCACAGTGGCAGGCACATAGTATCATGGACTTAATAACAAAATGAAGCTAGAAGGCCTAGAGTTTAAAGGTGCAGTTTTACCATTTCATTTCATAGTTAAGAAACCTGAAGCCCAGAGAAGTAAAGTGACTTGTCAATCTCATACAGATAGCAAGTGTTATAGCCTGAATTTGAACCCGAATCCTTTGCTCCAAGAACCTGTATTCTTTCCTCTGATTCAACATGAACTCAACAAATGTGCTATCGTCAAACTATCCCTTCACTATATAGATACTATATTTAAAAGGTTACTTAAAAATTATGGGATAGTGGAAGTAGAGTATAAAGGATAGGAATGGTGTCTATAACTACAATGATACAATGTGTCAATGAGGAAAACTTGAAGTTTAAGATATCAGAGTTGATATCTCTGACCAAATCTATTAACTTTTTGGAATTACCAGAGACTGATATTATCTAGACTGATATATATATTCATAATCTAGAGAAATTAAGTTTTTAAACTTCTCCGATCTGCATGTCCCATTGGTGGAGCTGTTGATTTGGGGAGCTGCTATTTTATTTTCTGGAACTTTCTTTCCATGACCAACTCAAAATTTAATCAATCTATCAGTTGGTCAAAATCTGGCAATTACAATGAACAAAAACTCATCATACCCCAGAGGTAAAATGAACCAAAATTTGCCAGCTATAACTGCAAACTCAGAGGAACAATCAAGATGTGTGATTGTTATGCTTTTTTTTTTTTTAATCAAGCAATTGTAGGGAAGATTTATTAGAAAGGATAGTCCTAGAAGGAGTAGACCAGGGATCCTCAAACTATGGCCCGTGGGCCAAATGCAGCCCGCTGAAGACGTTTATGTGGCCCGCCGGGTTATAGCAAAAACAGTCCAGAAGTGATGTTCGACCTAAACTCCCATTAGCAACGCACACTTCCAGCACTGTGCTGAGGTGGCAGAGACAGAATGTGAGATGATACTGAGGTGAGGTAAGTTCCCAGACTGGGGTGTGTGGTGTGGGGAAGGGAGAAAGATAACTGATGGCCTGCGGCCTTGTACAGTAATGGCAGCTACCACAACAGACAGGCCAGGGGACGTACAATGCATGCTGTGCATGTTACAGCCACTGCAGGGGGAATTCACTGCAGCAGTGAAGGTCAAAAGCAGGAGCGCAAAGAGCAGGAGAGAAGAGTGCGGGGAAACAGGCATCACAGTGCAGAGACAGCTTGGAGGAAGTTGGGCATTACAGTCTGTATGTCTTTGTGTGGGCAAAGTTGTTACTGGTATATTATTTTTGTAGCACTGTATATATATACTGGTATTTTACTAATAGCAATTTGGAATTCCTAGGAAATAATGATGTCAAGAAAAAGAAAAATTGACTTGGAGTATAAGATATTCAAAGAACAGTGGACTTATGATTACTTTTTCATGCAGTACAAGGAAAGAGCTGTATGTCTGATATGCCATAATATAGTGTCTGTGTTCAAAGAATATAATTTGTGTGGACACTATGAAACTCAACATAAAGATAAATATGAGTTTGGTTGGAGAAGTGAGAAAAGATAAAATATTAAAACTGAAAACTACATTGACAACTCAGCAAAATACTTTTGTGAAGCAGAAGCAGCTAAATATTTCATCACTGCAAGCAAGTTTTCAAGTTGCCAAGCTAATAGCACGCACTGACAGACCATTCGTGGAGGGAGAATTTGTTAAAGAATGCCTTCTTTCTGTTGCCAAAGAGATGTGTCCAGAGAAGGCCGATTTATTTAGTACAGTGAGTCTTTCAGAACATACAATTACACGGAGGATTGAAGAAATGGGAGACAATCTGCATTAGCATTTGCAAAACTCCATAAAAAAAGTTTCATGTTTTTCCTTGGCACTCAATGAAAGCAATGATATTTGTGATTCTGCACAACTTCTAATTTTTATTTGTGGGATGAATGATTATTTTGAAGTCACAGAAGAGCTTGCTGCACTACAAAGCATCAAAGAAACAACTACAGGAGAGGATATCTAGGAAAAGGTTTGCCAAACTATGAATGGTTTGGAGCTGGACTGGGCTAAACTAGCCAGCGTGACAACTGATGGTGCTCCTAGTATGGTGGGGTCTAAGAAAGGAGTAACTGCTACATTAACCAAGAGATGGACAAACATAACCATTCTCATCCAATAACCATACGCTGCCTCATCCACCAACAAGCGCTGTGTAGTAAATCACTGAAGTGGGACTCTGTTATGAAAATTGTGGTATCTTCATTAGAGCTAATGCACTAAATCACAGACAATTTCAGGAATTTCTCTCTGAGCTAAATGTTGAATATGAAGATGTTCTATATCACACAGAAGTCCACTGGCTGAGTCGAGGGAGAGTTTTGAAACGTTCTATGACTTACTTCCACAGATTACAACTTTTCTGCTTTCAAAAAACAAAGAAGTACCAGAGCTCAATGATGCAGAATGGAAATGGCACCTTGCCTTTCTGACAGATGTAACAGAGCTACTCAACAATTTCAATATGCAACTTCAAGGAAAGGGAAAGCTCATCTCTGATATGCTATGTCAAAGCATTTGAAGTAAAATTAGGCCTCCTCATCAAACAAGTGAAGGAGGAAAACTTCTGCCATCTCCCCACAACTCAAAATCTTTTAGTGGAAAAACCGCTGATTGCATTCCCAAACAAAACATGTATGGATTCGCTGAAAAATTTGCAAAAGGAGTTCCAATTTAGATTTAAAGAGTTTCATCTCCATGAACAGAACATACAGCTTTTCTGTAACCCATTTTCTATTGACATTGAAAATGTGGATACAATTTACCAAATGGAACTGGCTGAACTGCAGAATTGTGACTCTCTGAAAGACACATTCAAGTCAAGCAGCCATCATAATTTCTATGCATCTCTCCCCTCTGAGACATATCCTCATCTCAGGAACCATGCACTCAAAATGGCAACCATCTTTGGCAGCACTTATGTCTGTGAACAGACTTTTTCTATAATAAAACATTTGAAATCTCCAACCAAATCAAGACTAATGGAAGCATACTTGTATCGCTTGTTACGACTAGCAGTGACAAATATGGAATCAGACATTTACCATCTCATTAGCCAAAAGCAGGCCCATAGTTCCCATTGAAATACAGGTAAGTTTGTTCATTTAACTTTACTTCATTTTAAATATTGTATTTGTTCCTGTTTTGTTTCTTTACTTCAAAATAAGATATATGCAGTGTGCATAGGAATTTGTTCATAGTTTTTGTTTTTACTATAATCTGGCCTTCCAGTAGTCTGAGGAACAGTGAACTGGCTCCCTATTTAAAAAGTTTGAGGACCCCTGGAATGGGCTATACTAACCCATAAAGACAATGATTGGGGCCTAAAATAAGGCAATGATTCAAGTCAAGTCAATGAGTAATCATGTGGCTGGCACTTTGCTAAGCACTGGGTATACAATGAAAGGAAAAAATAATCCCTGTCTACAAGAAGCTCATCTTTTAATTATGGAGATAATATACAAATACTAGGTGTACATAAGTTATGTATATGATAAATTGAAGGCATTCTTAGAAGGAAGACATAAATACTTGATAAATTTTTTCTATTCTGTGAGCTCTAGATATGGAGTGAATAAAATATCTGGCCTATAGTCAGGAAGACTTATTTTCCTGAATTAAATCTGGCCTCAGATACTTGCTAGATAAGATTCTGGACAAGTCACTTAACATTGCTTGCCTCAATTTTTCTTTCTGAAAAATGAGCTGGAGAAGTAAATGGCAAAACATGCCAATATCTTTTCCAAGAAAAACCCAAATGGGGTTGGTCACAAAGAGTCAGAGAGGACTGAAAAAATGAAAGAAAAACATAATCATTTTCTATGAATTTAAATATAATCTAATATCTCTCAAGGTCAGTATTTATAGATGATAAAATCACAGATCTAGAATTGAGAGAAAAATAAAATGATTTGCTCCAGTTCACACAGCCAGTATGTTCCATGAGGAGGTACTTGAACTCAACTCTTTCTGCCTCAGTCAGTAGTTATTCACTAGTCTATGGATGCTTCTCCAATGTATGTCTTTATGGAGAGTATGCAAACATACATACACATGTACAATGTATATACACATAAATATTTATATAGAGACATAGATATAGATGTTGATATGATGATACATATAGTGATATAACTACAAACATAAGTTTAAGCTTGCTCTCTACAACAAAATCATAGTTCAGCTGAAATTAAAGTTCTCTTAACACAAGAAGTGACCATTCCTTGCAAGTACAAATAGTGATTTGGGTTTAAAACATTACAAAAAAATTGCCAGTTTTTATATTCAATTAAGGAGCAGCTTGTAGACAAACAGCTAGGGAACTTGTTAGAGCTCTCAGAATATAAATTAGAGTGAAAGGGATCTTAATAATCAGCAAATAGATTTAAACATAAAAGAAACTTTAGAGTTCATTTCTTACTGTCTTTCATTTTTACAGATGAAGAAACTGAGGACAAGAAAAGTAGATTAATTTGTCCAAGGTCACAAAAATAGTAAATGACAAAATATAATTCAAATTCTATTCCTTGGAGTCTAGATTTAGTACTGTTTCTACAACATCATGCAGTCCCAAAATCACAGATCCCAGAAATACAGCTATAAGGGACCTTGGGGATCATTTAAAATAATATCTTTCTTTTACAGGTGACAAAACTGAGGTTCAATGAAAATAAATTACGTTCCCAAAATCATTCAGGTACTAAGCAGAAGAACTGGGATTTTTACTCTGGATTTCTGATTTCAAATTAAGTGCTCTTTCCATTGATTCACAGAATTATAAAGATAGAAAAACCCTTAAAATCTATATATTCAAGATGTTCAGTTTTTAAGAAAAGGGAATTGAAACCCAAAGACAAATTGAACACACTAGTGTGTAGCTGAATTTTCACTAGAGTTCCTCTCTTGGGAGTTCCTTTTTATAATGCTGCCTCCTTTACTACATAGAATGAAATAAGAATGTTGTTATATAGCTACTTTGTAGATTATATGTGTATATATGCATAATAATATACATAATATATATGCATTATATGTATACATATATATATATATATGATATGTGTGTATATATATCCATAATCATAGTCACATAAAACATAGCAATTTTATGTTCCAAAGATTTTCCAAATTTTCCAAAGAATCATCTATGCTTTCTCTGCATATAATCTCTACATTTTTATTTCTTTACTGTGTATACTATTTCTCAGGGAGATAATCTTTTTTTTTTTATGCCCCATTTTCAAACACCTTGTAATATTTATACACAAATTCCAAGATGACTAAATGTAATTTAAATATAGTGTTGAAAAACTCTGCTTTTTAGTTATAAGTGATTGAGAAACTGAAATGAAGCAGATTTTTAAAAATTGTAACAGGTTTTCAATTAAAAGTTTCATTTACTAATGTAATTATTTTTTCTAATTATATTTTTTCACTAAGACCAGTCAATTGAGAGATATATATTCCCACTGAATGCTTCATGAAGCTCTTGCCAATGTCCACAAAACTCACTCTATTGATGAGTGTGTTAATGAACTCTCTAGAAACAATACAGTTAGTCTTAATAATTTAAGTCCCATTAAGTCTTGTCTGTTTTTAAACTACATTTGGTATTGCTATTGATCTACAGAACAGTCAGTTATCAAGGGGAAGTATTCTTTGCATTCAAACTGGTTTCCAATAAATGCAATTATCTTAGTATATGGAGCTTAAACAAATTAGCTTCATGAATTTTTTTTATTATATTCATCAATGCTATATCTTCTACAATATGATGAAATTACAATGGATTTTTACTTTTATGATGAATTTTAATGTTTTCTAATTCAAGGAAGATGACTCTACAACACACAAAATGAACTACAACCTCTGGGTTTCCAAGTCCAAATGTTTATTTATTTGTCTAGGAAACATTAGAATAGTAGAGAGGGGAGGCATTTATGGAGCACCAAGTTCTAGACTGTACTAAATATTTTTACAAATATTATTTCTTTTGATTGTTACCACAGCTCTGGGAGATGCCATTATTAATATCTTCATTTTATATTTGAGGAAATTGAAGAAAACAAATATTAAATGGCATGACTAATAAGTATCTGAGGCCAAATTCAAACTCATATCTTCTGCATTTCAGGACCCTGAACTGATTTTAGGTTAAATATAGTACCACCACCATCTGGCTTATTAGATTACCATTAAACTCCCAAGCACTTTGTTTTCCTCACTTGTAAAACTAACTTTATGACTATTAGCTGGAAGGAATATTAAAAATCATTTAAAATAGTGGTATCTGACTCAAACAAAAATGTGGCTACTGCAGTTACAAGGCAGAATGAAGCCAGGAAACTGCTGGAGGTCTCCCAGTTTCCCTCAAAAACCACATGAAACCAGGTATCTGAATAGAGTCTGATGGAATGAAACCACTCTCCAGCTCAAGATAGATTGAAAAAACTTCAAGAAAAGTCAGTTTCATTGAGATGAAAAGGATGTTCATCCCAGCTCAGATAGACTCTGGTAAAGTCAGTGAGAGGATCTATAGCAAATCAGCAACTAAAACCCTTAGTCCTGGCTCAATAGAGGAGCAAATCAGTGGGGGAGCTTCCAGTCCCAGCTCAGAAGGCAAAATCTGGGAAATTGGGGTATTCCCTGAATAGAGCAGGTAAAGCTACCCCCTATAAACACAAGGGGCTCCTGTGCTCCAAGGCAAGGCTCTGAGCTGTACAGGAAGCTTGGGACAGTGACCCTTTTACCCCAGGAGCAGAGTTCTACCTTAAAAGTAAAAAAAAAAAAAAAAAAAAAAAAAAAAAAAAAAAAAAAAAAAAAAAAAAAAGCAGAAATACCAAAAACAAAAGGAAAGAAAAAGAGCAAGAAACAGAAAAGAACCTTGACTATAGAAAGCTACTGTGGTGATAGGGCAGATGAAAACACAAACTCAGGTCAGGACAGAATGTACACAGAAGAAATCTCAAAATGTGATATAAATTGGTCTCAAACCCAAAGAGGTTTCTTGGAAATGCTCATAAAAGACTTCAAATAACAGAAGTAGAAGTGAAGATGAGGAAAGAAATAACAGGTATGCATGAGAGAGTCAACAATTTGGAAAAGGAAGGAAAAAATTGTCTGAAGAAAACAATTCCTTAAACAATAAAATAAACCAAATGGGAAAAAATAACTAAAGCAAATCAAACATTAAAAATTAGAACAAGGCAAATGGAAGCTAATGATTTTATGAGACATCAAGAATCAAACAAACTCAAAAGAATAAAAAAAATGGAAGAAAATGTGAAATACCTCACTGGCAAAACAGCTGACCTGAAAAATAGATATAGAAGAGACAATTTAAAAATTATTGGCCTACCTGAAGACCATGACCAAAAAAAAAAAAAAAGAGCCTGTTTAGCCTTCTATAAGAAGTCATTAAGGAAAACTCTTTCAATATTCTAGAATCGAAAGGGGAAATACTCATTGAAAGAATCTATCATCGCCTTTGGAAAGAGATCCCACAAAGATAACCCCAAGAAACATTGTCTTGAAAGTCCAAAACTATAATCTCAAGGGAAAAAATATTGCAAACTGCCAGACAAAAACAATTCAAATATTAAGGAGCAACAGTCAGGATTGCCCAGGATCTGGCAGCTTCTACAATAAAGGATCCAGAAGATAAAGGACCTAGGGTTAAAACTAAGAATTAACTACCCAGCGAGATTCACCATCATCTTTCAGGAGAAAAGATGGAGCTTCAAGGAAGAGACATTTTCTATCTGATTTCTATTGAAAAAAACAGAACTAAACAGAAAAGCTAATCTACAAACACAGGACTCAAGTGAAGCACAGAAATGTAAACAGGGGGAAAATATACATTATTTAAAGGTTAAAATGTTTACATCCTTAGATGGGAAAATGATATCTGTAAATCTTGAGAACTATATCTGTCACTGAGCCAGACAGATGGGGGCATCATATGAATTGAGGGTGTGGTTGTGGTGTGAAAACATCAAAGAAAAAGATATTAAAGGATAGGAAAAAATGTGTACTGGAAAAAGAAAAAAGGGGAGGTATAATGGAAAAATTACTTGAAGAGGTACAAAAGATCTATTACAACTGAGGGAAAGAAGGGAAGAGAATGAGCATTGTTTCAAGCTTGATCTCCTCAGAAGAGGGAATAATTTAATCATTCAATTGGGTATAGAAATATATATAACTCTATGAAGAGTAGGAGAATAAAGAGGAAAAGAAAAGGAGAGCACAGGATAGAAAGAAGGATAGAAATCCTAGGAGAAAGGTAAGAGATGGTAAGGAATGATTAATAGAAGATGAGGTAACTGGGGGAATGGGTTTAAAAAAACCACTACTACAAGAAGAGGAAGGGGTGACAGGAGATAAAGTAGTGGGTAGGATGGGTAAAAAACTATCACATACCTAAGGATTGGATGGAAAGAGAGAACAAAAATATATATAAATGCTTCTTTTTAAAATCACAACGCAATATAAATTATATTCAATAAAGGGGTAGAGAAAGATAGAATAAAAACCAATTGGAAATTTAATAATCCAATTCTAAAAAATGAGTGGGTCAAAAAACAAATCACAGAAACAATCCATAATTTCATCCAAGAACATGACAATAATGAGACAACATACCAAAACCTGTGGGATGCAAGCAAAGCAGTTCGTAGGGGAAATTTTATATCTCTAAATTGCTACATAAATAAAATAGAGAAAGAGGAGATCAATGAATTAGGCTTGCAACTAAAAAAGCTAAAAAAAAATTAAAATCCCCCCAATTAAATACAATATTAGAAATTTAGAAACTCAAAGGAGAGAGTAATAAAATAGAGACTAAGAAAATTATTGAGTTGCTTTTATGAAAAAAAAAATGACAAAATAGATAAACCTTTGGTTAATTTGATCAGAAAAAAAAAACACAACCAAATAACCAGCATCAAAAATTAAGGGGGTGAATTTACCACCAATGAAAAAGAAATTAAAGTAATAATTAGGTGCTGTTTTGCTCAACTCTATCACAGCAAGTCTGACAATCTAACTGAATGGATGAATATTTACATAAATATAAATTGCCCAAAGAGGAAATAAAATATTTATATGGTTCCATTTTAGAAAAAGAAATTAAACAAGTCATTAATGAACTCCCAAAGAAAAAAATCTCCATTGCTATATGGATTCACAAGTGAATTCCACCAAATATTTAAAAACAATTAATTCCAATACTATGTGAACTATTTGGAAATGGACAAAGAAGGAGTTCTGCCAAATTCCTGCTATGACACAAATATGGCACTGATACCTAAACCAGGAAAGGCTAAAACAGAGAAAGAAAATTACAGACCCATCTTTCTAATGAATATTAATGAAAAAATTTAAATAAAATATTAGCAAAGAGATTACAGCAACTTATTAGCAGGATAATACACTATGATCAAGTGGGATTTATACCAGGAATGAAGGACTGGTTGAATATCAGGAAAACTATTGCCATAATAGACTATATCAATAACAAAACCAAGAGAAATAATTGGATAATCTCAATAGATGCAGAAAAAAGATTTTTGACAAAATACAGTACCCATTCCTATTAAAAACACTAGAACGCACAGAGACAAAGGGAACTTTCTTTAAAATAATAAGTAGTATCTATCTAAAATCTACCTTAAGTATTATTTGTAATGGAGAGAAGTGAGGCATATTCCCAATAAGATCAGGGGTGAAAAAAGGATGCCCATTACCACCACTATTATTCACATTATACTAGAAATGTTGGTTTTAGCAATAAAAAAAGAAAAATACATTAAAGGAATTAGCATAAACAATGAGGAAATAAAACTATCACTCTTTGCAGATGATATAATGATACACTTAGAAAATTCAAGAAAATCACCCAAAAACCTATTGAAAACAATTCATAGTTTTAGCAAAGTTGAAAGATATAAAATAAACTGTTACAAATCATCAGCATTTCTAAACATTACTGACAAAGCCCATCAGCAAGGAATAGAAAGAGAAATTCCATTTAAAATTACTGTAGACAAAATAAAATACTTGTGGACTTAGCTGCCAAGACATATCCAAAAACTGAAAACAATTACAAAACACTTCTCACACAAATAAAATCAGATCTAAACAATTGGAAAAATATCAATTGTTCATGGCTAGGCTAAGTAGTATGATAAAAATGACAATTCTGTATAAATTGGTCTACTTATTCAGTGCCATACCAATCAAACTGCCAAAACAACATTTTATAGAACTAGTAAAAATAATAACAAAATGCATCTGGAAGAACAAAACATCAAAAATATCAAGGGAATTAAGGAAAAAAAAATATATATATATAAAGGATGGTGGCTTAGCAGTATCAAACCTAAAAGTATTATTATAAAGTAGCAGTAATCAAAACCATATGATACTGCCTAAGAAATAGAGTGATGCTACATACTTCTAGGATTGATTAAGATGATTGGAAAAGAGAATGACAGATGTTGGAGGGGATGTGGGAAAACTGAAACACTGATATCTTGTTGGTGAAACTGAATGGATCCAACCATTCTGGAGAGCAATTTGGAGCTGTGCTCAGAAAGGTATCAACCTGTGCATACCTTTTGTATATGAATATTATGGAATATTATTGTTCTGTAAGAAATGACCAGCAGGATGACTTCAGAAAGGCCTGAGAGACTTACATGAACTGATGCTAAGTGAAATGAGGGGAACCAGGAGATCATTATACACAGCAACAAGATTATATGATGATCAATTCTGATGGATGTGACTCTCTTCAAGAATGAGATAATTCAAACCAGTTCCAATTGTTCAATGATGAAGAGGGCCATCTACAAGATGGCTTAGAAAAAGGGCTGTGGGAACTGAATGTGGTTCACAACATAGCATTTTCACTCTTTTCATTGTTGCTTGCTTGCATTTTGATTTTGCTTCTTTTTTTTTAACTGGTTTGATTTGATTTTTTTGTACAGCATAATAATTATATAAATATGTATGCATGTATTGATTTAACATATATTTCTACCATGTTTAAAATATATTAGACTAGTTGCCATGGAGGGAGGGATGGGGGAAAGCAGGGAAAATTGGAACACAAGGTTTTGCAAGGGCTAATGTTAAAGAATTGTCCATGCATGTGTTTTGAAAAATAAAAAGCTTAAAAAAAAAAAAAAAGAAATAGAGTGGTGGATCAATGGAATAGATTAGAGACACATCACATAATATTCAAAGCCGATAGCAATCTACTATTTGATAACCTCCCCTCCCCAAACTCCAGCTTCTGGAATAAGAACTCATTATTTGACAAAAATTGCTGGAAAAACTGGAAAATAATATCTCTGAAATTAGGCATAAACCTCCATCTCACACCCCATACCAAAATAATGTCAAAATAGGTACATGATTTGAGCATAAAGGATGATACCATAAACAAATTAGAAGAACAAGGGATAATTTCCCTATCAGATCTTTGGAAAAGGGAGGAATTTATGACCAAAGAAGAACTAAAGAACATTATGAAAGGCAAATTGGACAACTTTGATTACATTAAATTAAAAAGGTTTTGCACAAACAAAATCAACAGAAACAACATTAAAAGAGAAGTACAATACTGGGGAAAAAATCTTTACAATTAGTGTTTCTGATTAGGATTTCATTTCTAAAATATATAAAGAACCGAGTCTTTTTTATAAGAATACAAGTCATTCCCCAGTTGATAAATGGCCAAAGGATATGAACAGACAATTTTCAGATAATGAAATTAAAGCCATCTATAGTTATATGGAAAAAAAAAATACTCTAAATCACTATTGATTAGAGAATGCAAATTCAAACAACTCTAAGATACCACCTCATACCTCACAGATTGACTAATATGACAGGAAAAGATAATGATAAATATTGGAGGGGGTATGGGAAAACTGGGACATTAATGCATTATTGATGGAGTTGTCAAATGGTCCAACCATTCTGGAAAGCAATCTGGAACTATGTCCAAAAAACTAATGTGCATATCTTTTGATCCATCAGTGCCATTACTGGGTCTGTATCCTAAGGGAATGATAAAGGAGGGAAAAGGACCCACATATGCAAAAATGTTTGTAGCAGCTCTTTTTGTGGTAGCAATGAATTGGGAAAGGAGGGGATGCCCATCAATTGGGGAATGCCTGAACAAGTTGTGGTATATGAAGGTAATGAAATATTGAAAGGCTTGGAAAGATTTACATGAATTGATGCTGAATGAAACAAGCAGAACCAGGAAAAGCATTGTACATAATGGCAACAACAATGTGTGATGTTCAACTATAAGAGCCTTGGTTCTTCTCAGTAGTTCAGTGATTCAAAGTAATCCCAATAAACTTTGGACAGAAAATGCCATTTGCATCCAGAAAAAGAACTAAGGAGACTGAATGCATATTAACACATGCCAAGTTCACTTTTTTTTTTTTGGGGGGGGGGGGTTTCCTCTCTCCCATGGTTTTTCCCTTTTGCTCTGATTTTTCTCTCCCAACATGATTCATAAAGCAATGTGTATTAAAAATAAATTTACTATAATTCTTTAAAAAAAAAGGCAGCTACTTATTCATACATGAGGATCCCTGTTGGTAACCTTTTGACAGTTTTAAAATATAAAAATATCTATTTTATCATATTTTATCTTACTTTGTTAAATATTTACTAATTATATTCAGGACACACTATAAGCTTTACAGTATTGTGAGCAAAATGTCTAACATGCTGACCTAAGACATTCCCTTCATTTTCAGTTGAGAAAATTGGTTGAATGACTTACCTAAAATCTTATAGTTAAAAAATGGTAGACTTTATTTTTGAATTCAGGTCTTTTGTATCTAGATTCTGTCACCTGTCTGCTATATTACTAGAGGGGTGTTGGGTGTGTTCAAGAACAACTAGTACCTCTGGTGTGAGGGCTGTCAGGAACTTTTCAGTGCTGTTTTCTACTTTGGGTGTCAACTTGTTCCACTGAACTCTCTCCTGTGACTCCAAGAACCTGTAGCATTCACAGCAGCCACCCCCAGTAAACTGTTCCAGCAGATTGGCTAAACCATATTGTGGATAACCAAGGCAACTCAAACCCTACAGTGAGTTAGGGTGTATCTACCCCAGATATGTGAAGATTTTCCCTGGTGGAATAAGTAGATGAGAATAATTTGTTCCAATGGCCATGAAAGCAGCTGAAACAGGCACTGTGGAGCTCTTAGAGTTTGGTGAGACATTAAAGACACCAAAATTATCCAGTGCATCTCAAACCATCACCAGTCATCTTTATTCTGTTCTGTCACAGAACAGAGATGACTCTGGAAGAGAAAGAGGCTGATGACTTCATGTAACTCTGTGTCACTTAAATTCAATTTACATAGGAATCAAGATATCACCTATGGAATTTTTACTTCTTGGTCAAAGTCCTGTGGTGATAGGACAGTGATAAAACAGAAGGTGTTGATACATGGGGAGGATGTATGGATATACATAAGTGGTCCAGGCCAGAGGGTTGTTTGCTCTCTGGAAGCAGCAATGGGATTTGTCAGCCCTGTTGGTGTCTGAGAGGTCTTTTAAGGATTCCACTGTTCACCTTAAGGTTTGAGGAAGGGACTAGAAAATGTACTCCAAAAACTGTCTGCTTACTCAATCATGGCCTTATTACCACAGCAGGTGAGGAACCCATTATGTGGTCAAAATCTTTAAAAATACAAAAACTTGTGCAAAGTTGATTCCATTCACAATTAGTACATGGAATGTGTGCACATTTAACAGAAAACATAAAATTCAGCATTCTTGAAAGAAAAACAGCTCTTGTGAGAGAACTCAACAGATATAACAACTAAATAGCAGTCCTTGGTGAAACAAGGCTGGCAAATAAAGATCAGCTTACTGAAGTTGGATCCAAATACACATTTTTCTGGAGTGGCCACAGTAAAGGGAGCATTGTAAAGTTCATCTGTAGATTTTGCAATCAAAAGTAATCTTGAAAACAAGTTGGCATGTCCAACAAAAGGAGTGAGTGACAGGTTTATGAAAATGCAATTGCTACTTGCAGGACTTCCATGTCACCAATATCAGCGCTTATGCTCCTATCATGACAAACCATCAGTTACAGCAAATGGTGATGTTTTGAATGTCGTGGATAAATTCACTTATTTTGGCAGCATACTTTCTAAGGATGTCCACGTTGATAATGGCATATGCATTGCCAGAGCTACCTCAGTGTTTGAGAGGCTCCAAAGGAGAGGAGAGGTGTGGTATTAGACTGACTAAAAACTGAAGGTCTATAAAGCTATTCTGTTGACCTCACTGCTGTATGCCTGGGAAACCTGGACAGTATACCAATACCATGCCAGGAACGTGAATAACTTCCATTTGGATTGTCCTAGGAAGATTCTGAAAATCACCTGGCAGGATAAGATATCAGACACTGAGGTCCTTTCTCAAACTAAATTACCAAGCATTCAAATTCTGCTTAAAAGAAAGCAATTTTGTTGCACTGGTCACTTTTGAATGCCAAATGTGCACTTGCAAAAAATTAATTGTTTTAAGGGACAAATCTAAAGGTCTTCTTATAAAGTTTACAAAGTTCATTTTAATCTAAGACACTGAGTTAAGATATTGATATGTGTCTTAAAAGTACAGTCCTTGGTTTTTTGTCAAATCAACTAGAATTTAAGAGTCTAATGTATAAGGAGATTACTATGCTAAAGGCATCATAAATTATTAGAATCAGTGTTAGAATACTAATAATAGGTGAGACTTTTGTCTCTTTGAAATATATCCATGGGGAATTAAAAAAATAGTTAAGAAATCACTTTCATTTGATGAATTTGCTGTCAATTTAGAAAGGAATGGGGGAGCATGATAAGATTGCACTGTGGTGTCTGCCAGTCTGACTGGATACTTAGAATAGAAGTGTCACTACTCTGAACAAATTTCAGACAGAAACCACTGGTACAATCAGAATGTAATAAGAACTAATATATGTCTTCCAAAAATATCAAAGGTATAGGGTTAGAGTATTTTGGTTCTTTACAAAATTCTTTACAAAATGATAGAAATCAAAACTGCTGGATTTGACAAATTACTTGACTAGAAAGGATACAAGTTCCCAATCACATCTAAAAAAAGTCAGGACAGCAGCCCCCATACTCAATACCAATAGGAATAGGTAGATTTTATGAGAACTTGAGACTTTCCTGATATCTGACAAAAAATGGCAGAGTAGATACTGCTATCAGAGTTCCTACTCCACAACCTTATCTTTTCTATTTTTTCTCACTTTTTTTGGAGAGGTAGACAGAGGAATTTTTATCACTATCTTTTGTTTTTCTTATCACATTAATTTTCAGATACACCCTTCTTCTGTCTCCATTGCAAAGTGACATTCTTTGTAAAAAGGGATAAAAAAGAGAAAGACAAACCAGTACAGAAATACTAACCAACACATCAATCATATCTGACAGTATATTTACTGTTCGATACCAGACTGTACATATATTTCAACTTTTTCTATTTAAAAAAAATATATTTTCATTTTCTCTTTGAGATCACTTACACTGCTTCTTGTGAATAGCACATAATTTATAATGTTATAATCTACTATTCCCAGGGTTTTTTTTTTAATATTAGTCTTTGTACAATTCATACATTTTATTTCATAAAATGATTAATACATAATGTTTAAAAAGCTGATAGTTCATAGATTGAAAATCCTTGATAATTACATTTTGAATAATTGTTCATATCATATAATAATTATTAAGGGTCAAGGAATATAGTGGAGAAAGGATTTGGCCTGAATCTGAATTCAAAATCCAGCTTTACTACTCACTACCTGGATGACTATGAAAAAAAGTCACTTATTAAGACATATGGGTCTTGATTTTCTCCTAACTGAAGTGAAGAAAGATTTTCCTATTTTTTTATTTGAAGATAAATGTAGTCATCATGATTTACATAGCATTCATTTTTCCTTCCTTTTAGTCTTCATTTTTCCATGGCTATATTCAGCATAAATATAGTTTTCTGGGTTCTGCTTATTTCAAAAGAGTTTATATAAATCTTCCCATACTTACCTAAAATGTTCCCTTTCATCATTTTTTATGGCATAACAACTTTCCATTAAGTTTGTATTCTACATTTCTTTTTATCCGGTTTTTTAATGAACATTTATTTTGTTCTTTGATACTACAAAAATTACTACTAGAAATATTTTGGGATCATATTGGACCTTTTATTTTCCAATTTAAACTTATGAAATATGTCAAGAGGAGCACTTCATCAAAAAACATGGATACTTTATTCACTTTCTTTGAATAGTTCAAAATTATTTTCCAGAAGGATTGGATTAATTTATAGGTCCATTAACAGCATATTAAATTATTAGAGTATTAATGTTAGAATGCTAATAATTGATGAGACTCTTGTTAAACCTCTCTGAAATAAGTCCATCAGCAATTTTTAAAAAAAGTCTTCTGCATGTGAGGTAAGTTATTAGTATTGTTTTGATTTGTATTTCTTTTATTACTAGTGATTTGGATCAATCTTTTACATAGTGGTTAGGAGTTTACAAATCTTGCTTGTTTTGTTGTACATTACATTCTTATCAGAGGACCCTGTAACCACTGGGGAATAAGATATTGTACTTTTTGTCTGATGATTTTTTTAAGTATTGTAATGCAGATTTCTAAATTGTTGAGTTTCATCATCAATTATTCTGAGATTCCTGTGCCTATTTTTATTTCTTCTTGTTATTTTTTGCTTACTACATTTACTACTTTACTTCAATATATTTATTATTTTTATTATTTAAATTCTTATTTTTTGTTTCCATTGATGTTACATTATATATTTATTCTGAAATTTTTGCCTCTGCCTTTATTCATAGTTCACATTTTGATGGACTTTAATTTTTTTATGAGAATCTGTATTTTATTGTAACTTTTAAGGAATATTAATGAGATAGGATCTCTTATGACATGTTTGGCATTCTGACACTTTGGCAAACTCTCTGCTCCAAAATTCTGTCTTTCTTAAAATAAAAAGTGTGCTTAATACTCATATAATACAATGAAGGTTTTATTAAAAAGATATGTTAGTGACATTTTTCTCTCCAAAATATTATGTATAATATTATACATGCTACAAAAATATTGATTATATCTGTTATTTTAGGGACATAAAAATAAGTCTAATTTTCTTTATCATTTTAAAATATTTCCCTGACATCAATCTAAGAAAAAAATTTACATTCAAGGATTCTGATAAAGACCTCATTTCTAAAATTTAGAGAGAATTGCCTCAAACTTATAAGAATACAAGCCATTCTCCAATTGATAAATGGTCAAAGGATACAAACAGAAATTTTCAAATGTGCAAAAACATTTGTAGTTGTCCTTTTTAAAATGGCAAGGAACTCAAATTGAGTGGATGTCTATCAGTTGGAGAATAGCTGAATAAGTTATGAAATATGAATGTTATGGAATATTATTATTCTATAAGAAATAATTTGCAGGATGATTTCAGGAGACCTGTAGAGATTTACATGAACTGATGCTAAATGAAGTGAGTAAAATCAAGAGAACATTGTACACAGCAACAAGAAGATTGTGTAATGATCAATTCTGATGGACACTGCTCTTTTCAATAGCAAGGTGATTCAGGCCAGTTCCAATGACTTTGTGATGGAGTGAGTCATCCGCATCCAGAAAGAGGACTATGGGGACTGAGTGTGAATCACAACATAATATTTTCACTTTGTTGTTGTTATTTGCTTGCATTTTGTTTTCTTTCTCATTTTTTTTCCTTTTTTGATCTTTTTCTTGTGCAACATGATAATGGTGGATATAAGTGTAGAAGAAATGATCAGGTTTAATATATATTGGATTACTTGTCATTTAGGGGAGAGGTGGGAGAGAAGGGAGGGAGAAAAAATAAGGGAGAAAAAATAAGAAAAAAAAAAGGACCCACATAGGCAAAAATGTTTGTAGCAGCTCTTTTTGTGGTGTCAAGGAATTGTAAATTGAGTGGATGTACCTCAATGGGGAAAAGGCTGACTAATTTATGGTATGTGAATATAAATATAATATATTGTTCTCTAAGAAATGATGAAGAGGCTAATTTCAGAAAATCCTGGAAAGACTTAGATGAACTAATGCTAAGTAACCTAGATCATGCCATGATCAAGTATAATAGACTTAGCTTTTCTCAGCAATACATAATCCAAGATAATTCTAATAGACTTGGGTCAGAAAATGCCATTTGCATCCAGACAGAGAAATATGGATACTGAAATCAGATTGAAACATATAATTTTCAGCTTCTTTTCTCATTTTTACCTATTCTGATTTTTTTTTTCACAACATAACATGGAAATACGTTTAAAATGATTATACATGTATAACCTATATGAGATTTCTTGCTGTCTTAAGGAGAGGGAGATAAGGAAGGAAGAGAGAAAAAATTGGAAAGTTATAAAAGTCTTGCAAAAATGAATATTGAAAATTATCTTTATACATAATTGGAAAAAATTAAAATTCAAGATAACTAATTTTCTGCCCCCTGACTGAAGTGTGTAAGAAAGACAACTATTATTGACTTCTATTACCATTCTCCTTGAAGAGTATCTAACTCAAATCTTTAGACTTCTTAGTTTGCCCCCTCACTTCCTTGTCCCTTCCATCATCTCCACTAGTATCTTTGCTCCAGGTTCTATAGTCAGTCTTTGGAGAATAAAAAAGAGAAGGGTAAAAAGCATAGGCATGAGAAGTTCTCATTCCTTCACTTGAAAGAGATGTGATCAGGCATGCCATGTTGGAACTCAGCACCTTTTCCCATAGGAGTACTTATACAGTTTGGTTTTCAATTTGAGAAATCTTTTTTTTTTTTTTTAAATAATGGAAAACTGAATCCAGAGTTCAAAATAATTGACTTATGATTAAGCTTTCAGGATATAAACTATGTATAACTTGGAACTTGCTGTATGTCCATTGTTCATGATGTATGACAAAAGAGGTAGATATATAGCTGTTAGTCTAAATGAAATAAATAATTTAAAATAGTATCAGGTACAAAAAAAGATATAGAATAATTATTTTGAAACAATTCAGTTTTCCCAGAAAACTTTAGTTCCTGTATCTGGGCTCTTTCTGTTTGCCATCAGACTTCCCAAAGGAAAGTTGAAGACTAGCTTATATTCCTTTGCTATTTTCTCTTGTAGTACTTTTCTAATGCCTCATTTGTTTTCTATCATATATTCTTAGATCTCTTGCTCAGTCTTTCCGTTACCTCCTTTAAGTCTTAGCTAAAATCATACCTCAAGAAGCCATTCTCAAACTTGCTTAATTTTAGTGTCTTTCTTCTGAGACAATCCCCAATTTATCTTATACTTATCTTCTCTACACACATTATTTATATAATGCCTTTGTGTTGACTTCCTTGAAAATAGGAACTATTTGTTTTTTGTCTTTTTTTTATCCAGTGCATAACAGTGCCTTGAATATAATAGTGTTAATAGGTGTTAGCTGATGGACTACTCAGTCTTTCATCTCTTAAAAAACAGTGATTCATTACATGTATGTATATGTAGATATATATGTGTGTATGTATGTAGTAATGAACCTAAGCATGTTTTCTCAGAATGTTTTTAATATGTTGGATAAATACATAGAATTAGAAAGAAAATCAATTATATTGGGATATATTTATCAAAATATTTAAAAAGTAACATTTGTGGATGTTATTGCCTCTAGTGTACTTTCAAATCTTAAACACACCCATAACCTGCTATACCCCACCTGCTACACTTCATCTCAAACTCCCTAAACTTCTCTTTACTATTGATTTTATTGATTTTCATTCTATTTAATTCTGTACATTGTTGTGTTCTGATAATGTCTTGGTCATTCTATCATTGTAGAGGCATTTAATGTTCTTCAACTTGTATGGATTTTACCATGTTTGATTTTTTTTTCCCCATGAATTTCCCCCAAGACAAACAGAAGCATGAAGTTAAATCTCTTTGCTTTCTGTTATACAGAGTCAATAATTCTTTCAAAGAAAGTAATAGTTCAGAAATAGAATTTTCCAAAGCTGGAATTAGATTGCTTTGAATTCTATGGACCATGGACAACATTATCTGGAAAACAGAAGCTTTATCCCTGGAGATCATCATAAGTAACATCTTTTTTGCTAAATATTTCTCTTACCTATGATTCAGTGATATATTTATTACTTTTTAAAGAAGGACAGACTGTAATTGTTGATGCTTGCCTCATTCAATCTTAGCTGAATATAAATTAAAAATCAGACTATTAAATCAAATTCAATCATTGTTGAATATTCTGTTACTTATAATGAGAAGTATAACAACCTTCATGAAACCAAAACCCAGGATATGGTGTTATTTATAGTGGCATGTCAAAACATTTCCAGCAGTGAGTAGTGCCTAATTTTCTAGTTCCATCTAATGGTGTCATTAGATGCCCCCTGCAGTCTTGCTCAAATGCCAATCTGTTCCAAAGGGCCATCCATAGCATTCTACTGCCTTCTTAAAAGTAACTGGTATATAAGTTCTTTGTTGTTCATTTTTTAAGCTCTTCTATGGTATTTGTAAACTAAAAATGATTTCAAGAATGACCTGTTCTTTGAAATCTACACTAAACAAAATTCATCATTATATTATTCTAGACATATTTGAATTTAAATTTATTTCCATAGTAAAAAGCACTGAGTAAATTGATATTTTTTAGAAATTGCTAATTATACTACATATGCTTTGAAGTATAATTCATAAATATATGTGTATATATAATTTATACACACACACACGTGTGGCTTTATAAGCCACAAAGTACAGATAACTACAAGTTATTTCACGTTAATTCAGATTAAATCAGAGATGGACTTCTTAGACCTAAACTTCACTAAAGAGATTTGTTATGAAGTTTGTCACAAAATAAAGTCATATCAATCATATCTAGATTAGAAAGAAAATCAATTTCTTTTTTTAAAGATCAAATGATACAAAAAACTAATGGATTAACAGTATGGATGGTATCATGTCTATGTCTATCACTCCTCATTTATTACTAGTGTAACATAGGACAAGTCACTTCGCTCAATTATCTGAATTTCTTCTTTTGAAAAATTGGGTGTATTCCAGTTGTAGGATGGGGAGGAGGAAGAGGGGGAAGTGATTTGGACTAGGTAAATCTAAAAGTTCTCTTTCTAATGTAAATGCTATGAATTTAAGACCAAAGAACAAGGGCTATGCATCTAATTTTAAAAGATTTATTTTAGGTATTGCACAAAAAGAAATCACCATACCTTTTGACATGAGTAAACCTTCCCATATGCTCTATTAATTGAATGAATTGAATGAAAGGAAATAAATTCTTATTTACCATGCATTTACATATAAGAAATAAAATACGGATTAATTTCAACATATTGCAATAGCTTTTAATCCAAATTTCCCAAATTTTCTAACAATATATTATACCCACAGGGGTAGGTACACTCCTCTAAGATTCAAGATCCTAAGATTTAAAATCAAGATAACAATAGTTGAACTATCTATTTTGCAGGGTTGGTATAAGAACCTTATAAGATGACATAAACAGATATATTTTAACTATAAAACTATTTAAAAGTCAGCTATAGTTTTAAGATCCAGAAAAAAGATTTTTTTTCTTTTTTTAAAAAAATTATTTATTTTTAAACACATTGCTTTATGAATCATGTTGTGAGAGAAAATTCAGAGCAAAAGGGAAGAATCCTGGGAGAGATTTAAAAAAAAAAAAACAACAGAAAAAAGAAGTGAACATAGTATGTGTTAATTTACATTCAGTCTCCATAGTTCTTTTTCTGGATGCAGAAGGCATTTTCTGTCTAAAGTCTATTGGGATTGCTTTGGCTCACTGAACTACTGAGAAGCAAGTCTTTCATAATTGATCATTGCACATTCTTACTGTCATTGTATACAAAGTATTTCTGGTTCTACTTCTTGCACTCAACATCAATTCATGTAAATCTTTCCAGGCCTTTCTAAAATCAGTTCATTCATGATTTCTTATAGAATAATAATATTCCATTATCTTCATATACCACAACTTGTTCAGCCATACCCCTATTGATGGGCATTTAATCCTATTGAGTTGGAGATTAGCCCAGAGACACTCACACTTTTCTGGGTTAATCTCCAACTCAATAGGGTTAGATAGAAATCTCCAGAGACACTCATTCAATTCCAAGATTTTCTATTCTGATTCCAGCTTACATTGCTCCCAGCCCCACCAAGAGCTGCCCCCAGTTTCTAGACAAGGTTTTAATTATAAAAGGGGGCAGCAGAGCTCAATCATTGGCAGTTGAAGATCTCAAAGTAGGAATCATGCCAAGTCAAGGGACCCTGCCTTGGCATAGCTATCTGTGAGGGACTCTTTCAGCGTTATTCCCTCTTTATCTTTCTCACCTATTTCCCTAACAGGACTATGCCCTCTTTATCTTCCCTGCCAGGATTTCTCTGGCTGACTTCCCCAGTCCTCTTTACTTCTCAGTCAGGATTTCTCTGCTAGGATAAAAATCTCTAGCCTGGGCTAAGTAAGAATGGGCCTGGACTCAACCAGTCACACCCAGATTACAGAATGAAACCACTTTATCTCTCTCTCAGGGGAGAGCTTAGCATTCCCCACAAAGTCAGATAGAGAGAAAGAGAAAAAGTTTCAGGGCTCACCTCGTCACTATTCTCTAGCTAACATTTGAGAAGCATGAATGAAGGAGAAATTCTAGAATAAAGCTGTTCAGAACCAAAAAGAAATAAAAATTTCCAATAACATGTAACAATTGTTTCCTCTACACCCAAATCATTTTTCCTGGAATGAAATGACCAATCTGTACTTTTTCATAGCATCCCTTTGTATCAAAAGTTAGGCAACTTTTGATTAGGAGTGATTAATATATGTAAATACACACACACAGACAGAAAGAGACAGAGAGATAGAGAGACAGACAGACAGACAGACAGACTTCATCAATTTAATGGCAGCTTGCACCAAAAGGCTTTAACAAGTGAGACTCTACTATTGGATTATAAAATAAGATTTTAAATAATTCTTTTCAAAACAGAAGAATGAAAACAATCTCAAAAAACATATACTTCATTGAGTAGTAGTCTAAAGTTTCTTTTCATATATGTTATCTACTTGATTAACCAAATATTTGACTCAATTATTAAGTAAAATTGATTCCTACAATGAAGTTCAATTAGGAAAAAATTAATATAGTCAATGTCTTCCTCAAACAATGTATTCAATGTAGATATACTATTTTTAAGTCTATCTTGGGAAAAAATAGAGCCCATACATACATTCAATACAGCTAATAATCCTAATATATTCATAATAATACTTCTTAAGATGGGCTCTTAAATTATTTTTGTGTCATAAATCCCTTTGACAATCTGGTAAAGACTATTGACTCTTTTCAGAATAATTCTTTTAAATGTATAAAAGAACATATAGGGAAGTATAAAGGAAACCTTTTAAGACCTTCATTCTCTGGCATTATCATCATTAAAATGAAAAGGCTATTATTATTGGTTGATTACTCATTTGGAACAAAATGCCCATTAAAAAAGACAAAAAAATATTTTTGTTTTTTTGTTTTGGCTTGTAAAAACTTTGTTTTAGTTTTAAAGAGATAGAAAATAAATACACAATGGAATTCTAATAGCCTTTTGGTGGATAAATACAATCCCCTTCAGCAATGTAGATTACAGCTCCTTCCTGCTTTTTCAACCAGTGTGATTCTTATCCATGATACAAATCCTTTTCCATAAATTTATTTTTATATTCAAGTGTTTGTGAGATAATTATATAAGGGACCATAATATTATTGTATAGGTTGAATTCAACAACTTTTTTAAAAGAATCCCAAATGTGAACCATAGAGTAATTAAAAAGGATAAAAGGCCACCTAGAGAAGCTCTGTATTTTAAAGGGGGGAAACTGAATGAGTTGTATAATTTCATTTAGCTAGTTAATGGCAGATCCAGAAACAGAAAAGCCAAGTCTCCTGATTGATTAGGTCACCATTTTTTCACTATACCATGTTACCAAAAATATCACTTCAAGATATAATAATCCTTTAGAAATGTGCAATATCCATGAGAGATCATTGCCTACCATTATTGCTTTAAGATATAAAGGATCAGTACAGATAACAATTCTGCTCTGCCTACATGCATTTTTAAGCTCTCTAAAATAGCAATTTCTACTCCACTTTCTATCTTCTCCCAAGAGCCCTTTCAATGCTGCGCAAATGAATTGCAAGTTTACTCTGTAGCTCCTGAGGGCTTTGTTAGAAGATGAAAAGGCCAAACTTTTACTGCCAAAAGGTGTTTTGGGGCTGAATTGGGCAATCACTGATTCCCAAAAGTCCTCGGAGTAACAAGATCAGGCACAGTTTGGTCCTCTATCTACTTACATCAAAATATATACTTTAGGTACGATAATATACAAACACACAATAGTTTTTGGATTCCAAAGAAAAAGCAGAATGACAGAAGTAAAAAGAAAACAAAAATATAAAAGTTTTTTTTTTTTTTTCTCATTTATGCCTCTACAATCTGTTCCTTGATAGATGCATGGCTCTCTATTTTACAGTAGAAAATGAGTTTTTACTTTTTTTTTTTTTCTCAGAGCAAAATCAATATACTCAAGTAATGATTGATCAATAGTAGCTTTTACCTTTTTCCTTTCAACAAGATGGGAATACATGAGACAGTTTATTCCCCCACCCCCAGCCCCCATAACTAAATTGCACCTCTGGTCAGACTTGCTTAAAGTTAAAGTGAATAACAGAAAACAGCTGTCCAAATTAACTCACTATCCATGTTTACATGATGTAGACTGAGAGTTGTCCCTAAGTGGCAAGAAAGTGGAAACTGAATGGATGCCCATCAACTGGAGAATGGCTGAATAAAGTATGGTATATGAATGTTATGGAATATTATTGTTCTGTAGGAAACAACCAGCAGGATGATGATTTCAAAGAGGCCTGGAGAGATTAACATGAACTGATGCTCAATGAAAAGATTATTATACATGGCAATAAGATTATACCATGATTAATTCTGATGGACATGGCTCTCTTCCAAATGAGATGATTTAGACCAGTTCCAATTGTTCAGTGATGAAGAGAGCCATCTACACCCAGTCTGGTTCACAACATAACATTTTCACTCTTTTTGTTGTTGTTTGCTTGCATTTTATTTTGCTTCTCATCTTTTTTTTTTTTTTTTTCTGGTTTGACTTTAAGTTCTTGGGCAACAAGATAATTGTATAAATATGTGCAATGTTCTCTTCTCTAAAGTATATTGTTCTCTGTGAGCAGGTTTCTCAGGGAGCTTCTGGAGGCAGCCTTCGTTTCAGTTCTGAGTAATAATCACCTCAAATGCAGTCCAGTCCTTTATTGTTTCTTCCAAAATAGCCTGGTTAGTTTTCTTAGAGGCCTATCTCTCTCCTTGGTTCCAAAAGCTCCTGTTGCTAGTCTTTTTGCCTCTACTAGTTTCAGCCTCCAGCTCTCTCTGAATCCTTCGTTCTGCCTAACTGAATCCTGGCTTCTCAATCTCCCCGTAATCAAGCTCAATCAAGCCCCGTGGGCTTGTCCTTTTATATGCTCTTTTAGAGGTGTGAACTCAAAGGTTGACTCCTCCTTCAAGAGTGGAATTGTGGTTATCTATCTATATCTAAATAATATCTAAACAGTTATGTTGCAAATTAAACTATATACAAGAAAAATTATAGGTAATCAATAGAAAGAAGATATTAGAAATAAGAAGGATAGAAAACATCTATGGAAGACATTTTGATGTATAAGACATGATCTTAGCCTTCAAAGAGTTTGTAATTCCTAGCACATCTTGTACCTTCCAGTTTTCAAAGAGCTTCATACTATATCCATTATTTCATTTGAGCCTTATAACAATCTCCTAGAGATGCATTTCTCATAGTGCAGATTAAGAAATCGGTTCTATAGCAGGCATTGATGTTAACAGGTTGATCAGGCAAACAGGTTGGATTCAGTTACATTCAGACAATTATATCCAAAATCCTAGATAACTTCTACCTAAATTGGTCTACTTGTTCATTGCCATACCAATCAAACTCCCAAAAAATAATTTTATAGATTTAGAAAAAAAATAACAAAATCCATCTGGAAGAACAAAAGGTCAAGAATATCAAGAGAATTGATGGGGGAAAAAATACAAAAGACAGTGACCTAGCAGTACCAGATCTAAAACTTCATTACAAAGCAGCACTCATCAGAAACATGAAGTACAGGCTAAAAAATAGAGTGGTGGATCAATAAAAACAGTTAGATATGGAGAGTAGGATGTATTACCAGGAAGACTGGTACATCTGGTAAAGGCTGTTAAGTCCTTTATACAGATGCTTTCCATCTTTCTACTTGATACACCTAAATCTTACCTGTGGTTCTAAGAAGCTATAGCACACAAAGCCATTCGGCAAATGAGCTAATTCAGGTTAAGAGTAACCAAAGGGTTTCAAACCCCATAGTGAGTTGGGAAGGGGTCTACCCCAAACATGTAAAGACTTCACCTGGCAGAATGGGTGAATGAGAACAGTTTGTTTCAGTGGCCAAAAAGGTAGCTGAAGCAGGTACTGTGGAACACTCAGAACTTAGTTAAACTTCAATGACATCAAGGTCATCCACTGTATCACTAGTCATCACCAGTCATCTTGACTCTGTCCTGCCACTGGACAGTGGTGGCTTTAAGAGAGAAAGTGAGGGACAGCTAGGTGGTGCAATGGATAGAGCACCAGCCCTGAAGTCAGGAAGACCTGAATTCAAATCTGATCTCAGATACTTAACACTTCCTGGCTGTGTGACCCTGGGCAAGTCATTTAACCCGAATTGCCTCAGCAAAAAAAAAAAAAAAAAAAAAAAAAAGAAAAGAAAAGAAAAAAAGAAACAAAGTGAGACTGAAAACTTCATGCAACTTTGCTTCACTTAAATCCAATTTACACATGAATTAAAAGATTTTGGATACAAATGACATCATAATCAATGATAACAGTAATCTACTATTTGATAAATCCCCAAACTCCAGCTTCTTGAATAAGAACTCATCATTTCACAAAAATTGTTGGGGAAACTGAAAAATAATATGTCAGAAACTTGGCATAGACTACATCTCACACCCCATAACAAAATAAGGTCAAAATGGGTACATGAGTTAGGCATAAAAGGTAATATTATAAGAAAATTAGGAGAGCAAAGGATAGCTTCCCTATCAGATCTTTGGAGAGGGGAAGAATTCATGACCAAAGAAGAACTAGGGAACATAATGAAAGGTAAAATGAACAACTTTGATTACATTAAATTAATTTTTTTTGCACAAACAAAATCAATACATCCAAGATTAAAAGAGAAGTACAAAGCTGAGGTGGGAGGGGGGACGGGTGGAATTTACGGCTAGTGTTTCCGATAAAAGTATCCTTTGTAAAATATATAAAGAACTGTGTCAAATGTAGAAGAATATAAGTCATTCCAATTGATAAATGGTCAAAGGATATGAACAGACAATTTTTAGATTGAAAAATTAAAGTCACCTACAGTTATGTGAAAAAATGCTCTAAATCACTATTGATTAGAAAAATGCAAATTTAAAGAAACTTTGAGGTACCACTTCATACCTGTCCAATTGGCTAAGTTAACAAGAAAAAATAATGATGAATGTTGGAGGGGATGTGGGAAACCTGGGACACCAATGCATTATTGGTAGAGTTGTGAAATGATCAAATCATTCTGGAGAGCAATTTGAAACTGGGCCCATAATTTCATAACTGTGGATACCCTTTGATCCAGCAGCGCCACTACTGGTCTATATCTCAAAGAAATCATAAAAGAAAGAAAAGAACTCACATGTGCAAAAATGTTTATAGCAGTTCTTTGTATGGTGACAAAAAAATTAGAAAATGAGTTGATGCCTATAAATTGGGGAATGCTTGAATAAGTTATGGTATACGAAAGTAATGGAATATTATTGTTCTATAAAAATGAATAAGCTGATTTTAAAAAGGCATGGAGAGATTTATCTAAACCGATTCTGAGTGAAACAAGCAGAACCAGCAGATGATTGTACACAGTAACAGCAAGATTGTGCAATGATCTATGACAGACATGGTTCTCTTCAGCGGTTCAGTGAGCCCAAGGAATCTCGATAAATTTTAGATGGAAAACACCATCCAGATCCAGAGAAAGAATTATGGAGACTGAATATAAAGCAACATATGCTATGTTCACTTTTTAGTTCTTTTATTTTCTCCTGTATTTTTTTTCCTTTTGTTATGATTTTTCTCTTCCAATATGATTTGTAAGGAAATTTTTTTTAAATGATTGTACATGTATAACCAAAAAAAGTTGTTGTTATGTGTAACTGAAGAAAATAAAAATAAAAATAAAATTCTAAATAAAATCTATTACTGCAGCATAGCTTGAACATTAGGATAATTGTGATCACACAGAAATGAACAGTCCATAAACTCCTCATTCTGTGTGACTGTTATTATGGCCTCTTTATACATTTTACATGGGGATTTGAGGGCTGGTCACCAACTGACTGTAGTCTAAAGTTCTTAGCTTTTTTTGTATCATGGACTTCTTTGAAAATAAAATGAAGTTCATATACCCCTCCTCAGAATAATGTTTATAAACATATTAAAGTAAAATTCATATGATTACAAAGCAAATCAATTATATTGAAATGCAAATTTCAAAACATAAAAAAGTTGACAGATTCCAGTTGAAGGTATTTCCTTGTAGATTTCTGATTCAGATCAAATGGGGGGAAATAATTTATGAATTATATGGGATATCATATAGGAATATAGTTTTAATATGGCAAGGTGGCAAAAGGAAAAGATAAAACATAAAAACAAATTCAGACAAAGCCATTATGGTTGACAATTATTTTCTTTCAATACTATTGGCAATTAGGATTTAAAATATAAAAAGCAAACTATGTATTTGCAATATAATTCCTGAAGACAAACTATAATCATAAAAGATATTTTATAAAGGAAATATCACTTGCCTAAGAAGTGAGAAAACTAGGTTTTAGTACTGTTTCTACCATTAACCATTTGATCTTATTTTATTCTTACAAAAAGTCAATTCACCTCATTGAGTCTGTTTTGTTACTTGTAAAAATCAAAGGATTGGACCAGAGACTTTAATATGTAGCTCTAATACATTATAATTCAATGAGTCTCTCAATGTGTAGGTGTAACTGAAGACACAAATATATCACCAGCAGTCTTTTTCCCCTCTAAGTACTATGATTAATATGAAAAGTCTCAAAAATGAGACTATCTCAGTTCTCAGGTTTGATAAATGTCCTCAAACCATTTTATTCAAATTCATAACAAGACATATACCGGAAACTCCTTCTACCTCACTATTTATTGACATTCAATTTTCGTTATTACTTAGAGTTTATTAAGCATCCAATATATAACAGGTACTGGACAGATAATATGAAATACATTTCTGTCAAATCCAGGCAATGAAAACTTAATTTTATATGACAATGTCAACCCACTCAAGAGTTCATTTACAGAAGGCAAATATAAAAAATAAAATAAAATAAGATCCCTACAATGAACAAGCAATGTAATTCTCATAACATTGTTAAATGATTTTTTTCTACTTTATAAACTTTAAGTAAAAACATCAATAATCTAGAAAGTTGTCTACATTTGCAACTTCCATTTTCTCACTATTCATTCAATCTTTAGCTCCTTTTAATTTGTCTTTCAATCCCATTATTCTACAAAAATTGCTCCCTCAAGGACAGAAATGACTTTTTCATTATTTCATTCAATTTATTTTTCTTCATTCTTAGCTACTTCTTTGACTTTCCTGTAGCACCTAACACTGGACACCTTCTTTGTCCAGGATGTGCTCTCATCACTGGCCTCTACTGACATTGCTATTTTCTATTTTTCTTCCTATTCCTTAGAAGATATCATTCACAAATTTCAATTCTGACAACAATTCTGCAACTTTTGTACAAATTAACATCAGTTAATTTGTAGAGTTTGAAATGTTTACAATATTATATGTAAAAGGATCATTATATAGAAAGATTTTGAAAAACCTCAAAAAATTATATAAATGTGAATATTTGTTATCTATCTCATTATTAGATTATAAATTCATTGTAGATAGGAATCTTGATTTTTTCATACATGTAATTGTAGTATCTATTACACTGAATTTGCACATCACAGTCACTTAATGCTTGATTGATTTAACAATTCCAAAGTTAGTATCATTGCATTATTGAATTGAAAAGGCATGTTGATATCATCTATCCCAGGTTGTTGTTAGAGATCAAGAATCTCTTTTACAATATCTCTCTCCAGATAGCCATTAAGTATCTCTGATAATGAAGAAGCACTATTAAACAGCACAGCATGACATTTGGGGAAAATTCTGATTTTTAGAATATTCTCTCTATATGGACTCCCAAATCCATACCACCTTATATTTCAATCTTTTGCCCTAAATTTCCCTTCTGGAGTTACAAAATAAGAATTCCTATTATGCTTACCCATGGCATTACTTCAAATATTTTAAAGCATTTATTCTATTAATGTCTACTAATTTCTAGCATTAAACATCACCAGTTATTTCAACTTTTGCTTATGTAACAGAGCTTTCATACTCATTACCTGGATTTTCTTCCTTTAGATTTAAATTGGATTTCTAATATTTCCTTTCAGATGTAATCTGACAAACACAAATAGTATGGCAATTTTTTCCTTTATCAACAAAGATTAATATTAAATTTCACATTCCTTATTCCCCTTTTCTCAAACCTTGAACCTTGACTCTGGAATGGGCTGATTCCCTTCTCATTTTACGAAGAATCAGGCCATCGTCTTCTCTTTAGTAATGTTTTTCCTCCATTAGGATATAAGATTTTGAAGGCAGCTCCATCCTTACTTGTCTTCATCTATATCTCTAGTACTTAGCCCAGTGCCTTGCACATAGAAAACACTTAATAAATGTTTTATTATCATCAAGTGTGGCAATCATACCACACTATTAACTCATGGTGAGGTGATAATCTTTGTTTGTTTTCATGTGAATTAATGGAAAGTGAGGTCTTCTCCCATTTTCTATTTAGCCAGTTGATTTTTTAAAAAACTTAATTGCAATCCTGAATATTTTTATTGTTGTTTAGTCATTTTTCAATCATGTCTACCTCTTTGTGACCCCATCTGGAATTTGCTTGGCAAAGATACTAGAGTAGTTTGCCAGTTCTTTCTAAGGCTCATTTTAAAGATGAAGAGACTGAGGCAAATAGAGTTAAGTGATTTGCTGAGGGTTATACAACTAGTAAGTGTCTGAGGCCAGATTTAAACTCAGAAAAAACGTTTTCCTGACCATACACAGAGCTTTATCCACTGTGCCATCTAGGTGCCCCCGAATATTTATTCCTATTAAATTTGGTTTTGTCCTATCAAGTTCTAGCATACTAAGATTCCTGAAGTCTGATTTTGTCTTCAAATATATGAACTATCCCTTCTAGCTTTGAGAAAATGTCACAAGGATGACTTCCATCACTTTGACTTAATCAATAATAATGGTGGGATATAACAAGAACAATCATCCATAAATTCAAATTCTATATGTAGAATATATTACTCATTCTGCTATTAATCTAACTACTTTTCCAATTTACATTTTTTCAATGCTATTTATAAGAATTACATAACAAATTTGGTTAAATATCCAGCTGAAATAGACTTCAAAATTAGTAGTCTAGAATCTCTACCAAAAAAAAAAAAAAAAAAAAAAGGAATAGGGTTTGTATTAAATAATTTGTACCTTGTAAAACAAAGCTAACAAGGTTAAACAGAGAGGAATATGGGAGCCTGGCATTCATCCAGGTCTTTTAACTCTAAAAACTGTCTTTTTTTAATACTATATCGTATCACTTTTCTCAAATATACAACTTCCCTCTTTCACAAATGGCTTTTCTATCTCCATTTCTGAATGTCCTCAGGATTTTAAGATTTTAGTCCATTTCTATAGACATGCAAAATAAAATTATCAGAGCTATGGTGTTGTTATAATTATTTTGTTACAATTATTTTTAAATGGATGTAAAAATTTACTAATCAGTCTCTCTACAACATCCTTCAATTTAGAAAAAAAAATCTAAAATAACTGCCATTCCATCAAGAGTCTAAAATTTGGGGTGAAATTTTACCAGAACAGTCTTTTAATAATTACTGTTGACACTATATGAATGCATTTAATAGCCCCCCAATATATTTCTCTCTCTTATGTAAAATAATTATTTCCAGAGAATAAAATTAATGACTAACTTAAAAAAGCAGTTTCCCCACTTTTTTAAGGTAAGAAAACTCATTGTTCCTGAAATCATTCCACTTAATTCTTCCTTCTTTCACATATCCCAAACCCCATTTTGCTGAGTGAAATTTAATAAATCTCTCAGTCTCGGATTAAATTTTACTGTTTTATGAACTGTTAAATTGCATCGTATGCTTATTAAAGCTGGTGTTCTCTCACTTCTAGTTACATTTCCAAGTCTACCCTGGGGTACAATTAACTTCCAAAGAGATTTTGTTTCCACCATTGGAGTGAATTCCAGCAGGGAGAGATACATGGAGATCAGCAAGTAATCTGTCTATAAAAAATGGGCACTTAATACTCCAAATATGCCTCAACCTGCATAAAGTACTTTTAAAAGAGGCCATATTTCAAATGAATAATAATCATCAAGTCATGGGGTTTCTGTTCAATTAAAATAATAGTTATGAAAATTTAGTTTATATAATTAGAATAAAATAACAGCATAGCTACATATAAACTGCATATTTTATTTACACATAACCTAAGGTTATGTGTAAATAAAAACTAGTTATTATCTGTTCAAAACCATAAAATATTTGATCTTCTTAATATCAAAAATTAAATCAGTACGCATTATTTATATATCAATAACAAACTCAAAGTTCTATTGTTTGTAAACAATTTTTTTTAATAATTGGGAGTTAAAAATGAATTTTCAAAATGACATTAAAAGTGAATCTTGAAAGTTGCAATAAAATGAAATAATAACTTTCAAGTTCTCCAATGAGAGGGAAACAAGGACATTGAAAATCTTGGTTTTGTTTTTTTCCCAAATTCAACAGGATATCTCATTTCATAGATACTTCACCATCTTGTATCATAATGTTCAAGATAAGCATTTGCAAAAATACCCATTTGAAGATGATTGTACTTTAAGGGGACATCTGTTATAGAAGATAAAGAGACCAATAAATTCTATTTATAATCTCCAAATTAAGTGGTCATATACATTAATACTAAGTGATTTTAATTCAAAAGTGAACATCAGGAAGAATAGAAAAAAAATTTTTTTAAATTGGTTTTGGAGTCAGGGGACCTGGTTTTAAATAAGTTCTCTAATATTACCTTTCAGTTCTCAACATAGTCTTTTAATCTCTATGTGCCTTAGTTTCTTCTTTTCAAAATGAGAAGGTTGGATTCTATGACAAGAAAGAAGTATGTCTTAGGATTAAGAAAAAGAGACCAAAACGTCTAGTCTACACTGATAGTATGCCTTTATATCATGAATGCTTTTTTTCAAAAAGAAAGTTGGAAGTACTAGACATGGTAAACATTAAATAACAACACTAAAAAAAGAAATCAGTTATATTCTGACAGGAAATGGCATTACATATGTGAGTCATTTCTGAATCAACTGCAAGTGTACCTTTAGTCCATTGACTTAGAGAAAAGAAAAAAAATTGTAACATTCAAAGAAATCATTTTTAATGAGAAGACAGGGTAAAAAAACAAAATCAATATAAAATTAGGAGAAATAATTTTTTAAAATAAAAAATAAAAGGAGTATGAATGCAGATGGAAACATACCGTTGGTTTTGTTTTTTTGGTTTGGTTTTTTTTTTCTCCCATGTTTTTCCCTTCTGGTCTGATTCTTTATTTAGAACATGAACAACATGAACTATATATATATATATATATATATATATATATATATATATATGCTTAATGTGACTGTATATCTATAACTCATATCAAATTTCTTGCATATATGGGGGAGAGAAGATTGGTAGGAGGGAGATAGAAAAAAATGGATTTCATAATCTTATAAAAGTAAATGTTGAAAGCTATCTTTACATATAATTGGAAAAATAAAACACTATTAAGTGGAAAAAATAATTTAAAAAATAACCTCAACTTGATCTATCTAAACAAATTATTGATGTCAAAAATAGGAAAAAGGAGGGGCAGCTAAGTAATGCAAAAGGTAAAGCACCAGCCCTGAAGTCAGGAAGACTTGAGTTCAAATCTGATCTCAGACACTTAACACTTCCTCTCTGTGTGATCCTAGGCAAGTCACTTAACAAATAAATAAATAAATGGATTGGAAAACCAAAAATGTACATAGAATTATGATATTTCTTAAAGAAACTTAAATGATATAAAATAATTTTCAGTATAAAGAATGCAAAAGAACTTAATATCATTACCTTATCCAGTGAACATTTGTATCCTCTTCTCAAGCAGAGTGACATGATATCCAAGAACAATGCTAATTTGTGAAATAGTTCGGAAAATCTTATGGAGGGGAGTGGTCAAAGTTTATTATCTCATAAAATTATCTTATTATTATCTTATAAAATAAATATTGTATTATCTTACAAATATTATTATATTATAAAATAAGAGGGGGGGGCAAAAAAGTGCTGGGGCGAAATATTCAGAAGAATCCAGTTGGTGAAATATAAAATTAGACCAGATCATTCTAAGAGCATTAAAGCATGAATTTCAACAGAAAAAAAAAATGAAAAAGGACTGACAAAATAACTAGAACAATTTTTTCCATCAATTACAATGAAGGCATCAAACTCTAACATCAGTGTCTAAGATATATCAAGATATTTGAAGACCAAAACCTTGTGAAAACTCATGGACTTTATTATTAGAAAATATATATGTCGATAGATATATAGAAGATAAATAGAAAGACAGAAAGATGGATAAATATAGATATAGATACAAACACATAAACATTGAGCAAGAAAATACCAGTAACTATTGATCTGTAAATTGATTCTCACCTTTATTAAGTCTTTGTGAGAATAATCTACCCATAAATTGACAGCATCCTTGATGAAAATATGGTAAATAGACAAGCAAATGATATTATTTCACAAACAATACTATACAAACTTGCAGAAATAGAATTCACTGGAAGGTGTAAAATGTACAAAATACCATTCAAGTTATTTTTATTCATGACAAAATCATTTGATTTGTCAGAACAAAATTTCACCTTAAAGGATAGTCTCCAACAAAGTATCTCCGATGCATATGCTGAAATTATATAAAATGTATTGAAAAATCTAATAATTATAAGCATACGCATGTATCTATATACATATACTATATGCCAGGTGCTATACTTAACAATATTATCCATTTGACCTTCAAAACAATCATGAAAGACAGATGCTATTATTATCCCTATTTTATAGTTGAGAAAACCGAGACAAATTAAGGAAAAGTCATTTGCCCAAGGTAACACAGCTAGTAAGTATTTGAAGCTGGATTTGAACTTAGGTCTTTCTAACTCCAGGCTCAGCACTCTATCTACTATACCATCTAGTTACCTCAACAAAGATAACTTTGATTTTTTCATCATCCAAAGAATATTATAGTTAGATTTATATTTATGAAAAGTATTTTTCAGTTTTCAGTTTCATGGATTATATTTAGCTCAGAATGCAAATTAAAAGATACATGATTAAGTCCTCTAGATTTACCAATTACATTACAATTACCAATGACATGAATCTTTTGCTAATTTTCAACTAATAGTTTGCTAGAAGCTTTGCAAAAGTGTAATTCTAATTCCTTATGACAATATTTCAAATACTTAAAGACAAGTGTGGTATTTCCCCTAAGTCTTCTATTTTATCGGCTAAAAACTCAACTACTCAGTATAGAGATAAGTTGAAGATAAAGACATTTGATGTGTGTGAGAAAAGAAAGAGAATTAAAAGATTCAATAAAATATATGTTATCTTTTTATTAATGATAATCTCAAGGGCTTATTATTGGTAATATTGTCAAGTAGTTTGAACATCCTCAGCAAAGGACATAGATGACTAGTCATAGGTATATCTGATTATTATCACCATGAAAGAGTCTAAATAAAACACTTTAATCCTCTCAATAATCAAAATTGGAAGATTTGGAGTTTCTAAAATACAATTTTGCTCTCTAATTTAACAAATTAAAGGTAATTGTATTATCAGAAAGCACTGTAGCATAGTAGGGGAAAGGGAGGAGACAGAATGTTTGTGTTCAAGACCTCATCAAACCTTCACTTCCACCATATCCTAAGCAGAAGAAAGTCATTAAATATCTCAGATCCCTAAGAAGTTCTATGAGATTTTAAGACAGAATATTTCCTGATCTGCATGAGTGAGAGTTTCTTGCATCAATGAAATTATATTGATTACTATACTTAGCATATGTCATTCTTGGAAACAACAACAAAAATCCTTCCTAATGGTAAGTTATGACTAAGTTAAACTGCCCATGAGAAGTGAAGAAACATTTTTATCTGTTAAGTCAACAGTGTTATTTTTGAGCAATTAAGTCATGGCTTAAGACCTCAGTACTCTCTAGGGTATTTAACACCTTGATTTATTTACTGGGTATAAAATAAAATTTTATTTACTTGATGGAAAAACATAGCCCTTTATTTGGAACCATCCCAAATGTGAGCCCAAATCGCAATAGTTCCCTTAAAAACAGAGATTCACCTTAGCATATGCTTTTCTGCCTAAAAGATGAAGGTGATTTTTTTTAAAAATACTTTTTGAATGGGCACAGTGGAAATTCAATCTCCCAAAACAACTTTACATCATTTGCCAAGAGATTGCTTTTCTTTCTCTTTTAAGGGTTAGCACAATAAGAAGCAGCAATTGTTTAGTCAATCTGATTTTTAAATTGAGCTTTGTTTGGCACAACAATTTTTTAGCAAACAATTATATATGATGGTCCTGTTTTTCTTTCTTCAAAAGTACATATAAAGAAGAAAATCTTTGCTTTTTTGAACAGGTTCTCTTCACAATCGAACATAAAAATTATTATTAAATTAGTGCAAAGGCAATGAGTTACAGTTTGTTGCTTGGCCAGACTCCTCAGGCTTCCTATTGACTCCAAGAGAAATAACAAAATCCTCTCTTTGGCATTTAAAGGCCTTCACACTTTGACTCCCACTTTCTTTTCTAATGCTATTATACATAACTATTTTTTCCCATATTCTACAGTATAGTCATACATACTTTTCCTTACATATTATATATTACACCTCCTCTCCTATTTTTGTCATTTTGCTGTTAAACTCAGATCTTTCTGACTCCAAGACCTAAACCCTATCCATTGTACCACCTAGTTGCCCTCAGGTGCTATTTTGGCAAAACTGTTTTTTGAAGACACATAGCTAGTAAGAAGTATGTATTCAGTATTACTATCACCTGTCTTCGAAAATAGTAGTAAGATAAGCACTCTTTAATTCATTTTTTAAAAATTCACCATTTTGAAGTTTCCAGATCTTCCTATAGGAAGTTAAATTCACTCTGAAATAAATGACAGCAGAACTTCCATTTATGATCTAAGAAGAGAGATGATCCAGGTAGTTATTGTTACATTTTTTAAAAATTGTTGTTTCACAATGGCTGCCATTGTTTTTATTTTTGTTTGGCTTTGGCTTTAATTTTTTTTTCTAAATATTCTGATGCCAACTTCAATTTAATTAACTTCCTACTTCCCCTAGGGAAACTGTCTGAATTCCAATGCACTGATATTAAGAAGGTAAGACGCAATATTGGCTACCAATATTATTAAGATATACAAAAATTAGGGATATTTAATGTTTTCCTGGGGAAAAAAATCTCCTAAAATAATGAAATATCAGTAATGGTAGAAATGACTATTTTATCTCAAAGCTTGATGTTAGATGGCCAACTTGAAGAGACCCTGAAACTCTCTAAAACTCCTTCATGGAGACTTTCACCTTGAATCCTGTCACTGTAAAGACCCCTCCCCAGGATAAACAGATTCATTCTGTTATCTAGTTGAGGCTAGATGAGTCCTGAGCTAGAGAATTCCAAACCTATTTCAATTGAAGATTTTCTATTCAATTCCAACTCCACCCACCAGCTTCTTGGGAGGGGGAGCAGGCCTTGGCTTATAGCCAAAGACTTCCTTATAAAAACTGCAATTTTAAACTTATTTCTTTGCAAAGGTTCTAACATGCCATATTATGTAGTAGCCCACTTTCATTGCATGCTATTTATGGGCACCGTCTTCGCAATTATAGGAGGGTTCGTCCACTGATTCCCACTCTTCACAGGCTACATATTAAATGATTTATGGGCAAAAATCCACTTCTCTATTATGTTCGTATATGCCATACTATGCTATGCTATACTATGCCAAAGAAACCTCTGCCTGCTGGAATAATATTCTCTTCCAGCACTATCTTCTCTTTATCCTCACCCATTTCCCTAACAAGATTATATCTCTGTTGGGATTTCTCTACTAGAAACTTTACTTCTCTGCCATGACTCCTCCACTACTTCACTTCCCTGTTGGGACTTTGTCACTAAGTAATTCAGCCTTTCTTTCATGAATAGCAAAGGCTGACTTCCCAATGCCATTAATAAACCTCTTTTACCAATCTAGGTTTTCGGGTTCATAAATTCCTTTACGGAGAATCTCTGTGCCACCAGAAGGGGGATTCCCAAAACTCCCTACCCATGCACTGAATCCCAAGGGAGTGTAGGGGAGCCAAATCTCTTCATTTGGTTCCCTGAACCCCGAACCTGCCACTAACTTTATCATCTAACACTGACCAGTCCACTGACCTCATCATATTTGGTACCCTCAATGGGAACACTAAAACCTAAACCTCATCAAACTGAAGTAATAGAACTTTCATTAAAAATATTTCATAAACTGATTTCCTATCATGAAATATAATACTACATGAAATATAATACCTAACATGAAATATAGATAAATAAAGTTTATAATGACATATAAAACTATAAAATTTTATCCAGATACATAGTTATTCTTCAGAAATTTCATGATAATGATATGTCACATGTTACAGATTGTTTCATGATTTAGGGGAAAAAGTTTTTAGATATTTTTAAAATTTTTGCCCAAAAGTAATGGAGTACAACTTATAAGGAAACATAGTAGTGAGGAGATCCCCTGAATTTAGGGAGCTTCTATTTTAACAATCTATCTGATTCTAAAGTCTTCTGGCCTTAGAATAGTTCTATAAATATTTCTGACTGTCAGATAATCTGATGGTCAATGATAGACAAATTCCTGATACAATAGTGAATAGACCACTCCTCAGTTCTACCTCTAGGCCACAAAATTAGCATATCAATTTAGCCTGATGCATTTGGCATTGCAATCAACAAAGTTTTTAAGGAACCTTTGTCACCTTTCCACCTTCTCTGGGATGCCAGAGTAAATGAAATGCTATAGGATGACTTTTGGCAAAAATGGGACAGTCCTCTTTCATATCATTTTTGTCTGTGTCTGCATCTCTCTGAAAAATGTCTGTGATGTTTCTGTGAGCTAGATTTTTTTTTTTTTTCTGCTAAAGCAGCTGGGATTAAGTGACTTGCCCAGGGTCACATAACCAGGATGTGTTAAGTGTCTGAGACCAAATTTGAACTCAGGTCTTCCTGACTTCTGGGCTGGTGCTCTATCTGCTGCACCACCTAGCTCCCCCATCTGGAAAGATTTAAAATTCAACCAGTTAGGAAAAAAACTTCTATGCTGTAGTTAAAATGTTGAGATTTCTTAATATCCTTGACTCTCACCTTACAAAAGGAAAAAGTCTAATTTTTTTCTGTGGACCTCAGCTCTGGTCAAGCTAGGTAGGGGCTACAGAAATAAAGTTAACTAACTGAAATTAAAATAACATCTTAGCAGATTCTCAAGGTTTTGAGAGCAATGTTTAAGAATTTTAAGATTTTAAAATTTAATATTGCAAGAAAAAATTCCTGAAATATTGGGATAATTACAGGAATTTACCCCATATTCTGAAAGAAAAGAAAAAGAAAAACAAAACAAAACTAGATAAATAGCAACTTTTTTGCTAACCCTTTCTTGACTCCTATCTTGTCCAGAGTTTCCTTCTGCTTTTGGGAAAGTATCCCAGAAGGTATTAAGGGAATTGTGGGGATTGCTAACAAGTTCTATATATCCCAATTCCCTCTATTTGCTAATTCCTTTCATCTCAGATAAGATTAAGAAAAGAAAAACTGTAGAGAAATTCAAATTCTACCTTACCTATAGAAATAGGGGGAGTAGTAACAGCTGTGTAGGAACCACCACACATAACCTTGCCCAAATATCTCCCTAACCTAGCTTGGGGGAATAGAGATAGAGCAGGGGTCAGGCTCCATAATCAGCACTCCTTGATCCCTGGAACTTGAAACTACCATCAAAGAAAACTTCTGGCATCAGTAACCCCAGCCTTCAGCAGGTTCTCTCCAGCAACTGCCAGGGAAGAATCCAGAGACTCCTGGTACCAGGCAGCATGGTAATGTAAGGTGAGAAATCCAGTCAGCCTCTGCATTTGGTAAGCCCACCATTCTCTATTTCAATTGTAGATATGTATTAACTATGTAATTTATGGCAAATTATTTTATCTCTGCCCAGTTTTCTGATTTATAAAGAGAAATAGTAATGGTTATTGTAAATATCACATGACTACAAAAATGCTTATCATAAAACAAATGCTATATGAATGTTGACTGCTTTATTGGATATAATTGCTTCATATCTGATAACTTTATGGTTTTTTTAGAAGTGACCAAAATATAATATCAATGTTGAGATAAATGATTTATATTTGTGCGTATAAAGTAATTTGGAAGCAGATTCAACTAAATTAAGGCCTCCCTGGGACCAAGGAAGATAGTGCATAGAGGAAAGAAAGTCTCTTTCACTTTCATCCCTCTTCCCTTCTTCCCTGACTGCAGCAGGGATACATGGTTGAAGAGGTAAGATGAAGAGAAAGAAAATATATTCGGTTCAGTGAAATTTGTTATTTGATGTATGATGGTAAAGAAGTTTTAAAGGAGCTCTAATCAAAATTCACCAAAGGGATATATAAATTGCACTAATTTGCACCAATAGTGTTAACAGAAGATTCAAGAGTTTGGGAACTTTAAGAAAATAGAAAAGCAGTTTGCTACTACTTTAAAGACTCTGGTAACAAACTTAAAAAAAAAAAAAAAAAAAAAAAAAAAAAAAAAACATTAACCCTTTCCTGGCTCACAAAAGAGAAATGATTTGTGTGAATTGGACCAAATGGCAACTCAGTTTATCTAGAACATTCAATTAGAATTTAGGGAATTTCATGAACTAGGGAATTTCATCTGTTCTATCTCAATTTTAAGAATTGTCTTGGTGGGCAACTAGGTGGTGCAGTGGATAGAGTACCAGCCCTGAATTCAGGAGGACCTGAGTTCAAATGTGAACTCAGACAATTAATACTTCCTAGCTGTGTGGCAAGTCATTTAACCCCAATTACCTCAGCCAAAAAAAAAAAAAAAAAAAAAAAAAAAAAAAAAAAAAGAATTGTCTTGTTTTCATCCTACAACAAAAGGAAAACTTATTTAAGGGAATAGAAATCTTTCCTGAGAACTTCCAAAGCTGCAACAGTTTTGGGTCAGAAACAACAAGCTCAGCTTTTTCTCTGCCCCTTAATTTGTAAGCTTGTCAGTTTTCTTACAAGAAAAGGAAGGTCATGAGCCCTGAGAAATAAGCCTGTTTAGAATGTATAGTTTCTAAACAAGGACTGTGTTTACTAAGGATCTACATGTTAAATAAAATCTCTTATATGTGAAGTCCTGGTGAATATTTAAAAATAATGTTATCTAGCCCTAAGCTTCAATTTAGTGGAATTTGATGTTAGAGAGAAAATCGCTTAGGACTATAACTGATAGTCTTTTGAGTTTTGAATTTGATTACCTGATCATTAAGTCATTAACCCACCATTCCAGAGAAATGCCATAAATTATTCAGAGGAATGCCTTCCCGAACTGTCATAGGTGGATGTTGGGAGAAGAACCTTAGCTCAAGATGGCATCCTTCTGACTCAGGTTCCCAGTTCTGTTTCTTTGTTTCTCACCTGATTCTTCCTGAGTTACTGCATGACTGGTTGTCAAACAGATCTAAGGATGCTCTATCCTTTCATATATGTGTTCTCAGGTTGAAGCCTGAAGGATCTGTTTTGATGCTATTATAATCATGTCCCTGCTTTTTCCTCTTATAATTGGAGCAAATTGTCAGTAGAAGCCCTGAGTCCAATACAAATATCCCAGGAGACACGATGGTTTTCTACCTTAGATCTTAGAGATGCTTTCTTTTGCATACCATTGCATAAAGACTCACAATTTCTTTTTGCCCTGGAAGAGACAAATCCAGGGGAAGGTAATCCCCACCCATTAACATGGACAATCGTGTCCATAACATGGTGGTACTCAGGGCTTACATGATAGCACCCACATTTTTGGACAGGCTCTGGCTATCCAGTATGTAAAAGATATCTTGATCTGTAGCCCAATTTGAAAGTCTTTACTGGCTGTAACCATAAAAACTCTTAACTTCCTGGTCCCCCCTCTGAAATTTCCTCAAATGGGTCTCTGGTAAAGCTAAGGCTTTTTAGACCTTGAAAACTAAACTGCCCTGGCCTTAGTCCTACCAAAGTCTTTTATGCTGGATGTTGATGAAAGGCAGGGCCAGATCCTAGGGGTCTTGACTTACTTCCTGGGACCTGAACCCAGACTCCTTGCTTCTAAAAGAAACTGGGGTCATTACAGTGACTCTCCTGCTTTACAGCAGTGGCTTCCACAGCCCTTCTAATTAAGGAGGTCTCTAACTCCCCACCAGGTTCAGAACCAGGGTTTAGAATTGGAGAAAGGAATAAGAGGGAGCATCTATACTGATTCTAAATATCCTTTTCATGTTTTGCATACTCATGGGACTTTATAGAAAGAAAGGGGATGTTTGACAGCAAAAATAAATTTATAATTCCCCCATTTAATATGCAGGGGAAATCCTATAATTATTGCAAGCTGTCCATGGAGTTAAAGAGGTTTCTGTTATGTTTTGTAAAGGACACCAGAAGGGGGATTCACTTCAGACCAAAGGAAACAAGCTTGCAGATTCAATTGTCCATACTGATGCCTGTTTGCCCCTGACAATGGCACCTTTATTCCCCACTCCTTGACTTCTACACTCTTTTATAGCTCCCAGGAACAAGTCCTTGCTAAAGAAAGGGATACATAGTTTTCTGGGTTATTTCAAACATCTTCAAGCCAATTTCTAATCCCATAGGTCAATCAGTGTAAACTTCTCTTTGACCTAAACCAAGCTATTCACTTGGGGGAAAAAAATGTTCTACAATGCCTTGTGAAACGTATTTTCACTGGTCACAAGCTAAGAGAAACAAATCTGTCAGGCCTGCCCAGTTGTGCCCAAGTAAATCCTGAAAGGGCTGTTAACATCACCACCCCCAATCCTGAAGCCCATCCAGATGAGGGGTATAGGGGTACATACTTAGGAGAGGATTGGCAGATGAATTTTACCCATATGTCCCCTCTCAGGGGCTTCAAATTGCTTTTGGGTTTGTTGACACTTTTACTAATTGGATAAAAGCCTTCCCTTGTAAAACAGAAAAGCTCAGAGGTTTTTGCTAAAGGAGATCAAACCCATTTAAGATTAATTATCTCTACTCTGCATTTCATCCTCTCTAGCCAATGCTTAAAGCCTTTTAAACTTTATGGTGCCTGCACCCTAGGCCACCTGAGCACTCCTTTCACTGTGTATAATGTCACTGTTCTCCTCATTACCCCTACTCCTTTGAGAAGACAAAAGCAGGGATTTGGGGGAAATGTTCTTTGGTATTTATCCTAGCAAAAACTCTGGATATGAGACATTCATGATAGTCTTGTCTACCCCCAAGTTTTCCTCTGGGTAGGGCTCCTGGCTATTGTCCCTACTAACTCCACTTTTAATTATTCTATGTTTTGCTCATGTTTGACTCCTGCATTTTTAACCTATTTGTGAGATTCGTTTCCTCCAGACTCCAAGCTATGAACTTCCAACTACTTGTTCAACTTGAATACCATCAGCTAACTGATTCTGATACTCAGCACCTCCTGGATGTGGCTGCTGCAATCCCATAATCCTAAATCCTCACCTACTCAATTTGGATCCCACTAGGCAATGACAGCTCTATACCCCTTATCAGCATGAAGAAGCTCCAGAAGATGAGATCTCTATCCCTTTGTCACAAATGAATTTGGGGTTCAATCTTTTTGAGAGGGAAAAAATGATGGAATATAACTTCAAGTAAACACAGCAGTGAGGAGCTCCCCTAACTTAGGGTGCTTTTGTTCTAACACTCTGTCTGATTCTAAAGTCTTCTGGCCTTAGAATAGTCCTACAAATATTGCTAACTATGAGATACATAATCTACTGATCAGTGATAACCAAATTCCTGAGACAATAGTGAATAGACCACTCCTCACTCCTCATAGGCCATAAAATTAGCAATAGTGACATGAAGATGAAGAACAGGATAAATTTGACTCCTTGCTCGTGGTTCTTTGATAAATTCTTTTGGAAATTAGCCTGCTGCATTTGGCATTGTAATTACAATAAACTTTGCCCCTTGACTTGGAGATGGGTTCAAGCCTGCAAATTCTTTTGAGTCACCTTGCAACACAGGCCTGCAACACCAACCTTTTGATTTCCTTTTTGAACCTCAACATATGTATGCATATTTCTCATTAAATTCCATATATTTTATCATTGTTTGATTGACACAGGTCTGTAGGTGGAAATTAATTTCCATGGAAAATATATTATTTTCTTGTTTTTTTTTTAACACCATAGACATGCATATTTTGAAACCATGGACTGTATCCTGAATAAGACCAGTTTAAGTTAGAGATATATTAAAAAAAAAAAAAAAAAAAAAAAAAAAAAAAAAAAAAAAAAGATGGAGATAGATCTGTGATTTCATTTGATTTAGAGAACATTCAGTGAGGAAATCCCTTTTAAATCACCTCTGGAATCTCTAAACTGGAATCTCTTGCCTGGAGTCAAAAGTTTACTCTCAGCGAATTCCAGTTATGTAAGTCCTCCTTTTAAATATGCCAAATAAAAGGGCCTATTGCTTTTTTGCACTGACCTGTTGATCACTGATTGGACATTGCCTCAATCAATTTGAGACCTGTTAAAGACTTTAGCTTAAAAAGGCCAAGTCTCCACAGCATCCAGGGCCATCTCCACTCATGCTATCTATATTTTGCCACTGGACCCAAATGGCTTTAAAAGAAAAAATGAAGCTGATAACTTTGCAAAGCCCATCCTCATTTAAATGCAATTCATTTATATGTCATAACATCACATCCCTGACATCATGATCTTTCTTCCAGAATGAAAGACCAACAACTAGTTTAGCCAATACTTCTGTGAAGCCTTTGTAGAAATAAGCTATGGACCACAACAGCTCTAGATTCTACTTCATTTACATTCTTAAAAAAAAAAACAAAAATGTTTTCAGTTTCTAATGTTAATATGACTAAAAAAAATCAGACTTAAGCAAATGTTATTTTAAAAAGAGAACTTTCAGTTGAGGGAGGGATTGGAAGCCAGACTGAAATGAATTGAAAAGTGAACAAAACATTTTAAAATGAAACCACAAGATTTACTTTTATTTTTAGTTTTTTATTTAGGTTTAGAACAAAAGCTTGGAGGAGTGTAATAGAGTCAATAAAATAGAATTGTTTTGCTTTGGGAAAAAATGGGACAAGGCCTTAAAACAAATTCATAGTGGACCTAATCAACACAGCTGTGGGACTTGCCCCAACAGCATTAAGCAACTTGTGAGTCATTTATTATTTTTTTAAAAATATTAATAACAACCATTCCTGAAACTCTTCAAATTAGCTTAAATTACTTTTTTTAATGTTGGTTTTTACTTGTATGTACTCATTGTTTCACCAAAAAATGTCAGCTCCATGAGAGCAGTAACTTTTATTTGTTGCTTAGTTTTCCTTTTAACAAAGTATTTGCTACATAGAACTTTTAAAAAATATTGGGAAATTGTTAAATTGCTGAATTAGAAAACTTTTTTAAAAAGTGACATATGTTGCTGAAGAAATTTTCAGAAAGGGATTCTCCTCTATACTTCATATCTTCAATTTCTCAGACCAAGCTTTAAACTGAATATTTTCAATTAGAAATATCCAAATTTCAATAGTCTTTTACTTACAGTAAACAAGTCTTGATTTATTTTGTCTTCAAGGTGCCAGCTAGCACAGAAGAAAATTTTAGACTAGGGAATCAGTGAAAATAATAACTAATTTATTCAGTGTGGTGAGAAAAATATATAGCAGTACCCACCATCATCATCTTTATAACACACTTAATTGTTTTCACTTGAAGATAATCTATAAGTACTGATCAAATTATATGGTAATGTATCTCTTCCTGATCTTTGCTTTTGCTTAGAAGCTAAATGTTTGTCAAATATAGAGGCTCTGAAAGAAATCCTCAGCACCATTATTTCCATAGAATTTCCCTTGCTATAATTTTGAAGTATAAAAGAATATTACTATTTAAGAATTATTGTTAACTCAATATCCCTGCATTTGAACTTGGTGCTTTTTTGGGAAATTTTGTTTTGCACTAATCAGCGGAATTTATGATCTGTCCAAGGCAATGATACTGATTGTCCCAAAGAAAGAAAGAAGAAGGATGGATTCATCTCTAGGGCCTGATCATATATTTCCAAATTCACGTACTATGATGGATTGATCCCCACATGCACCTTTCTTCCAGACCTTTGAGAATAAGGTTATATTCCTTTAATACTTCATAAAAACTGACTGACATGAAGACAAAGAGTACAGCAAAGTCATGTGTGGCTCTCTGTATTTCTCAAATCCAATAAGAAAAGGCCACACATATTAATACTATTTATGGAATAATAAATTGTTTAAATATATTTAAGAAAAACCAGTATTTACCCCAAATTCATAAAGAAGACTATTCTGATAAAACATCATTATTAATTTCAATTCCTCAAAAATATTGCCTCTCTGGTTCATTTAAATTAAATCCATCCTGCAAAGTAAATGTAAAGATCAAAGACCTACTTTCCTGATGCAACTTAAATGACTACTTCTTAAATAAGGATTTGCAGTGCTTTTAAGCTGGAAAATATACATGCATATACACACACATTCATGTGTACATACATATACACACACAGAGGTTTCTGCCAACTGGCATTATTTTATAGAAAAAAGTTCTTTTCAATTCTTCCCAAAGTTGTAGTATGAATATGAATATAGTATAAATAATGTATAAGCATGGAAGATACTAATTATATCACTTCCAAGTCATTTCTATGAAATTAAGCAATATGGGGTTTGGTACTGGTGTTGTTAGAAAGTTCCAGATTTGAATTATTATTCATTCTTCATCATTTCCACTATTAAGGATACACTGTGTAATAATTTTTTTAAAGGAGCAGGGAGTAATAAGAATTTCTGGTTCATCTACTTTATGTTAAACAATAGAAAATGATACAACTTTCCACAACTGGAGGTTTAACAACACAGGTACAGACTATTGTCAAATTTGATTATTTTATTCCAAAGCACAATGTTCAGTTTTGTGATGTTCTATTTCTATATCTATTCTACAAAATATTATGCTTTCACTATGTTTTAACAAATATTACAATTTTGTTTAAATTTGCCCAGAATTTGGGACAAAAAATATGGGAGTTTTAAAATAGCAAAACTAGTCATGTTGGTTCTACTTTTCTTTGGCTTGTGTCTCTTGGCTTGGCTTCATTTCCTATATTCCTGTAGAGAATCTGGCCACAGGCCTCTAGTATATGGCCTGCCAGCTATAAAATAAAGCAAAATGCAATGCTAGCTAGAAAATAATTGTTTATGAATGATCATTCTGTCTCCAAATGAGACAGAACATAGAAATGATACTATACAATTATAGAAGACAATCTTCCTATATTTTATCTTCATTTTTTCTGTACTAATGAAAATCTACTCATAAGAAATAAGATTATGTGACTCTCTTCAAAATATTGATTTCTGTCTGGCCCTCATTTGAGGATGCACTATGCATTTAAACCACCCAAATACTAGTCAGTTACACAATTTAGGGCAAAATCTATGGTTATGTTGTCTTTATGATTTTTTATGACATTTTATTTTTATGTTGTCCATTTTTTTTCAGGCAGTACTAATGCACTAAAGTAATCTAAAGTAATTTATTCCAGATATCACCTCAAAAAATGTTCCCCAGAAAAGTGGTTGTGTAATTTTACCCTCATTAATCTATTTATTCAATCAAAAATACTTCCTATGTAGACACTTAATAGGTTCCTAAAGTACACAATGTGTGGTAGGTATTAGAAACATACTATGTGTAAATAAAGCATGATCTCTGCCTTTGTGGAGCTTATGTTCTAGAATGATAATACACAAATTTTAGAATGTCTCTCCATAAAAAAAAAAAAAAGAAAAAGAAAAAGAAATGTTGCAAATTATTTTGGCAGGAATAAGGAAAATGGCAGAATAATATTTAGGGACTAGACTTGTCATTATATTGGCATATAAAAAATTCCTACATGAATAAATTTCACATATCAGTGGAAGTCAGCACCTTCTCTACAATTTTTACTCTTAGTTACCTAGAATACCAATAGCTAAAATAAGTTGCCCAGGGGAAAACATACTAGAATGAGTAAGGGGTAGGTCTTAAACTTAGGTCTTCCAATTGCTAAAGTAAGCTCTCCATACCCTCCAGGATGCTGCCTCTCTAGAATAAAAAAGGCACGTAGGCATTTATTGATGGGGATTCTTATTTCAAAACATTGATAATATATAGCACACATACAATTTCTATAGCAAAAAGCTTCTTTTATGATTAAATCACGTTCACTCTTCCAACTAAAAGGGTGGGGGGGAAGTATCCTGAGATATAACTAGAGTTAGCATTATTATCCCCATTTTACAGATGATGAATTAAGGTCATACAATATATATTTAATATAAATTAAATGATATCAAGTGAGATGAAATAGAATTAATTAAAATTCTATATGTGCCTATATTAAGGAATTAGGTATCTTTTTGTGTTCTCGTGAAGGAAAAAGATAGTTAAATCAATAGTACGTGCTCACCCTTTGAAGTCATGAATGATCTATTTAGCTGAGAGACTTAACATACTTTAAACATCATCTTACTGTGAGTGTGGCATTTTTAAGTAGTCAAGAACAAGAAATAATTTAATCATGTAAATAATATATCAGGCTCTTGTCTTAATAGGCAATTTCATAGAAAGCTCCTCAGTGAATGATGAATATCTATGAAAAAAAAAAAGAAGAAGAAGAAGAGTGAGGAATCCTTGTACCTATTCACTATATAAACTTCTGTTCTTGTCAAGAAAATCTTTATAGATCATATAGCGAGCAAGAAATGTCACTGTTGCTTAGGAAAACTTTTCCTGATGGGCTATGAATTGTGTGAAGTTTGCAGATAACATGCTGATAAGTTTGGCACAACATATATTTCTTCCATTTCTTACTAAACAATACATTTTCTCCATTTCTACTTGGATCATTTGATTCTAAAACTAGTTCAACAAACATTTTTGAGTTACTATAATTTGTGTGGTACTATGCTAAATGTGGGAGAAATAAAGACAAAACCAAAAATTAATCTTTCTTCAGAGAGCTTACAATATACAGAAGAAATTGTGCATAAATTAGTGTAATATAAATTGGTAAATTATTATCTGCATATTTTGCTCCATTTCTTGAATCAGGAATAATGGGCATGTTTTATTTATAAGAGATATGATCTCTTTATCTGATTTTGCTTTATTCTTAAATCCCAGCAGAAGATATGGCCCCAGGACTTATTAAAAAAGTGAAAATAACAACCTTACAAAATATCTTATTCTATGCAGTTTTTGCCTGTTCCATTGTACAAATCATCCAAAGAATATCCACCATATCAGAATGATTATATGCCATCCTACAATGTGAATAAATTACCCATCTTTCTAATCAAATAATATAATAACATATAATTTAAGTTTTACAAAAACACGTTACAAATATTGAGCACAAAATTTTGTGCTCACAACTCTGTGAAATAAATAATATTATTATTCCCATTTGCAGATGAGAAAATTAAGGGGAACAAAGGTAAACTGATTTCTCCAGAGGAAAACAGCTACTCACTATCTGAAAATAGATTTGAATTCTTCCTCACTGCAGCTTAGATACTCTACCTACTACACCACAGATACCAAAAATATACAGAGGTGAGCTGTCTACAAACTCCCAAGTAGGGAAGAATTGGTAAATATTTAACAAATGAATTGGTAAGTATTTAACAAATGAAAATATAGCAAAATAGATATGTTTTTAAAATAAGATAATATGTTGATTCATGGGGATACTTATGCACAATTTACAGGGCCCTGTTTTTACTTAAGTTTGACACCACTACACTATGCCACCTAGCTACCTCACCTAGCTATTGATCACTTACATGACTTCTTTTCAGTAAGGCATATTTGGTAATATTCTGCATCTATCAGAAATCTTCCCATTGTATTTTGGGCTATCTGTAATTTTGATTCATCTGAGATGATCTGGTTCCATAATTTATAGCCATAAAGTATCACTGGGTTCTTGGGGGGAAAAAGGCTTTTTTGTCCAGGAACATCTTGAAGCACTACAGATTGACAAAAAATCTTCAGTCTGATTTTAGATCTCTTCCATTTATTTCTGGGTCCAGTCTACTATTGATATAAAATGCTTATTCATATATATATAACTATGCTAACTCACGGAACTGACCATCATAATCATGCACTATTTTTCCTAGGCTAGATAACTATCTTGATCTGTTTTGAAGGACTATTATTTTAAAGTATTGACTAGACACCTATTATGTAATAAGCACTTTATAAGATAACAGGTACTTATTAGGCAACAGACAATATGTGTTAAATACAGGAGACAGAGGGCAGGAACTAGAATTTTTTCTTTACTTCAGCAGTAAAAGGAGCGCTCTCATTACCATAGTCTTAGAGTTTCCTGAAAAATGAAAGGTTAAATGACTTAATTAGGGTCACATAGCCACTATATGTCAGAGGTAGGTTATTGTTGTTATTGTTTTGTTGTTGTAGGAAAGTTTAAGTATCTTATCCAGGAGCAAATTTTACACACCTAACAAGTGTCTTAGACCATATTAGAATTCAAGAAGATGAGTCTTCCTGACTCAGTCTAGCCCTTTATCTACCTAGCTGTTCTTATCAGAGATGGGACTTAGATGTGTTGGGAAGATGAAATTTACATATTGTGTGTGTGTGTGTGTGTGTGTATGCATGCTAAAAAAAAAATCATCAAATAAATGTAACATAATTTTTGAAAAAAGGATACTAGCAACTGGAGATGAAGATCAGAAAAGTTTTCATGTAGAAAGGTTTTCTTGATCTTAATTTTGACACCCCCCAAAAATAAAAGTAACTTTTTTTTTTTTTTTTTTTTTTTTCTGAGGCATTTGGGATAAGGTGACTTGCCCAGGGTCACACAGCTAAGAAGTAATAAGTATCTGAAGTATCTGAAGCTGAACTACAACTCAGGTCTTCCTGACTTCAGGGCTGATACTCTATCCATTGTGCCACCTAGCTGGTCCCCAAAAAAAGGAATTTTAAAAGGCTTAGATAAAAAAGGATCCCACTGTAAGCATGAGAAAAAAAATTACTATAAAGTAACTGAGATGTGAGATATAGTGTCTTATATGAGGAATGAAAAGAAGAAAAGTTTGGCTAGGCTATACTAGAGAGTTTAAGAAGGAAGCAATGTATAGTAAAGCCCAGAAGTTATTGGAATTTGTTTGTTACTGTGAATGAAATCAGGTACCCTTCAGAAGAGATGATTAATAGGAGACTCCTTATTTCAGGAAAACCTTAAGAGCTACATCTTTGTTGAACTTCCCCAATTAATTCCTTTTAAAAATAAATAATAAAATGGCAGAAATATATATTCTCTATTACTTTCAGTTAGTTGGATAACTATGAAGAAATTATCTCTATATAAAAAATCTTGAGAAAGTATAATTATTCCTTCAAATTAATAGTTATATCAAAGAAGTCCCAGATAGATATACAGATATTTTTATCAGACTTCAAAAAAAGAATATTGGCAGAAATGTATACTATCAAGAGCTATTCAACAATATATAAGTAGTAAAAGATATAATTTTTAAAAGATTTAAAAACTAAAAATGATAAAATGAAATAAGCCAAATCCCCAGTAAAGAAATGTAAAAACTCTTGAGTATTCAAGAGAAGGGATTAAATTGTCTAAACCTCTAAACCAGAAATCTCATTTTCATCCTTGTCCCTTCCTTCTTTCTTTGCTTCCCAGGTAATTCATTGTTGTAGCCCTAAGGACAGCTGGTGGCATAGTAGTTAGAGCACATGATAAAGTCTGGAAAACCTGAGTTCAAATCTAGTCTTAGACATTTAATAGTGTCTTATATACTCTGAGCAAGTCACTTAATCCTGTTTGCCTCAGTTTCCTCATCTATAAAAATGAGATGGAAAAGAAAATGGCAAACAACTCCAGCATCTTTTCAAGGAAAACCCTCAATAGAGTTATAAACGTTAGACATCAATATCCTGTTTATATTATACCAACAAAATCCATCAACAAGAGATAGAAAAGTCCTATTTAAAATAATTAGGTAATATAAAACACTTGGGAGTCTACCTGACAAGAGAAACCTCAGAACTATATGAACACAATCATAAAACCTTTTCATTCAAATAAAGTTAGATCTAAACAATAAAAAATTTTAATTGCTCATGGGTAAACCGAGCTATATAATAAAAATCAAAGTTCTACCTAAATTAATTTATTTATTCAATATCATAACAATCAAACTACCAAAAGAATTTATACAGCTAAAAAAAAATAATTACAAAATTCATCTGGAAAAAGAGAAATTTAAGGATATCAAGGGAGTTAATGCAAAAAGAAGAGGAGGAAGAAGAGAAGGAAGAGGAGAAAAAGAAGCAAAAGGAGGAAGGAAGAGGAGAAAAAAGAAAGAGAGAAAGAGAAATAGGAAAAGGAGAAATAAGGGGAGAACAAGGGAAGGAGGATCTCAAACTCTATTAAAAGTGATTATTATCAAAACAATCCAGATTGGCTAGGAAATAAGAGTGATGGATCAGTGCAAAAGATTAGATACAAATTATATTATAGTATTTGAACATAGTAGTCTAGTATATGATAAATCCAAAGATCCAACCTTTGGGGGCAAAAAGGTCTTATTGAAAACTACATGAAAAAACTAGAAAACAGTAAGGCAGATAGATACCAGGCTTAGACCAGCATCTCATACCATAAAGCAAGATAAGGTCAAAATGGAAACAAAATTTACATATAAAGTATGATACCATAAGCAATTTAGGAGAGCATGGATTATTTTACCTATAAGATCTATGATAAGGGAAGAATTTCAGACCAAACAAACTACAAGGAGTATTATAAAATGTAAAATAGATCATTCTGATTATATAAGTTTTGACAAACAAAACCACTGAAATCAAAATTAGAAGGAAAGAAGATAACTTAGAAAAAATGTTTGCAGCAAATATCTCTGATGAATTCCTCATTTCTCAAGTATATAGAGAACTAAGTCAAATTTTTAATAACAGAAGTCATTTCCCAATGATAAATGGTCAAAGGATATCACCAGACAGTCTTTGATAAAGAAATCAAAGTTGTCTATAATTGTATTTTTTTTAATGTTCTCAATTGCTATTGATTTGAGAAATGCACATTTAAACAACTCTGAGGTTCCATTTCACACCTATCAGATTGGCTGATGTGACAGAAAAGGAAAATGATTAATGTTGGAGGGGATGTGGGAAAACTGGACACTAATACATTGTGGAGAGCAATTTGGAACTATGACCAAAGGGCTATCAAAATGTGCATACCCTTTGATTCAACAATACCATTGAGATATTTGTATCCCTAACAAAAAGGGGAGGGGGGTTAGGAAGAACCTATTTAAATAAAAATATCTATAGCAGTTCTTTTCATAGTGGCTAAGAAGAGAAAATTGGGGAGATACCCATCAATTGGGAAATGACTAAACAAGCTATGGCATATAATTATGACAATATTATTATGCTATAAAAAATGATGTGCAGGATGATTTCAGAAAAACCTGAAATTACTAATATGAACTGATACAAAATAAAGTAAGCAGATACGGGAAGCATTATACACAGTAATAAGGGAAAATATTTATACTTTTTCTAGTCATATCTTTGAAATTATATATTATTTTAACTTTGAAATATCTTTTTTTTATAAAAGCAAGAATGATATTAAATAGCTAAATGGAAATGGGAGAAAAGTCATTGTGCCTCTAAAATAAAGAGAGATATAGATTATATAAGGTTTAAGATGATGGCAGAGGAAACTAACCTCTTGAGGATACTTGTTGGTCAATTGTTTTCAGTTGTGTCTGATTCTTCATGACCCCATTTGAGAGTTTCTGGGCAAAGGTTCTGTAATAGTTTGCCATTTCCTTTTCCAGCTGATTTTACAGATGAGGAAATTGAGAAAACAATTTGCCAAGAGTCATATAGCTAGTGAGTGTCTAGAGCCAACTTTGAATTTAAGAAGATTAGTATTCCTGATTCCAGGCCTGACACTCAATCCACTGTATCATTTAGTTGCCATAGATGTCCTAGGGATATTAGAGAATCCTGTTTGGATTTGGAATAAGTAACAGGCCTGGCCCTAATAGAGTGAAGAAAGGGCAAAGTATATAATATATGTACATAGTCCTAGGCGCATGTGAGTCTATATTCCCATCAGAATGATTAAGTAATAATGTTCAAATTTCTTCCATTAATGCAAATCAGAATTTTTTTGGAATCTATAGTCTTGAAGAAATAATAATCTGGGGTAATAAAAAGTTAACTGATTTCCCCATGATCAGATAGGACACTCCAAAGTGGGAATTGAACAAAGGTCTTCCTCACTCCAAAGATAGTCATTTATCCACTATTGCATACTGCTTCTTATTTGAAAAGGAGGGAATAAAGAAGGAGTGGTATATCTTTTTTTTCCTTCTCAAAGTAAAAATAGGAATGAAAAAATCCTTCTTGTTTTGTTTCTGCAGTGTTTTCCAGCTAAATGTAAAAATTATATTTTGACTTTATCAAATAGAAACTATAACTGAAACTAAAAATGTATTCTTTTTTCTAAATTTTAAAAATTAATATATTTTTCTACCAAGAGTTTTAGGAACAAATGAAATTTAGAACTTAGCTATTTTAACATTTGAGATTTTTAACAATTCTCTTTGAAAATTAAATATTTCATTGAAATACAATTTATAGGAGCACAAACCTTAAATTCATCTGAAACATATTAAAATCCTAATATATTTACAATTAATATTGATTTGATTAACATTATTTAATATGTAATGAATTGAAAAAATTCAGTTTTTTAAAAGTTAGCTTCAGGGAATAAAGATATTCAAAAAGAAACTGATTTATAGGTAAATAGATAATCGTTGTGTTATTTTTTCTTCAAATTTGTTATAAAATGGATTATTACCATACCTTTCTCCCTGCCTATCTTTTTTCCCCTTTGTGTTTATTTTCTTTTCCTCCTGTTTTCCTTTCTTTTCCCTTTTCTTTTGTTTTCTCTCTTCCCTTTTCAATTGGATACCACACAGAATTTAAGCAATGCATGTTTCATTTGTTCAGTTTATTAAATAATAATGCTATACATCTATCTTTAAAGCAGATCACCTAATATACATTTTCATTATCAATAATAATAAAGTTGTTGTTGTTTTTTAAAATTTGGTTTTCTATCATGGTCTTGGTTTTCCCTAAACCCAAATCATAAATGGTTTATATTCTAGTCGGAAGAGTGGTAAGAGTTGATAAAGATGATTAAATCATGTAGAAAAATGTATGTGACATTTCTAAATATTTAAGCTTCAAGACTATATTGTAAACGCTAGACAATGTTTTTAAATCTTTTTCAAAATGCCTTATGTTCTAGGAAAAATATTTCAGTAAAGCAATAAGAAATACAGAGATGTTCACAGAACATGCAAATTGACTAAATTCCCCTCAAGATGTAATATTCTGCCTTGGGAGAAATCCTAGATAATAATATGTAAATTGTAACTGAATGAGAAAAATGAAAGGTAGAGAATGAAAGATAAACATCACAGAGATATAAGGCAGACCTTTGAATGTATTTGATAGCTATAAAGAAATAACAAAATAGCTTGACTAAAGTGTCATTTAATATGGTATGTAAATTTAATTCACATAATTAAATTTACATTTAAAAAACATTTAAAATTACATTACAAAATGCTATTAATTTATATTTAGTGTTAATATTTACAATATTCAATGACAAAAATAAAACAGATCCTGCATTCGAGGAACTACATTCTCATCAGGGATGAAACAAAATACACACAGTAAAATAAATTTTAAAATATAAACAAAGTATTTACCAGAAGTTGGAAGTTAGGGATAACAACCGAGAGATACAGAACTGAACAGACTTTTTGTAGAAAGTGGTCAAGTTTAAATTTGAAAGAAGTTAAGCATTTTAAGAAGTTGTCATAAGAAATAAGTTCATTGTAGGCAGAGAGGAGAAACTTGCAGGTGTCTAGATGAGAGATGGAATGTTGCCTATAAGGAACAGAAGTCACTAAATATAATGCTTCTAGCAAGATGGATTATCTCCAGGCTTTTACTATTTGCTCTGCCTTTCAGATCCCTGGTCACTGAAATTAGATCTTTTAAGACTCTGAATCTTGTCCTCTAGGCGCTTTGCAACTGAATTCTCTTATAAGGTAGGGATGGATGGGTGATTTACAATTAGAATATGACCCTATTGAAACCAAGGACTATCTAGCTTTTCCTTTTGTATCTCTGGTATTTTGAATAGTCCCTGATGTCATTTTGAGAGTGCTCAATAAATGGTCTTTGATTTATAATGTAGAATGTGGGAAGAATAGTGTACAGTAAGATGAAAAGGGAAGGTGGAGTCAAATTGACTTTATTTTATTTTATTTTCATTTTCTATTTTTTCCCTTTTTTATTATAGCTTTTTATTTACAAGATAGATATATGTGTAGGTAATTTTTCAGCATTGACAATTGCAAAATCTTTTGTTCCAACTTTTCCCCTTCTTCCCCTCATCCCCTCCCCCAGATGGCAGGTTGACCATGTTAAATATGTTAAAGTATAAGTTAATTACAATATATGTATACATGTCCACACAGTTATTTTGCTGTACAAAAAGAATCAGACTTTGAAATAGTGGACAATTAGCCTGTGAAGGAAATCAAAAATGCAGGCAGACAAAGATAGAGGGATTGAATTCTATGTAGTGGTTCATAGTCATCTCCCAGAGTTCTTTTGCTCAGTGTAGCTGGTTCAATTCATTACTGCTCTATGAGAACTAATTTGGTTCATCTCATTGCTGAAGATGGCCAGGTTCATCAGAATTGATCATCATATAGTATTGTTGTTGAAGTATATGATGATCTCCTGGTCCTGATCATTTCACTTAGCATCAGCTCATGTAAGTCTCTCCAGGCCTTTCTGAAATCATCCTGTTGGTCATTTCTTACCGAACAATAATATTCCATAATTTTCATATGCCACAATTTATTCAGTCATTCTCCAATTGATGGGCATCCATTCAGTTTCCAGTTTCTGGCCACTACAAAGAGGGCTGCCACAAACATTCTTGCACATACAAGTCCCTTTCCCTTCTTTAAAATCTCTGTGGGATATAAGCCCAGTAGGAACACTGCTGGATCAAAGGATATGAACAGTTTGTCAAATTGACTTTAAATGCCAAATGAGAGTTTATATTTTATTTCCTGGAATAATTAGGAGCTACTAAAGCTACAAGAGCATGGAAGTGATATGGAAATAACTTTTTGGTAACTGCATAGAAAATGAATCATAGAATAGTAATAGATATTTCAGTCAAGAATGTCATTAAGAAAGCTGAAAGAAAAAAATAAGTGCTCAAATGTAAATGATGGTTGAATAAAAAAGAGTTAAGTGGACAGAAACTAGAATTATTGTAGTTGTATAACTGGTACAAATGGTAGCATAGAGTGCTAGATCTGGAATTGAGCAGACCTGAGTTCAAATATGGCCTCAGACGTTTATTAGCTAAGTGACCATGGGCAAATCATTTAAATCTCTTGTCTTAATGCACTAAAGAAAGAAATGAAAAACATTCCAGTATCTTTGCCAAGAAAACCCCAAATGGGATCACAAAGAGTCAGACAAGACTGAAAAATGGCTAAATAACTCTGATGAATACTTAACTGAGACTTATTGTGGAAAGGGAATCTGAAAATGGTACAAGTTGGAAATATGGTAGCATCTGAGAAATCATTCCAGGTGGTAAAAATCACAGGTTTTTCTAGGCATTTATTTATTTTGAAATATTATAGATGAATAGTTTACTTCCTACAGTGTGGAAAGACTGACGGAATCACTATATATATATATATATATATATATATATAATTCTACCAGCTTTCATTCTCTGTCATAATCACTAGAAACTACTTTTAGTTGTTATGTTCTTTAGGCTAATGGAGGTTTGACAGCTACTTACTGTCAAAGTCATTAACAAAATTGTGGAAAATATCTTCTAGAGTGGATCTTGAATAATAATGCTTAATCACAAACAGATCTATTGTATAAAATTGTTCTTGCTCCTTATCTGTTAGCACTTTTGTGTACAGTTTATAACAATGGTGTCTTGAATTTGCTTTATAATTCTTTACTAGTTTGCCTCATCTATTTCAGTAAAAGAAGTGAAATGAATGTCCTTTTGACAATAGGGTTAGGATTCAAATTATCTGTTGATAACAGGATCTAATCTAGTCTTCAATTAGATTTTACAATGCCTATAATAAAATATTGCCATGATCATAATTCCTTCTTAAAGAGAATTAAACTTTTTCCCTCTCCCCAATGTTTCTGTTGCCTTCAACAATCTAACATTAAAGGCCCTTTGAAATCTGGGACTATCTTCAATTTAATTTAATAATAGTAAGAACTTAGTCTTCAATGTGTACTTTACTGCTCCAGGTACTTTCTATCTTTCTAAATTTATCTCATACTGCTACTCCCTATATTATTCCATATCAGGCATTCTAATCTCGGAGTAATACATATTTATATAATAGTTTTTCAATATCATTGGTATCCTTTATAATCTTATGTAATTTTTTTCCATAAATTTAAGAACAATATTCTGAGAAGTATTCTAGGTTTTTAGGCTTTACCAAATTATCACAGTTGTCTATGATACAAAAAAAAATTAAATTAAACACTCCTCTTTTTTATTCAAGTCAAATGGATCACTCTTCATATTTCCCTCCTTTCATTCCTCCTCCTTCATATCTCATTCAGAAAAGTAACTCTGCACCAAGAGTAACTGTTAATGAAGACCTCAAAGTAATGATGAGACTTTTTTTAAGTCTACCACCCAAATAAATATCAAAATAGACTAATTTCTTAATACTTGAAGATCTGTTGAGGAACTCTCCTTTTCACTTCCTCGTCTCCTCCTTCATTCTTTTTTCCCCTCTCAACCAATATGTCTATCTTTTTTTAGATTGAATAATACAATCCAAGTTATTTTTTGCTTCTATGTGGCCCTTAATTGTTATTTTTTCCCTTAAAAGCAATCAAGATGCTCAATAAAAACAGTTTTCTGCTCTACCTTCTACTCTCAATTAAAAAAAATTAGGTAATAGAATAAATAACACTTTTTTAAAATATCCTTAATAGATTTTTTTTAAAAAGCATGGCAAAAACTGTTAAGTTTTCCTTTTTTTAGTGTGAAATATACTGACATTTCATACGTGCAATTTTGTTGATCTAAAAAGGCTAAGGTAATTTGCAAATAATTTGCAATTATTTACATAAACCTTCACTCAATAGTTGAACAACTAATTGCAGTTCAAATACTGTCTTCATAGAATTATGACAAACACATAACTTCTACTCTGAGAGTGGTATTTGAGATTTCAGAACCAGAAAATCCCTGGTGGAAGTAATGAGACTACCAAAGTAAACACTTCATTTCTGAGTGATTGCTTTCATATCACATTTTCCCCATGCAACAGAATTAAGACATCCTACCACATCAGAAGTATTTCTTGCATATGAAAAAATAATATATTTTATCCATCTAATCTCTGGAAGCAGTGAATTCTTTACTATCTTGGCATGATAATCAGCAAATGATACTTAAATAAGTTTATAAATTGACTTATTAAAATAAAATGCAATCCAGACAGAAAAACATGTGAGAAACACATAAACAAAAAAATTCCAGAATGATAGTATCTAATTTATCTATATTAATAAAGAGATGCTATGATTTTTATCATCAATCTCTCTCTCTCTCTCTCTCTCTCTCTCTCTCTCTCTCTCTCTCACTCACACACACACACACAGAATAAATTAAGCATGCTATTTCAACTCTGCCAGAATAAAAAAGAGTATTTTATAAAACCATCATACAAAGAAAAAAACTCACTTTTCTAATTAAATGCATAATCATGGATGCAGATCCATGTTTCGCATTCTAAATGGCTTCTACTTTAATGAGCCATTTGAAATGAAATGGTTGCCTGCAATTAGACATCTGCAGTCCAAGGAAAGCAAGCCAACTATGCAGCCTAGCTGCCAGAATTACAGTGCATTCCTCTGCAGGACAATGAGAAGAACAGATAATTGTAATTATAACATATACATCCTTAGTGTTCTGTGGTTGAAAGAGTGTGCACAACAAGAGTTCTTAATATATTTAATTGCTGATAGCTAATAAAGGGTTGTCAAAAAGGGCTGTTTTTTTAATGCATCCCTCTTCCATTAGCAATAGTATCACCACCAACTGATAATATTCATCCAATATCCACCTCAGCACAAGGACCTAAATGATAGGGAAAAAAAAAAAAAAAGACAACTGGTAGTTCAACTTCTCCTTCTACATTCAGCACTATTTGCCTAGTATTAAATCTTGTAGTCTGTGGACTTACTAATTTAAAGACAAGCATTATGGAAAACAAAGGCTTCATTAGGGCCTTTAGATGACTTGGGGTTTTTAAAATCTGTGCTAAAGAATTCAATATGTGTTCAATATATTGATATTGTTCTACCAAACTAGAAAACCTTTGAATGTCAATGACTATGTATCTACATATCTGCCTTCTCAGATCAATATTAAAGAAGTTTATCACCAAAAGATTGTACATCAAGAAATGATATTGGGAGGAATAGGGTGGGAGGAATGGTTGGGAGCACAGAAAATCATTAGATGAGATAATAAGAAAAGAAAGGGCAGTGATTGACTTTGGAGGAGGAAACATTCACACAACTGGAATTGCAGGTCTTTGAAGTATTAAAATTCAGATCTGTCACAGATATTTTTCTTTCCTGGATGATTCAATTGGTACAAGTGCCTGGTCTATTTTACCAATTTGGGAATTTGAAATCTAAAGGCTTATCTCCAACATTAATGGATATGTTATAATTGGCAAAATCCATGAATAGCCCTACAGATCTTACCCTGGATTTAATCTTATAGACATTACATAGAAACCTAATACACACTAAAACTTAAGTATGTGGGTACATTATGCCTATAATTCTATAAACATATGAGACCTATTATAGGTCAATAAACCAATTGCTTTCTCATGACATAAAGGTGATTCAGAGTTCCTGAAATCTATTTCGGGAAGAGGATAAGCTCTTCCAGATACTATAATCCTGGGAAGGTTTCCAGCATAGACCTAGCAACCAACCTTTTTGAGTTTGGCGAAGTTCATCATCATTATAAAATAAACATTTTTTCTCCATCACAACACTCTCGTAAGATATATCATGGCGAGTTGGGAAAAAGAGTTTATAGTCTTCATTGCTGGAGCCATAACAATGAAGGAAAAGAAATTTTGAAGGATTAAAATATATAAACACACTTTCTACAATATACATACATATTCATCTCTCAATTATTTATATGTGACTTTTCATCTGCACAAATATAATATTCATTAGGGCAGTAAAAGTATCCTTATTATTTTTGATGTCCCATTCAAAATTTAGTACATTATTCTTTATGAGATAGGTTTCTTATTTTTATTCTTTCTGCCTCCAATCCAGAAATAATGGGAATTTGTCTTCCATTGCAACACATATAAGGAATTTACCTGTTTTACCTTATTAAATTATTTTCATTTTATTTTCAGAAAAGCTATATAGTAGTCAGACAGAAAAGAAGAGGGAAAACAGTGAAAAGAGGCTAAACAGATCACAAAGCATTGTGATTAAAAGGTGAAGGCATCTATTCCCAGAATAAAATTAGGCCACAGGGAAAAAACTGTGCAAGATGGGAAAACAATCAAGTCCACCTGACCCTATAGACTGAGCCTGGTTTAACAATACTGTTTCCATTATTGGATGTTTTCATTTGAAATATGAAAAGAAAATGAATAGACACACCAAAGATGACATTTTAAAAGTTTCATTATTCCAAGATTATATACAACACTTTCCTTTTGAACTCAGATAATCAAGAGACATTTATATATCTCCCCACAGCATTTAAATCCTAAATGGATAAAGATTTTTCTTGTACTTTTCTACTCAGTTATTTTCCATATGTCATTGTGTCATTAGATTAAATATTAAGTAATTTGGAAGGAAATGTTTAACATTAGTTCAAGAAAACATTTTTGTAGGACAACAATGCATTTTTCTAATAAAATACAATATAGCAATGATATGTAAAGATGGTTTACTTTTTATCTGTGAAAGAAATCCCCAGAATTTAGATAAATTGTACTTAAAGAAGATCCAATAATTTTGTTTTGCTTTAAGGTCTTTAAAGGAATGATCTAGCAATGCATCATTGACTATTAGTGGGAAGACATTTTCTCAAGAAGAAAAATGAAACACCTACACTACTTCCATTTTATACTACTATGCAGGAGCTTTAGAATTCTAGTTACCAAAATTATAGTAATTTTTAAAGCTTTCAAGCATAATTTATTCCCTTATTTTTGAGTGAATTTTTTACTCCTAAACTTTAAATACAATAAAATAAGCAAAATGGAAAAAGTCTACAATTTATATTTCAAAAACTGAAATATATTTTCCTCATAAATTCAGTCTACAATTTATATTTCAAAAATTGAAATACATTTTCCTCATAAATTCTCATTCTTCCCTTTGTTAATTTATGGTGAAGGCAGACAATTCTAAAGAGTAAGAAGCATGTGTGGGACATTAAATAAAGGCTTGCATAATTATACATCTCTTTCTTTGCATTGTTCAAATATGAAATCATTACTGTAGCATATTTGGTAATATGGTATCTTCTATGTGTGTTTTAAATTCCATCAATAACATTCCTCTCTTTATTTCCAGATACTTTAGCCATCAATGTAACTGCCTTTGATTCTGTTGCTGTCTAAACAAGCAATTATGAATGTTTATGCTCTGTGCTGTCACACTTGATTGATTCCCTATTTGTCAGCATATCTACATTACAAGTTTATTATCAAAGCTCAGCTCAAATGAATTCATGAGGACATTATGCATTTGTAGGGTTTGTAAGCATTTAGATGACAGTTTTTAGTTTCAGTAGTTTCTGTTGACTACTGGGCAATCACTGTTCTAATCTTCTGAATCCACAGATGCTCTTACCAAGTATTTCTTGGCTGCCTATAAAAAGCACAGGACAACCAATTGTAACCATATTTAATGAGGAATCAATGTCTTCTATGAATATCTTTTGCATAAGACTTTATCCAACAAATAAAGACTGTTCTTCCAAACATTCTATGAAGAAGAAAATCATTATATTTAGCCAGGGCTTACCTTTCCTTTTCCCTCTCCCTCTCTCCCTTTCCACTATGCCTCCCTCTCCCTCTCTACCCTCTCTCTCTTTCTTTTTTTCCCATCTTTTCCTCTCTCTCTGCCCATGAGTGTGTGTGTGTGTGTGTGTTTCACTTTCAAGTAAGATGCACATAAAAAAACATATTCTCAAATTAAAAAAAAAAAGTTATCACACCTATATTAACTGATTCAGGCTTAAACTTCACTAGTTTCATTATTCTATTTCATATATCAAAAAAAAAAAATAACTACATATAATAAAAACCTCAGTGAAACTGAATATATGACCATAGTGAAATTTACAATACAGATGTGAGAATTTATCTTAATAGTAGAAGTTTTTCATTTTTTTTCTGTTGACCTAAATACAATTGAATAATTTTCAATAATGTAATTATTATATAATAAAGATAAGATATTGAGGCAGAGCAAGAAATCTTTCTGGACTCTAGATCCATGTTCAAATCCTGCTTCTGACATTTTCTTTCTGTGACCTTGGACAATTCATATGACAAAATCACAGACTAAGAGTTGAAACAGATCTCAGCAGCCATGTGTCCAACATATATATGAAAGCAATCCCCATAACATATATGAGAAGTGGTTGTCCTAATTTTGCTTAAAGACTTCTAAGGAAGATGAACTATCATCTCTCTAAGCAATTCATTTTACTTTTTTGACCACTGAAATAATAGATTCTTGTTCCTGACATCAAGACTAAATTTGCCACTACAATTTCCATCTAATTTCTTCCACTAGGATGAAATGGAACAAGTCTATTTTTTCTTAATTTGACAGCTTTTTGAATAACAGAGATGGCTATCATGTCTCCTCTGAGTCTTCTCCATGTTAATGTCCAGTTATTTCAAACAATCATCGTATGATAAGGACAATGGGCCCCTTACTATTGTGGCTGATCTCTTCCAAACTCTTTCCAGCTTATCAATTTACTATCACTTCCCCCACCCCACTGGGCCTCAGTTTTCTCATCTGTAAAAGATGAAATGATTAGATAGTTTCTGAGGTCCTTCTAGTTCTGGATCTATGATCCTATAATGTTATTTTCAAATCAGAGTAAGTTCCTTGTCAATATTTTGTAGGAAGGAAGAGTAATATTTTCTAGCTATAGTACTGGAAACTTGAAAATGTTGAAGGATAATAAAAATAATAATGCCCATTATTTTCCATGTGATAGGCACATAAAAAGTGTTTGTAGAATTGAATCAGATCTTTAAGAAAGAAAAAGCAGATACATAAAGTATATACTAGAGCTAAACTTTATCACTGTCATTCTTAGCACTGTACTGTCTGTAACAGCTGTGTTAGACATTTATCAGTTATTTTACTGATAAAGAGAAAAATGTTTCTCTCTCTTACAGAGAAAAATGCTCAATCATTTTGCCTTTTCTCCACCCAAAGAAAAGCAAAGCACATACGTGCAGTAAATTGTCAACTAGATGGAAAATATTGCCAGCTGCTGAGTTGTATCTTACCATATTTTAAAAGCAGTATACATTCAGCTCCCTGAGGTTATGGCTATGTGAGAAGACAAAGAAAACTGGGGAGAAATAGAGAAATAGGAGAAGCAAGAAAAATGCTAATTTCTAAACCAGAAATTAGAATACAACTTTATTTCAAGTATTTATACAATCCCACTGGACCTAACATTCAAAATAGGAGAATCAAGAACTCTCAAGTATTGTCTAATAACAATATTGTTCCCAAATCTTTTATCTAAGGTGAAATTTCCCCTTTACGAACTCTGCCAAGTATGATTTAAGAACGAATATAACATTTTCTAGACTTCCCTATATAATGAGTGTGCTGAAAATTTCAAATCTCACCATATTACAAAATGCCAAAAATTATTTTCGTCTCATGTATAAATGTACCACAAAGAATTTTGTAGCTTACACTTATTCTTTCTTCATTCCTAAACTAAATATTCATACAAAAGTAGGATTATGTTTTATTTATATTTGTATCCCTCATGGCTTCTAGAATAATGAGAGTTCAAAAATATTTGCTGAACAAATTATTTGAATGATTTAAATATCAATAGGAAACTTATAGAAATTCATTTTTATAGATCTTTCAAGGGAAAAACTATTTCACTTTTGCTTTTATATCTATAGGATCTAATATAGTCCATGGCACATAGTAGCCATTAAATAAATGCATGTTGATTGATTGATTGATGCATTCATTCATTCATTCACAGGACCTAGACCTAGAAAGATCCTTACATATCTTCTAATTGAACTTTTTTATTCACAGGTAAAGAAAATTATACCCAGAGAGACTATGTGCCATGTCCAAGATCACAAATACTAAGTAAAAGAAGTGTTATTTGAACTATCTTGATTCCCAGAAGCATGTACAAACTTAGATGTGCTTTCATTCACACAAAATTAATGTAACCTTGGAAAAAGCCTATTTAATTTGAAACTAGAGAAACTTGAATTTAAGCTCCAGCCCTGACATACAAATTATAAATATGGATTAATCATGTAGTCTCTCAAAGCTCCACAGGGTAAGTAAAATATTGCATAAACCATAAAGTTATACTTAATATTATCAATAATAACAGTATAATGATGCACATAATATTTAATATGGTACAACTAAGATAATGCTAATAGTAATCTAATCATTTTTACTAGCTTCAGATAAGTTCTTATCCTGTTATTTGATTTTTTTTTAATTCAATACAATATGGACATGGAGATAAAATAACTGCTTTTTGTAATGGAATAAGAGAATTAGAATATAAGCTCATACTCTAGATCAGTGGTTCTCAAAGTATGGTCTAGAGAATCCTGGGGATCTCTGAAACCCTTTTAGAAGGTGTACAAATTCAAAAATAGTTTTTATTTCCAATATGGTAAATGTCTATAAATATAATCCAGATAAACAAAAACGCTTTGGAGAGATCCTCAATAATTTTTAATAGGATAAAGATACTGAAAACAAAAGTTTGAGAACCACTGCTCTAGGTTCACTGAAAACATTCTCAGTTCAAAGAACAGTAAACAGCAGACAGGAAAGAAGGAGTGAATTGTATTTCATTCTATTCCTGCATTATTGATCTCCCTGATTGTATCTCTATAACTTAAAAGCTTTTCATTCCATATGGATTAAGGATTATGGATATCTGGGATTGTTACAGTGAACAAAAATTATTATTATTGAATTTTGTATTACTTAAGGTTGTGTTCGGGCATTTATAGACAAATACTATAGTCTTTGATAATGATATAGTTTTAGTACAATTCTTTAGTTGAGTTGTCTGGGATACTGTCAGTATTTTTGGCATTGGGATTTCTCATATATTGTCAATAATAATAATAAATAACAACAATGATAGTGATAATGATTATTATTACTACTACTATCTACTATACACAGACTGATAGAAGCTATTTTTCTTGTGGAATTACGGTTTAATTTCTTCCCCCATGGAAATTAGATATATTTCTGAATATATAATAGGCTCAGACTTACCAAGGTCTCAGACTACAAAAGTCACTTTCTCAATGATTGAATACAGAAGGAGCTAGAATAGAGGACTCTTGAAGTTTAGCTGGTAAATCATCATGGATAAAGCAAAATATACATGATTAACTGTATACTGGCTTGATCAGGCCAAGTGCACTCCAGATTATCACCTGAAACCATCTTAAATCACAGAATCAATATGAAAGTAAGCTTTAAATTTATCTAATACAAACTCCTCATTTAACAAATGAGGAAATTAAAGCTAAAAGATGATAGAAGAGAAGATGAGGAGAAGGTCAAACATTTTATCTGAACAGTACTACCTACACTCCTATAACATTCATTTCAAGATCAATTATTTGGATACTTAAGGGAAAATAGGAGTCAATATATGCTTAAGTCATCACATGTCTATGTTTATATAATAAACTGTAAGGCCTTATCAGATAGACATTATGTCTTATACTCAATTCAATTAAGTAAGGCATTGTGTGAAGAATAGAAAGCTGGGAAATAATAATCCTTACTGATAAAGATCATACAATCCAATAAGAAATTTAGACACATATACAAATATGTATGAGAAAATTGGGGGAAAAAAAGGAATAAAAGGAAGATGCAGAGAAAGTGCTATACACACATAGATATTGAGAAGAAAGACTTTACATTAAGTTACAGGAAATCAGAGAATGCTTTGGAAAGAAAGTGCCATCTGATATGGCCCTTGGGGGGAAAAAATACAACAAATAGATATGTGGAGGAAACATTTAAGGCCTATGTGAATGTGTGCAAGGGGAAGAAAGTAACTCAAGATTAATGAACAGCTATTAATCAGGAATGGCCCCATTCATGCTCACTTTATTCTTAACTTAATTCACATTCTAGACTTCTTCATTTCTTTACCAATTGTCTCACCTCTTCTTAGACATTTTTTCTAGCACCTCTGCTTTCCCTTAATAAAATATAAGCTCCTTAAGGGAAAGTTATCTTATTTACTTGTCTCTGTATTTCTAGTGATTATCAAGGTGCTTGTTACATAATAAGTATCTGATAAATTATCTATCAAATACAATTTAGGTGGAACATAGAAAACTGACCTTGGATCAATGCAAATGGGTGCATCTAAATACATATATAAATATTAAATGAAGAGGATGCCTAAAATAATATTTGCAAAATTTTCAATTTTGTTGAATTTAGCTTTTCATACTAATGGAAATAGATATCCTAATTGTAAGAATTTCCTATCTGTAAATTTTCACAATTTAAATGTTCTTTCTACTGATAATTCTCTCAATTCATGGAATTTGAACAGATATTAAATATTATTTCTAATTTGCATTTCCATTAAAAATCATCAAAAATAGTGCATAGCATATCCATAGCCTTGGCCCTTATGATAGAATAATTTTTTCCCAGTTTTCCCAAGACTGATAGTGGGAAATCCTATTAGTGTTCTTCAATTAGAAAATATGAATGCTAAGCACAATTTTGCCAATGAACAGGAAACTAGTACAATGAAAAGAAAATGTGATTGAAAGAAAGAAAATCTGAGTTCAAGTCCTAGCTTGAACACTTGTTACATTGCCATATTGGTCAAAATATTAACATCTCTCTGAATTTTATCACAGATGAAATGGAAGTATTAATACAAGCCATCCCTAACACAAATGAACTGTGAGGAAAGTACTATTTTTTTTTCCTTTATAGGACTACTTCAGTCCTCTTATTGCTCATACCATGATGTTAAAGAAATTTGCGTCTCTACTGTAGCCTAAACTAATCAGAAGCATTAATTATCATATAAGAAAAATTTCAAAATCACTGTGGAGAAAAACAAAAAAATATACTGCATATCTATTTTAAGTTATTGATTTTCATATAATAATTAGAAGTTATACTAATAGGTAAGCTCTTAGTTGGAAAAGTATTATTCATTTTAAAGGTGAATTGTATATTTTATTTTAGAAGTATCTGATACTATTTATTTGTCATGGGAACCTCCACTCCCATTTAGCAAACCAAAGAAAGAAAGGGGATAATGGAGAGAGCATAAATAGTAATATCAGGAATTGTTTTCAGCAACCCAGTAAATAATCAGCTTTGTGGTAGTCATAGAGAGCTTTGTTTAGAATCAGTAATATTTGGTCAAATCTCACCTCTGAGACATATGGCCAAGGCACTTAATCTCTTACTATTCTAGGCAATTCTTTGTACAAAATTTATAGAGAAAGTGTTGATCTGCTTTGGGGAAGAGGAGGATATTTCCTTCTTCTTGGGCTCCTTATGCTAATTATATCTACAAAGACAATCCTTATTCTTAGTAGGTTTTATTCCATGTAAAAAGAAAAAAGGGTGAAATTTCAAAACTTTATTGCATTTGGAATGGGATAAGTGTGGATATTCCTCCACTGATTTAGTTTGTAACCCCTCCACTCTTTGTCATCCTATGCAATGTTTGCCCATGTGTGTAAATCCTCTATAAAGAGTCTTATTATCAATTTATCAACCTATTCTGCCCCAAACTCACCATATAACCAAACTCTTTTACAGCCATGCATGTCTTGAATATCTCATACCACTTTCCACTTGCAGGTTATCATTGCTGATAAACCACAGCCCGCTTCCATTTCATCTTGCATTTTTCCATCATCCTCAAGTTTAGGTCACCTGAAATTTTGATTATTCTAAGACTGTCATGATTTATGGTTCACACTCACATGTCAATAACAGGAGGATCCTGATACCAAAAAGATAGGTTTTGGGGAAGGTGAGCAACTTGGGATTGTTGATTGCAACGAGCAATTTCTGAAATGTGATTCAGCCCAAATTTTTCCTCCTATAGGTTCTTATTTGTAAAATTGCCTCATTAATTATTATGAGGGAAAAAAGGCTATTTAACTTTCTCTATTTTAGTGTTCAAATATAATCCATAGCAGAATTGTGATTCATTCTAAATTACATAACATTATGAACTGGGACTTTTGTGTTCTTCACATACTATCATTCACCATTTATCAGAAGCAATTCAGTGACCTAGAAAAAAAAATTAGATGAACAGATTTTCAAATTTCTAGTAATTAACAAACTCAAATTATGTTACTAAATATTGTGCAATTCACTCTCATTTGAAGATTTCTGAAGTAATGTTCTTTATCATAGATTTTACAGTGGAAATTTTTTGTCATTTTAGCTAACATGACTCATAGTTGAAAATTGTTATGCCTACAGCAGACTTATAAATTCGGTCTCTTATTTGCATGCATTTGAAAATTTTACTTTTGCAGTTTTCACAGACTGAATTTTAGTGAAATAATGGACCTGCAAAGGAAATGATGAGTTTTGAACTTAGTGAGTCACTGCTTTGTCAATTCTGCATTCTTTGAAAGATGATTCTGTTAATCCACTATCATCAGGGTGAAAGTTTAGAGTTCTTGAAATAGTGACTATGGCTTTAAACTAATTCTTCCATAGTCCCTCATTGAATGATCCATGTGGAAAATGTTATGTAATAAGACTAAGTTATCTGGACCAAGTGGAGACTGAAACTTCATTTTTGTGATTTTTTTATAAATAAAAAAATAAAGTGAAGAATTTCATGATCACACTTAACCCAATAAGCCCAGTTACCTAAGTATTATGTAATATCATTGCTGTAACCATCATTTTACTTGCTTATTTAAAAAATACCTTCATAATTTACAGCCTTTACAAATCCATATATAAATAATAAACTCAATGAAGCCAAATCAAATTAAATCTAGCAGTCAAGAAGTAGCCACCTCTAAAATGTGAAGCTATAATTGAAGTTGCATAGGAGAGAAAATAACGAGTTTTGAGGAGCCATGAATAAGACTTGGAAAAAAAAAAATGATAGTTGATTTTAAATTAAAGTTTCAATGGGACATTACAACAGAGAAGTAAAAAATGACATGAAAAGGGGAGACATGTGGCTAAAATTAAGAATATGTTTTTTCAATCTACTTTCAAATTGTGGCTTTGAGTACTTCCTCTTTTAGAACTTCAGTTCTCTATTTATAAAAGATAAACATTTTTATTTATATATGGTGTTTCTATCATTACAAAGTAAGTCCCAAGAGGACAGTAGATGTTTTTGCTTTTCATTTATATCCCTAACATTCAAGTTTTGCCTAACAAATCCTCATATATTATAAATGCTTGTTGATTGATTGATTGACCACTTGCTTTCTATATCATCCTTGACTACTCACTCTCAGTCATCATACATATTCAATCAATTATTAAATCTTATTTGTTTCTCCAGAATATCTTTTGTAACCACACCCTTCTTTCTATTCACAAAGCCTCTCATAGTTTGAGTGGTTTATTACGTTTCACCTACACTAGTGTAATGGACTCCTAATTGGTATCCCTGACTCATATCTTTCCCTAATTCCCTCATTCAATCTATCTTCCACACAACTGTCAAAATGATTTTCCTAAAGCACAAGGCTGATCCAAACTAATGCATAAATTTCCTGAAATAGTCTGATTCAAAATCCTCCCCATCCCTGTCCCACATAAGCTCTACTGTTTCTTTATTACTTCTAAGATTAAAAATAAACTTCTCAGTTTGTATTTAAAGATTATCCCAAACTCTTCCTGTCTTTACAGTTATTTTATATACAATTCCTCTCTATAGAATCTATTATCCTGTTATGCTAGCCTACTTAATATCCTTCAGACATGACATTCCATCTTCTATTTCTATGCTGCTTTTTTACCAGCTGACCTCCATGACAGACATATTCTCCCCCCTAATCAATAAGACATAAAATTCTGGCCTTGTCTTAAGACTCAGCTTAAATGTTACCATCTTGAGAAAGTCATATTCAGTACCTGAGATTTCAGTTCTTTCCTCTCTAGTTACCCTCCTGCTACTCTGTATGTACCTATCAAGTATCTATCTGTGCATACCTTATCTGCCCCCACCTCCAGTTAAATCTAAGTTCTTTGAGGGTTGAGACTAGGTTTTTTCTTTGTATCTCCAGTGCTTACCAAAACACTTGACATATAGTAAACTCCCAATAAATGCTTGCTACATTGCTCAATCATCATAAGAACACGATGAGGACAAATAAGATGGCAGATATCTTTGCACTAAGTTCTTTTGGAGAGAAACCACATAAGTAATGAGATACAGAAATGAATTTTTTTGGTAAAATAATGAGACAGATTAACATGCATGTGCTTTGTACAAGATAAATAGAAAGAGCAATTCAAAAGAACATGTAAATTGGCAGTGGACTGAGAAGGCTTAGACATTCTAAGAACAGAATAGAAAATAGATACAGTTTGAGGAAAATTGTGATGATAGAGCCAAAAAATAGAGTTTGTGTCAAAGTACAAAAGCAACAGCAAGATTATATGATGATCAATTCTGAAGGAAGTGGTTCTTTTCAACTGTGAGGTAATTCAGGCCAGTTTCAATGGTCTTGTGATGAAGAGAGCCATCTGCACCCAGAGAGAGAACTGTGGGTACTGCGTGTGGATCACGATATAGTATTTTCACTTTTTTAAATTGTTGTTTGCTTCCATTTTGTTTTCTTTCTCATTTTTTTCCCTTTTTGGTTTGATTTTTCTTGAGCAGCATGATAAATGTGGAACTATATATAGAATAACTGCACATGTTTAACATATATTTTGTTACTTGTTGTCTAAGGGAAGGGTGGGGAGAAGGAAGGGAAAAAAATTTGGAACACAAGGTTTTACAAGGGTGAATGTTGAAAATTATCTATCCATATGTTTTGAAAAAACTTTAATAAAAAAAAAGCAGGAAAGTATATTAAAAGTACATTTTTAATGATAATTAACAAAAGTAAGGGTTTAATATATAACATAATTTGAATTAAAAGTTAGCAATAAAGAAGTCTCAAGGATAATTTTATTACCATTTGTCCCTAACATTATTGCCCCAAATAAAAGAAAATGATCAAAAAGAAGGCCTCTGGAATGTTGGAGAAAGCCTCTATGGAGGGTTTATGGGGAAATATGGACGATAAAAACACAAGACATAATGATTTGGAAGGCCTACAATCTGCACCAGAAGAGAGAATTTCCATGTCATTGAAGTTACTGAACAATCCAAGTATAATCATGAAAAGAAAGTACTTATGCCAAGAATTACATATTCTAAAATGACATCATTCAATAATCTAAAATTAACTAAGCACCCAGAAATTGCATATTACTGTGCAAAGTAGCAAAGCCAGGTAATAAGCAACCACATTAGAAAAATATCTCATTATCCTACAAAAGATATGAGTGGATAAACAAAATTGTAAGTTAGAAATCAAATTTATCTGTGATCCAAAAAATAAAAATCTAGGCTTTTTGACTGGAAGACTTCTGTATAGTGTGAAAAAGAACTATTACGGGATTTTTAAAATCCTAATTCATTCAAATGAATACATTCAAATGAAGGATAAAAATAGTTCATTTTTATATTGTATTGTAGTTTAATAAGTACTTTTTTATGGTCAAGGAATATGAACAGACAATTTTCAAATGAAGGAATTAAAGTCATTTCCAATCATATGAAAGGCTGTAAATCATAATTGATTAAAGAAATAAAGAAATACAAATTAAGACAATTATGCACATCTCTCAGAGGGGTTTAAGATGACGGGAAAAGATAATGATAAATAATGGAAAGGACATGGGAAAATTGGGACACCAGTGCATCATTGGTAGAGTTGTGAAATGATCCAATCATTCTGGAAAGCAGTGTGGAACTATGCCCAAAAGGTTATAGAACTGTGCATATCCTTTGATCTACTAGTGTCAATATTCGGTGTGTATTCCAAAAAGATCACAAAAGAAAGAAAAGGATCCACTAGGCAAAAAGGTTTGAAGCATCTCTTTTTGTAGTGGCAAGGAACCAGAAATTAAGTAGGATGACCATCAGTTGGGGAATGGCTAAATAAATTATGATATATGATAGTAATGGAATAATATTTCTCTAAGAAATTATGAGTAGGCTGATCAGAAAAGCCTGAAAAGACTTAAAACATGAACTGATGCTAAGTGAAGTGAACAGAACCAAGAGAACATTGTATACTATAACAAGATTATGGGATGATCAATTGTAATAGACTTGGATGTCCTCAAAAAATATGGTAATTTAAGGCAATTCCAATAGATTTGTGATAGTGCCATCCACAGCCAGAGAGATTTTCACAGGTATTCCCATGAAGCCTTCAAAGATGATTTTCCCCAATATTCCAGAGGCCTTTTTGTCATTTTCTTATAGTGCTTCGCAACAGTGCCAGAGACAAATGGTCAGAAAATTACCTCACACAAACTCTTTGAGGTGGGGAGCATATTTTTTAATCCTTTTATCACTAATTCATAGAAATACAGATTTAGAGTCAGAAAATATGAATTTGAATTCCACCCATGCCATTTACTAGTTATGAGATTTTATGTCATTTAACTCCTGTAAGCTTCAAGTTTTCCTTATTCGTTTGAATGGTAATAAAAATACATGAACTCTGTTTGACAGGATTATTGTAAGACTAACACTTAAAAATCTATGAAGTATCATCAAGTTCATGGGTATGCATAAGGACTTGTGTGTTCATGGAAAGAAAGAGAGAGCCAAGGTCAATGGGAATTCTCTTCTAGGGTGTGCTGACAACACAGTACACAATCCTAATAAACCTATAATCTAACCTCTAACATTATGAAGCCCTAAGTATGGAGGGAAGAAAGGGGGAGGGAACAGGGAAAAGAGACAAAAGGGGGAAGGAAGGAAGGAAGGAAGGAAGGAAGGAAGGAAGGAAGGAAGGAAGGAAGGAAGGAAGGAAGGAAGGAAGGAGGGAGGGAGAGTGGGAGCGAGGGAGAGAGGAAGATAGAGAAAGAAACAAACAGAAATACAAGAAGGGAAAAACAGTTCTTCTTTATCTGGGACAATTTCCATCTTAAAATAAATGTATAAGATTTAACATATCAAATTTGTCTTGCACTTTAAAGTTTACAAAGCATTCTTAATTTAACAATACTGTGAGATACATATTATAAGTATTATTAACCCAGTTTGTTAGATAGGGAAAATATGCCTCAGAGAGTCTTACTGACATGGGCTACTAAGCAGGGGTTCAGGATATATATCCAGGTTCCTGATTCTAACTCTACATAGATTTATTATAAAGAAATCCAAATTAAGCAAAAGTCTGCCCTCTGCAGATGGTGGAATTTATACAAAACGGGGCAAAAATCACAGCTAAAATCACATAAGAAACAAAATATTAGATGCTATTTCTTTCAAATATGGTCAGAAGATAAGAAGAAATGTATCTAGAGCACAAATATCAGTAATATAATATTATTAATAAAGATAAAACTTTAATAATTGATGTAGGTCAGGCTTTTTTACTTTGCTGTTGGAAATATTTGAATTTATAGTAGACAGCATGAATATGCCTTTTGAAGAGAACTACCAAATGTATAAACCAGCATTTATTCAGAAGTAATCACTTTATACTAAAATGTGACAAAAATAAGTAGCTTGACCCAAGGTAGAGAAGCATGTAAGTTTTTTAGGGAAAAGCCTTCTGTGATGGGGAGGGGGATGGAGGGGGGGAAGGAGTCATTTCAAGCTATATCAAAACAGCTTGTGCTTGATTGTGAAATGAAAATAAAGAGCATAGCCATCACCATAGAGTTGATGACTCTAGGAAGAAAGTCAATGGACTATTAAATAGGAAATCATCTGTTTTCAGATTTTACTTCACCACTATTACATTTCTCCAGTGAGCCGTTATCTGGTGTAAGGGGCCTTAATCTTCTCAATTTCTAGCACAAAATCTCCATGCATTTAGCATAGCTATTTCTATCATAATGTGCAATCACCCCCCCCCCCATAAGAAATTCTAACTAAAATAAATGCTCTCCCAGTATGGTGCCACCATTATTGCCTTTAACTGCCCACTGAACTCCACAGACTTAATATTATTCTATTACAGCTTGTTGAAGGTTTCATTATTTAATCTTGGTCTACTTGATGATGCCTACTTATTGTGATAATTTTCTCCTCTTCCTATATTTTCTTATAGAACATAATCTTATTGGGTCAAAGAATAAATATAAATATGCAAATTACATCATTCCAAATGGTTACCTAGAGCTTTAAGTCATGTATGTGCTCTGACTAGCACTGAAAGTTTACTTCAACAACTCCTCTACTCTGGGTGCCATTCAGTTAGTGATGAGAAGTCATTGAAAATATAACATTGAAATAAATTGCCTTCTAAAGGTTTTGCCTGCTACTTACAAAAACACAGCTGCAAGATGACTCAGAAAAATGACTAGACCACAAACTAGAAAGACTTTGGACAATTATGAGTTCATCAAAAGAAATAATTTTCAGCATTAACTTTTCAAAAAGTACATTTATAACACTACTGGGTTTTTTGTTTTATTTTTTTTCTTGAACAGACAGGGGAATGGAATTGAGGAATAACAGATAATGATAACTAAAATTTCTATTGTACTTTAAGATTTGCAAAACACTTTATACATATTATCTCATGTGAATTGCATGACAGCCCTGGTTGTTAAATAATTGCTTCCCCCATTTTATAGATGAGGAAATTGAGACTGAAAGAACTTAAATGATTAAAGCTAATACACATCAAGTCAGATCTATACTGGTTCTAACTACTCTACTACTATGGCATCCTGCTTCTAAAATCTAACATATTAGATATGAGAGGCAATAATAATAATCTTATATATAACCTTTAAGGTTTTCATAGTGTTTTTTACAATTATCCTATAAGATAGGGGATATGTTAGCATCCACATTGTATGATAAAGAGGAATGTCTATAGCTCTTATATATCTATAGCTGCATATCAAATAAACACATAATATCATGTTATATATACATATATAAAATACATATATGAATGTGCACGAATGTTTGTGGCAGCCCTCTTTATAGTGGCTAGAAACTGGAGACGGAGTGGATGCCCATCAGTTGGAGAATGGCTGAATAAATTGTGGTATATGAATATTATGGAATATTACTGTTCTGTAAGAAATGACCAACAGGATGATTTCAGAAAGGCCTGGAGAGACCAACATGAACTGATGCTGAGTGAAATGAGTAGGACCAAGAGATCATTATATACTTCAACAACAATACTATATGATGACCAGTTCTGATGGACCTGGCCATCCTCAGCAACGAGATCAACCAAATCATTTCCAATGGAGCAGTAATGAACTGAACCAGCCATGCCCAGAGAAAGAACTCTGGGAGATGACTAAAAGCCATTACATTGAATTCCCAATCCCTATATTTATGCCCACCTGACTTTTTGATTTCCTTCACAAGCTAATTGTACAATATTTCAGAGTCTGATTCTTTTTATAAAGCAAAATAATGTTTTGGTCATGTATACTTATTGTGTATCTAATTTATATTTTAATGTATTTAACATCTACTGGTCATCCTGCCATCTAGGGGAGGGGGTGGGGGGTAAGAGGTGAAAAATTGGAACAAGAGGTTTGGCAATTGTTAATGCTGTAAAGTTACCCATGCATATAACCTGTAAATAAAAGGCTATTAAATAAAAATTAAATTAAATTTAAAAAAATACACATATGAAGGCTAGAAAATTGCTCAAAGTAGTGTGTATATGTGTATAATGCATATGTTCAAATACACATATCTAATTCACTTAAATGTGCAAACACATATGTGTATCTTATGGTATATGGATAGGTAAATGTATTTTATATATTTATGTATATTCATTTAAATTTTGTAAAGATAAATCATTTTTAATTTATTGTATCACAGTAATATAAAAGCAAAACATTTAATAAATCAAATCAAAATCTTAAAATAACAGCTAACAGATAGCACTTTAAAACTTGCAAATTGTCTTACATATTTTTATTTCATTTTAACTTCAAATTCTTGTTCTACTTTACACATAAGGAAACTGAAGATGAACAAGGAAAAGTTACTTTCCCACTGTTATATATAGCCAATATGTGTCATATATGGGAGTTAAAACCAAACTTTCCTAGCTCTAAAACTTGCTATCTACTGCCTTTTAAACTGCTAGTTATTTATAAATTATAAAAAATTTAGTTTTATTTTCCCTGAATCTCACTGTAACAAAACATTGCTCTTTATCATTTATTCTGGTCTAAGGGAAATGAATCATTTCACCAAACTCTCTTCACTATGATGTCAAATATTTTTCTAATTTTAAAATATTCTGTGTTAAAAGATATAAAGATGTAAATATATATATATATATATATATATATATAAGTGGTTTGTGTTTTAATATATTGTAGTACATGGAATAAACATTTCTCTGAGTGAACCCTAAGTATAGAAATGGAGGAAAAAATAATAGAATGATATTTCTGTCCAAATTAATTTCATAGAAACTCAAACAATGAGCAAAGATGAAAGACAATAATAACTCTTCATTTTTGAGTTTCACCACTCACTGAAACTCTCTCATCTCATTTGCTTTCTCCACCTGCTCCCTTTTGTTCTACTAGGATATTTTCCATCATTTTCATTGATTTTTCCTAGTCACATATTCCTTTTCCCCTTTCATTTTCATCTATTGAGTTTATCCCTCCAAAATACAAACATTGGCTTTTCTTTCTACATAAATTCATTTCTGTCATAAATCAACTCAATTTAAAAAAGGTAAAGTGTTCATTGTTAAGAAAAAATGAAGACTTTTTTCATATAGATAGATATATATATATAAACACACAGACATACTAGATAGATAGACAGACAGATAGATAGATGGTAGATATAGATATATGTAGATATATAAATGTATTTCTAAAGATATTATCTAGATATCAGGAGGCAATGTATTGGAAAGAGTTCTCTTGGAGTCAAGAGACAAGTCCTGGTCAGGACTTTGCCACATAACAGCTGAGAATTATTTCATTTCAAATTATTTCATTTCTCCAATACATACACTCCATATATCACAAAGCTTGTTATAAGGATCAAAGATGATAATATGTCAATTAGTTTGAAAATGTTAAAGGAACATATGTAACTATAAATGGTTACATATATCAGACATCCCCGTAATGACCACCTGCAATTTAATTTTAGCCCTTTGAGTTACCTTTCTCAACATATTAGACTACAGAGTTGTGCAATCATCTAATACACTTTTATTTTATAGATGCAGAAACTAATATTTAAAGTAATTAAGGCTATTAGTCCAAGTTATATGGCTATTTAATGGAGAAGTGTAGGCTAGGATCAAATGTCCTTTTTTTTTTCCATTGTACTATTCTTTCTCTCTATTTTCTACTTAGAAAAAATTTAAAAGAATTGCAAAAAAGTCATATGAGTTTGAGGATGCAAACACTGTTAACATGGCTTACAGAGATCAGAATAGTTACACAGAATAATCTACTCACAACTGTTAGGCTGTAATTGTGAGAAAGGAATAGTTTATTAGTAGTCAGAAAAGTCAATAACCTTGTTTCACAGTCTCTACCATATATACTAAAGCCCTTTGAGTTTAATGTATCTTGAAGGTATTTATTGAACATTTGTTCTTTAAATTGAAGGGCAAATTAGATTTGTGATTACAAGAGAATCTGACAGAGAACAGCTCACTTCTGTAAAGAGATATTTCTCTTACTCCTCCAAACATCAGACTCAATTGCATCCCTAGCCATGTTTGTTCTATAAATTCCAGACAAATCACAATTTTTCACCAACAAACTAACCAGTGTTAGTGATCTGCTCAACGACCATTAATTATGAAGAGATGCCTGAATGAGACACTGTTGTCTTTCATTTACATACTTCAGTCTTGAACAATATTAACCTGAAGAGTCTACAAGTATCCTTACCAAATTAGGAAGAAGTAAAGAATGACCCCAAGATGTCAGGTGGATCTCCTATGACAAACTATAGGAGAATATAAACAAGTGTTACATATAATGGGCTAGCATGGATGGGTTGTGACCTGCATCATGGGCAGGAATATCCAAATCAATAAGTTTACTATTTGAGTATTCAAATGGGCAAGATTATGTTTGGGATCAATCATACAAAGATGTTCAGTATTCAAAGACAAAAGAACTGCTTCATAGAAACTTACTATGGCAACAGGGAATACTGAGGTTCATCTTTAGGGAAGACACAAGTAAAAAGACCTTCTGCCCCAAAAAATAATATGAAATGGCTCCCCGACTAGAGAGAATTTATAGAAGAACTCAAAAAACAATTCAAAATCAAATGAGAGACATTGAGGAAAAACTAAAAATAAAAAATAAAAACCATCCAAGAAAAATAAGAAGATTATGGGGGGGGGGGGAGTTAATTAGAAAAGGAAATACAAAATCTCAAAGATGAAAACACTCTTTGAAAATTAGAACTAGGCAAGGGGAAGCCAGTGAAATTATAAGAGACCAAGAAATAACATAACAAATTCTAAAGAATGAAAAAATAGAAAAGAAATGTGAAACATTATAAAAATGACATATCTAGAGAACAAAGAAGAAATATAAGAATAATTGGATTGCCTTAAAGTTGTGACAAAAAAAATCCTTCTCACAATAATGCAAGAAATAATAATAATAACAAAAAAATCCTGGAGTGATAGAACATAAGGGGAAGGTAGAAATAGAAAAAAAATCACAAATCATCACTTCAACGAGAGCCTTCATGGAAAATACAAAGGAGTATTATTGCCTACTTTTAAAACTCCCAGATCAAATAGAAATTTTGCAAGAAATGAGAAAAAAAATAATCCAAATACTGGAACTACAATTAGAATTGTTATCAGCAGTCACAATACAAGACTCCATGTCCTGAAAACATATCTTCTGACAATCAAAAGAAGTAGGTCTGCAGCCAAAAATATCAAATCCAGCAAAATTATTTATAATATTGAATGAGAAAAAATGGACATTCAACAAACTTGCAGATTTTCAAGAGTTTCTATCAATTAAATCTGAACTTAATAGAAAACTTAACAATAAAAGCCAATATCAATTTCAAGGAACTCAACACAGACAAATTGTTCAGTGTTTTTTACATGTGAAATGTATATCATATATTTAAGAATGACATAAACAATAGAGTAGCTCAAAAGAAAGATTGAGGCACAGTTATGGTAAAAATGGCAATTATGTTATAAAAATAAGATGCAGAGGATGAATAAACACAGAAGCATTAGAGGGAGGAGGAGAGCTCATAGTTCTGAAAACCTTCTCACATTGGGAATAAGGTTAAATAGGAAAAACTCCATATATATCATGAAAAATATACCATCCTCCAAAATGTTTAAAAAATTAAGTGGGGAGGTATGGGCAAATGGGGAAGCAAAGAAAGAGAGAAGACAAGGGAGGGATCAATAGGGGGGTGGGAATGGAAGTTAATTCTAGCAAGACAAGGTATGGAGCAGAATCAAAGTAAAAAGTTGTCAGGAAAAGTAAACAAGTGTATGTGGAGAGACAGTGTGTGTGTGTGTGTGTGTGTGTGTGTCTGTCTGTCTGTCTATGTATATATATATACATCTATACATAAATATATTCTTTTTTAACTACAGTCTACTTGGGAATGGGAGGGATGAAAGGGGGGGGAAATAATAAAATAAATACATAGCAGAGAACAAAAAAAACAATTTATAAGGAAGTAAAAAAAGATAGGCACTAATGAATATAATTCCTTTTACTTATATACATATTTTCTAGTATTTTGTTGTTAAATATTTTGAATTCTCCTTGATGTTCTTTGGGCACATGGCAATGTTCTCTTTTGTTTTATTTTATTTTGTTTTGTATTCCTTTTCTATTTTTTCTTTTTTTAATAAAATAAATTGAAATTTCAAAAAAGAAAAAAAAAAAGATGGTCAGTATTCATTTCAGCCTTTCTTGTATTTCCTTCCTATACTTCTTTCAATCCTATATTTCCTGAGAGACACTAGTAATTCTTCAAAATTTATATCCCAATGAAGACCATCTGAAAACTTCTACAAGAATAAATAGCTCAGGAGTTGTTCAGGGAATCAAATTTATTTGCAGTCTAATTCAAGGTGTTGACTTGGGTTTTATAAAAGCAATTGCTGACCACTCATGAATTTAAGAACTCCAGTCAAACTAGCATTTGTTGGATTATTTGACTGCATTTGTCTGCAAAAGGACCTTTTTTCCCTCCTAATCTCTATTTTCATCCATTAGAGTATTAAAGCAGATTTTAAATGCAATTTTTCTCCTGATAAAATCATATTTTTCAGGTCATTTTAATTGCATAATTTTATTCATTCCTATCTTAATTGCTTCATGTAACATTTTATCTGTGTTCACATTTGCATTCTGGGACAATGCTTCAAAAGTCTGAATTTTTAATTGAATAAATCAATAAACTAATTCTAATATGAAAAATTTGTTCCACTTAATTGTTTTCAAGTGCAAAATAACTATAAATATGCAAAACATTATGGGGAAAAGGTGAAAAACATAATGAAAATAAATTAACAACAAACAGATCTGAATAAGGAATTAAGATTTGGATGGTTAAAAAGAAATGATATTAGGAACATCGTATAATCTTAGAAATGATTAAGACCAAGGCCAAATGATGGCACAAAACAAAGAAGTTTTTGTATTTTAACAGATTTATAGGAAGAGAAATTAAGAACACAACATTATCATTTTTAAATAGATAGCTTTTTTTCTCCCTAACACTTCTCCAGTATGGAATAACAAAATTAATTCTTTCCTTATAAAGAAAGAAAGATGTTAATTATTCATACTCCTGGATAAAATTACATTCCAGGTCACACAGGTAATAATTGGCAGAGGCTAGATTCAAATCTAGATCTGATTCCCAATACTTTCCATTATACCATACTACCTCTCCATACACATAACACAGTACTGTTGAGTTAACTGTATTATCTCAATCAAATCACTTCAATTCTTGTTTTCCTAATATGCATACAAACATATATGTATTACAAAAGCAACTTTTGGGAGTTATCTTCAAGGCCCATTCCAGCTCTAAAATTCTATGATTCCCAATATGTTTTATGTTTTCCTTTTCTTTTACCTAGAGAATCAGGGGGAAAGATTTATGCTAGTTAAGAAGTCAGCTTATGTTTCACTCAGGAAGTGAACTTTTCCTGACTGGTTTATCAGATCATAGGATCAAAGGTTTCCAACATGGAAAGAGAATCAGAAGTAAAGGTTACCAATAGAATCCCTCCACTGGATAGAAAATAGCAATCATTAAATTAGGGCTAGAATTGAGGAAGAATTGAGTTCAGAGATCTGGAAACAGATCTCTGCTTACTTGGAAACAATTCAGTAAGCTCCTTGGGGTAAAAGACTTTCATTTTTATGGTTATTACCTTTAGAGACTAACAGTGCTTAGTACATAGCAAATAATAAATGTTTGTGGAATTGAACTAAATGCAAAGTATAATGCTGGGCTCTACAGATGGGGGAAAGGGAGGGAGAAAACATTTGGAATAAAAGGTTTGCAAAGGTGAATGCTAAAAAGTATATGCATATATTTTGAAAATAAAAAGCTAATAAAATAAAATAAGACCTTCTAACTCTGATTTAATGTTTTCTACAATAACAATAATTTCTTCTTACTTAATCTTTAACTTTTCCTATTTTCTTGTCTTTATTGATGCTTCTTTTCTAATACTTTAAAGTGATTGTTTCCTGAAGTTTCTCCACTTAGCATCTTCTCTCTGTACTCTTCACATTGGGATGTAATTTAGTCTCAAATCTTCCAGTAACATCTCTAACAAAATACCTATTTATTAATACCTCTAACTTTATTTCAGAACTTATACATCACCATTTCTGTCAGGGGCATCATCATGATCTATTTCCCATTTCTCCATGTGCTTTTAGTTTCTAAGTGAATGGCATGAGAAAGACGCAATTTATTTGAGTTTGTGTGCTTATACCCAGAGAGAAGAACAAGGAGAAATAATAAAAGTATACAGAACAGGATTTAGGCTTGCTGTAAAGAAACAATTTCTTAACATTTATCCCTATACAAAAAGAGAAAACGTCTGCTATAAGAATAGAACCATTTGTTGAATTTGTTATAGAAAGAATTCTTTTTCAGGATAATATTGAGTCAAGTTTCCCTTAAAGTTCTTTCTAAATATGACATTCTATAATTCTGTGCTTCTGTGAATGAAAAAAAATTACGATTATTGCCAACCTCCTCCTGCAAGAAGAAACATGAGAGAGAAAATGACCAAAATAAACCAGAACTAGTATGCTAGGCAAAAACACAAAAATCTTTTAAGTGTTCTTTCTTGTTTCCCTTTCTATCAAGTAGGGCAGTCAATGGAAATAGTGATTTTCTAGTATTTCCTAAAGAACAAAAGACAACTCAGATGAAATATCTCTTCATCTCTATTTCTCCTCCTTAGTTCCTCCCTCTTCCTCAGCTCTTTTAACCTGACATGTCATGTCAAGGTAGAAACAGGGAAGCCCAGGAGAAGTAATCTAAATTCTAAATTTCTAGGATTGCTGTTATGTCTCAGCTTTAGGGTTCCTACGAAAAATGATATTACCAATTCAAAGAAATCATTTTAATAAATTTGTATATTTGCTATGGACTTAAACATTTTCCTTAAAGTCAGTTAACATGGTAATTATTTTTAAATTATCTTGTCATTGATCAAATTGTCTTTTTTTTTATTCAATTAGATTCAGATGCCTAAATGATTTTTTGCCCAAGCAGTCAAAAGTAAAACACTTAATAGAGTGGAGGAATTTGACCACAAGGTTTTTTTTTGTTTTATTTTGGTTTTTTTTTGGTTTGTTTGTTTGGGTTTTTTTTTAAAGAGAGGAGTCTTTTACAGAATTGATAGAGAAATGCAGTCAATGATTTTAACAAAATAGATTTGGGAACAAATCTTGTTGGGATTATTATAGAGAGTCAACACCAATGGATTTAAGAATTGCCAAGAAAGAGCAGGGCACAAGTTGAAATTAAAGAAAATGTTCTTACAATATGCTTCTTAAGCCCATGGATAAGACAGGTAGCCAGGAGGAGCTAAGGTTTGAAGATGCCCCATATTTCTGGTAATAGGTCTATTCTCCTTTCAAAGAAAAAAAATAGAGAAAATACAGAGCAAAGGAAGAATAAATTCTTCTCTTGAATTCCATTAAGATTGAGTTCTTATTCGTGGTCCACGGACCACCAAGGATTCCATGATCTGAGGGATCAATGAATTTGGATGGGGAAAATATTACATCTTTATTTTCATTATCCTCTTATCAAAATTTAGCATTTTTTCCAATTACAAATGTAGGCAACAGATATTATTTTGAGAAGGGGTTCATGGACCTCACCAGACTATCAAATTAATATGTCACACACACACACACACACACACACGCAAAAATATTATGAACCCCTGGATTAGAAATACCGTTACAGACACTATTTTCTCAGTGGTATGGATAGTCATATCTTTCCTTCTAATGATAAAGTCAGTCATTAATTAGAAAAATGAATACAAATATCAGAGAATAAAGGTTCACAGGACATCTGCAATTTTGATTCTTGTAAAATTGTGAAATATCATGATTCACATTCATATTATTATGTGGCAGCCAGCAGCTTAGGAACATTAGAAACTGCACAATAACCTCAATGGAATCTAACAAACTGTCCCTATAAAATTCTAGGTTCAACTCACTGTCACTCTGCAGCACCTATCTGTCCAGTTTCTATCTACTAATGGACATCTCACAAGGTTTTTCATCCAACAAAATTGTTATGATAGTTATAAATTCTCATTTGTTGCATTTTCTTATCAAATCTTCAGAATCAATCTGTGAAGAAGTTATTTCAAACACTTTTCTTCTTTTTTGAGAGATGAGAAAAATGAAGCCCCCAAATAATATATATATATATATATATATATATATATATATATATATATATATATATATATATATCATGCCCAGCTACTAAGCCAAGCAAGAACTCAAACCCAGGTGATCTAATTCCATATCCTCTGCTCTGTCCATTATAGTAGTAGTGGTGGTAGTAGTGGTAGTAGTAGTAGTAGTAGCGATATTGGTAGTGGTAGTAATAGTGGTAGTGGTAATGGTGGGGAGATAGATCACTCAGTGGATTAAATGCCACATCTAGATTCAGGAAGACTCATCTTCCTGAGTTCAAATTTGGCTTCATACAGGTACTAGCTATATGATCCTTGGCAAATCATTTAACCCTGTTTGCCTCTCTAAAATAAGCTGGAGAAGGAAATGGCAAACCACTCAAGTATCTCTGCCAGTAAAAATAATGAAGAGTTAGGACTGAAAATGACTGAACAACAAAGTGATTGTAATAGAAGAGCAGCAGAAGCATTTGTATAACATTTTGCAAATAGCTTAACAAATATGAACTCATAAGAAGGAATTTATGACCACAGGAGTACTAGAGATTATTATTAATCACAAAATAGATAATTTTGATTATATTAAGTTAAAAATTTTTGTACAAACAAAACTAATACAGACAAGATTAGAAGGGAAGCAATAAACTGGGAAAACATTTTTACATTCAAAGGTTCTGATAAAGGCCTCATTTCCAAAATATATAGAGAATTGACTCAAATTTATAAGAAATCCAGCCATTCTCCAATTGATAAATGGTCAAAGGATATGAACAGACAATTTTCAGAGGAAGAAATTGAAACTATTTCTACTCATATGAAAAGGTGCTCCAAATCACTATTGATCAAAGAAATGCAAATTTAAGACAACTGAGATACCACTACACATCTCTCAGATTGGCTTAGATGATAGGAAAAGAAAATGATGAATGTTGGAGGGGATGTTGGAAAAATGGGACCCTGATACATTGTTGGTGAAATTGTGAATGAATCCAACCATTCTGGAGAGCAATTTGGAACTATGCTCAAAAAGCTATCAAACTGTGCATACCCAGTGTTACTACTAGGCTTATATACCAAAGAGATCTTAAAGAAGGGAAAGGGACTCAAAATATTTGTGGCAGCTCTTTTTGTGTGCCTAGAAAATGGAAACTGAATGGATGCTCATCATTTGGAGAATGGCTGAATAAATTGTGGTATATGAATGTTATGGAATATTATTGTTCGGTAAGAAATAACCAACAGGATGATTTCAGAAAGGCCTGCAGAGTTACATGAATTGATGCTAAGTGAAATGAGCAGAACCTAGAGAGCATTGTACATGGCAACAACAAGACTATCGAAGATCAATTCCGAATAGACATGGCTCTCTTCAACAATGAGATGATTCAAACCAGTACCAATTGTTCACTAATGAAGAGAGTCATTTACACCCAGAGAGAGAACTATGGAAAATGAGTGTGGAACACAGTATAGTATTTTCACTCTTTCTGCTATTGTTTGCTTGCATTTTTGTTTTCCTTCTCAGGTTTTTTTTTCTTTCTTTCTAGATTCAATTTTTCTTGTGCAGCAAGATAATTGTATAAATATGTATACATATATTGGATTTAATATATACCTTAACATATTTAACATGTATTGGACTACCTGTAATCTAGGGTATGAGGTAGGGAGAAGGAGGGGAAATTTTGGAACTGAAGATTTTGCAAGGGCCAATGTTGAAAAATTACCCATGCATATGTTTTGTAAATAAAAAGCTATAATAATAATAAAAGAAAAAAAATTTGCTCAGAAATCCCAGATACTAAAAAAAAAACAAATATGACCTCATTTCCTACTCCCAACAACTCCAGGAGATACCCATTTTGCTAATAAGAAAAGCAAAGCTGACAGTTTAAGTTGCTCAGTCATACAGCTAGATAGTATCTGAGACTTGATTTGAAGTTTGATCTTCCTAATTCTAGATTCAGTGCTCCATTCACTTTACTATCTTACGGCCATATTATTTCAGTGCAATTAAGGATGCTATCATAAGCAAGTATTCTAAGATCAAAAGACAATACCACATACAAACATTTTGGAAGAAATGACTTATAAGTATCATCTAGTGATTGAGAGGTGGGGCATTTCTTGCTACTTTGTATGAAAATAAGTGCTAAACAAAACTGTCAGAGCCATAATGTGTGAGTCGAGGAAGTTTCTCTACTAATAACTGCTTTAGATGTCACATTTCCACTAACAAGTTTCCTCTCTTCATCTCACATATAAATTAATATAGCCCTTTGACATTTAAATGCCAACTACATGATTAAAGAAACTGCACTGGGCAGATGTATGGCACTTTGTTTCAAAAGACTTGTATTTAGAATTATAGATGTACAATCAACATAAACCAGTTGAAAATGATTACTCATCCTCCTGAATCCAAATTATTTTTTTGCAAGGATTTTTTAGATGTTATTATATTTTTATACATTATATGCATATGCTATATGGTCACTAATATTATTGTACACATTTTAAATAAAAGCATTTTAGATTTGAGAAACCAGAATTCAAAGAAAAACACAAGCCAAGGGTTATTTATTTTTGCTCATGAACTAATGTGTTCTTTTTCTTTTTTGCCACAAAGACAGGTGTTTCAGAAAGGAGAGTTCTCTTGTTTGTTCTTTATATAATAATTCAATTATGTCAAACCTAATATTACCATGTGACAACGCAGTAATTGTAAGTTTCTCTATTTCTATGATTTGGCATTTTACATCTACTCTTACTATTTCATTTTCTCAAAATTAATCCAAGACTGAACATATCCCATTTGGGTAAGCAACATATGGTGAAATATATGAGCATCATCTTCATTGTCTTTAAATATAAGTCAATGAAGAAGCGTTTAATCAGCTCCATTTTACCAAAGATTCATCACTTTACAAGGAATGTCCTACAAACATGATTCACCATTCCTCTTTGCCATCAGTGTGAATCAACAGTTCTATTGGCCTCCCATCTTCAGGATCAAAACTCTGTAACACTTCCAAAATTCTAATTAAAAAAAAAAAGATGATATTAACTACTACCTCCCAAAGTTTCTTTGTTGTTTTTTTTAAGTAAATTTATAGGTAAGTGAGCTGGTGCAGATAGAAATACTCTTATTTTAGAAAACTGTTTCCCCTCCATCTAAAATGTACCCCAATAATGATTTATCTTAGACAGATGGGTACATTTCTCAAATTTAAGTAATTGCTCATTTCCTTTAATAATCAGTTTGTTTCTCAGTGATTGAATTTGGGAAATAGTTCCTTATGTCTAACGAAAATCCATCATGCCATAAAATTTCTTTTCATCAAAGACAACAATATACTATACTCAAAACACTCCAACAATTTACTGTTTTATTAGCCAGAAGGTACAATTCAAAATTCCTGAAAAAAAAGGAAAGAAATAGCTAACATGAGTGATGCTTAGGAAACCACAAAAACTATTTAGCAGGCTAAGACATAATCTATCTATCTACTGATTCATCCAACAAATTTTTTTCTGCCTATTATGTGTAAGATATTGTGCAAGTACTATAGTACACTGTAGCTCCAGGAAATATAGAGATTTAGATGATATACTCCCTGATGCTTAAGAAGTTTATACTCTAGAAAGGAAACTAAGGTATCTGTGCACTGGTACTCCCACAGTTACCATCTCAGTACAATCCCTTATTATCACCCACTTAGACTATTAAAATAGCATCCCAACAGATCTTCCCACTACTTTTCTTCCCACTCAAACCTATTTTTCATAATGCTGCCAACCTAGATGTGGTCATATCACACTCCTCAAAGATCTTCAGACTCCCTTCTACTCACCTACTCAAGTTCAAATTCCTTTATCTGACATTTAAAGTCCAATCAAGTTATCTTCTATAACTTTTAACCTTTTATTATATTACTTTCCTTGATATACCTACTCTAACCAGACTATGATCTGTAACAATGAACATGCTCAAAACTCTCCTGCTTCTTTACCTTAACTCACATAATTCCCTATTCCTGAGATACCTCTTTCCCTTTTTTAATAACGACGAGGCATTCAGGGTAAGTAGGAAGAGAAACAAAATCATAATAGGCTGGTGAGGGTTGTGTGTTTTGGGTGAGGTGGGAATCTTTGTCCTTCAAATTTTGCAAAACAAAGTGTTATAAAAATTATTAGTAGTATAATGCTATTATTGAATGCAACTGACATATTCAAAATTTTTTCCACTACTTGAAATGTAATTTGAAGGACACAGGGCCCCACCTCAACCAAAATACATAACCCCCACTAGCCTATTATGGTTTTTTCTTCCTCCTACCTAGCCTGAATGCCTCATTATTATTATAAATTCGGTTATTACAACAGAATCAAGGCTATTATCCAAAGGAAGCTATAGGTAAAATGGTTCCATGTTAACTAAATGTTATGAGAAAGCCCTGGATGAAGAAGGGTTTCTATCTCATGAAATTTCATGAGATAGTCTTATTCTTTAGCTGCCTCCCATTCACACAACAGTAGCTATGGGCTACCTTGAATTCTTTATACTATTTTTAATTTTCTGTGGTAAATAGGAGGTGAAATAAAAGCCTAAAATAAAAAGTAAGATTAAAAAGGAGGTTAAAAAAATAAATAAAAAAGTAAACCTATATATATATATATATATATATATATATATATATATATATATAGGTTTACTTTTATATATATATATTTATTTTTAATATTTTATTAATATTATTGTTTATATATTTATATATAAAATGTTGTAATGTAGGTGTTTGGAAGGGCATATATATATATATATATATATATATATATATATTCCTGATTATATTCTGAGATGTCTAGAGGGAAACTTTGGTAGAGGTGAAAGAAACAAATTTTGTGATTCCCAGAAAAACAAGGACAATTAAGCCCAAAGAATAATTTTTGAGATGCCCCAAGACTGAACCAGATCTGTGTAAACCCAGAGCTTGAAGACCCAGATGTTGTCTAGTTCTATCTAGACTCATTTGCAGTTCCTAGAATATTTTTACCATCCTGATAGATTTCCAGTTGAAAGAATGGACAGGATTTTTCAATTATAAAGATAATATAGTAGTTAAAACAAAATAATATGAATAAGCATCAGAAGGTAAAAAAAAAAATCTTTCAAAGTATATGAGGTCTAAGCCCTCTTAAACACAGGTAAGACTATATGTAAGCTGTTCTAGACAAATGCTAACTATTATATATCCAATCAAGGAAGATGTCACAGGAAGGACATATTAGTAACTCATTGTAATATATAAAAATCTTAAAAACTTAATAAACTACAACATCTGACCAGCTCTCTATAATAGCACCAAGGAACACAATATAAAAGTGGTTGCTCTGCATGATGCCATCTTCTATATTTATCTTAGTCCTGACTACTTTTAGGAAGCTCTAACCCAGTTTTTTTGTTTGGTTGGTTTTTTGTTTTTTAATTACTGTGTGCGGTTGACTATCTTAAGTAAACTCTCCTATACTGTCCTGGAAGAACAGGGAAGACTTCTGTATCTTTTCTCTCTCCATGGGTGTTATAAATACTTCTCTGATATTTTAACTCAATAAGCACTTGTTATGTGCCTACTATGCACCCCACATTGGATTCTGGAGATAAAAAACAAAAAAGGAAACAGTTCTTGACATTGTAGAGCTATACATTATTATTTTCAGGGAGAGAGGAGAGCACTCACTCCACTCCCGTTGAGAGAGGTGTGAAAAAGGAAATAAGGATGGAGACTGTAGATCACAAAGAGCCTTATGATAAAACACTTGAACTGAGACTTAATATGGAGCTAGAGAGTCTAAGAAGTGAAGAGGGAAATCATTTTTCAGAAATAGAGAGGGATTAAGGAAGGCAGAACATGCAAAAAAAAAATGAAAGTAAAAAACAAAATAGCTTGTGTGGGCAACAACTAGTCATTTGGACTAGAATAGAGCTTTTTAAACTTTTTTCACTTACAATCCTTTTTCACCCAAGAAATTTTAATGACTTCAAGTATATATGTACATAAAATAAGTATACAAATCAAGCATTTACTAATAATAAATCACAGAGAAATTTATTTTAAAACAATTCTTTGATATGTATGTAATTTTACAATTTATTAAAGACAAAAGCAAGTTTGTATATTAATGAGATGGATGGGCTTGTTTGTTTTTACATAAAGAATTAAATCATGGCATAATATGTGAAATCTTTTATAGCTGCCAAATTTTTTGTTATACCAACATTCTGTTATGTGACCCTTAATGGATTTAAGAAACTTTGGCTAGAATATAGTGTATAAATGGAAATAAATGAAAAATGAGCCAGGAAAGTCAAATTTGCACTCAGTTGTGAAAACTTTAATTACCAAATAAAAAAATTCATATAATACACTAGAATAGGAAGCTACTAAATATTATTTTAGTTGATTTTTATTTATATTTCTTGTTTCATTAATGTTTCGTTTCATGAATGATATCCCTCCTTCTTTAAGAGTTAGATTTTATGACAAGGAATATTTAAAAAGAAAAAATATGAACAAACCAATCAACACAATGTAAAAAATCTGATTATATGGAATGTTCCACATTCACACACCACCACTATTCACCACTATAGAAGATTAAAAGAAGATACTTTTTCCTTAGGGCAAAGATTTTTTTTTCATTTCACTACACTCAGTTTTGATTATTTTGAGGTTGTTCTTTAGATACATTACTTTTATAACAATGTATATTTGTTTTAGGTAGACTCAATTTGCTTCACTTTGAATTAGTCCACAGAAGTCTTTCCATGTTTCTATGTTCATATTGTTTTTGAAGGTCTGGGGAGTATAATAATATTCCATTATACTCATATATCACACCTTGTTCAGTTATTCTCCAATAAATGGGCAACTACTTTGTTTTAAATTCTTTACTATCACACAAAAAAACTGTTGTTGTAAGTATTCTGGTATATTTTTTACCTTTCTTTTTTGACCAGTATTCACCATGGGGGATATATCTAGCAGAAGAATCTTGAGTGACAGAATGACGAGACCTGACATGTGTTAGAAACATCCTTTGGAGGCCATATGAAAGACTTATCAGAGAGGGGAGAGACTAAAAACAAGGAGACGAACTGCGAATATTGCAATAGTTCAAGTAAGTGAGGATAAGGACCTGAATTAGGATGAAAATCATGTGAATAAAGAGAAGGCTCTTAGAAATATTATGGGAGTTAAATTAATAAAACATGTCAATTATAAATACATACATATGTAACTATATGTAATATATGTGTATATAACATATATATGTATATATGCACATAAATAGAAATGTAATAAGATAATATACAATTATATTATCTTATTAGATGTGTTCCAAAATCATAAGGCCATCAAGAGACTTCTAATACCATCATCTGTCATTCATCATCCCTACCTTCCAACTATCTATAGCAATTTCCTATTAATGATAACATAACTATTAAATACACCCTTCAATTAATCTGATGACTCATTTCTGACTTTCACAAATAAGAAAGGCTATTACCTTGGGGCAATTAGATGGTGCAGTGGATAGAGCACCAGCCCTGGAGTCAGGAGGAACTGAGTTCCAATTTATTCTCATTTAACACTACTAGCTGTGTGACTCTGGGTAAGCCATTCAACCCCAGTTTCCGCAGGGGGAACAAAGTGCATTGCCCTAATGCTTTTGTTTTCTGATTTTATGTTGTGAGACACTGTTATATATTTTTCACTGCAAACAGTTAAACCCATAACATCTTCATTGCCCCAGTTTCCTAAAAATATGTTTATATATCTAATAAAAATACTTAACGTAGTTTTTTTTTCCTTTACAGCAGTTCTTATTAGCAAGAGTATAGGCTAAGTTGTATTTACTAATTTATGACATGCTTTCAGAGACTCCAAGTCAATACTTCAAACAAAAGCTTTGTTTATTACTCACTTCTTATGATAATGTGTCTATGAAGCTGATCAGAGATTACTACAGAGTCTGAAAAAAATTCAAGTTCTTTAGGTCACCTAATGGGCAATGAAGAGATTCATGGTAGAGATAAGAAGACTATAGTATGGGACCAAACAAAATCTGAGCAGAGAAGGCAATGTAAAGGATATCATTAAAAAGACATGTGCTGTAAAAACTTTATGTATGATGAAACCATAAAAGGGATGTGGGCATACACATGATTTTATTTTTCTACTATGGAATTTTAAAACTTCAAATATCTGAATTTATTTGTTGACATTCATCCAAATGCAAAAGTATAGAAAGTGTCAAAATTTAACAGAATGGCACACATAATCATCTTTAAAATGTAATGTGTTGTTTTAATTGTTAATCTTGATATTTTCTAACATTTTTAAACTTGTTGGTTTTGTTTTGTTTTTAACCATTAAGAGTCATATGCATGCTAGTGTATTTTATAGAGCTTAAGAAGAATAAAGTTTTCAACCTAAGAAATTTGTTACAAAATACTATAAATTTAATTTCCATATTGCATCTACAAAGTAAATTCAAAATTTAATAATATTGCTAGTTTGATATATGAATTGATGTAAATTGAGATCTTTGGGGGGAAAATTATGTAACCTTTAGGGGGGCAGATATAAAATGTTTCCCCTTTGGGGAGACTCCCAAACCCTGGAAAAAGCATACCTTTCCCAGACAACTTCTTCCCAAGTTAAATGGTTTCATTCAATTGGAGATCTTTGTCAAATCATCCTCTATTGAAACTGAGATCTTTTAAGGATGGCCCGGATCCCCTTCAGGGAGTTCCCAGACTCTGGAAAAAGCCTTCTAAACTGTTAATTAAGTCATTAATTCAAGTGGAAATCTCTGTATGATGGTCCTCTATTGAGTAGCCCAGAGATCTCCCAGCCCCAGGTCAAGATATATCCCATATAATCATGACTTGTCAATCCATCGCTTGCCAATTTCTATGGAGGAGTTTTGCAGAATAAGAAAGCTTCCTTCAATAAACTAGGAAAACATTTTTACAGTCAAAGGTTCTGATAAAGGCCTCATTTCCAAAATATATAGATAATTGACTCTAATTTATAAGAAATCAAGCCATTCGGGGGGGAGCCAAAATGGCAGAAAAGGCACTCGTGACTTTCTAAGCTCTTCTTTTACCCTCTTTATCAATATTATATCGAGCCTCAAAAATAGTCTTGACTGCTACAATTCATAAAGATAAAAAGTATAACAACTCACCAGCCAAAGAAAATCTGCAGTCTCACCAAAAAAGGTTTGTTTCGGGGCTAGGGGGGAGATCAGTGTAGACTGGGAGAGAAATTAGTTTCCGAGAAGAGCCTCAAACCAAAAGTGAGAGCACAGATCTCAGCACAAGCTTGCAGCCCCAACCCGCAGTACGGGGCTTTTTCCTTGGGAAGTTGGAACCTAGAGAGGGGCCGCCCAGGTTAGCCTCTAATCTGTGCAGTGGGGGGCTTGGCTTGGGGCCATAGCCCAACTGGGCACTTTGATAGCTCGGCCAGTGCTGAATCCACCTCCTGTTGGGGGAAAGGCCCACCGCATTCCCCATACCCTGGAGCCAGAAACCGGTTTATATCTTCCTGTTCTGCAGAGGAAGCTGGTAACTTTGCCTAGGAGGCATACCCCAAAGGCTTTAAAAACATGAATAAAAAGATGAAAAGAACGATCCCAGCTTCTATGCAGAAAAAGGAGCAGGTCAGCAAACCCGAAGAACATAGCAAACAGGCAATTAGACAAACCCCTTCCCTTTACATGATGCCCTTAATAGAAGAGAAACCATTAAAAAGTCTCCAAAAAGAGAGTTAAAATAAAATGGGGAAAGGAAAGAGAAGCCTTCCAAGAGAAGCAACAACTTCCTGAAATATGAATTGAAAAAAAAAAATTCCCGGGAAGTGCAGGGAAACAAAAATTTGTGAATTGGAAAAAGTAAAAAAATTGGAGAAGAATTGTGAATTGGAAAAATAAAGAATTCACTAGAAAGAGGATTTTGAAAATGGAAAGACAAAAGAACCTGCAAGAAAGTAGGATCTGTTGAATTGGAAAAAGAAAATTTCATTAAAAAATTAGAGAAAATGGAAAAAAAATTCCACAGAGCAAAACAATCCATTTAAAAACCAAGGACATTGGGCAGAAAGAAGTAAAAAAAAAAGCTAATGAAGAAAAATAACCCTTTTAAAAATTTACAATGAACAATAGAAACCCTTGATTCAATTGAGACATCAAGAATCAGTCACAAACCAAAAAGTGACAAGCTGGCAATGAATTATCTACTTGAAAAATGACAGACTTAGAAAATAATTCAGGGAGAGATAACAGGATTATTGACCTTTCCAAAAATTAAAAAAAGGCCAGATAATTTTTACAAAAATCATCAAAGAAACCCCCAGATGTAACAGAATCCAGAAGGTAAATAGGATTGAAAGAATTCATCAAACACCTTCTTGAAAGAGACAAAAAAAAAAACCCTAAGGAATATTGTTCAAATTTCAGAACTATCAGATTAAGGAAAAATTTTACAAGCAGCCAAAAAAAACAAAATCAATTTAAATAAGAGGTTACAATAAAAGGGATACCCAAATCCTTCGTTTCCACATTAAATGATGAAGGAATCTTATTCCAAAAGGCAAAAGAACCTTGAATGTAGCCAAGAATAAATAATCTAAGAAACTGAGATTTTTCCAGGGAAGAAGTAAATTTTAATGAAACAAATGAATTCCATTTGTTTCCTATGAAAAAACCAGAACTAAAAAAAATTTGATCTCCAACCATAGAACCTCAAGAGATGCAGAAAAGGTAAAAAAGAAACCAGATTTGTATTTTGTTGTGGATATACAAAAAGAATACATGTTTAATTTGATTTTACTGATATAACAAAAAAAAGAGAAGTAGATATGGAAAAGGAAAATGGCAGAATAAGGGGGAAGGGAAAAAAGAGGGAAAACCACATCCCACGAAGAGGCAAAGGGAAACTTATCAATCTGAAGGAATTTAAGGGGGAGGAACATTGTGTGAATCTTTGCCTCATCAGAGCTGGCTCAAAGAGAAAATAATTGACATTTGTTTTAGAGAAAATTCTCTCACCTCATTAAAAAAGGGGGAGAGGAAAAAGGGAAAAGAAAAAGAGTAATAAGGGAAGGAAGGGGAAAAGATTCAAAAAGGGAGAGGGAGGATTCCTAAAAGGGAAGCAACATGATACAAAGTGGGCAAAGTTCAAAAGGGGAAAAAGAGGGTTGGGATCAAGAAAAGGCATTAACTAAATAATTAGGGATGGCAGGAACAAGATTTAGTAATTTAACCGTAAATGTGAATGGGATGAACTCCCCAAAGAGGAAAGGCAAGATAGGATTAAATCAAAAGTCAGAACCCCACAATATGTTGTTTTTACAAGAAAACACATTTAAACCAGGGGTATATATAGAGTAAAGGTAAAAGGCTTTGGAGCAAAATCTATTATGTTCGGGAAGTCAAAAAGGGAGCCATCCCTTATTCCTCGGATCCAAAAGCAAAAAATTGATCTAATTAAAAGAGATGGGAAACTACAATCCCTCAAAGGGTGCATAAACAACAAAAGCAATATCAATTTAAAATATATGCACCAAGTGGTATGGCATCCAACTTCCCAAAGGAGAATTAAGAGCGTTGCAAGAAGGAAATAATAACAAAAACTGTAATAGTGGGAGATCCAACCTTTGCACCCTTTGAATTAGACAAAATCCCACAAAACAAATAAGAAAAAAATTAAAAAGGTAAATAGAATATTAGAAAAATTAGGTATGTTAGATCTTTGAGAAAATTGAATGGAGACAGAAAGGAATATACTTTCTTCTCAAAGTGTTCATGGAACCTATTTCAAAATTGGACCAATATTAGGACAAAAGACCCAAATTAAATGCAAGAAAGCAGAAATAGTAAAATGCTTTCTTTCAGATCATGATGCAAAAAACCAATTCAACAAAAAGTTGGGGAAATAGACCAAAAAGTAATTGAAACTAAACAACTCATCTTTAAAGAATGATTGGGTGAAGCAGCAAAATTATAGAAATAATTAATAATTTCACCTCGATAATGACAATGATGGAGACATTATACCAAAATTTTGGGATGCAAATAAAGGTTAATAAGAGAGAATTTTATATTCTTAGAGGCTTACTTGAATAAAACGGAGAAAGAAAAAGATTAATTAAATTGGCTTGCAACTAAAAAACTAAAAAGACCAAAAAAAACCCCCAATCAAATACCAAATTGGAAATTTAAAATTAAAAAAGGAGGTTAAAAATATTGAAAGAAAAAACTATTGAACTAATTAATAAAACTAAGAGTTGGTTCTATGAAAAGCCAATAAAAACAAGCCCTTAAAACCATTAGAAAAAAGGAGGGAGGAAAATGAAATTGGAGGTCTTAAAATGAAAAGGGAAACTTTCCACCAATGAAGAGGAAATTAGAGAAATAATGGAGTTATTTTCCAACTTTATGCCAAAAATTTGAAACCCAAGTTTTTATCAACCAAAAAAATATAGGACTTCCCCAGACTAAAGAGGAGGAAAATTTTTTGAAAGTCCCATTTAGAAAAAAGTGAAAGGAAAAACAAACCCCTAAGAAAAAAAAAATTCCCCAGGACCAGATGGATTTAACATTGAATTTACCAAACATTTAAAGAACAATTGGCCCCAATGCTATATAAATTTTTGATAAAAAATAGGGAAATTTGAAGGAGTCCTACCAAAACCTTCTAAGACACAGGAAGGTACTGAACCTAAACCAGGTAGGTTGAAAACAAGAGGAAAGAAAATTTATAGACCAATCTCCCTAATTGAAATTGATGTAAAAATCTTAAATAAGATATTAGCAAAAAGACCACAGAAAATCAGGGTAATTAAAATGATCAAGTAGGATTTATACCAGGAATGCATTGGTTCTATTAGAAAACTATCAATATAATTCCATTTAATAACCAAATTAACAAAAACCCATATGATCATCTCAATAGATGGGAAAAAGCATTTACAAAAATCCAAACATCCAATTCCTTATTAAAAACCTTGAGAAAGGAATTAAATAGACTTTTCCTTAAAATACCAGCAGCACTATTTTAAAACCATCAGGAAGCATCATATTAATGGAGACAAACCAAATCATTCCCAAAAGATCTAAGGAAACAAGGTTGCCCAATTATCACCGTTACTATTTAATATTGTATTAGAAACACTAGCTTTGGCAATAAGAGTTGAGAAAGAGATTAAAGGAATAAGGAAAAAGCAATAAGGAAACCAAATTATCCTTTCTTGGTTGATGGTATGATGGTATACTTAGAGGAACCCCAGAGATTCAAAAAAGTTATTAGAAATAATCCACAACTTTAGCCAAAAGTTGGTTATAAAATAAACCCACATAAGTCATCAGCATTCCTTAATATCACTAAAAACCAACAGTCAGAGTTATAAAGAGAAATTCCATTTAAAGTAACTACTGATAAAATAAAAATTTAGGGTAATTATCTGCCAAAAAATCAGAAACTTTATGAGCAAAATTACGGACCACCAACAAATTAAAACTGATCAACCAATTGAAAAATTATTAAATGCTCTTGGATAGGGCGAGAAACATAATAAAAGATGACAATATTACCTAAACTAACTAATTTAAGCGCCATACCAATCAGACTCCCAAAAAACTATTTTAATGACCAGAAAAAAATAAACAAAAAAATTCATATGGAAAACAAAAGGCTTTAAGAATTTCATGAATTAATGAAAAAAAAATCTTTAATGGTTTTATTGGTCCAGATCAAAAATTTTAAGGAGCGAAATTAAAAACCATTTGGTATTGGCTAACAAATGGGAAGTTGGATCCAAAACTTAACCAACCGACACCAAGATAAGGTCACAGGCATAAAAGAATGAAATTATTAATAAAATTAGGAGAAACACAAGATAGGTTTACCTCTCAGACCTGTGGAAGGGGAAGGACTTTAATTTAAAAGCAGAAACTAAAAAATCAATACAAAATAGAAAAATTTTGGACTTATACCAAACTGAAAAGTTTTTCTCCAAAACTAATGCAGACAAGATTAAAGGAAGCTATAAACTGGGAAAAATATTTTTACAGTTTGGGCCTTGATAAACGCCTCATTTAAAAATATATAGAGAATTAACCTTAATTTAAAAACAAGCCATTCTAATTGGAAAATCAAAGGATAAAACAATTTCAGATGAAGAAATTGAAACAATTTCTAGTCAATATGAAAAGATGCTCCAAGTCAGTTAACAGAAATGCAAATAAAAAAACCTTAAGATACCACTACAAACCTGTTCCAGTTTGGCAAATTTACAGGAAAAAAAATGATGATTGTTGGAGGGGAAAGGGGAAAACTAGGACATTAATGCAAAGGGTGGAAAGTTGTGAATGAATCCAACCATTTGGAAGAGTAGTTTGAACTATGCTCAAAAAGTTATCAAACTGGCATACCCTTTGGATCCAGCAGGCTTATATCCCAAAGAGATCCAAAAGAAGGAAAGGGGACCTGTATTGCACGAATGTTTGTAGCCCCCTTTTATAGTTAGAAACTGGAGACGGAGTGGATGCCCATCAGTTGGAGAATGGCTGAATAAAATTGTGGTATATGAATATTTGGAATATTATTGTTCTGTAAGAAATGACCAACAGGATGATTTTCAGAAAGATCTGGAGAGACCAAATGAACCGATGCTGAGTGAAATGAGAACCAGGAGATCAATATATACCCAAAAACAATACTATATGATGACCAGTTCTGATGGGACCAAGGTCCTCAGCAACGAGATCAACCCAAATATTTTAATGGAGCAAAGAACTGAATTAGCTATGCCCAGAGAAAGAACCTTGGGAGATGACTAAAAACCATTAATTGAATTCTCTAATCCCTATATTTATGCCCACCCGCATTTTTTATTTTCCTTCACAAGTTAATGGTACAAATATTTCAGAGTCTGATTCTTTTTTGGTACAGCAAAATAACAGTTTTGCCCATGATACTATTGTGTATCTAATTTTATATTAATAATTTCATCAAGGTCACCGCCATCTGGGGAGGGGTGGGGATAAGAGGTGAAAATTGGAACAAGAGGTCTGGCAATTGTTAATGCTGTAAAGTTACCCATACATATAACCTGTAAATAAAAAGCTATTAAAATTAAAAAAAAAAGAAAGAAAAAAAAAAGAAAAAGAAATCAAGCCATTCTCCAATTTATAAATGGTCAAAGGATATGAACAGACACCCAAAGAGGAAGAAATTGAAACATTTCACCCTTAAAAAGTGCTCCAAATCACTATTGATCAAAGAAATGCAAATTTAAGACAACTGAGATACCACTACACATCTCTCAGATCGGCTTAGATGGTAGAAAAAGATAATGATAAATGTTGGAGGGGATGTGGGAAAACTGATACATTGTTGGTGGAACTGTGAATGGATCCAACCATTGTGGAGAGCAATTTGGAACTGTGCTCAAAAAGTTATCAAACTGCATACCCTTTTACCCATCAGTGTTTCTACTGGGCTTATATCTTAAAAGAGGGAAAGGGACCCATATGTGCAAAAATGTTTGTGGTGGCTAGAAACTGGAAACTGAGTAGATGCCCATCAATTGAAGAATGACTGAATACGTTGTGGTATATGAATATTATGGAATATTATTGTTCTGTAAGAAATGACCAGCAGGATGATTTCAGAGAAGCCTGGAGAGACTTGCATGAACTGATGCTAAGTGAAATGAGGAGAACCGGGAGATCTCTATACACTTCAACAACAATACTATATGCTAATCAATTCAAATAGACTCTCTTCAACAATGAGAGGATGCAAATCAGTTCCAATTGTTCAGTAATGAAGAGAACTGGTTACACCCAGGAAAATGAGTGTGGGCTACAATATAGCATTTTCATTCTTTCTGTTATTGTCTGCTTGCATTTTTGCTTTCCTTCTCAGGTTATTTTTACCTTCTTTTTAAATCTGATTTTTCTTGTGCAGCAAGATAACTGTATAATGTATACATAACATATACTTTAACATATTTAACTTGTATTGGACTATCTGCCATCTAGGGGAGTTTGTGGCGGGAAGGAGGGGAAAAGTTGGAACAGAAGGTTTTGCAAGGGTCAATGTTGAAAAATTACCCATGCATATGTTTTGTAAATAAAAAGCTATAATAAAAGAAAAGAAAGAAAACTTCCTTCTTGGTGAACAATAAAATTCCCTTCTTTTTGCCACAGACTTCAGGTTTGGAAATTTTCTTTACCATTGGACCTGCACTGACCAGAGGGGATTCCCCATCCCAGTCCTCTCACCACTTCACTATCACTAGCCTCATCATTTGCACCTCATCAAAATGATTTAATAAAATATATAGATTTATAAATGTGATTTTTAAAAGCTTGAGAGATGATTTCTGGATGATTCAATCATTTTATTGACAAGGTTAGCATGTTATTAATAAAAGAAATCAGTGATACTCTTGAATACAAAAGATCCCTTATATTAGGCTTAGAGTTTATATACCATTGGAAAAACAGGTATTTCTGAGAATGGCAGTCAACTCAGACTTATTAACAATTAATGAGAGGTAGATTCCATCACAATGAGGGTCTTGAGGATATGTGGCTTGACTTACCCAAGCCTTGGTCAAAGAGACTTAACAATTTCTATATTACCTGTATGATAAATGGAAATATCAATAAACATTAAATAAACACAATGAGTAGGAATCTACCCATTGCCTTAAACTTAGAATTTCTTTTACTCTCTTTTATTAGATCTTTACCCTGAGTAAGTCTTTGCCCAAAATTTCTCACGCTGATTGATTTCTGGATGAGGAAGTACAAAATGGGTAAAAAAAAATCTTTGTCCTGATTCAATGATTGATTATTAAATAAAAATAGAGAAATAGTCATTTCTCTCAATAACTCATGAGAAGTAGCTTAGTGTAGTGGATAGAAATATGGCCTCAAAGTTAAGAAAAACTGAGTTCAAACTCTATTGACTATGGGAACCCTAGGCAAGTCATTTAATCTTCCAGTATTCTAGATACCTCTCAAGGACTATAAATTGCAACAAAGGTTACATTGACAATGGGAGCTTTCTCTCCTGCAAGTTTTCTATGATGACACAATCATACTTTTAATCCATATACCTCAAATTCCTAAGTCTCAGCCATTATCTCAAAAATTGCTTTGTCTATTATTTAAATATTCTCATAATCTCCCACGCTATACCTCAAGCCTAATTTTATGATCCTTTCATCTGTGAACCCCAACCTCTATGCCTTTACCTGATCTGTTGTGTCTTATTCATAATCAACCCCCTTTACTTATTGAATTCCTTCCCAGCTGTTAAAGCCCAATTTAAAAGCCATCATTTCCTGGAACCTTTCCCTAATGACCTCAATTATTAGAGTCCTTTCTTTACCCTATAACCTCAGAGAACATGGTGAAGGTATGTTGTATTTTAACTCTTTGATTCTATAGTATATACTTCTATTAGATGTGGGCAGGATCAATTAATCTAAAATTTGAATTTTCCTGAATGTCTATCTCAGTTCCATGAATAAAATAGGTTATTAAAAAAAATCTGATTATCTAAACTAACCATTAATATTGTTCTTTATAATGTTCTGTACCTCCCCCAGAATATAATTTTTCTTTACTTTACCCATGAAATCAAAGTCATTTTCCAAAAAGTTCATGATCAAACATATTTTTCTAAAACCTAATTGGAAAAGTAGTAAGAATCTCTGCTATGAAACTTTGGACACTAGTTCTTTCATTTGAAAAATATTGAGATTGAATTAGATGAACTGTAATGTACCTTCTGACTCTAAGATCCTATATCCCTATGTATTTTATCCAAGATCCAGGAAAATAAGAATGTAATAAGCAGAAAAAAATAAGAAGAAATTTATTCTGTACCAAACAAAAGATAAAAATGGGTTCCAAAAATAAACTCTGAACCAAAAGAAAGGGTCTCATTACATTTGATTTTTTTAAAATGACACATTCAAATAGCAAGATAATTTTAAATATGGATATGTATAGAGTGCTGAAACTCTTCAGTCAATGCACTGAGGTCAGGACAGCCGAGAACTTGAGGCTAACTACTAATTGGACAATACTCTGTGGGCATATGCTTGGAAAATGACCCTTCCCACTATCCTGTGCTGGCTCAATGATTGGTGTATACAGAGGACTGTAGGAGAGACTAGGGGCTGGAGTAAGACTAGCCAGAAGCACTTTGGCAGTAGACAAGGAAGAAGGTGGTCTCAGAGATTCTGCCTCGAACCTGTTCACTTCTACCCCTAAAGACCAAGAATAAAGACTAAGGACTTTTGCTTATCCTGACTCCGGCTGATTCTAAGATATCCAGGGTGCTAGCATAGTCATCACAGATATGCATTCAGGCATATATATTTAGTATGAGTATGTGTTGATGAAGTCTACTGTTAATATTTACTTGAATATTGATTTTAGATATAAAGAAAAATCAAGTAGTATAAAGACTAGAAATTTCATATTTTTATCTACCTAGTTACAACAAAGCATTAAAGTGTAGAAACTGGGTAATGTAGAGAATGCATGTTTTGTGTAAATTCTTGATACACTTTTATAAATTTTTCGTACAATTAAGTAGCTATAATTTTTTTAGTCTAATTGTATGGTATTTTCTGTGCTATGTCCTAAAAAGGGAATAACTTGAAAAAAACTTAGCAATGAGTTGTAAAAATTTTTGCCTTTTTCTTGTAAATTTATATTTGGGCTTGGCTATCAATGTCATAATTGAAATGTAGTACCCAGAAGTGAATTAAATACTCCAGGTGTGTTTTCTTAAGCCCTAGGTATCATGTCTCTTGATGCAGCCTAGCCTGAATTAAAATTTTGGCTACTGACCCATGAAAAACTTTAAAATCAAATCAACAAACATTTATTAAGAATGTATTATATGAGGGAAGGGAGTGAAGGGGAGGCAAAGCCAAGATGGGAAAGAGAAGCCAGGAACTTACCTGAGCTCTCCCCAGTTTCCCTCAGAATCATTGCTAAATCAAACCTCAACATATCTTAGAGTACCCCCCCAAAAAAAAAAACAGAGTTAAACAATTCATCAGTTTAAGATTAAGATATTTTGGAAGGACTTCAAGAAAAGTCTGTCTCATTTAGGTAAAAAAGGGAGTGAGGCCCAATGCAAGTACAGTGAGGCGAATCTAGCAGGATATTCTTATGCATAGAACAGACCACCAATGGAGACCCTGGATCAGTGAACCAGTAGTTGAGCAGTCCAGCTGCGATACTTCTAACCCAATTGCAGAAGCTAAATTGCAATTCCCCCTAAAACCAGCACAATAGCTACAACTAGATCTGGCCAATGCAGCAAAATAGGAAAGCCAGAAGTACCTCCAGCCCCAATATTAAATATTAGTGACAAACCCCTACCACCTTGGAACAGTTTCTTCCCCACTCACTTTTCCTGTGTCCTAAGAGTACACCTCAGCTTTTCAAAATAGGCAACAAAGCAAAAAGATCCCTGATCACAGAAAGTTCCTATGCCAACAGGGAAGATCAGAACACATACTTAGAAGAGGACAACAATAGTAAAATGTGTACATGTGAAACCTCAAAGGGAAATGTGAATTGGTCTTAAGCTCAAAAGGCTCTTTTGGAAAAACTCAGAAAGGATTTTTTAAAAGCAAGCAAGAGGAGTAGAAGAAAAACTGGAAAGAAATGAGAGTTACTGAAGAAAACAATTCCTTGAAAAATAGATTTGATGAAATGGGGAGGGGGGGAGGAGAGTATATGTATGTATGTTTGTATGTTGTATGATATGTCCATAATTTTAATAATAAAATTGACAAAATGAAAAAAGAGAAAAAAAGCTAAGCAAAGAAAATAATTCATTAAAAATTAGAATTGAATAAGTAGAAGTGAATTATTCATGAGACATAAAGAATCAGTTAAACAATTTTTTTAATGAAAAAATAGAAAAAATGTACAATATCTCATTGGAAAAACTACTGACTTGGAAAATATATCCAGCAGAGATAATTTGGAATTACTGTACAATCTTAAGCTATGTTCAAAAAATGAGCCTGGATATCATTCAAAAAATCAACAGGAAAAATAGCTCTAATATCACAGAAACAGAGAGTAAAATAGTCACTGGAAAAATCTACCAATCACCCTTTGAAAGAAACCCCAAAATGAAAATTGCAAGGAATATTGTAGCTAAATTTCAAAATTATCAGGTCAAGGAGAAAAATTCTGCTAGCAGCCAAAAAAGAAATAATTCAAATACTGAAGAGCTTTAGTCAGGATTACCCAGGATTTAGCAGTTTCCACAATAAAAGCTCAGAGGACCTGGAATATGATATTCCAGAAAACAGAGGAGCTTGAACCACAACCAAGAATCAGCTACCAACAAAACTGAACATAATCTTTGAGGGGAAAAGATAAACATTCAATGAAATAGGGAATATTGAATCATTTCTGATGAAAATACCAGACCTGAACAGAAAATTTAATCTTCAAAAAGAAGACTCAAGAGAAGTATTAAAAATTTAAAAATGAAATAAAAAATAATTGTTATTTAAAGGTTAAATAGTCTATATCCCTGCATGGGCAGGTGATACTTGTAACTCTTGAGAGCAGTATCACAGTTAGAGCAGTTAAAAGTGGTATACATAGACAGAGGGTTTGGGTCCAAGTTGACTTTGATGTGATGATATAAAAAAGAAATTAAGGGGTAGAAAAAGAATTGCCCTGGGAGAAGAGGAAAGGGCAGGACAAACTGCATAAATTATATTGCATGAAGAGGAATGAAAGACCTATAACAGTGGAGTGAAAGAAAGGAGATAGATGAGCATTATTAGAACCTTGAACTCATCAGATTTGGTTCAAGGAGAAAATAACATATACATCTCATTGGGCGTAAAAATTTAACTTACCCTATAGAGAAATAGGAGGGGAAAGGGGAAAGAAAAAGGAAGAAGGAAAGCAGATTGAAGAGAGGGTAGCTGTAGAAGGGAAAGGAGTAAGAACAGGGGGGAAGGTCCCTGATAGAAAGGAAGGGAGACTGAGGGAGGTGAAGGTCAGAAGTAAAGCACTGGTGAGAAGGGAAAGGATAAAAGAAGAGAAAAAAGTAAATATGAAGAAAAATAGGATGGAATAAAACAGAGTTAATAATCAGAACTGTGAATGTGAATGGGATGAACTCTCCCAGAAAATGGAAGCAAATAGCATAATGGATTCAAAGCCAGAATTTATAATATGTTGTTTACAAGAAATACATTTGAAGTAGAAAGCTACACATAGGGTAAAAATTCTGGAGAAGAATATATTATAGTTCAACTGAAGGGGGGGTGGGGAAAGCAAGGGTAGTAATACTGATCTCAGACTAAGCAAAAGCAAAAATAGATTTAATTAAAAGGGATAAGGAAAGAGACTACATCTTGCTAAGGGGTATGTATTCATTATGTATGCTACATAATGAAGAATATCAATACTCAACATATATGTACCAAGTGATATAGCATCCAAATGCTTAGAGAACTTAACTGATTTGCAGGATGAAATAGACAGCAAAACTATACCAGTGGAGCATTTCAACTTCCCTCTTTCAGGACTATATAAATGTAGTCACAAAATAAACAAGCAAGAAACTAAGGAGGTAAAATGAATTTTTTAAAAGTTAGATATGATAGATCTCTGGAGAAAATTGAATGGAGATAGAAAGTTTTTTTTTTTTCCTCAGTGGTGCATGGCACATACATAAAAGTAGGCCATAAATTAGGGCATAAAAACCTCACAAACAAATGCAGAAAAACAGAAATATTAAATGTATCCTTTTCAGATCATGATACAATGAAAATTACGTTCCATAAATGGCCATGAAAAAACAGACCAAAAATTAATTTGAAACTAAATAATCTAATCCACTCTATAGGATTCCATAGAGTGGATGTGTCAAACACCAAATCATAAAAATAATTAATAATTTCATCAAAGAGAGTGACAATTATATGACAATATACCAAAATTTATGGAATTTAGCCAAAACAGTTGTTAAGGGAAATTTTATATATGTAAAAACTTATACGACTAAAATAGAGAAAGATGAGATTAATGAATTGAGCATGCAACTAAAAAAAGCTAGAAAAAGAACAAATTAAAAATCTTCAATTACATACCAAATTAGAAATTCTGAAAATCAAAAGAGAGATTAATAAAATTGAAAGTAAGAAAAATATTAACTAATAAATAAAACTAATAGCTGGTTTTTAAGAAACCAGCAAAACAGATAAACCTTTGGTTAATTTGATTAGAAAAGAGAAAAAAGAAAAGTGAATTACCAGTATCAAAAATGAAAAGAGTGAATTTACCACTAATGAAGTAGAAATTAAAACAATAATAGAACTATTTTACCCAACTGTATGACAATAAACATGACAATCTATCTGAAATGAATAAATATTTACAAAAAGATAAATTTCCCAGATTAACAGAAGAGGAAATAAAATACTTAAATAATCCCATTTTAGAAAAATAAATTGAACAAGCCATCCATGAACTTACTAAGAAAAAACCTCTGGGGCCACATGGATTTACAAGTAAATTCAACGAAATATTTAAAGAACAATTAATTCTACTGCCATATAAACTATTTGGAAAAACAGGCAAAGAAGGAGTGCTACCAAATTCTTTTTGTGACACAGATTTGGCACAGATTCCTAATGTAGCAAGAGCCAAAGCAAAGAAGAAAATTATAAACCAATTTCCCTGATAAATATTGATGAAAAAAATCTTAAATAAAATATTGGCAAAGCGGTTACAGAAATCAACACCAGGATAATATATTATGACCAAATGAGATTTATATCAGGAATGGTATAGAATTAGGAAAACTATCAGCATAATTAACTATATCAATAAAAATCATATTATTATCTCAATAGATACAGAAAAGGTATTTGACAAAATACAATACCTATTCCTAACAAAAACACTAGCAAAATAAAGGAATAAATGATAAGTAGTATCTATCTAAAGCTATCAGCAAACATTATATATAATGGGGATAAGCTAGAAGCATTCCCAATAATATCAAGAATGAAACAAAGAAGCCCATTATCACCACTACTAGTCAATATTGTTCTAAAAATGTTAGATTCAGCAACAAAAGAAAAAAAAAAAAAAGAAAGAAATTGAAGGGCAGCTAGGTGGCACAGTGGATAGAGCACCTTCCCTGAATTCAAGAGGACCTGAGTTCAGATCTGATCTCAGACATTTAACACTTCCTAGCTGTGTGATCCTGGGCAAATCACTTAACCCCAATTGCCTCAGGGGGAAAAAAGAACTTGAAGAAATTTAAGTAGGCAATGGGGGAGGGGAGGAGGAAACTCTTTGCTGATAGGATGGTTACACTTAAAGAACTTAGAAAACTACTCGCAACAATTAATAACTTTAGTGAAGTTGTAGGACATACAATAAACCTGCATACATCATCAGCATTTCTACATATTACTGACAAAGCATAGGAGCAAGAGATAAAAAAAGAAATTCATTTAAAATAATTTTAGACAGTATAAAATATTTGAGAGTCTATCTGCTAAAGTAAAGTCAGGGATTATATAAACACAATTACAAAACTTTTTTGCACAAATAAAGTCATATTTAAACAACTGGAAAAATATCAATTGCTCATGGGGAGGTCAAGATAATAAAAATGACAATTCTATCTAAATTAATCTACTTATTCAATGTCAAACCAAATTGCCAAAAAAAAATATTTTATAGAGCTAGAAAAATAATAATTAAAGTTATTGGAAGAATAAAAGGTCAAGAATATCAAAGAAATTCATGAAAAAAAAAATGCAAAGGAAGTTGGCCTCAAGGTACCAGACCTAGAATTATATTATAAAGTGACAGTCATCAAAACCATTTGGTACTGGCTAAGAAATAGAGTGGTATATCAGTGAAAAGGTTAGGTACACAAAACACAATAGTTAATGACTATAGTAATCTGCTTACTGTTTTATAAACCCAAAGACTCCAGCTTCTGGGATAAAAATTCACTATTTGTCAAAAATTGCTGGGAAAGTTGGAAAATGGTGTGGCAGAAACTAGGCACAGACCATTATCTCACAGCCTATAAATGGATTCACTAGATCCAAAGAGTTTTCCCTCTTTGCTATAAGCAAAGCATCAGAGTAAGGGTTAGTATATGTCAGATCTTTGGAGAAGGGAGGAATTTATAACCAAATGAGAAGTAGAGAACATTACTAAATGCAGAATGGAAAATTTTGATTATATTAAATTAAAAAGGGGTTGCCCAAACAAAACCAATGCAGCCAAGGTTTAGAAGTGAAGCAGAAAGTAGAAAAACAATTTTTATAGCCAGTGTTTCTTATAAAGCCCCCATTTCTAAAATATATAGAGAATTGAGTCAAATTTATAAGGATACAAGTCATTCCCAATTAATAAATGATCAAAGAACATGAACAATTTTCAAATGAAAAAATTAAAACCATCTGTAGTGATATGGAAAAATGTTCTAAATCACTATTGATTCAAGAAATGCAAATTAATACAATTCTGAAGTACTACCTCATGCCCATCAGATTAGCTAAGATGATAGGACAAAATAATGATAAATGTTGGGGATGTAGGAAATATTAATGCATGGTTGGTGGAGTTGTGAACTGATCTAGCAATTTTGGAGAACAATTTGGAACTATACCCAAAGGACTATGAAATTTTGATCCAGTAATGTCTCTACTAGGTCTGTATCCCAAAGAGAGAATTTTTAAAAGGGAAAGGACCCTTATAGCCAGAAATGTTTGTAGCAGCTCTTTTTGTGGTAGCAAGGAATTGGATGCCCATCAGAGAATGGCTTAATAAATTATGTTACTTGAATGGAATATTATTTGTTCTATAAGAAACAATGAGCAGGCTGATTTGAGAAAAGCCTGGAAAACTAATGCTGAGTGAAGTAAACAGAACTAAGAGAATATTGTTGACAGTAACAGCAAGATTATATGATGATCAACTATGACTTAGCTCTTCTCAATAATATAGTGATCTAAGAAAATTCTAATTAATGTGGGATAGAAAATGTTATCTGCATCCAAAGGGAGAATTATCGAGACTGAATTAAATTGAACTAGATTGAAGTATACTATTTTCATCTTTTTTTGTTTGCTTTTTTCTCATGTTTTGTCCCTTTTGTTTTGATTTTTATTTTACAACATGATTAATGTAAAAATATGTTTTTAGAAGATTGTACATGTTTAATCTATATCATATTTCTTGCTGCCTTTGGAAAGGGAGGGAGAAAGGGAAGAAGAGGAAAAAAATTTGGAGCTCAAAATGTTGCAAAAATTAATCTTGAAAACTACATGTAATTGGAAAAAAATATTATTGAGAAAAAATTTTTTATAAAAAAGAATTTATCATGCTTTTTTTCAGGGAAGCCAAAGAGAGGCCAATATAGACCCATTTCTTAATGAAGTTACATTCTAAAAAGAGAGATAACATAGAACTATGCACTAACAAGAAATAAATTGGATAAATTGGAAATAACCTGTAATGTAGAGGGCTGGAACTATTGAATCAATGCACTGAGGTCAGGACTGCTGAGCACTTGAAGCTAACTACTGATTGGACGATATTCTATTGGGCATATGCTTGGAAAATGGTCCTTTCCACTATCCATACTGGCTCAATGATCGGTATATAGAGGATTGTAGGAGGGACCAGGGGGTGGAGAAAAGCTAGCTAGGGACACACTCTCAGTGGGAGATGAGGAAGAAGGCGCTTATAGAGATTCTCTTCCATCCCCTTCACTTCTACCCTTAAAGACCAAGAATAAAGACAGACTTTTGCTTATCCTGACTTCAGCTGATTCTGGGGTGTCCTGGGTGCTAGCATGGTCATTACACTGTAAGATAAGGCATTGTTTTTAAGGAGGTCTGGGAAAGGTTTCCTGCAATCCAATAAAAACCCCAGATGTCTTTCATATGAGCCATTGGTCCAAATACATTAATCTCTCTTGTATTGTTGGAGGGAATTGTTTTTAATCCTGTTTATTTCTCCTTATTAATTTTATTTTATTAAATTTGGACAACATGCTATCCTGGTAAGATTTTTTTTTCATTCTGATTTTATAATCATCCAACATATTACCTATCTCTCATAGTTTTGTGTAGATTGCATATTTGATTAGCTTGCCATCTAGGCCTTTTTTCCCAAGTAACTTCATTCCTGTAGACTCAAATCAATCCAATGCAATAAACATTTATTAAGTGCAATGTGCTAAGCACTAATAATACAATTAATAAAAAGTCTCTGCCTTCCAAAAGTTTACAATCTAAAAGGTGAAAGAACATATAAAAGGAGGCAAAAGCTGACACAGGGATACCTAGTTGGGGGTGGGGGAAACAGAAGAATCTTATTCTGTAGGTTTGAAAGACCTATAAAAGCAGACAGACCAATAAAAGCAAAGTGGCCTAAGATGAGAATTTAATTTCTGATTTTGATAAAGGAAGACATCATAAAGAGTTTGGTACTTTACTCTCTAGCCTTCCAATAAAAGTGGAGAGGAGGCTGAGGGAGGTGGTGTCAGTCAGGACTTGAATTAGTAGCAAGATGATAAGAATTAGAGCTTATCTTGGGAAGGGCATCTCATTCCTTGGAGTTAAAACCAGGCAAAGCAGCATAGGCAAAACTCTTAAGATTTACCCACATGAATGAAATCATATCTCCTTCAAATAATCTCATACTCCCAGTTGCCTAAACACTATCCTTACCATATCAAAGGTTTAATAAATATTGAAGGAATTGATTTTCATCTTAGCATCAGTGCTAATGACATTCAAAAGATTTTGAATGCCATATCATTCCTTTGCTGTTCTACTGCCTGAAGTCTTTACCTATAAGCACTTTAAGTTTATATAGATAATTTTTGCCAATATTATCTACTAACAGTGGAGTGATTGGGTCATTCTCCAGTGCACCCAAGCAAGAATATAGTTGTTTAGAAATAAGAGGGGATCCAAGAAAAGCATTTTCATTTCTTCATGCCTCAGAAGGTACAATATTCTTCCTCCAAAGTTGGAAGGGAAAGAAAAAAAAATGTGCTATATAAATTACAATTCATGAAATCTCAAGTAAAAGTGATGCATTCCATCCAAATTCCTTTTATATCATATTCTCAATACTTTACAATATATCTTACTTTTTTTTTTCTTTTTTTTTTTTTCTTTAATAGCCTTTTATTTACAGGATATATACATGGGTAACTTTACAGCATTAACAATTGCCAAACCTCTTGTTCCAATTTTTCACCTCTTACCCCCCCCACCCCCTCCCCTAGATGGCAGGATGACCAGTAGATGTTAAATATATTAAAATATAACTTAGATACACAATAAGTATACATGACCAAAACATTATTTTGCTGTACAAAAAGAATCAGGCTCTGAATTATTGTACAATTAGCTTGTGAAGGAAATCAAAAATGCAGGTGTGCATAAATATAGGGATTGGGAATTTAATGTAATGGTTTTTAGTCATCTCCCAGAGTTATTTTTCTGGGCATAGCTAGTTCAGTTCATTACTGCTCCATTAGAAATGATTTGGTTGATCTCGTTGCTGAGGATGGCCTGATCCATCAGGACTGGTCATCATCTAGTATTGTTGTTGAAGTATATAATGATCTCCTGGTCCTGCTCATTTCACTCAGCATCAGTTCGTGTAAGTCTCTCCAGGCCTTTCTGAAATCATCCTGTTGGTCATTTCTTACAGAACAGTAATATTCCATAATATTCATATACCACAATTTATTCAGCCATTCTCCAACTGATGGACATCCATTCAGTTTCCAGTTTCTAGCCACTACAAAAAGGGCTGCCTCAAACATTCGTGCACATACAGGTCCCTTTCCCTTCTTTATAATCTCTTTGGGATATAATCCCAGTAGTAACACTGCTGGATCAAAGGGTATGCACAGTTTGATAACTTTTTGAGCATAGTTCCAAACTACTCTCCAAAATGGTTGGATTCGTTCACAACTCCACCAACAATGAATCAATGTCCCAGTTTTCCCACATCCCCTCCAACAATCATCATTATTTTTTCCTGTCATCTTAGCCAATCTGACAGGTGTGTAGTGGTATCTTAGAGTTGTCTTAATTTGCATTTCTCTGATTAATAATGACTTGGAGCATCTTTTCATATGACTAGAAATAGTTTCAATTTCTTCATCTGAGAATTGTCTGTTCATATCCTTTGCCCATTTTTCAATTGGAGAATGGCTTGATTTTTTATAAATTAGAGTTAATTCTCTATATATTTTGGAAATGAGGCCTTTATCAGAACCTTTGACTGTAAAAATATTTTCCCAGTTTACAATATATCTTACTAATCCCTGAATTTTGTTAAGTGTAGAGGGCTGGAACTTTGGGGAAGTATACTTGAAACAAGGGTACTTACCACAAGGTGTTAATTCAGTGGAATTGATAAGATGATGGTTCTTTAGTATACATATATTTAGTACTTAGCATGGTGATATAATGGTTCTCTAGCTCACACATACATAGTGTTCTGTAGTGATGTAATCATACCGAGGTATTTAAGGGCTGAGAAGCACTGGAAATGAAACATTCCATTTTTCACCATCCTCGTGGTGGCTCTCCTTCCTCTGTATTTCTCCACCAAGATCAAGATTGGGCCAGAACAAAAACTCTAGACTCTATTTCTGACCATTCTTGTGGTGTCTATCCTGCTGAGACCGAGGCCCGCCCGAAGGACCTCCAAAAAGCTAGCCCAAACATTACGATTAAGTACAGTTGCGCTAAAACTAAGCATGAGACACCAAAAACTGCAATTTCCCCACACACACACACACATACACACAAACTAATGGATTCAAGAGCAGAGCCATTAGATTCTAATGGGAATATTGAATCTTGCAGCAAAGTAGTCTATAATAAGTTGTTACACAACTATAATAAGAATATTTTAAAATAGCTGATATTTAATGAAATAATATTCCCAAACTATGTATATTACATCCTGAGTTCATGCAATGATCCTAATTAATGCCCTTAAATGTAACAGTAAACAACAGAAATATTTCCCACAACAAAACAAGGAGTAACACTCGGTATAGTGTTTACAATGGCATTTCAATGTAATGCAAGACAAATTCCAAATTTTAAAAAATGCCAACCAAAAGAATTTCTTCCATAGCTTTCCCATATAGCAAGCGTGGTGGGGGCAGGAGAAAGAAGCTAAAATATCTTCCTAAATATAGGATGAAAATGTAGCTAACATAGGGAAAGAGCTGATTTCCAAGATAATTGCCACCCACTCCTTCAGTCCATCCTCCCCCTAAAATAGAGTAGCTAGCTTAACTATTCAGCATGCATTACTTGAAACTCAAAATAAACACCCAAACAATATATCCAGGCAAATTCCACAGGCAAATTCACATTCCTTAATGATGAAATTGATCATTAACTCGGAAAGACGCTTGATTTCACATAAGCTCTATACATTGATATGTATGATCTGTGAGATAATGAACAAGTCTCTTAAATTCACTAAACTTCAATTACTTCTTCTGTAAAATAAATTAAAATTGAGATAATACCCCATACTAATTAATTTGTTTTTTGGTAGGGATAACCCTTTAAGCATTGTGAATTTTCATTGTTGATGCAAAGCATCTTCTCAAGTAATGGGTAACTTAATTCTTTCACAGAGACATTCCATTTCATTATCTAATATCTCTTTCAATAAGTTCTTCCTTAAATTGAGCAAAAAGCTACCCACCCCCCACTTTCCAGCACCAATTTCTACTTGTTAATGACAGGGATGCCTTTGAGTCATAGAAAAGCTTCATTCCCTAGCCCACAAAATAAAACTCAAAGCATTTCAGGACTGCTCTCATTCTCCACTTTACTGTCTTCACCTTTCTAATTCAATAATCCCCATCCTTTCATAATTGAATCCACGAATAAAATGCTCTCAGATGCCACCATCACTCCCAATCTGATTAACCTACTATATAAACAGTCTAACTTGACAATATTCCTTTTAAAATATGGCACGTGGAAACTGAAAGTTAACTTTGGATGCCACATTTAACAAATTCAAACATAATTAATTAGGAACTAACTACAATAGGAACCACATAAAGCCAATTAGTGACCTTTCTATAATATTCAAAGTATTATCTTTCTTATTAGTTCTCATATTCATTACAATTCAATCTCTCTTACTATTCCTTATAATCCCATTGTTCTGATATTTTTATCAATAAAATATAGTGGCATAAGTATATATAAATAAAAAATAAAGATATCTAAAAAGGGCAGCTAGTTGGTGCAGTGGATAGAGCGCCAGCCCTGAAGTCAGGAGGACCTGAGTTCAAACCTAACCTCAGACACTTAATACTTCCTAGCTATGTGACCCTGGCAAAGTACTTAACCCAATTGCCTCAGGAAAAAAAATAATAAAGATGGTTACATTATAGAATACAGTAAATATTCTTTCAATGATTGATAAGTGAAATTTTGTAGCAATTAAAGGATTTTTTCACCATCTATCCATCAATAAATCTAGAAGAGGAAAGAAACTTCTTTGTGGCTATCTTTTTCAACATTACCAATCACAGAGATAATCCTGAGATAAAGCAATGAATTGTCACATAATGAATGTAAAAAATTTTTAAACAGGACTCACATGCCCTGGCCTTTTATTAAACACAAAATTCAACTCAAATGGGAAGCTGGAGCCAAGATGGATGAGCAAAGGCAGGGACTCACCTGAGCTCTCCCCAAAACCTTTCCAAAAACCTTTAAATAACAACTCTAAACAAATTTTAGATTGCCAGAAGCCACAAAAAGATGGAGTGGAACAGTTTTCCAGCCAAAGACAATTTAGAAGTTTAGCAGAAAGGTCTATTGCACCAGGGTGGGAGAGTAGCATAGCCTCAGTTCTAGCAAACCAAAAGTAGGCCTTGGGGGCTCTGAATTAATGGCAGCACTGGCAGTTTCCAGATCTCTCAGCTCTAGGAAACCAAAGACAACTTGAAAGGTCAGTAGGAAAAGCTTTACTCCCTAGGGCCAGGGGGCTTTGGGAAACTAGAAAACCAGGAATGAGACTTGGGATCCATCAGCTGTAGCAGTAGCAGTAGTGGCAAAAAGGGTAGTACGGACAGCAGCAGTAGTGACTCGTGGAGCTTTCAGATAGTAAGGGAGTTGAGCAACTAATTATAAGGAGGTCCCTTTACTAGCTCTGAAGAAGGACTGTTGCTTTCCCCATACTCAGATCCAGTCTATAGTCCTGGTTCACAGTTCCAGGATGAGGGAGAGCACTAGCACTCTAAAATTTACAGCCAGAGTAAGTCAGGGAACCTCCTCATAGTTCCAGGCAGAGAAGAATACTTGCAATCACTCAAAGGCTAGAGTATATGCCAGGGGAACATCAAACATTTCTCCTTGGATCATACTACCTTGGAAGAACTGAAAACTTACAGATTCTTAGTAGGATCTTTGAAAACAGCCACACAAAATCCCTGAAGTTTGAGACATTGCACTCTCTACCTTGGAAAAAGAGTCATATTTTAATAGAGTTAAAATCAAATAATTTAATACAAATAAATATAAACAATAAAAAAAAAAAAGATTTTGACCATAGAAAGTAATAAGGAATATCAAAAAAAAAAAAAAAAAAAAAACACATTCAGAAGAAAATAAAAAAACCAAAGCTTCTATATCCAAAGCTTCCAAGGAAAATAAGACTTGTACTCAGGTCATGGAAGAGCTCAAAGGAGATTTTGAAAATCAAGTAAGAGGTAGAGGAAAAATTAGGAAAAGAAATGAGAGTGATGCAAAAGGACAAAAAAAAGTTAATAAATAGAAGAATGCCTTAAAAAAGCAAAATTTGCCCAATAAAGAGATACAAATGCTCACTGAGGGAAATAATTCCTTAAAAATTAGATTTGAACAAATGAAAGCTAATGACTTTATAAAAAATCAAAAAATAAACAATTAAAAAAACCAAAAGAATGAAAAACTAGAAAACAATGTCAAATACTCACTGGAAAAACAATTGATATGAAAAACAGATTCAGAAGAGATAGTTTTAAAATTATTGATCTATCTGAAAGTCATGACCTAAAACAGCCTATATCTCCTCTTTCAAGAAATTATTAGAGAAATACTGTCCTGATATTCTAGAATCAAAGGGTAAGGCAAAAATTGAAAGGATCTGCTGAATCACCTTCATAAACAGATACTAAGATGAAAACTCCTAGAAATATTATAACAAAATTCCAGAACTCTCAGGTCAAGGAGAAAATGTTGCAAGCATCTAGAAACAATTCAAGTATAGTGGAGCTATAGTCAGAATTACATAAGATTTAATAGCTTCTACATTAAAAGATCAGAGAGCTTGGAATGTTATTTTGAAGAGCAGTGGAGCTAGGATTACAACCAAAAATCACTTACCCAGAAAAACTGAGTATAATCTTTCAAGGGAAAGGGGTGACATTCACTGAAGACTATCAAGCATTCATGATAAAAAGACCAGAGCTGAGTAGAAAATTTGACTTTCAAATGAAGTTCTCAGGAGAAGCATCAGGGTATAATCAGGGAAGGGAAATCATAAGGGACTTAATAAGGTTAATCTGTTTACATTCCTACATGGGAAGATGATACTTGCAACTCATAAGAACTTTTTTATTATTAGGGAAGTTAGAAGGAGTATATATATATATATATATATATATATATATATATATATATATGTAGGCAGAGGGCAGAGATGTAAATTGAATAGGAAGGGATTATATCTAAAAAAATTAATAAAATTAAGGGGTGAGAGAGGAATATACAGGGGGAAAGGGAAAGGAAAAGGTGGGATGCTATAAATCATCTGCCATAAAAGAGGCAAGAAAAAACTTTTACACTGATGAAGAGGTAGGAAAGGGGAGTGGACTTCACTCTCATTAGAACTGGCTCAAAGAAAGAATAACCTACATGCTCAATATGGGCATATGCAGGAAAGTGGGAGGTAAAAAGGATAAGAGAAAGGGGAGGGTGATAAAAGAGAGGGCATATTAGGAGAGACATAGAAGCAAAACACTTTGGAGAAGGGACAAGGTGAAAGGAAAGAGAATAGATTAACCAAGAGGAAATATACTTAGCAATAACAATTGGGGAAAAAAATGTTGAAGCAAGTTTCTCTGATGAAAGCTTCATAGGGAACTAAATTTATATTTTAAAAAAGAGCCATTCTGCAATTGATAAATGGTCAAAAGATATGAGGTTTTCAGATGAATTAATCAAGCTATTTGTAGCCATATGGGAAAAAAATGCTCTAACTCACGACTGATTGGAGAAATGAAAATTAAAACAATTTTGAGAATTGTAGAATATATTTCATAGGTATCTTATATGGAAAACTACCTTAATTTGTTATCTATATATGAATTGGAAGTTGCTGGGTGGCGCAATGGACAGAGTAGCAGGTCTATTGTCAGAAAGATTCATCTTCCTGCATTCAAATCTGACCTCAGATCCTTATTAGCTATGTGATCCTGGGCAAGTCACTTAACCCTGACTGACTCAGCTCTTTGTCTATAAAATGAGCTACAAAAGAAAATGGCATAAAATTCTAATGCCTAGGGCAAATTTGGTCATGAAGAGTTGAATGATACTGAAACAACTAAATAATAACAAAAATATATGAATTATTATTTCTGAGTAAATCTACATAGAGTGCATGCCTAAATAATGTATTTAAGGGAAATGCAAGTATTAATTGGCTATCTAAAAGTAAGAATTTTCATCAGGCAAGTAAGTTATTGGTTCTTTTTTGGCAACGAATCTAGGAAAACAATAAAGTTAAATTGGTGAATAGTATTTTACCAAACTTCCTGGTTAGTGATTTGAAATAAATTGAACACCTCAGTTTCAACCCAGCTGAGCACCTCATGACTTTAAGTATGTGTCAAGCTATAACCTATGCTTGTTTTATATAGATCAATATAGCAGTTTTCAAACAGTTGTTCTCAGAAGCCCTTATACTCTAAAATTCTAAAAAATATTTGAGGATCCCAAAAAGATTCTGTTTATGTGAGTTATATCTATCAATGTTTACTGTATTAGAAATTAAAATATAATTTTTAAATATGTATTAATTCATTGAAACAATATTAAACCCATTTACATGTTAACATTACATAGTTTTATGAAAAATAAATATATTTTCCAAGAGAAAAATATTAGTGAGAATAGCATTGTTTCACATATTTTTGCAAATCTCTTTATAGTTTGGCTTAAGAGAAAATAGCTGGATTCTCAAAGCTGCTCTGCAGTCAATCTATTTTTCTATGTAGGTTTGGTTGACATATTCAAAGAAAAATTCCACCCTACATACATACATAGCTTGAAAAGCAAAGAACATTTTCATAGTTTCATAACTTATTGGTGGTGGTTGTTGTTGTGGTTGTTTTTAGTAAAAATAGTTCTGACCTTGTAAACCATCCTCTGACAGGGTCTTAAGAACTTCCAGAGGTCCAGAGCTCTCATTTTGTGAACTACTATATATATATATATATATATATATATATATATATATATATATATATATGTAAGTTAGGGGAACTCAAACAACAACTAGAATGGTACAGGATAAACTAAGACCTAAATTCAGAACACACATTATCAAATCACCAAAGTGATAATTAAAAAAGGAAAGAGACAAATTAATAGATTTCTTAGTCAATTTCAAAGAAGTAAATTTAATGGAAATTTCAATACCCTTTCAACTATGAGAAAATTAGATTTTATTATGATTTATATCTTTAAGATTTCAATAGCTGTGTGGTCTCACTGACATGAAAAAGTATCTGTTCTGACAGGGACAACTGCATTCCATCCAACCTTCATCATTTAGTGTAATTCTTCTCCAAAGTCTTTCACAGATTTTCTACACTGATCCTTCCATAGAATCATCGAATATGCTGAAAGTTTTCCCTTAAGCATGTCTCATTTTTGGATACGAGTCAAGATAGAGCTCTTTTCAGATGATTATTCTAACTCCTTTTCCAACTGTATACATGCTTGATAATATTCTTTTTACTATGTTCTGAAGGTAGGTAATCATTAAAAGTTTGCTACTCTTTTTGTACCCTGCATATGGCTCTCCATTCCTCTTTGGAATCCAAATCTTTCTCCCCCCTTACTCCAACACTTAAAATTACTCAATTTTAACACTGTTGATAGTCAATAAAAAGAGGGGAATAACATAATCTAGAAAAAGAAAACATGAAATATATTCTGTAAAAGGCTTTACTTGGAAGTTTAAATTCATAATTAAGTGGCTTCCCATGATATTCCTTAGTAAAATGATTTGAATCTTCCTTCCTATTCAGTTCTAGCTCTGTCATGTGAGAAAGCTTTATTCAGTTATGAGAATTGTGAGGAAATTGTACTGCAATGTTTGGATCTAGCCCTAAAGCTGGACCATCTCTACCTGTTGCTTAGAAATACTTAACTAAAGATTGAAGTCATACTGATCAGAAAGCCAGTCAGATACAAAGTTTGATGCAAGTTCCTTTTTGTTTATCCCTTTGATTGAATACAGACACTTGGGGTTGGGCTGAGAAAGTAGGATATCTCTTTTTATGATTTCAGGGAATTACACTTGTTCACTCTCCCCTTTCCAATTTGGAATGCCCTTAATCTTTCCTCTAATTAGAAAACTTCTGCTTTATACCCTGTTAATTCCTTATTAAAAAATTTTAACGCATAAAAATCTTTCTCCTCTTGTATTCAGGTCCAAAGTCAAGCTGATGAGGCCTTATCCAAATTTTTTATGTAATTGGCATACATTGCTTAATAAATTCGTATGTTCAGAAGTGCAAACCTTTATTCTTTATTTCCGATTCCATCCATCACAGAGTAAAAGTGAGGATGAAACCAAGAAAGCAAAGGGGTGATTACAAAGCCAGCATAACTTCAAGAATATATCATATCAAAATAACTTACTTTTTAAGGGTTATAAGATTATTGAATGAGAAAAATGATTTAGATTTTAACATTTCATAATTTTTCAAGCTATTATCATGGGGAAAGAATGCAGAGATTTTGACTAAACAAATAGTACATTATATGAATTCAGAACTAATTAAAAGGTTAAAACCAAAGTGCATCAAAGTCATTTGGAAAGGAAGTCTTTTATAGAGTGTTTAGGAATCTATTTGGTCCTGTGCTGTTCCAAATTTTTATCAATAACTTTGGTAAAGACTTAGATAATAAGCTAGTTAAATATATAATGTACACAAAGCTAGGAGGGATAAGTATTGGACGATATAGTCAGAATGAAAGGAAAAAAAAGAGATTTGCAGATAGAGGTTTGATGTACACCCATAATTAATAGGTATGACACAGTTGAAAATCCAGGAAAGTAACTTGAAAAGGGGTGGATTGACATAGAAAACCAAGAAAAAACAGTTTCAGGAAAACCCTGAGAGGAAAATGTATTCAGGACAGGATAATAAATATTGTCAAATGCTATAGAAGTGAAGAACTATAAAGATTAAGGGTCATTAGAGTTGGCAATTAAGAGATACTTGGTAATTGAAAAGAGCAGTTTCAGTTGAATAATTAGGACAGAAGCCAAATTGCAGGGGGTTACAAGAAGAGAGATCAGAGAGGTATTGAGGGTAGGTAACATTTTCGAGGTATTTAGTTGAGAAAGGGAAGCTATATGACAATTGCTAGAGGGGATAGTAAGATCTAGCAAGGGTTTGTTTTTTTTTTATTAAGTATAGAAGAGAATTGCGTGTGTTTCTAGGCATAGGGTAAGGCCCAAAATTGATGGAGATATGGAAGATTTAAGGGAGAAGATCACAGACCAAAAGCTGGAAGATAATTCAGAGTACAACTCGCTCATTTTATAAATGAGAAAATCAGACAAAAGATGGCTAAATGATGTCTTTAAAGCCACACACTGTTAGGAGAAGGATTTGAACCCAGATCTTTGACTTCAGAGTCAATGCTATTTCCATTGTAGCATGGTAGTTCCTAGATGTGAAAGCAAACTACCAAAGAGAGGAGGGAGTTAGATCCAGTGTATGTGTATGGTGAAGAGAAGGACCAATTCTAACTCAAAGCCTGAAATAAAGGAGTAGATAGTGTGGAATAAAGGCAAGAAGTAAGATAAAAAGAGGAAGAATGATGTACTTTGTGAATGGCTCCAAAGTTTTGATGATATAAGTGGTAGAAAAGAATATGATAGGAATGAAATGAGAGAGCATGGAGGGGAAAATAAGATGGATTTGAGGGGAAACTTGGAACATGGAATCAAATGAAGGTATTTCAGTAAGAACAGTAGTTAACAACCTAAAATGAATCTGTATTCTTTTGTACTGAGCCAAGTGAGATCAGGCTTTGAGACAGATTCACTTATTTCAGATCTCATTCAACTTGGTTTCATTTGTTTAATTAGTTTTCTCATGGTATTTTAAAATTAAAATAATATTTCTCTTCAATTGCCTTTTTGAATTTTTAAAAACTGTTGACTTTGGTTCCATTTGTAGCAAAACTTTACGTTGGCTCCTTTTTCAGATGAATCACTTCTTCGATGCTCAAGGAATATAGGTAAAACCAATTGAGACAATAAATCAGAGGGAAAAACCAGACTTCTGCAATTCCAGCAACAAACAAAAGTAATCAAAATCTAATGTTCCATCTTCAATTAATTTTCTGAGAATGTTTTTTTATTGGTGACATAGGACTATTAGTGGACCTTTCCTACCTTAATTAACTCCTCTACTAAGACAAAGTATGAAACAATTGTTTTTTTTTTTTTTTTTTTACTTTAAAAATTAACAAAGAATGAAAGAAATTACATAATTTTTGGCAAAACAGTATGGGAATATAAAAAGAATGTTATCAGGAAGCCAAGATCATTAAAGCAATTAAAGATTCACTCTAAAGAAACAATTTACCTATCTTAATTAAGGTAGGTAGCTGGGAAATACTCTTTTAACTCCTTAATTTTTTATCTTTTGGCTCTACTTTAAAACAAACAAAAAACTTTGGGAGGCGTAAAAAACTTGATTGATCCTAGAGTCTATTGTTCAAGCTTTTCTCTTTGAAGCAGTTACCTGGTCACTTCCAGGCTTACAGACTTGGCTTACTGGTCACCTTAGAGCATAAAAATTCCCACTTGGATAAGTAAAGGGCCTTTCATAATTAGTAGATGTTTCAAGGCTAGGAGAGTCACCCACCCAGAGCTGCTAAACACAAGTTCCCAAATGGAAATGAAATCACTACCCCAAGTGCTGTAATACCTTCCTTGAATATTCTCTTTATAACAAACATAACTCATTACCTTCAAACTAACAGTCTAGCCTGACAATTAAAAAGCAGTCTTTTTTTCTTCCTTTTAAACATAGATTATAGGTAATTCCAATTAGAAATTCTAAGTGGTTAGGTCCCAAGATAAATCCATCCATAGGGACTCAGTGTTCTTCAAGTGTCTAAATACTTGAATAATTCAAAGATCTATGATTTCCCTTCTAGGGGTGATCCTTTCTCTAATGCTTATTACAATTCTTCTCCTACTTAGTTGATCTTTCAGAGGTACCATGACTGAAAACTTCATAACCATGTGGAGAGCCTCCCCAAACTTAGACTTACGTTCACAAAACAGAGTTATAGTTTGTCACCAGTTTCATTCTCAAAGCTTTTTCAGCCTGGTAGGGATTCCTAGAGCATTGGTCCAATGGCTTAACCTCCAAAAACCCAGCATGACACTTCATAATGAAATATTGAAGGAGGACTTCAATAGTAATGAATGATGTGATACCAATTAAATATTTAATAATATCATCTTTTATAAGATGTTATATACAGTATACTTCTTTCAGTCACTGGTGTATAGGACTATTACTTGTAGCTTAATAAAATTAAAATTTATGTTGTATAGTAGTATCTGGGTTTGAATTATGTCATATAGTTTGTGAATAACTATGTTCGAGATAATTGAAACAATTTTAGATCAGGATGATTAGAAATAGCCCTAGATACAGTGGGAGGCCTTAGACTTTTTGAGCTAGTGCCTTTAATAAGTTTCAGTTTGATTGAGGAAATGCCCAATCAGTGATTAAGGATAGGTAAGACCTGAGTCAGAGAATGGCTGGCTCTGAGGGGAAGATCCTCTGGCTTTCTGAAGAAACTTGAAACAATTGCTATTTACATTCACTCTGAGTCAATCAAGGTCCAAAGCAAGATCAAGTGGAGCTGACTCTCCCTGATTGATCAGCAATAGGTCCAAGGGTAGGGTGATAGTGATGATTTAACTTTCAGAGTATTTTATTTTATACTAGGACAGTCTAATGTAGTAGAAAAAAGCAATTGATGTTAAGTCAGAGGACCCAAGTATAAATTCTGGCTCTGTTGTCTAAGGCCCATGTATTTAGGGCAAGTAGCTTAATTTCCCTGTAGCTCAGCTTCTTATTTATAAAATGAGTTTATATATTAAATAATTTCTAAAATCTTTCCAACTCCTAATATTCTGACTGCTAATATTTCAAAATTTAAATATGGAAATTCTATGCATTTATTTTTAAATAATAAATAATGTCAATCTTTCTATAGTTTTATAACAGTAGAATTTTTGGTGTGACATCGTCTGAATATGTTATATAAGCAGAAGAGGAAGTGTGGTGGAGAAGATAGAAAGCTGGCTTTAGAGCCCAAATAATTTGAGTTTAAATGCTGCCTCTGATACATATTGGTTTTGTCACATTTGGGAAGTCACCTTCTCAGTGCCCAAGGCAACTCTCCAAGACTTTAAATAGTAGGGCAGGTTCAGATCCACATTAGCAGAGAGTTTCTTCACTGGGAATTCCCTGTACTATTAAAACATATCTGGTCCACAAGTTAGGAAGCAACACTGTAAAGGGACCTCGATTTGGAATCGAAGAATTTAGATTCAAATCCCAGTTCTTCATCTTACATCTTGTCCAACTTTAGGTACAATTCCCTTTACAGCTGTTTCCTCAACTGAAAATAAGTTGTTCTCTGGTGTCCTTTCTAATTCTCAAATTTTGTGGTTGTTTTACTAGAGGAAACTTTTTTTTCTTTTTCTGCTCTGCCTCTGACTCACCCAAGGGACCTATATAGTATAGTGCAGGATAGTAGTGAAGGTAAAGATCTTGAAGATTCACTGGATGGTCCCTTTCCATTCTCCCCTTTCCATCTGATCTCTACATCCCCTCATCCCTCCTTCATAACCAAGGCAATCCATTCAGTGTATAATAGTATTCTTTGGCAGGTCCCATAGAGCAGGGATTCTTTTTTTTTTTTTTTTTTTTTTTGCAAGTTAGTTGGGTTTAAGTGATTTGCCCAGGGTCACACAGCTAGAAAGTGTTAAATGTGTCTCAGGCCACATTTGAACTGAGGTCCTCTCACTCCAGGTCCAATGCTCTATCCATTGCACTATCTAGCTGCTTCAAATCAGGATTTCTTAAATTGAATCCTTTTTGGTAAGAAATTGTTACCTGATCTCAGTGTCTATCTGGCTGGTTTCCATTCACTGCTCCCAGATTGTCATTTTTTGGGGGGAAGGCCACTATCATTATTCTCAAACTTAACTTTGTTTCCTCCCATACTCCCTTTTCCTTCCCAGGAGACAGTGCCAGTTTTCAAGTAACCGGATCACAAAAAGATTATACTAAGATTGTATTACAACTCTTTCATGATTTCAGTGTAAGGATGTTTCTAGTCATTTAAAACTTTTCCTCTATTTCATGCCCAAGTCTGAATACTTTAGGCCTCTTTAACATCTACTTTTTATACACTGGTCCCACAGTCCTTCCCTACAGAAGGAATATATTCTCTGGTAACAAATAGAAACTTTTCCTATTCAATAGTAGCTATTTTCTACTTGGAATGGCTCAGAATGAGTCCATATCCATTTACCTCTTCCTTCCCCCAGTGGCTAGGCAGTGTGCCTCCTACCCACATTAGACTCTCCCACTGAGTTTTGGGCAATTTGTTGACTGCAATCCAGTTCCCATTGCATTTGTCTATTCATTCCCATCTTCCTCTGCAGCAGGTCATGCAAATTGATTTAGTATAGTTTGAGAAAGCCATGGAAAAGGGAGGGAGAAGGGTCAACCCACCCCAAAGAAATAAAAATTTCACGTCCCTTTTGCAAATATATACAGTATCATAAAAGAGTGGAGTAACCAAACACAGAGATTATCAACTATGGGCTCATAAGAGAAATAAGTCAACTATAAATCCAAAATACTACCTAATGGAAAATGATTGTTCTAGACTAGGAATGCTACTATAGCTATGGAAGAAACTTCCATTGTTCATAAATTGACAAAATGCTTTTTATGTACTAGGCTTTGTTCCCTACCTTTATACTAAATACCAACCTAATATAAATATCAAAATAATCACCCTAAGCAATTTTTTTTCAAGTCCTCCTTCCTCTTCGAGATTCCTTTACATGTGGATAAAACACTTCTTTCTGTGTTTGTTTATGTTTAAATTGCCTACATAAACTCCTGGTAATAAGTAAATCCATATATTCTGGATTTATGTAAAAGCAACCAGTATGATTCCATATTTATAGTCATTTAACAAATAGAACTACTTTGACAGTTGAAAGTACACATTAATCCTTGCATTGCTGAATCTTAGTTCTATTTGGATATGAGGTAATGTACAAATCTTAGACCATAAATTTTCTGAAGTGGTTACTATGGATTTATAATTGACCTTTCTCCAAGTATATAATGAAATGCCACATTTATAGCACATTTAGGATGTCCACAATGACACTTTTGTTTTCTTATCCTTGCAATAGAATAGTATAGATAAGAATAGCTATAAATTCTATATTAAATATATAGGATAGCATAAAATGATATTTAAAAATTGAATAGGTTGAAGAGTTAGAATGAGGTTAGATTCTACTAAATATGTTATTCTCTTTATAATAATACTGTATTAAGTTCCCAATAGAAGGTTTACCCACAAGCCTTCTGCCTCAGAACAGAAGGTTGTGGTTTTGTGATTGTAATTTTCCAGGTTATATTATGTTTTAAATTTGGTTATACAGCAGGTATTTTGTTTTGTTTTTTTCATTATGATGATTCATTCAAGGTTAAGGAAGAGAAGACAAATGAAAAGATTGTTAAAATAACTCATATATTTTAATTAAAATCAGTTTTTATTTCATTAGTTTTTTTACTGTCTTTAATTAACATTAAAATAGTCTTCCTAGTAAATCATTTCCTTATATATAAGTGCAATTAAAAATCCTTTCGATATTTCTAAAAGCAACAGAATTTTAACCTAAGCAATTAGTACTTTACTTTTAAATATGCTGCGCTTCCAGGAGGTCATTTTTTCAATTTAAAAACTCTAAGAAGCCAGAATCATTTGAATACCATAATCCTCTGAAGATAAATGCACAAAGATAATTTATCTGCTTATTTATTTGGGATCCATCATTATGGATATCAGTCTCATGCTTTGCAGTTTTCTGAATGGATAATTTAGTTAATAGTTAAATTAATAGTTAATTTAGTTAGTTAAATAAATACTATACATTTAATAGTTAAAACAGAGATAGCTCTCTTACTACTAGGATATACCAGATATTTATAAAATTATTTTGCAACTTTAATTTTTGCTTCTAATGATTATGTGGCTATTACTTGAAAAATGCAATTGATTGAATTTTGATGCATTTAAATTTAAATTTCTAGACTTGGACTCTTTTGCATCATTCATATTCATTTTCCAATTCATCATTAATATTCTCTAATTGCTATGCTATTTAATCAGTTGCACTGATGATACTGTCCTGTCCTAATCTTCTTGGTTAAGTTTGTCATTGTTGTTTTTTTTCACTAAATATAAATAGGTCATTTACACGTGGCTTTCATCATGTAGACATCCAGAATTATTCAAGTTTGCAAATATATAGGTCTTTACAATTAGATTACATAGTATATACACTAAAATTAGACTGATTGTACTTCAATTCAAGAAAATCAAACATTATTAATTATCAGTCTCAGATGAAAATTAAGGAATAGATTGATTAGGTTATGAGACAAATCATCTATGTCAGATATTGATATTATAAAAGATATTAGTTAAAGACTAGAAGTGAGAGTTAAATTAATGCTTTCCTAAAGTCATTTTCTTCTCTGTACCTTCTTTTCCCCCCTTCTCCCAGAAACACAACATTAAATTCTTTTCAATGGGGATCCTTGTGGTAGTTTCCTTTTCATATTTGTAAAACCCTTTTAGAGATTGGATAAAAATATACACATATCATGTAAAAATTATGATAAACAAGATTATATTCATTAGTAGTCATTTTCACATCACATTTATGAAAAACAGGTCAAATTAACATCCCAATCCTAAGGGTTTTTAATACATGAAGTACTACACAGAAATACACAAACTAATCTGTAAATGGGTATTCATACCGTCATAAATCCATCCAGCAAACCTGAATCGGGCTTAGGAGGTGCTTGCAGTCGTTCCATTGACCACTTTTCAATAATAGATGAGACTTGGCTATTTTCAGTATTTAAGATTCTGAACCCTGTCATATTAACACCACTATATCGGTAGGGTTCCACATCAAGAGCAAAGAGGTCCTGAAAGAAAGGGAGAAAAGAAGGTGGGTAAATTGTTATTTTAAACAAAGATTCTTAACCAATCTATACTATTAACCAAAATTCGGCTATTTGAATTTTTCTCAAAAAAGAAACACTGAATGTCAACAGAGGGGTTATACAATGAAAGGCATATGAAATGGAGACATAGCACACCAGTGAACATCTGGAGATCAGTTCACATCTGTTCCAAAGCATAGGTCTAAAGAAAATTTTCCATACATGTATGCCTGGATAGATAGACAAAGACAGAACATTTTCTAGGTGCATTCAATATGACAGGTAAAAGTATATATGCTGACTAAACTATCAATTTACAGAAGACAGGGACTGTCTGTTTAGCTCTCATTGTATAAATCAACTATGTCCCTAAAATCAACTGTAAGAAAAACTACAAATAATAGCAATCGAAATAAATATTTTTTAAGTGTGCAGTATGTATAAAGCATTGCCTAAAGGGTATACAGGAAAAAAGAAGATAAGACATGATCTTTGTCTTCTAGGAGCTTACCATCTTATTAGACAAAATGACAGGTAAATACACAAAAAATAAAAAGCTTTATTATGATAGGCTTTATATAAGTAGACTGAACAATAAATGTTATCAATTCAGAGGAAGAAGAGATAATTGTAAGCTGAGGTGGTCAGACAAGGCTTCAGATAAAAAAAGAAGAATTTAAACTGAATTTTAAAACATTGGTAGGATTTTATTATACATTGGAGATTTGAGTAAAGACTGAGCAACTGGAAAGGCCAATGCAATTCAAAGAAAAGAGAACAGAACAATTTACATGGAGAAGGCTTAAGTAGAAGAATAGTAGAAAATAAACGTGGTCAGATAAACTGAAGTTTATAGACTATATAGAACTTTGAATACTAAAGAGCTTGGATTTTTATCCTCAAGACCAAAAATGCCAATGATTTCTTAATAAAATGCTGTTTTTTTTTTACTTTGGAATTGGTGTGGTGGTGTACAATTCACTGATCACTGAAGGACTGTCCACTATATTTCTTCTCCCATGAGTATAATAAGGTTATTACATCGAGTAGCTTAAATATCCACTAGGTCAAGTTTTAAGATTTACTGGTTGCTAGCTATTGATTAGAAAGAATTTCTCTAGGCAACAGAACACAAAAAGGTTTTTTTCTAAAAGAGAACAGCATGATAAATAAGAATTACAACAAGGAGAAAATATGGAAGCAGGGAAGCCAAATAAAAAAATTACAATAATATAGGCAAATTTTAATGAAAACTTGAAGTAGGATGGTAGCTGTAAAAACTAAAAAGGGGAAGATCTTAGAGACAGTTTGAAGAAAGAAATGACATCATTTAATGGCATCTCAGTGTGGAGTGGGAATAAAAACACGATAAAAAGAATCAGCTATGACTCAGAGGTTTTGATCCTGCATGACTAGGAGATGACATAAATATAGGCATATCTTAGAGATATTGCAGGTTCACTTCCAGATTACCAAAATAAAGCAAATATTACAATAAAGTGAGTCACATGATTTTATTTTTTATTTTTTGGATCATATAAAAGTTAAGTTTACACCATACTCTATTAAGTGTACAATAGGATTTTGTCTAAAAAATGTACATTTTTGAATTTAAAAATACTGTATACTTTTTCAAAATGCCAACTATTGTTTAAGTCTCTAGCAAATTGCAATCTTTTTGCTGATGAAGGATACTGCTTAGATGTTGATGGCTGCCAACTGATCAGGGTTGCTGAAGGTTGAGGTGGCAGTGGCATTTTCTTAAAATGAAACAATGAAATTTGCTGCATCAAATCTTTTTTTTTTACTTGCACATTTAAAAGATATTTAGAGTTATTAATTGGATGATTTTCAATATTGTTGTATTCAGGGAATAGGGAGTCCTAAGGAGTAGAAGAGAGATGGGGAAATAGCTAGTTGATATAGTAGTCAGAATACACACAACATTTGTTGATTAAGTTTGCTTTTTTTATATAAGTGTGATTCATAGTGCATTAAAGTAATTACAATAGTAATATTAAAGGTCACTGATCATAAATCACCATAACAGATATAATAACAATGAAAATGTTCAAAATATTGTGACAATTACCAAAATGTGAAACAGAGATATGATATGAACACACGCTGTTAGAAAAAATTGGTGCTGATAGACATGCTTCATGCAAATTTGCCACAAAACTTGAATTTATTTAAAAAAAAAAACACGAGTTCTGCAAAGTGCAATAAAGCAAAATACAATAAAACAAGGTATACCTGTAATTCATGAGAAGAGCTACTTTGAAAGGATCAATAAAGAGTTATTAAGAGCTGCGATGTATGGGACACTATGAAAGGTGTAAGGGATACAAATTCAAAATCTTACAATGGTACCTATCCCAAAAGAGCTTTAGATATCTAGAGTCTGAAGTAAAAATGTCCAGGAGGCATTTGAAAATATAGAAATGGAAACTGAGAGAAAGGTAAGAGCTATTAGATACAATTTGTAGAGTTTTTCACAGAGAAGTGGTGGTTGAAGCTATGAGAATAAATGAGTTCTCTAAGACTGAGAACTTAAAGAGAGAACAGAGAACAAAAGACTGAACCATGTGAAATGCCAACATTGTCATGGCAGGAAGACAAGAGAGGTGAGTGCAAGCGATTAAGAGGGCACAGTTATAGGAGGAAAACTTGTATTGCACAATATAATGGAAACCAAAGGAGGGAAAGCTTTAAAGAAAGAAGTAGTTGTCAGTGTCAAAAGCTATACCAAGGTCAAAAAGGATGAGTACGAAAAATCCTTTAGAGCTGGTGCATAGAAGACAATGGAATAGTAGTTTCCACAATTTCAATGGAATACTGAGCTGGACACCAGATTGCAACAGTTTAAGAAGGGAATAAGTAACAGTAGCAAGGAAGTGGAGATTTCTAATGCTAACTAGATTTCTAACCATTCAAGAAATTTAAGTTATGATACCCATAATAACAAATGAATCCTCTTTAATTAGGAAGAAACAAAAAAGGTTGAAAATTCATTCCAACTAAGTATAACTTTTAAAGCACATTGTAAAATGGAATTTAAAAGTGAAAATAACTAAAAGTACTGATTCAAAAAGCTTCATGTTAGTAGGATATTAGAAAAGTACAAAATATAGTTGATATGGTTGAGATTCTAGCATGTTAGTCTTAAAGGCGTTTTTTTTCCCTCAAGATAAATAGGTCTTTAAGATAGTCTCCACCAAAACATTTCTCAAGCATGATTCACAGAAATGGAAAAATACAGTTGCCTAACCAGGGTTTTCTACAAAACGTTAATGAAAATTGCTGTGGAAATCTGAGAGTGATTTTAAAGTGGCCATCAGTAGGCAGCTGCTGTCAAGTTGTCTTTAAAGCAGCTTTTAACCTTTGGTACTTTAAAGCAAAAAACACTTTGAAATGAGTCGCTTAATAGGGAGGTCCCTTCTCTAGATATTTTGTTATCTAGATCTGATCAAGTCCTTATAAAGAAATTTTAGTTTTTATGTTCCCATGGACTCCATGAATCAATGATACAGAGTTAGTTCCTTGTTGTATTGAGAATTTCTATTTCAGTAGTAATAAAAGAATGAGGGATGCACATTTTAAAGGCAGAGTAGCACTTAAAAAAATTATGGTCCTGAAAAATAAGGCAAATGCAAAGAAAAAAAATTCACTGGGAATTAAAATCTGCAATCATATTATTTCAAAATCACTAGCTTACCTCTAAGCTTTCTCTGATGCCAGCTGATATCACTAATTCTTACATTTTGATTTTTAAAATGACAAAATATTACTATAAAAAATGCTGACATATTTCTTCTATCTCACTTAAAGGCTCTTCCTCATGACCAAATTATAACAATGAAAGTTACTGCTATTTAAAGCAAAGTAAGGCCTTTTGCCACCATCCTCTTGTTTTAACAAAATACTTACCAATGTAGTAAAGATATAATGATAATACTCAGTCATCATTCCCATAGCTAATGCCTAAGAGAGAAACAAAAATTTAATTATTAAAAGGTCACATAATATGTAAGTGTGTGGCTTATGACAAGTGAGAACAAAACAGTTAATTCAACCAGTATGCAATCTACTGTATTTGAGTTACACTCAAATGAGGTCAAGCAAATCATTTCTTAGCACTTGAAAGAGATTAGTAACTATTAAAGGAATTTATGAACCAGGTCTTCTAATAGGAAGATTACTATCAGAATGTTGGGTGTTTTAAAGACTATAGTTTTACATATTAATGAAGGCATTAAGATGCTATCCAAACCCTGAAATCAGAATATCTTACTTCATCGTATTTTAATGTCTGCACCAAAAATAAAATTTAAAAAAATTTTAAATGAAGAACGCCATTTCATTTGGAAAAGTAATATTACACATTTTTTTTAAGAAGTACCAGCAAAATAAAGGAATCCTCATGTTGAGCCCTTTAAGATTTCCTTTGCAGTAATGGAACAGATCCAAATTTAAAATCGTTATTCAAAAAATATAGATAATTAAAAGTAGGATTTCTGGTCTTCCTAGCTGCAATTAGTGAATTGTTATGGTTTAATTACACATTCTTAAAGTTTTCATGAATTTTCTAACAACAAAACCAACAGCTTTTGGAGTTGGAATATCCACAAGAAGAAACTATATCTTTTCCTCATTCTGAAAATTCCTTATAAACATTTAGAGAGCATAATCCCAAAGGTATTCACTTTAGTTGATAATGATTGCCAAATTCAATTTTGTATATAGAGAAAACATCATGAAATGGAAACAGGTGTTTTCACAAGTGGCTGGTACGTTTCTGTAAGATCATTCTCTCTCTAATCTCATCCATTGAGCAGTTTCCACAATACTATTGCCAAATGCATCTCACCTTGTGAATAAAATAGCAAAAGAATCTTATTTTTCCATTACTTATTAATGTGTTATAAATATAACTATTATAATAATGGCTAAATAAAAATAAATGTTATAAACATATGTATATAATTCCATTAATTAAGAAAAGATAAAGACTATACTGTATGTAGGCTATGGATTTTGGGACAGGAAATATCTAGAGATTCTAGTTGAGAAGTAAGGACATTTTGTGAATGGAGTAGAGAGAAATGTTTTCTAGGGGCTGTGATGCTGTGAGAGGGGAGAAGGAAAGATATTTATAAGTCAAGAACCTACTGATTTCATGACTAAATCTCTAGAAAACAATTCTAAAATTGATAGGGACTATAAATTAGTTTACTGTAAAATTACCAAGATCAAGTGTATAGGGTTGTATGTCTGAATATATATTATGTGACTGTTACAACTGTTGGAGAAAAAATTCAAATGATGACAATTACATGGCATTAAAATTTGTGTGTATAAGCTAGTTTTAGATAATATACATTGTTTACTAGAAACTACCCTTTTAGTAAAACTGGGCAAGGACATTTAGATAACTTTATCCAAGGTTTTACATTAAAATAAGCATGCAAAAGGAAAAAGATTCTTGCATATGTAGACATTTGTACCAGAGAATATCTGGAATTACTATACCTAAGTAAATAAGTGAATAAGAATTGACTATTTGGTTAGTGTGTGAAGAGGAGATAAAATGGTAGAAAAGTCTGATTTAAATCTTCACTGAAGGAATATAGAATAGGTAAAAGAGGAATGACACAGTAAGAAATAGAAAAGTAACATCCTTTCAGAGTATCATCCTCTCAGAATATCATCATCTCTTTTTTCCAAGTATAAATAGTATTAATAATACAAATATTGGGGGGGTTTGCATACTCAAATTCATATTTTACTTCAGTGATTTTCAGGCAATTGCCAAGCAATTTTCTAGAATGTATTAGCTGCATTGTGATCTATGTTGAGGGAAGGATTTTTTACATAAAAAGTATTTTAAGTGAATGAAACCACAGATCATTTGGAATTCACATTTATTCATAATATAAATTTGATAAAGTGGAAGCTGAGCTTAAGTTGAGAAACAGGACAAACACTCTTCTTACATTGTTTGCAACTTTTTATTGAGGGGAAACAAACTGAATCCGTGTAAGCACATAGAAATTTGTACAAAATAATGGATTCTATAACAACTGGAAAAAATATGGGAATAAGGATTGGAGCTATGATTTCAATGACATTGAATTCCCTGAAGAGGAAATTCTCTTTGACAATGTAGCTCAGTCTTTTTTGAAACATAAAACCTAGGAGAGTTCCCTACAGCCCAAAGAGGTTACCCAGAATCATGTAGTCAGGATATATCAGAGGAGGAACATGGATATTTAATATAACAGGGGAATTCAAAATATTAGTGTGGGTTGACCACACTAATAGCAGAACTTGAATTAGTCATTTACAAAAATAGCCTCCATTCCTGGCTAACCCAACTCATTCAAAATACCTGGAAGTCACAGAGAGGAAGAAGAAACAATTTTAGAAAACTTCTAACCTGGCACTAGCCCATCCTTGTTACAGATTTAGTGTTCAATCCTACTCTAATCTATAATCCTTAGCACTACTGTGGATGACTAGCTACCTGAAAGTTCTGTAGTCCTTTGTTATCTATCTGAAGATTCTGTAGTCTTTCCGCTAGATACTTGTCGACTTCTACTGCCTTTAATATGAAGCCACTCAGGTTTCTCTGCTCAACCCCAACCTGATTGATTAGCCTTTCCTGGTCCTTCACCAAGCATCCTTGCAGTCAGTTTCTTCTGCCAATATAGCTGAGATTCAGAGAAATTAAGTAAATAGTGCAAAGGTATACAGGCACTAAGTGGTAGAACTAGGATCCAAATCTAGGTCCTCTGACTCAAAATAAAGATACCATGCAGCCTCTTAGAAAGATGACTTGATATCTTTTTGACTACTGGGGTTTCTTCAAGGTTGGTTAGGGACTTTCATAAATAATCTTCAATTATTAAATGCAATAAAAGCAATATTGGATCTTAAAGTGAATGCATCGTTGAACAAAAATCTTACTGAACGATGAAAAGATAACTGAAACTTCCAGCCTCATAGAGAAAGCTTCTCTCTTAATGTTCCTGGGAATGCTCAGAGCCAAGAAAATAAGCAATTTATATTTTACTACATGCAAATAGATAATGCACTTGATTCATTTAAAGAATCATCCATTAATGTCACATTCCAAAAGGATTGGGAAAATTATATAAAGGTAATGCAAAAAATAGAAAGGGAGTACAAAAAATAGGTAACTACTCTATTAGGCATTGCAAAATATCTTGAATATACCATAGAGAACTTTACAATTTTGCATATAAATGCATATATACACACTACATAAATATACACACACATATATCAAGTTCAACACATATGTACCTAAATCGAGCTATATAAAACATATCTATCAGTAGACATCTATTTATATATTAATTTTTCAAAAGAGTTAATCATGTGTGGTCATGCGCCTTTGAACCTCGATTCCCTTGTTTTTAAAATAAAGACATAAATCTAGAGTAGAGGTCTGATGTCAGAACAACTTACCCTCATCTGAGCATGTCTATCCCTTCTGAGAAAAGATTGCTGTTACACAGGTGTTAGTGTGGTATGATGGTTAGAATGCTGAATTTGAATCCTACCTCTCCCATTTACTACTTATGTGAGTCTGGATGATTATTAAATCAAGAAGCATTCATTTAGAGCATATTATATACCAAATGTCTATTTCTAAGGCTAAGGCACCAATAAGTCAGCACTAGTCTCCAACCTTCAGTTTTCTCTTCTATGAAATGAGGGCATTGGATTAGGATGACATTTAAGATCTCTTCTAGCAATAAATATCTGATTTTGTGACTTTGTTCACACACAGTATATGTATAGTGCACAATAGTTATCATTGCCAGTGAAAAAATAGAGTATTCTCAGTGCATGCCATTAATTTTTTCAAATAATGTTGTAGCTTTTGAAAGCTATACTGATTAACATTTAGAAATTCTACAAACATTTAAAATTTTATGTAAATGAAAATTAAATGGAAAGTAATTATTATAGCGTCTATTATAAAAATATTTCAAGATGATTTGACTGATTTTTCTGCCTTACTGAGGAAAATAGTTATTGGCCATTTGAAAGTGAAACCACACTTCAACTCCAAAATTTAATTTATTAAATATAATCGAACCTTGCCATTTAATCAAACCAGTGATTACCTGTTTCAGAATGCCTGCTGCCATTTCATGGCTGCAGTCAAAGATTACGTGAAACTCTTTGCCTCTTTTCATCTCCTTTAGTAAAGGTTTTGCATCTTTTGTGTCAGCAGGCAACTGACGTATTTTCAACCGCAAATTGTACCTTGATGGAGCTTTGATGAGTTCTTGCAAACGAATGAGGCCTTCAATGAAAAAAGGAAAAAAGAATATTATAAAAACAATAATAAAACATAGTTCTTATTAAGATATACTCTCTTTTGGAGGAGGCAAGAATTTACAAAGCCATGATATAATATTATAACCATATTACTATATGGCTTTTTTTCTTTTGTATTATATTAGTCAACAGGAATAAACTTTTTAGAATTACTTTCAGTGACATGAATTAATCTATTTCTTATATTGTGCTAAAATTATTATTTCTTTCCTAAGTATGATTTTTAAAACAAACAAACATTAAATTAATACAATCCTAGAGTAATTGTTCCTGATTCTTTTTGGATAATTTGTCAGATTTCAATACACCTTAGACAGTTTGCAACACTGGAACACCTGAAAGTCACATATAAAAAGACAATAAGTTTGCTTTGTTTAATCTTTTAAATTGTACATTTGTACATGACATTTTAGAGTATTACACTGGTATAAACTAAAGATTGTATATTTAGAATTATATGGAGAAACTATTAGAATAAAAAATGCTAAACTTGATGTTTTAAGAAGAAATACAATTGAATTTAATATAAAACACTGATCTGTGAATAACTAACATTACATTATTTAACTCTTTAAGAAAAACAGAATAAAATCAGATCTTCTTTAGCATGCATGTTCATCTCTATATCAGAAAGATGATGTAAAAAATTATTAGTAATATAGAAAATTTAATGTTCATTATTAATAATAATAAATACTAGAACTTCATAAAGTTTACAAAAGTAATACAAATCAGGTGGCAATCCTGTTAAATAAAATCAAGTGTATTACTTTTCAATTTTTATATTATCAAGAAAATAAGTAGGCTATTTTCAAAATATGAGGAAGGGCACAGAAAACCATGCTTTTCCCTGTTCCCTAAATTATTTTTATCAACTTGAATGAAAATGTTGATGGTATGCTTATGAAATTTATAAATGATATAAAACTATTGAAGTTACAAAAAAGATACAAAACATATTAAAATATATGTTGGGAGATAGAATTGAGATTTAAAAAGATGTTGACAGGCTGGAGCAAAGGCAAAAATTAAATATGATGAAAATTTACAGGAATTTAATACATATTTAAAAAACAAAAACATAACTATATAAGTAGTGAATAGTAAAACAACCATTCACATGAGAAAAGAACCTGAGATTTTCATGGACTGCAAGCTCTAACAAGTCATCAACAATGACTAAGAAAATAATGTATTAAAAGAAATACAGCATATATATTGTCCAAAATGAGGGATGGAAATAATTCCACAAAACCCTATTCTTGTCAAATCACATCCAAAGTACTGTATTAGATTAAGGACACTATAATTTAGAAGAAACTGACAAATATAAAAACAACCAGATCAAGAGGGAACTCAAAACTATGTCATATTTGAAGGAACTAGAGATGTTTCCTTGGAGAAGAGTTGAGGGATGAGACAATTTATGATTTATTTTGTCCTTCAAATTTTGGACAAAGGGAGTAAACAAGGACTCAAGGGGAGAAGTTATGGGCAAAGGCTTCAACAAAATTTAATGAATTCCTTCCTAACAATCTGATATTTTCAAAATGAAATGGGTTTCCTTGTCAAATAAGGAATAAAGTACCAGTGGAGTTTTCTAATCCAAAGTTGATAATAAATGTTACATATGTTGTAAAAGGGAAGAAATGTGCTTTTTTAGTGAATATTGGATAAGATGCCTCCTTATTTTCCATTCAGCTTTAAGATTCTATGAATAAGGGTAGGCAGATTATTTTATAATATAACTCTTAATTTTAAGCAGTTTCAATTTGATAGACCTAAAATATATTAGAATATATTCACATATAAATATGCTTAATAATTTTAATATTAAAAATAATACAAATAACAATTACCTGAATTAATCCATAACTAATGATTCAACAGACTAGCATTCTATTTAATTTTAAGAATTCAAGTCTTTTAAGTTTCAGAAAAAGAAACACCAAAAAAATAAAATGCGTAATATACCTATTGAACAATGAACCTGTCAATAAAAATTTATCAGTTTATTATGTGACAAGCACTATGTTAAGAGCTGGGAATACAGAGAAAGGCAAAACATAGTCTCTCTTCTCCAGGAGCACACAGACTAATGGGAGAGAAAAAATAAAAACAACAATGTACAAACAATATAAATTGGAGATAATAAATAGAAGGAAGGCTCTAGCATTCTGGGAATTGGAAAGGCTTCCTGTAGAAGGTGGGATTTTTAGAGATGAGAAAAAAGAGTATTCTAGAGGTAAGGGATAAGCAGTAAAATGCTCTAAGTCAAGAGAATGAGTTTCTTGTTCAAGGAATAGCAAGGAGACTATTTGTCTCTGAATCACAGAGTACTCAATGAAGTAGAAGGGTAGCAGGTATAAGATGAATAGAAATGGGAGGGGAAGGGATAGGTTATGAAGGACTTTGAACCTCAATGGAAGATTTTATATTTAATCTCGAAGGTGTTACAGAGATACTGGAGTTTACTAAGGAGAGTGCTATTTTAAATTTCTTTTAGGACCATCAGTAACAGTTGAGTGGAGAATAGACTGTACTGGAGAAAAGCTTGGGGCAAAGAGATCAACCAGCAGGCTATTGCAATTGTCTGGGCTGATGGTGATCATTCATATCAGAGAGGAAACAGTGGAGACATGAAAAAAGAATTTGCAAAAGTAAATTAAAAGCTAGGTAGTGCAGTGAATAGAGTTCTGGACCTGAAATCAGGGAGACTCCTCTTTCTGAGTTCAAATTCGACCTCAAAGACCCTACACAAGTCACTTAATCCTATTTACCTCAGTTTTCTTATTTTTAAAATGACCTGGTGAAGGAAAAGGCAAATCAGTCCAGTATCTCTGCCAAGAAAAACCCAAATAAGATCATGAAGAAAGGGATACAAATGAAATGACTGAAGAGATACAACAAAAATTAAAAGACATTAGCAATAAACTGGGTATTGGAATGTATTTTAATCTTAGGAATTTATATATGTAATGAGTATAGATTTATTTACTGAGTTACAAAAAGGTATACTTTAAGTTAGCACATGTTTAAAGTGATAGAGAAAAGAATTGGGCAACATCTAAAATCAAAATGTTTCCAATAATAAGGTAAGAACCATATTCTTGGGTTCTTTGAGGTTCTAGATCTATGATCCAATAACATAGATGTAATTATAAGAGATACTCCTTGTTTTAAAATGGATAAACTGAGGGCCAAAGGGATTATGTAAATTGCATGATCACACAATAGTAAACAGGGTGCCCACAATTCCAGTCCAGATGGTTCAACTCTGAATTCAGGGCTCTACACTAAGAAAAAGGTATATATTAGCTATATCAGTATTATGAATATTAAAGTAGCTTTGTTATTTGATATTCATGCAATCCTTAGACAAATTATTCAACATCTCTGGGGTGCAGTCAAATAAAATCTATAAAATTAAGATTAGACCAGGCAACCTCTGAGATCCTTTCTAGTTCTTAATTTATAATCCTATGATCCTAAAACAGCAATGGTTATAGTTTTATTATACTCAAACAAATAAGCAGCAGCTCTCAATTCATTCCCAAGAATTATCCATGTATGTTACATTTCAAAAGGAATGGAACAATAATATGTAAAAGGTAACATTAGAAATGGAGAAGAAACAAAAGAAGAAGGCAATTGCCATACAGGTAATTTATTTATTTAATTAATAGAATACTTGTAGAATGGACCAGAGATAGTCTACCAACTTTACAATTTTGCTCCTAATCATATGCAATATATATTCCATTTCCTCCATCTATCAATCAAAAAACATTTATTGAGTGGCTTTTATATGCCAGACACTATTCTAAGTACTGGAGATACAAAAATAATCAAAAGACAATCCTGCCTTTAAGAACTTACAATCTAATGAGAGAACATGTAAACAAATATATAGAAAGGCAGCTATTTACAGGTAAAATAGGAAATAGTTAAAAGAGTAAGGCCCTAAGTGGGAGAAAGGCTTGGGAAAGAAGGTGGAATTTTATTTGAGACTTAAAGGAAGCCAGGGAAAGCAATAGTCAGAGTGGAAGAGCAAGAGCATGAAGGGCAACCAGAAGAAGAAGAAGGGGAAAAAAAAAAAAAAGCCAGTAGAGATATAGTGTCTTGTGAGATTGTTAGCAACAGTGCACAAAATAGTTTCAGTAGAATAATAAGATCAGAAACTGGATTTAGGGGATTAGAAGAAAAAGAAAGAGGTACTTGTAAATGACTTTTTTTTTTTTTTTGAGTAGTTCAGTGACAAAAGGCAGAAGAGATACAGGATGAAAGCGGGCAGAGAAGGATCAAGTGAGGGTTTGGTTTTTTTTTTTTTTTGTTTGTTTGTTTTTCAAGATAGATGAGAAAGGAACTTGTTTATAGGCAGTAGGAAATGAGCCAGTGGAAAAGAAGAAAATGAAAATAAGTGAAACAGTGGGAACGATGACAGGTGGAGGGGGCGATGGGGATGAATAGAACCAATAGTCTTGGTAAGAGAAAGGCTGCTTTATCATATGAAGAGGGCATCTAAATAATGGGAGATGTAGGAAAAGTTAAAAAAGAAGCTCATGGCAAATGGTCGCAATTTTTTTTCTATAAAATATTAGTTAAGGTTCTCACCTGAGGGAGTGGGAGAAGAATAGCCATTGAAAGTTTAAGGAAGGATAAAAGGTTTCAAAAAGTCTTTGAAGGAAGAGGGATAGTGAGTTGATAAGGAAAGTATAGTGAAATTGCCTAGCTACAACAAGGACTCACTTGAGTTTTTGTAACATAAATTTATAGCAAATCAAATCAGAAACATTGAATGATTTTCTCTATTTTCATTCAATAGCACGTGTATAGTAACAATGTGATGAATGGTGGGAGTGATACAAGGCTGAGGCTTGACTGGACATAATCAGTGTTATGATAAAAGAGCTAGAGATTAGAAAGAAAAGGACAGTGTAGAGTTGAATTGGTTCACCAAAAGTCCAAGATAGGGAAATGAAGAGGTAGTGAGTGACTTGCGCAGGAAAAAGGTCTGAGAGTATTCAAAAGTGGAGAGATTGGAAGTCATTATATGGATAAAGAGGAGAGGTTAAAAAAAAAACAGTAAGTTATGGTCAGATAAGGGGATTTCACAATTCTTGAAAATAGAGGTACCCCAATTGATAAATGTCCAAAGGATATGAATAAGCAATTTTCAAAGGAAGAAATCAAAACTATCTATACTTGTGTGAAAAAAAAAAATGCTCTAAAACTCTATTAATTAGAGAAATTCAAATTAAAACAACTCTGAGATATCACTTCATACTTATCAGATCAGCTAATATGACAGAAAAGAAAAATAATAAAATGTTGGAAAGAATATAGATAAACTTAAATAGTAATGCATTGCTGGTAGAGTTATTAACTGATCCAACCATTCTTGAGAGCAATTTGGAACTGTGCATATTTTTGATCCCGCAATACTGCCACCAGGTCTAAATTCCAAAGAGATCATAAAAAAAGGAAAAGTGCCCACAAGCACACAAAATGTTTATAATACCACTCATGGTGGTATCAGAGAATTAAGAATTAAGGGAATTCTCCATCATTTGGGGAATGGCTGAACAAACTGTGGTGTATGAATGTAATGGGATACTATTGTTCTTTAAGAAATGATGAGCAGGTGGATTTCAGAAAAAGCTGGAAATATTTATGTGAATTGGTGCTGAGTGGAGTGAGCAGAACCAGGATAATACTGTACACCAACACTAACTTGTACAATGGTTAACTTTGGTAGACTTAGCTCTTCTCAGCAATAAAATAATAATAATAAGACAATTCAAAAAGACTCATGATGGAAAATGCTATATATATCCAGAAAAAGAACTATGGAATCTGAATGTGTATCAAAGCATACTGTTTTCACTTTATTTTTTTGCTGATTCTTCTTTCCTATGATTTTTCCCTTTTATTCCAATTTTTTTTTTGGCTGAGGCAATTAAGGTTAAGTGACTTGCACCGGGTCGCACAACTAGGAAGTATTAAGTGTCTGAGACCAGATTTGAATTCAGGTCCTCCTAACTTCAGGGACGATGCTCAATCCACTGCACTATTTTGATTCTTCTTTCACAACATGATTGAAGTGGAAATGTGTTTAATATGAGTGTACATGTATAACCTACATCAAATTGTTTGCTGTTTTGGGAAAGAAGGAAGAGAAGAAAGGAGGGAGAAAAAATGGAAATCAAAACTTTATAAAAGTAAATGTTGAAAGCTAAAAAGGAAAAGAAAAATGTTTAAAAAATAAGAAAATGGAGGTAATACATTTATTATCCATAAAATAATGGGATTAGACTAAAATGATATCCTTAAAATGGAGTCTGTGAACTTAAAAAAATAAACAATATCAATAAGTATATCTTAGTATAATTTGTTTTCTGTATAATCCTATTTATTTTATTTTATTCATTTAAAAACAATTCTGAGAAGGGGTTCTCAGGCTTCAGCATACTGTCCAACGGATCTATGATACAATAAAAATTAAGAATCCCTAGACTAAAAGAGAACATAAGTCCCTCCAGCTCTTTGATATTCTGAATCTAAAATGTTTTTTGATAGATATTGATAGTTTTTTTTATGAAATACCTTGGAGAGGTAGAAAGAAAATTATTCCCTTCCCAAAAGCATATACACAAGGAAGCTAAATACATAAATGATTATAGCTTTGGTCATCACATTGTCATAAATTCCAAATTATGGGGCCCTCACAAAAGAGTCTCATACTTACCTGTTATTTCATTTTAATTCCAAGAGGAGATAATATTTAATAAGTTTTATTATTCAAACAAACAATATATGAATCATTCTGATTGTCAGTAGGAGAAAGAGATCATGAAAATGCTACTAAAGGTTTCTAATCTCATCCTCTTGCTCAGCCTCCTTTGAACAAATAATTAGGTTGGTTAATATCTAATTTAGAGTGGTTGAGGCTACAGTGCCAGATGCTTTGAATTTTCATTAACTCAATTAAGAGCAACCATACTTTCCCAGAGCTACAATAATTAAACTTAAATATAAATGTAAACTCGTAATGAAACTTGAGAAAGGTAAGTCAATTCCCCTAAATAAAGTTGAAGATGTTGGAAAAAGCTTTGATTCAATATTTTTAGTTATTAACCTGTGCCATTTGTACCCTATTGCTAAAAGAATAAGTATATAAATGGATTTATTAATGAATGAAAGATTGAAAATGCATTTGTCACATGCTTAATGTATGCTTTGCATACACTAATAAGAAATTAAAGCCATTGCCTGCTTTCAAAGAGCTCACATTCTACTTGGAGAAACAATACATCTAAGAAGTTTTAGTTCACAAGTCAGATAGAAAGAACCTGTAGTCCTTATGCATGAGGATGGCAGATAGTAATATATATCCTTATAATCTCCATTGATGAAATAATATCTTTTTTATTTTGAACTACTCACACACAGTCCTGATGGCTTTAACATTGAAAGCTTTCTTTTTTAGTAGCTGCAGTTGCTGAGGAGACCCATAGCATATCTAAAGGACTTTCTTCTTGAGGGGATGGCTATGAGGGCTGAAACAGAAGCAGAGCTGGTGGTCTGAGGGAGTGGGTAACATTGGTATTCCTGAGGTTCTTGGGTTTAGCTACCTATTTGCATCAGTTGGGCAATGACTAGTGGAAATAAAAGTAAATCCCTTCTCCACAGGGATTGCATCTGAGTGATGGCTATGGGGCCAGACAGGAAACAGAATTGGTGGTCTTAAGAGACATTTAGAGAACATTACCAGGACTCCTAGATTCAGGTTATCTAAATGTGTAATTTGGGATCTGAGAGAAAATGGTGGTTAGATGGAGGCAGTGGTTTGACTTTTGCTAGACTTTTCCTTCTTTGACCTTTGATAGAAATGACATAAAGTATTTTTACCTCAGAATAACCTTCTGGTCCAAAACTCTGCTGGGGAGCAGACAAAGTACACCTATAGGACTGACTAGCTATACAGTGGAGGTGCATTGAATTAGAGATGAGAGGAATTGAATACAAATATTGCTTCTTCTCAGTCTTATTTGTGTAATTGCAAAACTTTGTTGTCAGCTTAACTCCTGTCAGATTTTGTTCCTGATGCCTCCTGAGTTAAGCTTTTTCTTCCTCTTCTCTAGTTCTACTCTTCTGGCAATTCCTTCCTAGAGCTTTTTTCCTCTGATTTCTAAAACTTCAAGCCTGTAATTTATCTAACTTTGTTGTGAAACTGATCAATTGCTCTTTTCTGTAAGAATAACCCCAATAGTCCTTATATGATCTTTCTTTAGTCTCCAGTTATTTAATGTATAATTCTCAATTCTTCAAAATTTTAAAAAGAGTCACATTCAAATGAGCTGATGGAGCACAATGCCCAAAAGCCATCATTAATTTAGTCACTAGTCTGTCTTCAAATGGGTACTCTCATTATCTTCAGATAAAGAGTAATTCCAGAAGAATCTATGCCTTTATACCATCTCTTATACAAAAGACTTTTTATTCTTAAGTTAATTTTCTCATTTTTACTTATTCTTTTTCTGCCCTTTTCAGGAAACAAACTGTTCACAGATCAAAGGAGCAATATCTCACCCCCACACACAAACACACATTCCTTTCTTTCAATTTTTCAGAAGATAAATTTTTATTAATATGGCAGTAATTAAAGACATCTAAAACACCCATACCAAAATAAAGTCAAAATGGGTTACATGATTTGGACATAAAGGATGATACCATAAACAAAGTAGGACAATAAGGGATAATTTACCCTTCAGATCTTTGGAGAAGAGATGAATTTATGACCAAAGAAGAAATGGAGAGCATTGTGAAAGGCAAAATGGACACCTTTGATTACATTAAATTAAAAAGTTTTACACAAACAAACCCAACAGAAACAAGATTAAAAGGGAAGTAAAAAGCTGGAAAAAATATTTATATCTTGTATTTCTGACAAAGATCTCATTTCTAAAATATACAAAGAACCGTGTCAAATTTATTAGAATCGAGTCATTCCCCCCAACTGATAAATGGTCAAAGGATATGAACAGACAATTTTCAGATGACAAAATTAAAGACAGTTGTATGAAAAAATGCTCTAAACCACTATTGATTACAGAAATGCAAATTAAAAGAACTCTGATGTACCACCTCACACTCTCAGATTGGCTAAGATAACAGGAAAAGATAATGATAAATGTTGAAGGGGATGTGGGAAAACTGGGACACTAATGCATTGTTGGTGGAGTTGTGAAATGATCTAACCATTCTGGAGAACAATCTAGAACTATGCCCAAAGGGCTATAGAACTGTGCATACCCTTTGACCCAATAGTGCCACTACTGGATCTGGATCCCAAGGAAATCATAAAGGAGAGAATAGGACCCACATGTGCAAAAATGTTTGTAGAAGCTTTATGGAAATTGGAAGAATTGGAAAATGAGTAGATGCCCATCAACTGGGGAATAACTTAACAAGTTGTGGTATATGAAGATAATGGAATGTTATTGTTTTATAAAAAAATGATGAACAAGCAGATTTTAGAAAGGCCTGGAAAGATTTATATGAACTGATGCTGAGAGAAAGAAGCAGAACTAGGAATATACTACACACAGTAACAGCAAAATTGTGCAATGATCAACTATGACAGACATGGTTCTCCTCAGTGATTCAGTGATCCAAAACAATACTAATAAACTTTGGACAGAAAATGTCATCTGCATCCAGAAATAGAACTAAGGAGACTGAGTGTAAATTAACATATGCTATGTTGACTTCTTTTTTTCTGTTTGTTTGTTTTTTTATATATATCTATCTATCATGGTTTTTCCCTTTTGCTCTGATTTTTCTCTCTCAACATGTTTCATAAAGTAATGTGTATTAAAAATAAATAAATTGACTAGGAAAGAAACAAACTCTTATAGTCTAAAATAATGAGATTGCAATATGGAAAAGAATTATTTCTCTGTCACTCTGATGTAATTGTTTTTTTCCCCCTATTATAAGAAGGCTCGCTAGATTTTTTCTTTTTGTTCAGGGGTTATTTTTCTACCCCTCTGAACCTGTGCTTAAGCATAATAAAATCCAGGTTTTTACCTCAATTAAAAAAAATGAAATTTTAAAAATTTTAAAAGAGAGAAGTTTTAGATTTCATATCTTATCATACAGATGAATGGTGAAGGATTTGCATGAAGAGAAAAAGAATCATGGAATTTTGAGTTGGAAGGTATCTCAGAGGTCATCTGGTCAAATTTCTACCATAAAGATGATTCTTCTCTATAACATTTCTGATGCCTTCTCTGTCAGTCTCTCTTCAAGGACCTTATTAAACAAATACTCCAAACACTCCCTAAGGCATCTCATGAGTTAGTCAGCTAGTTAGACAACTATTGATATCTGGGAGTTCTATCTTCTGTTGAACCAAACTCTGACTCCTTTCTTTTTTTCTTTCTTTCTTAACTCCTTTCTTTTCTTTCTTTTCTTTTTCTTTTCTTCTGAAGCCAAATAGAACAATTTTTACCTACTTCCATTTACTCCCTTCTACATGATACCCTTTCAGAGTCATGGAATTTTAGATCTTTAATTCTAGGAATCTTACATTTAATCTAGTCTAATCTTGAACTTTTCAAAAGAATTATTATGTCCTCCCTAGTCTCAAGATTGGATAAGCCTTCTTCAACCAACCATCATAAACAGTTTTGTATATCTCCTAGTTCACTCCTCCTTTACTCTCTCCTCACAAAAAAAAAAAAAAAAAAAATATGTTGTTATAATTAAATGCTTTAGTAATGACCACATTCAGTAAGTGGAATTAGCAAAATAAAATACATGTCTTTAAAATAATAACTACTGATTAAAATAAATAGCCACCTTAAATAGCTATGGAACTCATTTGCCCCCCAAATTTTAAATGTTTCAAGGACAAAGTCCAAGAATGACTTTCACATTCTTAACTCATTTAGAATTTGACATATATTCAAGTCTCCTAAATAGCTTGTGTTAACGGTTCACTGGGTCATATAGTATAACAAATATTTTCTCATTCTGTTTATATTTATGATATACATCCTTCTTGACATTAATATGGCATATTTCAATTTGCTAAGTCCTCTAGGGAATGATATTGAAGAACTAAACAAACAAACAAACAAACCTAAATAAATAAATAAAACCTCTTGGAAGGAATTAACCACCTCATATTTGAGAATCCAAATATTCCTTGGTCTTCATTCATTCATTCAGGAATACATATATGAATTCATTCAGTCAACAAATATTAATGGGCCAAGGTATGATTAAGACATTTGTAAGCATACATAAATTGCCTTGAAGCTTTGTAAGAAAAAAGAAAATGTTTCTTATTACATGATAATTTGCTGTGGTGATCAAGGAGAAGGGAGGGAACTCATCAAATCAGAACAAGTTCAGTAGCATTTATAGTATTTGTTCTGCTAGAAAAGAATAAAATACATTTTGGTTTCTTCATTTCATGTTACACAAATGTACCATGTGTTACCTGCCTGATAGGAATAAGACTATTTCATATATTTCCATTGTGATCTAAGGAAAAGAAGACTAAGATCCCATCTACATAAGGAGGCTTGAATCACAATTGTTCAATTCTGGCTTTAAATCCCTTGTGTAAATGACTCTCAAATTCTGTCCTCACTCAATGGATATCTCATTTTTCATACTATATTACTGACTCCCCTTGCTATACATAGGCTAGCCAATACTGGCCTGTTATCATTCTCTAAAACCAGAATATGCTCTTTTTCAGGCTTCCATAGTGAAGGAGACTAGAAAACTGAAAAGTTTTATAAGAAAACCACACACAAAAAAAAGTTTAAACATATGACATGAAGAAAAGCTAAAAGGTTTGAAATATTGAATTTTTTGTTTTAAAATAATACCTAACATTTATATAGCTCTTACTAAGTGCCCGGCACTATGCTTTAAAATTATCTCATTTTATTTTCACACCAATCATGTGCATACAGAGGTTAAATGATCTGCCATAGGACACACAGCTAGGAGCTATCTATGGGTATATTTAAACTTTGTCTTCTGACACCAGGCCCAGTGTTCTAACTACTGTGCTATCTAACTGTCCTTTCAATTAATGAAGAGGTTATTCTTCATAATACAGAAGATTATCATAAGCTATTCTCTAACTACAAGGAATATATACTTTAATCATGCCAGAAAAATTTAATTATAACTTAACTATGATTTAATTATGATGATAATGTTTATCTTTTCCCTCTGAGAACTCTCTACAACTCATCCCATACAAGAACCCAAATGCTGGATCTCTAAGTGCCACACTAACATGGTTAACATAGACTTTATATATACAGAAAAACATATGTTCTTTAAGAAATCAAATGCTGAATACAAGAAGCTTTTAACAAAAAAGTTGTTTTATCTTTTTTTATTTTGTTGATCTTTTGTTTGTATATGACCTTCATTCCCCAGTATGTTCATCTTTCTTCTCATACCTAGACCCTTCCCTTGTTAAAAGAAAGTCAATTCAGCAAAACTAAGAAAATTTTTTTAAAGATGAAACATACATCTCATAATTTCTATAACCAAGGTTGTAATGTTGAAAGAAAAACAGAAAAGACATTTTGGAGAGAATTAAGACTTGGTTTTCTATGCAATTTTATGAAGTCAGATAATATATTTTATGATCCAATTCAATTAAATAAACATGTATTAAATACCTTTTCTCTGTGCCAAGTCACTTAGATTTTAAAATAAAATGGAAAACCAAATTATGTTAATACTCTATTCTTTTTGACATAGTGAACAATAATAGTTTATGGCAAAGTTGAATTATAACTCCCTCATATAGTCTTTTAATTAAAATATCACTTTTTTCTAGTGGCATTATTTGACATAATAATATAAGACAAACAATTTGCAAATCTGGGCTCCTGAACATCCCTGATGAAGAACATCACCAAATTGCAATTACTTCTTTATTCTAGTGGTTGAGTGCCATTTTGTTTCTTTCCATAACTTCTCGTAGGGTACATCATTTTTTCCCCTTTTATTGTTAGTTCCTCCTATTAACAATTGAGATGAAGCTTTATCTTTTGTTTCCAGGGACAAAGGCCTAAACGTTCTTTTCAAAAGTTGCCATCAATTTAACTTTTAAGAAAAATCCAGAAGGAATTGTTTGTGTGTACTCCAGCTGGCATCCTCTTCCAAAAAGATCAATCATACCATCTATTCGGCATGCTTGATCTCCCTTAGTCTTAGGAAGGCAATACCAGGTTTTCTCTCAGACTCAGGTATCTATCTAGGCAGTCTTACAAATGATAGCTTTGCCACCTGGTTTAATCATCAGGCCTATTTATCATTTCTGTTGATGTTGTCTTTCTGTAGCTCAGACAGATCTGAGAAAAAATGTACTCACTGTAATAAGCTGTATACAAAGTGTCCCCCCTATGATTTATTATTTTCTTTTCTTTTCAAAATGAAATATGATTACACCTCATTGAGAGACCTGAAGTTCAGCAATTCTCAAATATATTTTAATATAAATCCTTTATTTCTGTTACATGAAATATTTTAGTGATCTCCAAACACTCTATTTGAACAAGTTTAGGATATTTTAGTATTTGCTACTATTTAAAAAATGATATGAATTATCAGTTACAAGTACCATAGGATTAAATTATTCCCAGCTATGGGAAATGTAGAGTAGGAGGAGAAGTGTGCAGGGAAGGGCTGAACAAATTCCCATTCACTAAAACCTAAGCACTTTCCCACTGAATCTTGTTTATTATTTTAACTTTTGAGGGGATGGGAGGCTAGGGAGTGAGTAAACATAAAACAAAAAGAGTTAATTAAGGAAAAATCCAAAAAAAGGGTAAAAGATGAAAAGAAATTTAGTGGGATACTTTGAAATGTGTTTTTTTTTTAATTTTGCTTTATTTTGTTTTTTATCATTTTAGCAGTAGAAAAATAGAAGGAAACCTACCCAAAGGAGAACTGAAGGGCAATTTCCCCTTATTCTCTGAATCTAGTCTGACTGTTTGTTCAACAAATTAACTCTAGAAGCCAAGAAGAAAAGGTAGAGTGGGAGTTCTCCATCACAGAATTCTGTCTTCTTAGACTAACAGCCAGAACTCACATTTAAATATGCTGTAGATTGATAGTAGAATCTCAGTCATTCATGTTACAAATTGAAGGAATACCTCTCAGAAAGTATAAAGAGGGTATTGCACAGTTAATAGAGTACCAACCCTGAAATCAGGGAGGCCTGAGTTCAAATTCAGCATCAGACATTTAATATTATTAGGCCTGAGTTCAAATTCAGGCTGACATTTAATATTTAATAAAATTACTTAATTATTAATATAATTAATATTATTAGTGTGACCTTAAGCAAATCAATTGCCTCACCAAAAAAAAAAAAAAAGTACAGAGAGAGCTCAGAGGGACACCGCTAGATGAGGATTCTGATTCACAGGACATATACTTTTGAACCTACAGACTTGAAAAGGACTAAACCATTCCCTCTACAGGAATATAAGTTTCTTCTACAATATCCATTATAATTCTATCCAACAAGTTAAATAATTCAACTATGGGGAAATTACTTTGTAGCTAACACATTTCAGTAATAGAATGGAATTCTTTCAAAAATTAGATTCAATTCAATTAAGAAGGCATTTATTGAAAATTTACTGTGTACAAGGTACTATACTAGATATTAGGGCTACAATACAAAAAAGAAAAAATAATTTTCCTTATATGAAAAATAAAAGGAGCTGGAGTATATGGCCTATAAAGTTCCATCCCTTTCTAAGTCTGTTAGCCTATGATCACTAATGATAAATGGTTTCTTTTCTTTTCTTTTTCTTTTTTTCTTTTTTTTTTCTTTCTTTTTTTTTTTTTTTTTTTTTTTTTTTTTTTTTTTTTTTTTTTTTTTTTTTTTTTTTTTTTTTTTTGGCCAAGACAATTGGAGTTAAGTGGCTTGCCCAGGGTCACATAGCTAGGAAATGTCAAGTGTCTAAGATCAATTTTGAATTTTTGGTGCCCTATCCACTGCACTATCTAGCTGCCCAATAGTTTATTTTCTATTAAGGGGCAAAAGTCCTAAATTTAAAAGAAAATAAAATGTAATTTGAAAAGGGAGAAGGAACTAACAACTAAGGAGATCAAGAAGTGAGATAATTTTCTTCACACATGCAGGGAAATAAGTCAATAAGCACTTAAGCTAGACACCATTAAACCTGGTTAGGCATTGTGCTAAATGCTGGGGATACAGAGAAAGGAGAAAATAGAGTTCCTGAAGTCAAAGAGCTCAAATTCTAATAAGGAAACAATAAACAAGTGTGTGTGTGTGTGTGCGTGCTTATGAGAGAGAGAGGGAGAGAGAGAAAGAGAGAAAACCAGAAAACAAACTTCTTATTCTATTAGATAGTGTAATGGGAAGTATTTTTTTTTTTTTGTTATTTCAATGAGCTTATTTTTTCTTAATAGAATTGTATTTTTCCAAATACACGTAATTTTCAACATTCACTTTTTTAAGACTTTGTGTTCCAAAGTTTTCCTCCCTCCTTCCCTTACCTCCTCCACTCCAAAAGAGCAACCAATCTGATATGTTAAACACATGCAAGCCTTTTAAGCATATTTCCATATTTGTCATGTTATACAAGAAAAATCAGACAAAAAGGGAAAAAATGAATGAATAAACAAAAAAAGTGAAAATATTATGCTTTGATCCACATTCAGTCTCCACAGTTCTCTCTCTAGATGCAGACAGCATTTTCCTTTCTAAGTCTATTGCAATTGTCTTGGATCACTGAATTACTGAGAAGAGTTAAGCCTATCATAATTGATCATCACATAATCTTGCTCTTATTGTGTACAATGTTCTCCTGATTCTGCTCACTTTATTCAACATCAGTTCTAAGCTTTTTTGATCAGCCTGCTCATCCTTTCTTACAGAACAATAATATTCCATTATATTACTATATGATAACTTGCTCAGCCATTGCCCAATTATGAGCATCCCCTCAATTTTCTAGTTCCTTGCTACTACAAAAAGAGCTGCTACAAACATTTTTGTCTATGTGAGTCCTTCTTCCTTTTTTTTATGATTTCTTTGGAATGGAGACTCAAAAAAGAAAATGCTGGCTCAAAGGGTATGCACAGTTTTATAGTCCTTTAAGCACAGTTCCAAATTGTTCTCCAGAATGGTTGGATCATTTCACAACTCCACCAAAATGCATTAGTGTAAATAGCAAATAATTTGTGGGTGGAGGGGAGAAAGGTCTCTTGAGTAGAGTGGGATCTGAACTGAGTTCTGAAGGAATCAAGGAAAGCTAGGAAATGTAGTTTAGGAGGAAAAGCATTCCAGGGAGAGACAAACAGTGAAAAAACATGGAATTAGGAGACAGATTTGAAACATATCACATGCAAGAAACTACACAAAAGCCAGTGTTACTGGATCATAGATTACAGGAAGAAAAGTGCAATGAAAAAAGATTAGTAAGACAGGAAAGGGTCACATTACAAAGAATTTTAAAAACCAAACAGAGATTTTTATATTTAATCCTGGATATAATGGAGACATTGGGGTTTTAATGAGTAGAGATGGTGATATGGTCAAACCTGTACTTTAGAAAAATAAATTTGATATATAAGTAAAAGATAAATTGAAGTGAGGAACAATAAGGCAGAAAGACACAACAGAAGGCTACTACAATAGTTTAGAAATAAGGTCATGAAGACCTGCCTATAATAGGATGGTGGCTCTATGGTAGGGGGAAAAAAGGAGGATATATAGAAGAGATGTTATCAAAGTAGGAAAAAATAAGACTTAGGAAGTTATGAAATAAATGTGAAAGAGAAGGTGAGGATGACGTGAAGGTTGAAAGCATAGGTGAATAAGAGAATGGTACTATCCTCACTAATGAGAACATAAGGAAGAAGTGTTGGGAAAGAGGCGAAGATAATGAGTTCTATCTTATTTATATTGAATTTGATAGGTGTATAAGACCCTGAATTTGAGATGTGCAAAAGGCATTTGGTAATACAGGACTGGACTTCATAAGAGATATTAGAGCTATATATAAATCTGGTAATCATTTGCATAAAAATCATAACTGAACCTGTGAGAACTAATGAGATCACCAAGTGAGGCATTATAATAGCAAGAAAAGAAGAGAGCTGAAGGTAGATACATGTTAGACAGCAATAGTTAGGAATTGTGACCAGGATGAAAATTCAAAAAAGGTTATTGAGAAATAATGTTCATATGCCCAGAGTCTCTACAGGGTCTGTATCCCAAAGAGATCATAAAAAAGGAAAAAGGACCTAGATGTGCAAAAATGTTTGTGGCAGTCCTTTTTGTGGTGGCAAGGAACTAGAAACTGAGTGGATGCCCATAATGGGAATGGTAGAAAAAGTTATGGCATATAAGTGTTATGGAATATCATTGTTGTATAAGAAACGATCAGCAGGATGATTTCAAAAATGCCTGAAGAGACTTACATGAACTGATGCTAAATGAAGTGAGTAGAACCAAGAGAACATTATATACAACAACAACAAGATTATGTGATGATTAACTATTAGGGACTTGGCTCTTTTTGATTCAGGCCAATTCCAATACACTTGTGATGGAGAGAGCCATCTGTATCCAGAGAGAAGATTGTGGGGACTGTATGTGGATCACAATATAGTATTTTCATCTTTGTTGTTGTTTTTCTTGTTTGCTTGCTTATTTTTTCTTTCTCATTTTTCCCTTCTGATCTGATTTTTTTTGTGCAGCATGATAAAGGTGGAAATAGATTTAGAATAATTGCACATGTTTAACCTATATTGGGTTACTTGCTGTCTAGGGGAGGAAGAAGATGGGAAGGAGAAAAGAAAATCTGGAATATGAGGTTTTGCCAGAGTGAATGTTGAAAAATATCTTTACATGTATTTTTAAGCTTTTTATTTTCAAAATATATGCATAGATAATTTTCAACATTCACCCTTGAAAAACTTTGTGTTCCAAAAATTTTTCTGCCTCTTTTCTCCCCACTCCCTCCTCTATATATCTATATCTCTCTATATATATATATAACATCTATCTCTCTCTCTATATATATATATAACATATATCCAATATATGTTAAACATATGCAGTTCTTCTACTATATATATTTCCACAATTATCTTGCTATATAAGAAATCAGATCAAAAAGAAAAAAAAAATGAGAAAGAAAACAAAAAGCCAAGCAAACAACAAAAAAAGTAAAAATACTATGTCATGATCCATACTCAGCCCCCACAGTCCTCTCTGGGTAGAGATAACTCTCTTCATCATAAGATCATTGAAACTGGTCTAAATCTTCTCATTGTTGAAAAGAGCCACATCCATCAGAATTGATCATCGTGTAATCTGGCTGTTGTTATATATAATGTTCTCCTAGTTCTACTCACTTCACTTATTTGCATGTATTTTGAAAAAATAAAAAGCTATTATTATTATGTTTTTAAAAGAATGTTCAGGGGCAGCTAGGTGGCACAGTGGATAGAGAACTAGCTCTGAAGTCAGGAGGACTGGAGTTCAAATGTGACCTCAGGCATTTTACATTTCCTAGCTGTGTGACTCTGGGCAAGTCACTTAACCCCAATTGCCTCAGGGGGAAAAAATGATCAAAGAAATAAAAGGAGGGTCAGGCTTGCATTGTTATAAATGTCTAGGGAGGTTATCCAAGAGATAACATCCAAGAGGAAATGATTAATAATAGTTTAATAGTGTCAGAGGCTGAGGATAGGTTAAGAAGGATAGTCTACTGAGACAATACTAAATGGGAAATCATCAAGATAAGTCAAAAGGAGGTCCCTAGAGAGTTGAGCTTCACCACAGGAGAGTCAGGGAAGATGGTATGAAGAAGGAAGAAATCATCAAACAGTTATGTATTATTGCAATCAATTAAATATCAGCAAGGCTGTTGCAAATGAGTGACAGGTCAAGTTCCTGAGAGAAGGAAGAGAAATGGGGGGGAGAGGGGAGAAAATCAGAAATAATATGAAAACTAAGGAAACATGGTGTGAAGGAAGAGGGAAAAGTTTTAGTTTGCAAAAGGTAAGACAAGAAATAAATATCTTTATCTCATGCCTAAATACTTTTGGAATAGAACCTAAGCATTTTTCTTCTATCCCCTCTCCACTTCCACTCCATCCCACCCTCCCAACTTAGAATTTCCTTATAACTTGGCAGTCAGAGATAGCCTTTATAATCCAGACTCTACTGGGTCTATATTGAGGACACAACCCTTTGGGATCTTAAACATTACCTAAAATGAAAGTTTTAGACGACTAAAAACTTTCTAAATAAATACCCTCTTTCCTTTATGAACTTTTGCTGATGTGTGAAAGAATATAAAGCTGCCTCTCAAACAATATTATGGTCATCTTTGGCTCTCACTTATTTGCCATTTAAAACATGATGCTTCAATCAACAGAGACTATCTGTGATATATACATGGGATTGTAGAATTGTGAATTTATAACTAGAAAAGAATCATAGAGGTTATCTCATACATTCCTCATGTTTGATACAGGAGAGGTGAAGTAGTTTGCCCAGAATTATTCAATAAGCAACTAGTAGAACTGAGATTTGACTTGTCACTTGAGTCCAAAATCTATTTTTTTTTTTAATTTGACGATGAGCTATAACACTTGTGGAAATATATGCATATAGCATTTGATATATCTGAGACTTAATTCATATGTTAACCTATGATTAGAGCATCAAAATGCAAAATAGATATGGTATACTATCTTAGCCCTTTAGCAATGCTTTCATTGAGGCATTATTACCCACATACTTTCTGCTTTTGTGAAAGGTTTATATGAGATATATTCATTCAAAAAATATCTCTGTATCTTTTATAAAACTGTTTTTAACAAACTGTGCATACCCTTTGATTCAGCAGTGCTGCTACTGAGTTTACATCACAGAGAGATCTTAAAGGAGGAAAAGGGAGCCTCATGTGCAAACATGTTTGTGGCAGCCCTCTTTGTAGTGGCAAGAAAATGGAAACTGAGTGGATGCCTATCAATAGGAGAATGGTTGGGTAAATTGTAGAATATGAATGTTATGGAATATTATTGTTCTGTAAGAAATGACCAGCAGGATGATTTCAGAGAAGCCTGGAAAGATCTACATGAACTGATGCTGAGTGAAATGAGCAGAACCAGAAGAACATTGTACACAGCAACAGCAAGATTATATGATGATCAATTCTGATGTAATGGCTCTCTTCAACAATGAGATGATTCAGACCAGTCCCAATGGACTTGTGGTCAAAAGAGCCATCTACACTCAGAGAGAGGACTGTGGGGATTGAGTGTGGTTCACAACATTGCATTTTCACTCTTTTTTGTTGTTGTTTGCTTGCATTTTATTTTCTTTCTCATTTTTTTTTATTTGATTTTTCTTGTGCAACAAAATAATTATATAAAATATGTATGCATATATTGGATTTAACACATATTTTTTTTTACCATGTTTAACATATATTGGATTACTTGCTATTTAGGAGAAGGGGTGGAGGGAAGGGGGGGGGGATTGGAACACAAAGGTTTTGCAAGGATTAATGTTGAAAAATTATCCATGTACATCTCTTGAAAATTAAAAACCTTTAATAAAAAAAAACTGTATTTGAAAAGACTGTTCACTGTTACTTTATATTCTAATTTTTTTTTTTTTTACAAAACCCCATATGGATAAATCTCTGCTCAAGTTTAATTTCAAAGAAAGAATTTATGATGCAGATGAATTTATGGGCTTTATCTGGTCATAAAACAAAAACTATATAATCCAATGTTTTTTTCTATCTTTGCTCCATTTGACAGAAACATTGCATTTGGATTCACTATTCAAATACTATAATCTGTTCAATTCAGGTATACTTCAATTGACATTTATCATCCACTGGGTCCAAATATGTTAGATGCCTCAAAGCCTTTCCAACACAGGCAAGGCATAAATAATAAATAAATAAATAATAAAATGGAGGAGGTAATCTAAAGGATTCAGGAAGGGACTTGGAAAGGTTCCAGAAATTTAACTAGAGCAACTTTTATTCTACAGGCAAGGGAAAATTATATCCTGCCCCCCCACTTTTTTTATATCATAATATCCCCCATTTCTAGAAGAGTATGAATTATTTTCATTTTGGCCTTTTCCATAGTACTTTCTTTTGGTTAGTTAAAGAAGGCAAATTTAAACCTACTTTTCTATCTCCCTTTGGAAAGCCTGAGAATAAATCAAGCAATCAACATCCATTTATTAAGTCTATGTTATACAAGCCTGTGCAAACAAAATAAAACAAAACAGACCCTGTCCTCAAAGAACTTTCATTGTGTATGGGGAGAAAGGAGGGGAATATAAGTAGAAAAAGCAAAGACAGCATATATATAACATTGGCATATAAAATATGACAGATACTTTTGAACTGCTACCCCACTGGATAGCCCAGTATCCATCTGTTAGATCCCCAGAGGACAGCAGATTACTCCTGACCTCATGGATGCAGGGACAATTCTAAAGAATTAGTGTTTCTATTAACATCTATTCAATGTGCTTCCCCTTGATTATCAGTCAGTTGCAGTTAATAAACTTTAGAAAAGGTATTTACTAAGGTACTATCAGGATACGCTAGATAAAACCAATTCATACTAGCTTGTAAGAACCAATTTTCAAATTTTAAGCATGAGCATTTACACGTTAGAAATTGACAAATGATAAGGATCACAGCTTGCTTTGTTGATTGTCTAGACCCAAGAAAGTGATGAAGACGATGTTAATAATGAATGAAGATTAAACTTAATAGTATGTTTTTAATAGCATTTCATTTTTCCAAATACAAGTAAAGATAGTTTTCAACATTCATTTTTATTACTGTGTTCCAATTTTTTATCCCTCCCTCCTTTATCTTCCCCTTCCCAAAACAGCAAGTAATCAGATATAGATTAAATATGTGCAATAATTTTAAATATATTTCCATATTTGTCATGTTGTACAAGAAAAATCAGACCAATTATGGAGACTGAGTGTGGATCACTGTATAGTATTTTCACCTCTTTTGTTGTTTGTTTACTTGGTTTTTTTCCCTTTCTCATTTTTTCCCTTTCTGATATTTTTCTTGGGCAGCATAAACATGGACCTATGTTTAGAAGAATTGCACATGTTTAATCTATATTGGATTGCTTGCTATGTACAGGACAGGGGAGGGAGAAAGGGAGGGAGAAACTTTTGGAACACAGGGTTTTTTAGGGGTGAATGTTGAAAATTATCTTTGCATGTATTTTGAAAAAATAAAAACTATTATAAATTTAAAATAACAATTAAAAAATACAGAAAAATCAGATTCAAAGGGAAAAATACTACAAAAAAGAAAAAACATACAAACAAAAAAAGATGAAATCCAGAGTCAACACAGCTCTTTCTATATGTGGATGGCATTTTCCAAAATATATCTATTGGAATTGCCTTAAATCACCATATTATTGAGAATAGCCAAGTCTATCACAGGTGATTATCACATAATTTTGCTATTATTGTACACAATGTTCTCTCGGTTCTGCTTACTTCAAAATTATGTTTTCAAAATTGTCAAACACTGCTCTCTTCAACAATGAGATGATTCAAAACCAGTCCCAATTGTTCAGTGATGAAAAGAGCCATCTACCCTCAGAGAGATAATCCTGAGATCAGAGTGTGGAACACAACATAGAATTCTCACTCTCTGTGTTGTTATTTGTTTGTATTTTGTTTTCTTTCTCAGTTTTTCTTTTTCTTTCTTCTTGATATAATTTTTCTTGTGCAGCAAGATAACTGTATAAATATGCATACATATATTGGATTTAACATATATTTTAACATATTTAACAAGAATTGGACTACCTATTAGCTAGGAGAGGGGGTGGGGGGAAGGAGGGGAAAATTTGGAACAAAAGGTTTTGCAAGGGTCAATGTTGAAGAAATTACTCATGCACATGTTTTATAAATAAAAAGCTTTAAAGGAAAAAAGTTGTCAAACACATGCCAACATACTTCTGGTACTAGATTAATAATAATAAAATAATTTCCCCCAAAGTCTAAGACATATTTTCCCACAAGTACATACAGATACATGGGAATATTGGACTCAAACTTAAAGCCCAATTGTCGTGAGGCACAAGTGCCTACATATAAGACAAAGAGATAAGCCATTTTCTGGTTACTGAGGATTCTTTTCTCTCTTCTAGAGTTCTCCATGTGTATCTCTTTTCTTGTCCCTTTCTAAAGTTCACAGCTGGCACACACTTGGAGGGGATACACTCCCTTTTTTGAATTGTATTCTCATGAATTCATACATGCCTGTGTTTTTCTGTGTCTTTCTTTGCCCCAGGTTAAATACATCATTGTCTACTAGTCTCTGATCTCTGATGGAATAATAAAATAGGGGTGGGGGAATGTAAGAGAAAGAGGGAGAAGTCTTTTTCCATACCTCAACCCTATAATTGGCTTTAAACTCTTGAGTCCATGCACTAAGGTCAGACAGATGAGCACTTAAGGCTAACTACCAACTGGACAATACTCTACGGGCATATGATTGGAAAATGGTCCTTCCCACTATCCTGTGCTGCTATATACAGAGAACTGTAGGAAGGACTGGGGGTGGAGGAAGACTAGCCAGAGTCACTTTGGCAGTAGACGAGGGAGAAGGCGGTCCCAGAGATTCTGCTTCCATCCAATTCAATCCTACCTCTAAAGACCAAAAATAAAGACTAAGGACTTTTGTTTATCCTGACTCCAGCTGATTCTAAGGTATCCAGGGTGCTAATGCGGTCATCACACAACCCCCCAAAGCAGTTCCTTCTCAGGGTCTTGATTCTGCTGGAATCCTCAAATACAAAATTGATATTTTCCACTGCTGAACTGGAACCCTCTGAACTGGGTTCACCAAGGGACTGATTAGTATTTTATGAACATCCTCTTTGAAAATCATATTGTTTTTCTTTCCTTTTTTGGACCTAATCAAGATGTTGTTGTTGTTTAGAAAGGATGACAATTAGGTAAACAATCTTGTTTTACTGATTAATGATTAATTGTCATGGGGCAAAGAACTTAACCCTTACATTAAAATATATTATTAAACAAATTTATTATTCTAATATAAATAGATGCAACGTAATTTGGAGGAATGACACTAGCAGCTGGAGAGAGAGTAATCAGGACAGGCTTCATGAAGTAGGTGGTATTTAAGTCAAATCTAAAGGAAAACAAATCTAGAAGTAAGGAGTCAATATATTCCAGTGCAAAAAAAGCACAGGCAGAGACAGAGATGTATGAGTGTGTTGAGAACAAATGGACTTGTTTGCCTATACTCTCTAATTATTTTCAGGATAATGTTTCAAAAAAATCCATGTTTAATAGAAAATTTAATATATGAGGCAACATCAAAGACTAATTTCAAGAGACTCTAATAAGGACAAATTGTTTATGTTTTATATGTGGAAATGAAAACCATACGTCTAAGGTTGACATCAGTAATTGGATAGTCCAAAAGAAAGACTGGGGCAAAGTTGAGTATGAATTAACTCTAAAAAGCAAAACTATCTAGGAAAAGGTAAAAACAGTAATTATGCTATAAAATGAGGTGCAGAGGAAGAACCAACACAGAAGCATTATTAGATGGGGGAGTACACACACACACACACACACACACACACACACGCACAACATGAAGGTTATAGCACCCTCCAAAATCTATAAAGAAATAAGGAAGAAGGGAATAGGATGAGAAGTACAGAAAGGTGTGTAGATTTAAGGCAATGAAACTAGTTTTATAAAGAGAAAGAGATAAAGAGGGAGGAAAGGGTGGGGTGAGAAGAAAAGGGAGGGATCCATGGGTGGGGGAAGTTAAGTAATTGGAAAGACTAATTCAGGAGTACAATTAAAGTAATAGAGTTGACAGGGATGAGAAATAAGAGATATATACAAATACAATACTAACATCAGGAGTAGAATTTATTAGAAAAATAGTGGGGCTGGTAATCATAGATCTCAGGCAAAGTAAGTCAAAGATTCAGTCAAGAAAGAAATCTACATTATATGTCAGTTACATTAATATTGTTTTGGATGCAAGTACATGTATAGGTGTATGTATATATGTGTGTGGATATAGAGGTATATATAGATGTATATGTATATACATATGTATGTACACATACAGAAATATATCTTTGCTTAACTGTAGCCTTCATAGAGGAAGAAGGGGAAATGAAAAAGAAAAAAAATAAAGTACATATCAAAGAACAAAAGAATAACCTTCAAGGAAGCAAAGAAAAGATGGAAAGTCATAAATATACTGTCTTTTATTATTATGTATGCTTTTTTGAAATAAAAATTTATTTTTACATATTTTGACTCCTCCTTGATATTCCACTGGGCACATGACAAATTTTTTTTAATTTCATTTTTCTTTTTTTCCTCTCATTTTTTTCTTATTTTGCATTTAAATGTTAAATAACTTTTTTTTTTACAAAAAAAATATTATGAAAGAACAACATAAAGAGGATAAGACTGCCAATTAGAGACAAGTTGGAGGAGAATAAGTAAAATCTTATTTTTGTATTTAATCAAATAAAATTATTTTAAGTATTCAAAATTGAAAATAAGGAAAAAATAGATTTCTTCTATCTAACTTCTTACTAGTTTATTGGAAATTATATTAAAGTACCTTCATTCATCTATTGGCTCTTTAAATAGATGTGAGATTCTAGTATCAGGGTCTTTTGATAGCTAAAATTAATATTTGAAAAATTTTAAGTGATTCACAACAACAAAAGTTCTTGTTTTAAAGTAACTTTAATTTATTTATTTCCTTCAGTGACTTGATAGTAAATCTGAGAGCACCTTTTGCCTTTGGATACTGTGATGCTATGTTTGCAGTTAGAATTTTCACTATCAGGTATACATTCTTGCTATATTATCATTGCTCCAGCAGTCCTTGAGGAGGCTGCAGTGAATCTGAAAGCTTTGTGTTTAATGAACTTTGCTATCAAGAAGTGAAAATAGTTTCTTTAAAAAGTCACACTCGACTTGTCAACCATGCCAGTGTTGCTAAAAAGAACTTTCTTCCCATGGGATGCTTTAACTGAGATATCACTACATGTATTGAGTGCCTAGCACATATTGCAGCTATCCATATTTTGACTGTCACACTAGGGTCTATCATATCCAGGTTTTTAGCCAATAATATCAATGTCATCTTTGACATTATGACCAGTTCAATTACCTTCCAGATTTCTCCCTCTTTTCAGCTGTCTCCTCACTTCCATCCATCTTACCCTTGCTCCTGCTTTCTAGTCTCCTAGATATATCATATTTCTGTATTAGAAAATAAGATCCTTGAGAATAGGGATCCCCTTGTTTTCCTTCACTTGTATCCCCAGATCTTAGCACAGTACCTAGCACATGGAACTCACGTAATAAATATCATGCTCTATTATCTTTTTTCCATCTTTATCAGATTTATCAGATTTATCAAATGCAAGATAAAAATTAATAAAAAGAGAATCCTAGGATGCACCAAAAAGTGGGAGTCTTAAAGGAGCATTTGAAATGGCAAAACTCCACATAGGACATAGGGAGAAATGAGAAATTAGCAGTAAACTAGCTAATGTAGACTAGCTAATGCTCCACTAATGAGGGAAACTGAAATGAAACTACTTCAGAATGAGAGTGGGAGCCAGTATACATATATATGACCGTGCTGATATGGTCTGCTTCATCTCAGTATCTTCTTGTTACAATGGGACTATTCCTTTGGATAGTTTACATCCTCACAAATGACAATGGGCCTAGGGAGAGGTACCTTCAAGAGGGTAAAGCTGAGTTGGTCACCTACCTCCCTGGGGGGAGGAGAGGTGAGAGATAGTGTGCTAGATGCCTGACCTGAGTACAGGGACACCTGGAAAATGCTAATCAGACCAATGCCTCATCAAGTTTGCAGCACAGTGGGTTGGCTGTTTGTGTTGCTTAATAAAATATTTAAATTCTTAATATAAGGGAACCATAAAACTTTCAGCACTATTAAGAGACTTTAAAATGGCATTTGCCCTTATTGTCATAGGACCAAAATGCTTTCAAGATAAAAAACATAGAGGGCTAGGAATGATCTTTGTGGAAGAGAGAAAATGGCATAGAAAAAAAGAGAATAAAGAGAATCTTTCTTTCCCTCCCTCCCTTCCCTTTTCTTCCTCCCCCTCTTCCTCTCCCTTCTCCCTCATCTTCTACCTCTTCCTCATCTTCTACCTCTCCCTCTCTCTCTGCCTCTGTCTGTCTCTGTCTATCTCTGTCTCTTTGTGACTTGTGATCATTGCCAGATCAGAGGATGGGCAAAAAAGAGAAAACAAAGTAAAGATTATTTGGGATATAATTGATAAAAGGAAATGTCAGATTAGAATATGCAAGAAACAGGGAAGATGCAGAGAAACAGAGAGAGAGAGAGAAGGAGAGAGAGAGAGACAGACAGACAGACAGACAGACAGACATGGCTTCTGGAGACATCCAGTAAGGACCAAAATGAGAAAAGCAACATGTTTGTGAGTTTTTCCCATTATCAGGCAAAGAGAAGAAACTTTTTAAAAGTAAAAATTTTTAAAAACTAACTAATCTATAGTAATGAAATACCAGGCCTATATATATTTTACTTCATGAACTATTTAGAAACTGAGTTTGGAACTAGAGTATAAATTCTCTACTGAGCATCTCTAAATTGTGATTTGAATGTTTTTGCATATGCTAAAAAATCCTAGCAAGTTTTAATTAACATTCTTTACAATTTGTTTTAAAAGTATTTCACACTCTCCAGAATGACAGATTTATTGTTGTAAAACAATAACTTAACTGTAAAGTTAAGGGAAGATTAATTCTCTGATTATAAAGAGGCAAGTTTGAGGGTGTTATTGGTAAAGTTTCAAAAAAAAATATTGGAACTGGCACTTAATTATTAATTCTCTTAAATCACAAAAATGATGTATACATTAGGGAACATTTAATTAGATATTTAGAGAGTCTTACATACTAAAGGTAAGTGCAGAGCAATTTAAAAAAATACTTTTTATATTGATATGTTTTGAAATTAAAAACTGTTGTAAATCATATGAGACTACTCCCCATTTTTGTAATAGATTTGAATTTTAAGAACTGTCTTGCTTTTTTCCTACAAAAAGGGAAACTTATTTAAGGGAGCAAAAGGAGTAGCCCAAGCCTTCCCAATTAATTCCCAGAGAGATGAGCTGCAATAATGTGGGGAAAATCCTGTCAGTCAGGGTCAAAACTGAATGATAAGACATAAGAAGTTGCAAAAAAAAATTGTGCAGGGTAGGCAAGAATGAAAAAATGGTAATAGTTGTGTGGGGAAAAGGTACAAAGGAAAGACCTTGCTAAAGTTATGGAATTCCTAAACAATAAATTAATTTATTGGGAATTTACAAGTTTGTTAGGTATCTGAGATGTCCTCCTAACTTCAGGGCTGGTGCTCTATCCACTATACCAATTAGCTGCCCCTAATTAATTTTTTTTTAATATCAGGATGAGTTTAAATTTGAAAAGAAAAAAAAAAGTAAAGAGTGTTAAGTGAAATCTTTTATATGAATGTTTCCTGGCAAACTTTTGTTGCTTATTGCAATACCATAAAAGAAATAACTGTATCCAGACCTAGGCTATTATTGGTGAAACTTGCTATTTGAGGTAAAATTTTCTTGTATTTTAAATTCAGGTATAATTGTCTGATGGATCAATAGTCCAGAAATCAATAGTCCACAATTCAAGAGAACTGCCATAAGATACTCAGATGGAGTGTGATCATGAACTGTTACAGGTGGATGTTTGTCTCAGGGGAAAAATATGAAGGAGACAACTTTGTGCAGGGAATCCTAGTGAGTTTTGAGCATTCCTTTGTGTAAATTTATTTGTTGAGAACTTTGAAATGCACTCCTAGCCATCTAATAAATGTTAGGAGGCATTGGGAGGACTGGCCATCTTCCTGGTGCCTTACTTAATGAACATCCTTAATGGTGGACCTGTATTTACTCTGGAAACCTGGCCAGTTCCTGGAATAAAAGCAGTTCTCCTAAAAGAATAAAAAATATTCTCTTAATGGATCTCTTTCAAAAGAACATCCTTGTGCCTGAGGGGGGTTGTTCTGTCTCAAGGGCTAGTTAGGAGGTTTGGTACTGTTTGCCTAACTTTGTTTCCCACTGGAGACTGAATAGCTGTGACTCAAGTTCTCCCAGCTATTAGAATCCAAATGTTGGAGTTTCCTCAAAGTTGTGATGATGTTTGTTGTATATTATCTATTGTCTGTTTCTTATATTGTCTTGGTGATCACTGTGTTTGTTAATTGCCCTTACTTTAATGCTAAACATTTCTTTTCCCTTTCCTTTCCTTTTTAAATCAAGGTTCTGAACAGTAAAAATCTTGTACTCACCCTCATTAAGACTATGCCTATTGAATGTGAATTCTGAACCTACATTAATCCTGCACCTTGTCATAGCCAAAGAAATATCTACTTGACTTAGTTTCTTTACTGTGTTACTTCCTTTGAATAAGAATGTTTTCCACTTATTTAATCCTGAGTCTGAGTAGAAATATAATTTTTACTTCATGATGGGTTGTCATCTATGACTCTTAGCTGAAATCAAACAGAATTAAGGATGCTTTATCCTGGTATAAAGTTTTTAAAAATTATTCTGTGCCCATAAGCTTATGCCTGGAGAACTAGTTTTGATACTGTTATGATCATGTCCCTGCTTCTTCCTCTTATAGCAAATTTCTATAATCAGGGTAGGTGATCAGTGCACAATACAATTATGTAAGGTTATACTGTTTTCAACAACTGAGTAAATTACTGCTTAGGCTTGTCATCTGCTTGCTAAGAATACATAATCATGTATAAGATTAAGTCCCTGAACTATCTCCTTCTTTGAGAATGCTATGGGAATAATTGGAGAAAGTTAAAAAAAAAAAAAGTTATGGAACAAAGATATAAATCTATTAATTTATAGGGATAAAGTCAGAAACCTGTTCTGTTTCCTTTTAAGGAACAGAATTTCACTGCAATCAAGTCATCTTAATAGAAAATGATGTTTATGCAAAGTCTATTCCATTTCAATATCTTTCACTATAGACAATCCATTTCATCTATACTGTTTTCTGTATATAAGTGGGAATTACTTGGTATATCTCAGGTCATTTGAAAATTACAATTAGAATAAAATCAGCCTCTTGTAAGAAAATTCATTTGGGTAACCATTGAACCTAGAGGTTGAAAGCATCTAGCTACCAAGAATGTTGTTACCTATATTTTCATATATAGAATTGTATCTTTAATAGTTTCTAATCCTTTCAAAGAAATTGCAATTAATTAACTTGATCTCACTCATTTCTATGTGCTCTTAAGGTAATTATTGAGTTTGGCCTAATCCTTTACCTACTCCTATTTCCTTTATGTCTTTTATCCATAGAATGCTATTTCGAAATAATGGAGTCATGATTTTTTAGGATTTCTATATTGTATGTTACAAGTTTAAGCAATCCAAAATCCAAATCTTCTTCATACAAAATCTTGGTATTTTGAGTTTGATGGTTTCCAAAACAAAAAACAAAAAGATAATTCAAACCAGCAAATGGGAGAAGGGGAAGTTAAAGTTCTATTTCTTCCCTGCCCTGGAAGAAATGTATATGTATGCATATGAAGCAGCTAAGTGCCTATGTGAATAAAGCCCTGATTTTGGAGTCAGAAAAATCTGAGTTTAATCCAAACTTAGAAACTTCCCAACTCCCAAACTTAAAAAGCATGACCTTGGGCAAGTCACTTAACCTTTATTTCTTCAGTGGAGAAGGAAATGACAAACCATCCCAGTATCTTTGCCAAGAAATTCCCATGGAAAGAAGTCCACAGAGTCATGAAAAGGGGGATACAACGCATATATATGTGTATGCATTGATAACTGTATTTCAACATAATAGGTCATCTTATTAATCCAACATACTTAATTTAAAAACATTAAGAACAGATCCATAGACTTCAACAAACTGTCAAAGAGACCCAAAAATATATATTTTTTTTAAAGTTTAAGAATATGCCACTTAGAAAAACAGTGAAATTTGAGCATATAATTATGTGTAACAAATCAATCATCAATAAGCAACAAAGGCTGTTCTCAACCTAAAATTAGCCTCCCGCTTCCTAAGGAGGGAGGTGGAGCTGCAGGGAGTTAACTCCGTATCTGTGCTAGATTCCTGGAAAAGAAAATTTTAGGCAAAAAAGAGTTAATGTCCATAGATGTTCCTAACATTCTCTTGTGTTTTCACTTCTCTATTAAACCTAAATGGGGACCTCAAGAAGAGTTAATGAAGCTCAGACTGATGAATCAGTGACAACTCTGGACAAGAACTTAGTGATCTAGTATGTTCTTCCATGTTCTTCCATTCTTTCATCTTCCTATTCTGTTGCTTTGGAAAAAAAAAATCAAAAGATAAACTTTACACCCTTGACAAATGTGTTTAAGAGAGAAATAAAGGAATTAGAAAGGGAAGGGATAAGATGAGAGTCAATCATGAAATTTGGGGGCTAGAGTAGATTGGGGTAAGGTTAAATGAATCTCCCATCTATTTTTCATGAGTCCTGGGAGTACTCCACATCTCACAGAGAATGTATAATCAAGATACTAGGGATGTTTCAAGGAGGCATTTCTACCTATGGTCTGTATATTTGTGGCCAAGGTTAATGGAAGAGGGATATTATTCTATTGTTACTCTTCTTATTGTGACTATTTCATTAAATAATACTCCTTTGAATTAAATTGTGTACTCTGCTTAAGTAGTAAAATGAAAACTTCTGTGGGAGCTTATAAACTATAATTTTTCAGCAGATGCCCAAAGCTCTTTCCCTATAACAATACTTTGTTAAAAAAAAAAAAAAACAGCTTAGCTCCTTCTTTTTAATTTTACATATTACAATCTTATAAGCTGTTAGCCTGTAAACTGAAGCCTCAGATTTTCAGTATAAAAACTCTCCCAAATTTCCTTTAATTGCTAGGCACTCTTAGTGACAAGTTCATAAAATACATTAAAAATTAAATCTTTTGTGATTATAAGGCAATCTTTTTTAATTCTTTCAAACTAACTATGAACCACTAGTCTTGAACACTTCAATACATTATGACTCCCAAGTCAGGTCTTCTGATTCTTATTCCACTCAACTCAAATATCTAAGATCTCTTAGTAGCAGAGAAAGTTTTGGGGGGAAAAAAGAATCTTCTGAAAGTCGATAGCTCAAAACAAGGATACCACTACAGTTTTAGAACACAGTGTCTGGAACAAACCTACAACTGTCTTTCTGCCATATATCATACTTCTAAATAATTTTCTATAATGTTGGACATGTTTTTGTTTTATTTATATTGTGATTTTTATCTCTTCTGCTTCTCAAAAAGTAGGGGGAAGTAATGCAGTTTAGTAAGCAAAAATTTAAAACAACTAAATTTCTAAACTTTGTGCTGATCCAAAATTTGAGTATATGTTCCTCTTATATTTCTTTTATGCAAGCATAGTATACAAGTATATTCTGTAAATCAGATGAGTACTGAATCTTCTATTAATATAGAAATGTTTTTAATGTTAGAATCTAAGACCAGGGACCATAGATCCACTTTCTCCTAGAACTGTTTCTCTTAAGATTCTCCAAGCCAAAATATGCTTGCTTGGGGGCAAAACTGATATGAGAAGTTGGCTTTCATGGAGTGTTGACAGTGATAAATTTACTTGTATTGAGCTGTATTCTTAGTTAATTTTCACCCATTGGACTTTTATGATAATAAAATACAAGTTTAATATAAAAAATCTTTAGATTAAGCCACTGCAATTTTTCAATAAGCATTTTGCCCCAAAATTCATAAATTACAAAAAGTGTATTATAATCATTTCAGGAGACTGAGAGTATTTTTTAAGGTCCTCTACAGAGAGTTCTTTGAACTTGATCTTAAACCAAAAACAATCTGATTCTAATTGGCCACCAATAGGTTCTAGGCCAAGCTCATTTGGTCATTATTTGGTCAACCTGATTGACTCAGGTTGAATGTAAATAGCAATCATTTCTGTTTTGGCCAGAAACTCTAAGGGTCTTCCCCTAGCAAATTCTTTCATTCATTCATTAATTCATTTATCTAGATCTTTTTTTTTTTTGGACTAGGTCAAAGAGAAGATTCTTTATGTCAATTGGTACCTAATCTTGATCACTGAATGGGTGTGGCCTTAGTCAATGTGAGACCTATTGAAGACATTAGCTTAAAAAGTCCAAGGTTTCCCATTGTATCCAGAGCTATCTCCAGTCCTCCAGATCACTGGACCCATATATCTCTGAAGGGGAAAATGAGGCAGGTGACCTTGCACAGCCTCCCTCACTTAAATCCAATTCACTTGCATGTCATAGTATCACCTCCCTGAGGTTATGGTCCTCTTCAAGAATGAAGGATCTGGGCACAAAGGAGGAAATCCAGAGTTACAAAAGAAAAAAGGGTAATCAAAAAGACACTTTGAGATTTCATGGGCATTCAGCAAACATTGATCAAATGAATAAAACAAGGATGGTAGATTATTCCAGAAAGTTTAAAAAGCAGGACTAGATAAAGATATGATAGAAAAAGAATAAATCTGAACAGGTTATAGAGGATTAAAAAAAAAAAATAAAAAATAAGATTAGCCTAGGCTAATCTAGTCTAAACCACCTCAAAACTATTATCCAAACTCTGTTTCTTTTTGCCCTTAGGCAAATAATTTACTCTCAGTTTCCTCAGCTACAGTCAGATATGTATATTTCTTTAATCTGATCAGAAAAGAGGTAGGGGAAATTGAAAAGATAAAGTACAATTAATCAATTTGGAGGGAGGCTATGTATTCAAGACAATCCCAAATCTAATGAATATTAATTTTGTTCTTGTTGTTCAATTGTTCATTCCTATCCAGTTGTTTGTGGCCCTTCTATTTTCAATTATCTTTCAAAGTCTTTCCAAGTTATGTTTCCATGCTACAATCTATCCAACTCATCCTTTGCTGTCCCTTTCTCCTGTTGCCCTCAATCATTCCCAACATCAACTCTGTCCATCTAATTATGTGACCAAACATGTTTCAGTATATGACCTCCAGTGAATAGCCTGAATTAATTTCTTTAAATACTAATTTAATTTCCAAGAGATTCTCAAAAGTCTTTTCCAGCACCACAATTCAAAAGCATTGATTCTGGCCAACAAATGCCAAAACCAGTCTTGAGCAGTTCAAGGGGTGGCAATGAACCCCTTGTTTTCTGATTTATCTGAAGAACAACAAACATCCTGCTTTATGATTTAATTTGATTACAAATATCTTCTCCCCAGACTCCTACTTCCTGCCTGACTTTTTGATTTATTGTATTTCTCCCTTAATCCACACTTACCCATAAATTCTTCTAATACATATAAATATCTTACCCTTTTACTACTCCCCTTGGAACAGCTGAAAGACTTTTACCTTTCTGCTCCAGCTTGCAAGCTTTTTTTTTTTCTCAGACAATAAACATTTATGTAACTTTTCTAATCTATAATCTGACTCTGGCTCATTCCAGGTACCCCTTTTTAGACCTGGAGCTTTTTTCAATTTTAGGAGTTCATAATAATTTTTAATTTAACAGCACATTTTGCTTTAATCCACAGAGTCAGAAGCTTCAGTGCAGCCACAGAGTAAAAATGGATTTTTTCTGGAACTCCTTTGCTTTCTCCATAATCCAGTGAATATTGGCAATTTGGCCTTCAGTTCTTCTGTGTCTTAAAAAAACTACCCTGCTTTTCTGGTAATTCTCAGTTCACATAATGCTGAACTTAGCTTGTAAATCTTTAGCACAACCTTGTTGATATATGAAATTAGCACAATTGTTTAGTAATGTGAATATTCCTTGGCATTACCCTTCTTTAAAAATGGGACAAAAACTAATCTTTACCAGTCTACCAACAACAACAACAACAACAAAAATCAAAAATACTATCCACTGATCCACATTCAGTATCCATAGTTCTCTTTCTGGATGGGAATAGTATTTTCCATCCCAAGTCTTTTGTAATTGCTTTAAATCACCACATACTTTAAAAAAACCAAGTCTATCACAGTTGATCATCACATAATTCTGTTATTTCTCTATACAAGGTTATCTTGGTTCTGCTCACTTCACTCAGCATCAGTTTGTGTCTTTCTTGGCTTTTCTGAAATCAGCCTCTTCATCATTTATTACAGAAAAATACTATTCCATTATATTCATATATCAAAACTTATTCACCCATTCCCCAATTGATGGGCATCCATTCAATTTCTAGTTCCTTGCTACTACAAAAAGTTGACATCTTTTCTTAATTTGTTCTGCTTCTACTAAGTCCCAACTAGTTTTGCTTTATGTCATGCCAATTTTGTATGAAGTGATCCTGTGAAATCTGATTTTTTTTGAAGAAATGCTTTGAATTCCCCATTTTTTATTTTCTTTTATTTCTTTCCATTGTTCATTTAAGAAAACCTTCGTAACCATCCTTTCTATATTCTCTGGAATTCTGCACTCATTTAAGTAAATCTTTCCTTTTCTTCAGCTATTTATAAATCCTCATCAGACACCATTTCATTTTCATGCTCTTCTTTTTCTTAAAAATCTTTGTTGCTGCCTCCTGTACAGTATTGCAAACCTCTGTCCATAGTTTTTAGGTACTCTATTTACCAGATCTAATCCCTTAAAAGTATTCATCACCTCCATTTCATATTCATAAAGGACATTATTTAGATTAAACCTATATGATCTGATGTTTTTCCCTACTTTCTTCAATTTAAGTGAATTTTATAATAAGAAATTCATGATCTGAGCCACAATTAGTTCTAGGTCTTGTATTAACTGACTATAAAGAATTTTTTCTTTCTTTGGCTACAAGCATATAATCAATCTGATTTTAATATTGACTATCTGATGTCTATGTGTAGTCACCTTTGGAGTTGTTGAAAGAGTCTTTCCTATGGCCCCCAAATTATCCTGACAAAATTCTATTAGTTTCTGCTGTTTCATTTTGTACTTGAAGGCCAAACTTTCCTGTTATTCCAGTTATTTTTTTTTTATTTCCTACTTTAACATTCCAATCCCCTATGATGAATGTAACAATTTGGGGGGGGGAGTAGGGAGAATATAATTTTTAGAAGATGACATAGGTCTTCATAGAGCTTATTAACTGGCCCAAATTAATATATATATATATTGATCAACTGAATTAAATTCACCTGTTTCCATCCATTTAGGTTCACTGACATCCAAGAAGTTGATGTTTAATCTTTCCATCTTGTGTTTGACCAGCTTATCTTATTTGAAGATCTTATATTCAAGTTCTCTATGCAGTATTGACATTTCAGCTTTGGGTTTCCTTTCATCACTAGTTGCATCTACAGATGAGCTTCCTTTCAGCTTTGGCCCAGGAGCTTCATTAATATTGAAGCTACTTGAACTTGTCTTCCACTCTTCCACAATAGCATATTGGAAACCTTCCAATTTGAGAGGCTTATTTTCTAAGGTTGTCTCTTTTATCATTTTAGTATCCATAGGATTTTCTTGAGAAAAATCTTGGAGTGGTATAGCCATTGCCTTCTATAGTGGATAATCTTTTGTCAGAACTTTCCATTATGACCTGTCTGTTTATGACCTTGCATGGCACAATCACTCATTTCATCAAAGAGAATGACAATAATAAAACAACATACCAAAATTTATGAGATACAGCCAAAGCAGTTCTTAGGGGAAGTTTTATATCTCTAGATGCTTACTTGCATAAAATAGAGAATGAGAAGATCAATGAACTGAGCATGCAACTAAAAAAGCTAGGAAAAAAAACAAATAAAAACCCTAATTTATAAATAACAAATTTGAAATTCTGAAAATAAAAAAGGAGATTAATAAAATTGAAAGTTAAAAAACTATTGAACTAATAAACAAAACTAAAAACTGGTTTTATAAAAAAATCAACAAAATAGATAAATATTTAGTTAACTTGATCAGAAAAAAGAAAGAAGATTCAGATTGTTAGTATCAAAAAGGAAAAGGATGAATTTTCCACAAATGAAGAGGAAATTGGAACAATAATTAGGAACTAGTTTGCCCAATTGTAGGCCAATAAATGACAATCTATATGAAATTGATGAATATTTACAAAAAATATAGATTGCCCAGATTAACAGACAATGAAATAAATTACTTAAATAGTAATTTTACTATTTTAGAAAAAGAAATTGAATGAGATAATAATTAACTCGCTAAGAAAAAATCTCCAGGGCCAGATGAATTTACATGTGAATTCTACCAAATATTTAAAGAACAATTAATTCCAGTATTATACAAATTGTTTGAAAAAATAGGGAAAGAAGGAATCCTACCAAATTATTTTTATAACACAGATATGGAGCTAATACCTAAACCAGATAGGGTCAAAACAGAGAAAGATAATTATAGCCCAATTTCCCTAATGAATATTGATGCAAAAATCTTAAAAAAAAATATTAGCAAAGAGATCACAGCACGTTATCCCCAGGGTAATACACCATGACCAAGTAGGCTTTATAGTAGAAATGCAGGGCTCATTCAATATTAGGAAAATATTAGCATAATTGATATCAATAATCAAACTAGCAAAAATCATATGATTATTTCAATTGATGCAGAAAAAGGATTTGACAAAATCCACTGCCCATTCCTATTAAAAACACGAGAGAATGAATGGACTTTTCCTTAAAATGATCAATAGCATCTATTTAAAACCATAGCAAACATCAGATGTAATGGGGATAAACTAGAAGCATTCCAAATAAGTAAGATCAGGAGTAAAATAAGGTTGCTCACTATCACCATTACTATTCAATATTGTATTAGAAATGATAGCTTTGGCAATAAGGGAAGAAAAAGAAATTAAAGGAATTAGAATAGGTAAGGAGAAAACTAAATTATCACTCTTTGCAGATGATACTATTTTATAGTTAGAGAATCCTAGAGAATCAACTAAAAAACTACTAGAAACAATTCACAACTAAATCCACATAAATCACCAGCATTTTTCTAAAATTACCAATAAAGTCCAGCAGCATGAGATACAAAGAGAAATTCCATTTAAAATAATTGTAGATTATTTGGGAGTCTACCTGCCAAGGCAAAGTCAAGAACTATATGAATACAATTACAAAACACTCTCCACCCAAATAAATCTCTTGGGAAAATATCAAATGCTCATGGGTAGTCAGAGTTAATATAAGAAAAATTACAATATTATCTAAATTAATGTACTTATTCAGCACTATACCAATCAAACTCCTAAGAAATTACTTCACAGAACTAGAAAAAAATAACAAAATTCATTTGGAAGAACAAAAGGTTAAGAATTTCAGGGAAATTAATGAAATAAAATGCAAATGAAGCTATGCCAGACCTAAAACTATATTATAAAGCAGTGGCCATCAAAACCATTTAGTACTGGCTAAGAAACACAGCAGTTGATCAGTGAAATAGGTTAGGCTTACAGGACATAATAGTTTATGACTATAGTAATCCAGTGTTTGATAAACCCAAAGATTCCAGCTTTTGGGATAAGAATTCACTATTTGACAAAAACTGCTGGGAAAACTGGAAACTAGTATGGCAGAAAACCCACACCTAATACCCTATATCAAGATAAGTTCGAAATGGGTTCATAATTTAGGTATAAAGTGTGATAGAAGCAAATTAGAAGAACAAAGGATAGTTTACTTCTCAGATCTCTGGAGAAGGAAGGAATTTGTGGCCAAAAAGAACTGGGAGTACATTATTGAATGCAAATTGGATAATTTTGATTATATTAAGTTAAAAAGTGTTTATATAAACAAAACTAATGCAGACAAAATTAGAAGGGAAGCAATAAATTGTAAAAAAAATTTGTACATTCAAGGGTTCTGATAAAGGCCTCATATCTAAAATATATAGAGAATTGACTCAAATTTATAAGAATTCAAATCATTCTCCAATCAATAAATAGTCAAAGGATATGAACAGGCAATTTTCAGATGAAGATATTGAAACCATTTCTATTCATATGAAAAGGTGCTCTAAATAACTATTAATCAGAAAAATGCAAATTAAGACAACTCTGAGGTACCACTAAGCACCTCTCAGATTGGCTAAATTAACAGGAAAAGATAATGATGAATATTGGAGGGAATGTGGGAAAACTGGGACACTAATAGATTGTTGGTAAAGTTATGATCCATCCATTCTGGAGAGCAAACTATGCCCAAAGGGCTATCAGACTGGACATACCCTTTGATCCAGCAGTGTTTTTACCGGGGTTGTATCCTAAAGAGGTTATTTATAAAGGAGGAAAAGGGACCCACATGTGCAAAAATATTTGTGGCAGTCCTTTTTTGTAGTGACAACAAACTAGAAACTGAGTAGAGAATGGCTGAATATGTTATGGTATATGAATGTTATGGAATATTATTGTTCTATAAGAAATGATCAGCAGGATGATTTCAGAGAGGCTTGGAGAGACTTACATGAACTAATGCTAAGCGAAATGAGCAGAACCAGGAGATCATTATACACGGCAATAGCAAGATTATATGATGATGTCCACTTCTGATGGATATAACTGTCATCAACAATGAGGTTATTCAGACAAGTTCCAAGTCTTATGATGAAGAAAGCCACCTGCACCCAGAGAGAGGACACAGGGAACGGAATATGGACCACAACATAGTATTTTCACTCTTTTTCTTGTGGTTTGCTTGCATTTTGTTTTCTTTCTCATTTTTTTTTTCTTTTTGATCTGATTTTTCTTGTGCAGCATGATATTTATAGAAATATGTATAGAGGAACTGCATATACATATATATACATATATAAATATATATATATATATATATATATTTAACATATTTTGGATCAACTTGCTGACTGGGGGAGTAGGTAGAGGGATGGGAGGGAAAAATTAGAACACAGGGGTGACTGTTGAAAATTATCCATGTATATATTTTGAAAATAAAAAACTTTAATTAAAAAAATCTCATTCATTTTTTAAATTAGATCATTTCAATTATATGTAAAAACTGGATAAAAATCATAAAATTACCTAAACTATATAATAAAGTGAATAAATTGGTAAAAAAAAAAAAAAAAAAAAAAAAGGAAAACCTAACATTAGCAGTCATTAAGTTTTCTATGCATTTGAGAATATATATGAATTACTTTTATAATGCTGGAGAAACTAAGGCAAGATAGCGATTAGAGGGTTTTCATATTTTATTGGAAAGCTTAGATTAATTGACTGGATTGGACTTGTTTCTCAAAAAATCCAGCAATGAGTGAAGAATTCCAGGGATTTTTATAGGACTTCAGCTATCAGGAGAGACAACAGCAGAGGAAGAGGTTAGAGTAGGTCAGCAGATTATAAATTAGGTTCTGATAAGTTAGAGGTAAAGACTATAAATTCTGTTAAATTGGGAATGAAGAAGATAATCAAGCTAAAGACAGGAAATCTGGAAAGAGAGATAGTGTATGACAGCTAGGTATCAGAAATGAGCCATTTTATGGAATGCTAAAGGTCAGGGCTGCCAGCCCTAATTTATATCAGTCCTAATGGTCAGGAAAAGGGGGAGGGACATAGCATACTAAGTCAGGGAAATTGAGATATATAATGAAGGGAAACCAGTGCAGGGAAACCAATGCAGGGAAACTTATGCAGGGAAGCTGAGTTATAATTCAGGGAAACTAAGGTACAACAATTCAAAGAAACTGTGGCATAATCTCCCATATTCTCTCTTCTGAGTATTCAAATCATTGAATCTCCTTCTCCTTGATACCCGGAAGGTCTTAGCCCCATAATTTTGACTGCCTTCACTTGGGAATGGATGAGGGGAACAAGATTAGAAAAGATGCAAAGTTCCATAAGGAATGTAATAAGGATGGTTAGCCATGGGGAGGAATTGAACAGAGACTGTTACCAATTCTTTCCCTGACCCTGCTCCAGTCATCTAGACTTAAGATTCTTATGAACCAGGGCCAGACTTTCCCTAATCACCCCAGAGTTATTAGCATAAAAACAGCATCATTTAGGGCAGCACACAGACCTCTCCATTACAGAAATAGCAGGGCAAGCCCCCTACGGTTTTGGAGTGCCATCTCAGCCAGGGAATCAACTTGGATTTCCAGTTTCAAGATGGATGATTCAATCTGAGTCAGCTTTGTGGTCATTTGTGCACTTAACTCAGCATACCCCAAACTGCCCATGCCACTGCAGTGCTGAGGGAGGTAGTGCCTGCCAGCCCGAGCCCTACTACGAGGGAAAGGAACAGCAGAGCACATCTATGTCTGATACCTCCAAGGGGAAAAATGGGACCAGAAGTGACTCTATCCATCCTCCAGGAAGAACAGACAGGCTGGGAAACACCGCTACCAAGACACCAAAAGGATCAGGATTTCTGAGGAGGGTATTAGACTAGGCAAACTTAGTCAGAAAATCATGACAGACAAACCATGAACCTTCAGGGGCTTGATACCAAACTGCAATGTCCGTGGAGAATGCTGAAATGTTTATTAAGGAACTAGGATTACAGGACTGGAGGAGAGGGTCAGAAAGACTTATGGAAGCAGTCACAAGACAGGTTCCTTATGCCTTGGAGATTTCCAAGGATGATTTTTGGTTGTTCCCAGAACAGGTAGACTGAAAAGTGGTTCCAGGAACTGAGTCTGCCAGGGCAATTCTGACAAAATAAGGGGGTTCAGAGTTAAAGCAGAGCCAACAATCACAGCCCAGGTGGGGATTTGTGGAGTTCAAATAGGAGCGCACTATTGGCAATAAATCAAGCATGGAGTGGGGACCAAAGGATTTAGGGGCACTGTCAAGTGGAACTGATGGATCAGGAAGCATATGAGGACTTTGGGTCAGGTCAAGGTCCGGTGGTGCCAGGGATGGCATTGCCGCAATAGGTTCAACTAGGGCTGATGCTCTAGGAGGGACTAGTGGGGGAGTCAGAGGTCCCATGAGACCCTTGGAGGGGGGTAGATCTACGTTGAACTAGGAGGTAGTGGCTGAATTGAAAACTGCTACCTGCCTGGGAACAAAGGGTCAACCTTCAGGACTTTTCCCACTTCTGATGAGATGGTTGCTGGATAGTTAAGATGGGGGGAGGAGGGGGTTTACAAGGTGATCTGGGTCTGCTGATCAAAGGTTTAGATGGTCAACTTAAAGGAACTGTCCCCTGGGAGTGAGCACCACCCAGCATCAGGACACAGTTGGACTAGAAGGTCTATAGGGGCTCTAAAGTAGTAGCAGGGAGCCAGATTGGGATCTACTGTCATAGAGGGTTCTGAACCTGAGTAGTAGGGGGCAGAAAAGAAAGAATCTTCCTCAAGGCCTCTAAAGGTCATTGTCCATGTGGGCTTCAGGGTGAGTTTCCTGAAGGTTTGGAAAGCAGAGGGGGGAGGAGGAGGAAGACTAAGGAAAATCCCATGGTGTGGTGCTGGAATTATACTTCTAGAGAAAGGGAGGGGGCCCTTAGGGGACAATGTTGCCTCTATATAGACAAATAGGGCAATGACAAACAGTAGTAGCAAAACAGTGAATACAAGGATTAATCCTCCCAGGATTTTCCCACCCAATGTTTTTCAAAGATTTAGGGAAATCAAGGATCAGAGGAGTGGATCAGTCTCAGTTTCAGGGGATCTTAACTAATTTCCACTTTCCATTCAGTGGTGTCAGCTGGCTTCGCTGTGCTGTAGGGAATTCAGGAGGGGATCGGCTCAACCTTTACAGTGGTGGGTATTGTGAGGATCACAATATGAGGTCCTTTCCATCTGGGTTCCAAGCCAGAAGTAGAAAATTTCTTTATCAGGACTGCATCACCAGGCTGGAATGGATGCGCGGGCTCAGTGACAGGGACAGGAAGGGCCTCTTGGATGAGGTGTGAGATGTCTTTCTGGGTTTTCTGCAGGGCCTCCTTGACAAGGGAGGAGTTGGAGATTTCAGCAGTTATGTCTTCTCTAACCAAGGGTAGGATAGTTGTTGGTCTCCCAAACAGAATTTCAAAGGGAGTTAAACCCAGTCTATTGGGGGTGTATCTACTTCTAAGTAATGCTAATGGTAGTAGTGAGACCCAGGAGCTTTGGGTCTCTAACAATGTTCTATTCATTCTTTCCACTTACCCAGAGCTCTGTGTTCTGTATGCACAATGAAGTTTCCACTCTATCTCAAGTGCCTTGCTAATACCTTGTGGTATTTTGGCAACAAAGGCAGGGCCATTATCAGACACTATGTCTACTGGAAGACCAAAGCAAGGCATTAATTCACTTAGTATCTTTTTGACCACTGTGAGAGCCATTTCATTTCCTGTGGGGAAGGCCTCTGTCCACCCTGAGAAGCCATCTACAAAAACTAAAAGTTATTTGTACCCAGTTGTTGACAGCTGTATCTCAGTATAATCTACCTCCCATCTCTCCTCTGGGATATGTCCCTTAAGCCTCATTCCCACACAGGCCTCTTTAATTCTTTTTATATTTACTCTGGTGCAGGTGTTACATCTATAAATATAACTTCTGATCAATTGGCTGACATCCTTTATGTAATATCTGCTCAATAACTGATGCATTTTTTTCAAACAAATGAGTGAAATCATGCAAATCCTTCACCAGAATTCTGCTTAATGCTTGTGGAATAAAAATTTTGTCCTCTATGTACCACCAAGGATCCTACCTCTGTCCTCTCCAAGATGTGAAAGAATATTCTGAAGGAAAGTATGCAGATACTGGAGGAAGGGGGAGGATTGTCAGGGGCAAGGAAAAAGTGGGGGAGATGGCAGCTACTTGAGCTGCTGCATCTGCAGCCCTATTTCCCACTGCTTCCATTATCCTATGAGCAGTGAATAATAACAACAGAGAGGGTAACCAGATAAAATTTAGTAAGGAAAGTATCTCCTCCTTAGTCTTAATTTCCTTACCAGCGGAGGTCCGCAGGCACCTCTCCTTATAAAGAGAGGCATGGACATGAGCTGTTGCAAAAGAATAGTGGCTGTCAGTGAAAATGTTAGCCGATTTCCCTTCTGCTATGTGCAGGGCATGAGTCAAGCTCAGCCTTTTGGGCAGAGGACCCAGAGGGGAGGGAAGAAGACCACAGAGTAGAGAGAGAGGGATAGTTCACCACTGCTGCCCCAGAAACATGGGTGTCCCCCACAACAAAACTACTCCCGTCTGTAAAAAGAATCTGGTCAGGGTTTTCCAGCAGGGTGTCAGAAAGATTGGGCCTTGCTGACTGGGTCTTGTCAAGGAGCTGGAAGCAGTCATGTATGGGGGCTGGGTCAGAACTAGGATCTAGGAGCAAGATGGCAGGATTGGGCGGGGGGGGGAAGGGCACGATTTGGAGAAAGTGAGGCAAAGGTAATCAAGAAGTGGGTAATGCGAGCATTAGCGAGCTACCGGTCAGGGGAGGACCTGAGGAGAGCCTCGACAGAATGGGGGACAGAGAGAGAAAGCTTGTCAGCTTCCTTCATTAGGAGGGAGGTCACAGCCACAGTCCTAAAACAGGCAGGTGACCCAGCTGCCACTTAATCTAAGCGTTTAGAGAGATAAATGACAGGGAAATGCCAGGGGCCAAACATTTGGGTCAGAACGCCCTTTGCAATACCTCTAGCCTCTGCCACAAAAAGATGGAAGGGCTTTGTGACATCGGGGAGAGCCAAGGCAAGGGTAGTCCTGAGACTATCAAAGGCAGCTTGTTCAGGGGAGCCATATACAAGGGGATCCTGTTTGGCTGTGGAAGAATAAAGGGTTTTGCTATCTCAGCAAAGGGTTCCATAGGCGACAGTAACCAGCTGCCCCTAGGAATTCCCAAAGCTGCTTTTTAGTAGTAGAGTCCAGAATAGATGAAATAGCCTAGATCCGTTCGGAACACAGGGAGCGGTGGCCAGATTTGAGAACAGAGCCCAGATAAGAGACCTTGAGAAGGCAGAGCTGAGCCTTCTTAGCAAAGACCCTGTAACCTAGGGATTGAAGAAGTTGTAAGAGGGCACAAATTGCCTGTAAGCAGAGGGACTCATCAAGGGCTGCAAGAGAAGATCATCTACATATTGAACAAGAGAACAGTAAGAATGTTCCTTGTGAAAGAGTTGGAGATCCAGATGAAAAGCTTCATCAAACAGAATGGGGGAGTTTTTAAAACCCTCTGGCAGCCTAATCCAAGTAAGCTGCCCTGAGAACCCCTCCAGGGGATCTATCCACTGGAAAGCAAAAAGGGGTTGACTAGCTGGCACAAGGGGTATTGAAAAGAAAGCATCTTTTAGGTCCATAACAATATATACAGTGTGAGTAGGAGGCAGCAAGCTGAGTAGGGTATAAGGATTTGGAACCATGGAATGAATAGTTTCAACCAGTTAGTTTGTTAACCTCCCTAAGATCCTGAACAGGACAGAAGTTCACTAACCCAGGCTTCCTGACTAGAAGCAAAGGGGTGTTCCAAGGAGACTTGCAGGCTACTAAGATACCAGCATTTTTCAACCGGTTCATGTGAACAGAAATACCCAGGAGAGCTTCCCTCTGCATGGGGTACTGCCTGACAGTTCCAAGAGAGGCAGTGGCCAGAAGCTGCTCAACCACTGGTACATGATGGGCAGCCAGGCCTGGAAGTTTATTTTCTGCCCATACCTAAGGGAAATCTGCTTGTAGCTGAAAGAGAAGAGGGGAGAAAGCAGAAGAGAGTGATACAGGGGAGGCCACTGAGCTTTATTCAAATTGGAGAGGTAGGGTGACAAGAAAATGCTTTGGACTGGGAGGATTAGGGTCAGAGAAGCCTGGTCTTCAGAGAAGAAAATGGTTACCTGAAGTTTTTGAACTTCAGGTGTGCAGGTGAACTATACATTCAGCAGTCCAGGGGTAAGAAACAATTTTACCTTGTATAGGGGTAGATTTGGAGGATACTGGACCAGAGGTTTTGTTAGAGCACAGTAAGTGGCTGCAGTATCAATCAGAAACTCAATAGGCTGACCCCCAATTTGTAAACATACCCTGGGTTCTCTGGGTCTAGAGGAAGAGAAAGAACCAGGGCCACCTCAGTCACCCCTCTCAAGAGAGAGGATATTCTTGGGTCTATTCGTTTCTCCAATGGCCTGTTACCTTACAATAGGCACACTGATCTGAACCCAATGTCTGCCATCTACAGGGCCCAGGGAGGACCCAGGGGAGTTATTTGATTTTATGATGGCTACTACAACTGCCTGGGTGTACTGCTTAACCACTTCCTTAGCCAGTGTGTCTGATATTAAAAACTTTCAGAGCTTTCTCAACCAGATGTGTTATGGGCCAGAACTCTGAACTTGAAACAAGGATTCTTACAAGGTGTTAAGTTAGTGGAATTGATGAAACAATGGTTGTCTAGTTTAGCATGGTGCTTAATAGTTCTCTAAGTTCAGTATGATTGATTTAATCTTACAACAAATAATGGTTTCCTAGTGATATAATGATTGGTTTATACTCAGTGTGGAACATATAGGCAGGGACTGAGAGCTAGAGAAGACAAGCAGACTGGAGGCTGAAGCACAAGCCCTTGGACTCAGATTCATTCATCCCATCTCACACCACTTTGGTGATGCACTATCCTCCTGCATTTTCTTCATTGAAACCAAGACTCCAGAAGGCCTTTAAGAAAGCTAACTAACTGGGCCCCAGAAAAGGAGACAAGACTTTGAAAGAGATAATACAAGATTTGGACTTTAACACCTGGTTATTCTTGTGGTGATATAATAGTATATAATATTATACATAATATAATATTAATAACATAGTGTAATGTTCTTTTGGTTGGTTTTCTGGGGAGGTCTTTGGGCAGCCTTCTTTTCATCAGAGTAATCGCCACAAGAATAGCCAGATGTTAAAGTCCAAAAGTCTTTATTGTCTCCTTCACCTGGTGCTCAGCTAGCTTCCTCATGGCCTTCAGAGGGGACTTGGTTTCAGTGGAAAAAATGCAGGAGGACAGGCCTGCCACCACGGTGGTGGGAGATGAAGTGAGTCTGAGTCCAAGGGTTTGTGCTTCAGCCTCCAGCCACCACAAAGGTGGATGATGGAATGAATCTGTCTCTCCTCCTTTGGCTTAGTTGGTCTCAACTTATATACTCTACACTGAGTATAAACCAATCATTATATCACTAGGAAACCATTATTTGTTGTAAGATTAACTCAGCCATACTGAACTTAGAGAACTATTAATCACCATACTAAACTAGACAACTATTGTCTCATCAATTCCACTAACTTAACAACTTGTAAGAATCCTTGTTTCAAGTTCAGAGTTCTGGCCCATAACATAGATGGGATATATTCATGCCCTCAAATCCCTCTTGCTTCTGTAGCTTCTCATGTATATCTGGGGTAGAGTGACTAACAAATGCAATATTCACAGATCTATAATTCTCAGGAGCTTCAGGGTCTATAGTATTATAAGTTCATTAAGCCTCATATAAACATTCTAGGAATGCACCAGGGGATTCTTCCAGACCCTGAACAACTTCAGAAATCTTTGTCATCTTAATAGGTTTCCTGGCTGCAGCTTTAAGACCCTGGAAAAGGTATCTATGATAAGCAGAAAGGGCAGTAAGCCCATGATGGGACTTAGGGCCCCAGGATGGCTTCTCAGAGGGAAAGCTAGCTTTTACCTGATTACGATGTTGTTCTATTGATCCCCCCACCAGGTCCAAGTACAGCTTTCCTAGCCTCCCTTTTAATCTTATTTCTATCCTCAGTAGTGAAGAGGGTGGTGAGAAGTTGCTGATAGTCATCCCACATGGGTTAGTGGGTATGAAAAACAGATTCAAGAAAGTTAATCAAAACTTGTGGTTTCTCAGAAAAATGAGGATTCTGACTTTTCCAGTTATATATATCATTCGTAGAAAAGGGAACATAGACTAGAAAGGAGATCCCCTCTGAGCCCACCATTTCCCTTAGAGGCAGAACAGGTTTGGAGAGAACTGGGGGTGGCTGAACAGATCCCAAAGCATTGTATGAGACTCCACCTGGGGTACAAGAAGGGGAAGGAGACAGAGGAGATAAAGGGGAAGGAGGAGTGGGGAACAGCACAAGAGAAACAGGGGAGGCAGGAAGAAATGGGACTGGTGCCAGTACATTCATGCTGGCTTTATGAAGCCCCTGTTTGCAGGCAGGAGGAGAAGAAGAGGTCAGGAGGTGGAAGGTAGAGGAAGAGAAGCTGACAAAGGGACTGGTGCTGAAGAGTGAGATTCAGGAGATTTGAGTCCTTCAGGCAGTAATTCAAGTGGGAGTGGGGCATTTCCAGGCAAGGGTGGAACCCAGATACTGAGGGGAAGGAAGATTATCTAAGGGATCTTCAGAAGAGTCCTGTAGGACTTTCTTCTCCAGTTTTGCTTGAGCAATTTGAAATCTACAATCTTTCTTTTCTGCCCCCATGGACTGGGTGACCAGGATGAGAATACCATTTTTCATAGTCAAAGCCCTCAGCCAGGAAGGAAGGTAAGAGACAATTTGCAGCCAGACATCAATACTGAGGATACTGATTTGGATGGCCAGGTTCACCAGTTACTATTTGGTGCACTGATTGCACTATGCTTCTATCATATGGCCACCATACGGTGGCTATCCTACCTGAAAGGAAGGCCACTCCTTTGGCAAAACAGTTTCAGTTTATACTTTCTCCACGATACTCCATAATCATGATTTTTAAATGTTCAGAGAAATGATTAAGAAGGTAATCAAGTGGAGTTCTTGCGTTTGAAGCAGAATTCCCCATGATAAAGTGGCTGAGTTGACAGATAACTTTATACCACTAGGGGAGAATGTCTTCTAGCACATTTCTTTAAAAACTGCTTTTTCTGACAGCACAACCAAATCTTTTCTGTCTCTTTTATGACCAATTGCCAATTTTCTCAATCACAGTTCTTAAAACTTAACAGAGCTTCTTAAATCAACAAAATAGACAAACATTTAACATACAAACTAGGGTCAAGCTCTTGCTATTTCAAGAATGCCATGAGGGGAGTTTTTAGGGTGACTATCTTTTCCCTCTCAGAAATTCAAATGGAACCTTTTTATAGGCTTCCAAACTCCAGTTTGGTGTATTTTCTGCCTTCAGAGAGAGAGCGCCCAGATGTAAAAAAATACCCAGAATTGTGTTCTAGGACACCCAGAGTTGTGCCAACTGGCACCCAAAACCAGATGGTGCTTTAAAAACACCCAGATTTATTATCCGAAGATATATTCAGACCAGACGAGTCTTAAGAGACACTCAGAACAGCTGGTACTCCAATGGCGTCCCACTAAGTACCTCCCAAATTATTTATGCCCATTGGCACCTTGCTTTCTCTGGGGACCCAAAATGCTAGCAATTAAACAGACAGACAGAAAGAGAATCAGTTGTGTCTTATGACACCTGGACTTACTCTCCTGTAGTCTAATGGAGGTATACACAATGAGCCTTGCTGTGGCTGAAAACTGCTCTTCATGGAACTTCTGAAATAAACCAGAATGACTAGCCTCTCCAACAAAGAGCCCAGATCTCAATTGCCCCAAGGCTTCAGGTGGAAACCTGTAGGTCTCTAACCTCTAATCCTGCTCTTGGATCTCATGTCTCGCTGGGGCCTCCAGAATGTAATGCTGGAGAAACTGAGGCAAGATAGAGATTACAGAGTTTTAATATTTTATTGGAGAGTTTAGATTAATTGACTGGATTGGGCTCACATCTCAAAGAATACAGCAATGAGTAAAGAATTCCAGGGATTTTTATATGACTTCAGTGATCAGAAGAAACAAAAGGCAGGGGAGGGGGAGGGGCAGGGGGGATGGGAAGGGGCGGAGATTAGAGCAATAGTCAATGGATGATAAATTCGGTTCTGACAGGTTAGGAGTGAGGACCATAAATTCTGTTGAATTGGGAGTTTATACAGATTATACAACATTTAATGAGAACAGGTTAAAAATACTTAAAACCTTCCTTTTCTTTTTTTTTTTTTTTTTCCTGAATCAATTGGGGGTTAAGTTACTTGGCCAGCATCACACAACCAGGAAGTGTTAAGTGTCTGAGATCAGATTTGAACTCAGGTCCTCCTGACTTCAGGGCTGGTGCTCTATCCACTGTGCCACCTAGCTGCCCCAAAAATCTCCAACCTTTACAAGGAAATTACAAAATGATTATCAGAGAAAAGTCCCAAGACAAGTCTTCTTTTGTGGAACCTTTTCCTACAACAATACTGCTTTTTTCTCCAACATATTTAGGCTTTTTTCATTGATCAGATAGATAGTAAAGAATTATAATCCTTCAGAAAGCAGTAAGCTTCAGCAAATTGGTAGAATTTAGACATAAAACAGGATTAGCAAAACCAAGTTGGAGGAAATAACTTTGACCTATAATTTTCTCAACCATTTTTATGGTAATCATTCTACTAGGAAATTTCCCCAGAAAATTCTGATCCTCTTTTTAGGAGGAAGAGATGGATATAAATAATGAAACTGTTATGAATATTGTATATTATTTTCCATTTTCAGAAAGATGAAAAAAATTAATCATGCAGTCAAAAGTAAGGATAACGGGCAGCCAAGTGATGGGACAGCGAGGTGGTACTGTGGATAGAGCACCAACCCTGAAGTAAGGAGGACCTGAGTTCAAATCTAGCCTCAGACACTTAATACTTTCTAACTGTGTGATCCTGGGTAAGTAAGTCATGTAACCCCAATTGCCTCAGCAAAAAAAAAAAAAAAATAAAAAAATAAAAAAATAAATAAAAAATAAAAAGAAAGGGTGAGTGGTAAGCAAATAAGTTAAATATCTTTAGGACAGATGGAAGTTAAAATACTTTTTTTAAAAACTCGTGTATTTTAAACTAGTTTTAAGTTATCCCTAAATTTCTAAATAATTTCACAATTTATTTACAAAATCACTAAAGTAACACAAATATAGCTATTATCTAAAACACAGTGGTTTCTATACAGCCTCCTATAATTCCAAATCTTTATTTCTAAAACTCAAAAAAATTTGAGAAATAGCTGAAAATATAGTAAGAGAAATGCTAATGTATATTACTAACACTTAAAAGTCTTAAATTACTTGAGAAATGTTATATAATCCTCAAGAGAAAAACTTTATATTTTATTTTGTCCCAAAAGATTAATCTCATAAATTTTATAAGTTTTTTAATATTTTTTATAAATAATAAATTTAACTATTTTCTATGTGTGTGAAATAGATTTAGATAGACAATGTATATAATGTGATGAGGTAACTAAATAGGATTGACAGAGAAAGCTGGAGATACTGATAAGATGTCTGATGATGTCCAGAGTAATTAGGTGGAATTGACAGAGAAAGACTGAAGTAATGATGGAATTACTTTCTGAAGCAAACCAAGAAGGTCACTAATGGGGATCATTTTAATCTCTGTAGAGGTCATGGATGTCCCCACCTTACTATGTTTAGTCAGAAATCCAAGTTATGGCAAATCCCTAAGGTTAAATTTCCCCTATAAATGTGTCCATGGCTCACACCATCTTTGTTGAACCCCCTTTGGGTTACAACTAGTCATGGCACTCTACCTCTTGGTGTCTTTCCTCTTCCCCCTCTCCTTTTAGAGTGCTAAATACCTTTTAGAATTTAACCTATCAGTTAAGGGCATATTCTAATCTCATGGGGTGAGTTCCACTAAGGAACTGATTTTTTCCAACTGTTAATTGTTATATGCTCTCCCAATACTATTTCATATTTCCCATTCCTAGTGTCTATTATATCTTTTCCTTTTTTCTGTAACCTCTTCTCCAGAGAATGGCCATTATGAATTCATCTGACCCCCAACATTATTGCCAACTTCAACCATTTGGTCCTAAAAACCTCAATCAGTTCTTCCCAAGGAAAGCAGGGAAGCGTACTGCTTGGAAACCTCACCTATTCAATCAGAATGTCAAGTTATGATGTCAAACTCCATAGGTTAAATTTCCTCTATAAATCTGCCTTGGCTGTATTATCTTGGCTAATTCCTTATTGGGGTTATCTTATAACTATAAATCGCTTAAATTTCATCATTTGAAAATTGTCTGTTCATATCCTTTTGACCATTTATCAATTGGAAAATGATCTATATTCTTATAAATTTGACATATTTCTTTATATATTTTAGAAATGAAGCCTTTATCAGAAATACTAGCTGTAAACATTTTTCCCAGCTTTGTACTTTATTTTTAATCTTGTTTCTGTTGGTTTTGTTTGTGCAAAACTTTTTTAATTTAATGTAACCAAAGTTGTCTACTTTGCCTTTCATAATGTTCTCTAGTTCCTATTTAGTCATAAATTCCTCCTTTCTCCAGAGATCTGATAAGTAAATTCTTGTTCTCCTAATTTGTTTATGGTATTGGTTTATGCCCAAATCATGTATCAATTTTGACCTTATTTTGGTATGGGATGTGAGATGTAAGTCTATGCCTAATTTCTGACATTATTTTCCAGTTTTCCCACTATTTTTGTCAAATAGTGAGTTTTTATTCCTGAAGTTGGAGTTTGGGGATTTATCAAATACTAGAATGCTATAGGTCTTGATTATTTTGTCCTGTATATCTAATCCATTCCACTAATGTATCACTCATTTCTTAGCCAGTACCAAATGATTACTGCTATTTTATAATATAGTTTTAGGTCTGGCACTGCTAGGCCACCATTCTTTGTATTTTTTTTTTCATTAATTATTATTGGAGTTATCATGCCACATAGTTCTTCTGCCTCATGGTGTCTTTCCTCTCACCTCTTCTCATGGTTTATGGTGTTTTTTTTTCCTTGTTATAACTAACTAACTCTTGTAGAGTGCTAAACTTCTCTGTGAATTTAGCCTGCCAGTAAATGTATACTCCCCTCCATTGGCATATTCTCTTTCTCCTGGCAAATTGTGAGTTCCACAAGAACTTGTTTTTTCTATTGTTAATTATTGAATCCTCTTTTTCTTGCTAACTATATGTTTTCCCAAATCAATCTCATACTAACCATGCCTGATGTCTACTTTACCTCTTCATTTTGCTTGTAAACATTTCTCATATATAAAAGTATCTTTTGGCAATGAAAAAGCCATTGTAAATTCTTCACATGTGCCTTGATCCTTCTGCTTCATATTTTGAACTAAGAATTGCTACCCAAAACTCATCATTTGGTCCCAAACCCCATCATTTGGTGCTAGACTTCAACCTCAACATATGTATAGACGTATATATATGTGTGTGTGTGTGTGTCTGTGTGTGTGTGTCTGTGTGTATGTATAGAAATAGAGGAACATACATATAATGCATTTTAGAGGCATAGACACATATATACATATATATATATATATATACACATATCCATATACATACACACATATATATGTAATATATATATATATATATATGCCTTTACTTGCAGAACTTGACATTTTTAATTAATAAGTTTAGAGCTTCCTATTTTCTAAGTATGTAACACTTTTGCATCTTGTATAATTCAAGACTATGCCCACCCATGCATACCTCCCCCAGGAAACCCAAAATGTGCAGAAGGTAGAATAAGAAGAAATCTTAGGGGGGCATAGAGGCTAATCCCCCTTGCCTCTGCCCACACATACCTGCCTCCAATTCTCCCCCTCTTACCCTTCCCTCCCACATACACCAGGAACTCTTACAGACCAGGAAATTGAGGGATAAGGTAGGGAAATAGGGGCATGGACACTTTGATTACAAGATAAAGAATATCTGTAGAAATAATTATTCTTATAGATCTTCAATGAGTTTAGGAAAGTTATTTGCTAAACATGTCAATTATTTCTCACATTTTTAAAAAAAATTCTTTTCCTCTCTAACGGACCCTGACATTGTCGACCACAAGACAGAATAACTCTGATAGGGCAATAGAATTAGCAAAGCTAAGACTGGGCCAACAATGTTGTTCTATCATTCTTTAATCTAACTTGATTTGACATTTTAGAGGTAACTAGGTAGTGTAGAACACAGGGCCTAAAGTCAGGAAGAGAAGTTCAAAGCAAACCTCAGACATTTACTAAGTGTGATCCCTTGAAGGGTTGTTGTGAAGATCAAATGAGACAATATTTGTAAAAGCACTTAGTATCTGGTCTGTAGTAAGTGCTGAATATAGGTTTATTCTATTTCCTTCCCTTTTTGGTACTTGCTTCCTAGAGGGATTCGGTCTCTATTTCTGTTGGTCTGGAATTTTATATTTACCTTAATATAAGCAAATATTTTAAATAATTTAACTTATTTGTTCTTGTTACAAATAATATTTATATAGTAATATATTCATATAATATTTATATTTTATATTTATACAGCACTTGAAGATTTACAAAGTGCCTTAAAATATTATTTTATGTTATCCTTATAATTCTAGGGTGCAGAAGGGGGACAATTGTTTTATTATCTCCATTGTGCAGATGAAGTAACTGAAGCAAAGGTTAAATGACTTGCCCAGGGTCAGACATCTAGTACATTTCTGAAGATATATTTAAATTCACATAGGGTTTTTAAAACAAAATTAACATATATGTGTGTGTGTATATAGATATATATATATATATATTTATATATTTACATTGATAAAGATTCTCTGCTATGTAATTAGCACACCTTAAATAACATTGCAGTTAATTTCCTAAGTCTGTTTAATTTGCTCAAGAAACTATGTTCAGCCATTACTGCACCAGTGATGCTGAAACCTTCTTGGAACACTAATATACCAAACTATGTAATCAACTATCTGCAAATAATTAGGTTTAACACATAATTGCTAATTGTATTTGCACTTGGAATTACAGAACATAGCACTTGAAACACTGTACTTAGAAAGTATAACATATAATCATCCTGGATCCAAATTTCCCCCACCCCCTGAAATAAGATCAAAATTATCTGATTCTATATCTCATAATACTGAGAAATATTATTTTCAAAAATAGGTATTCTTGAGTGAATATCCTTTGTTAAAAAGCCATAATGTGAATTTAAAAATGCATTTTAGTCTAAATTTAAGTCTCTCAAAAAAGAAAATGAATGCTTACCATCATCTGACATTGTACAGTCTGATACCAACTCAAATGGATCACTTAGTAACTTGTCTATATTCAGTCTTTAAAACTCATTTATTGACATTTAATGAAAAGTCATCTCCAGTTGATTATTTTGAAAATAAACACTGCTTTCACTTTTTTCCCCATGTTTTCCCCCTATCAAGCTACTAAGTTTCATAATGTCGGTTCAAATGCTTGGTATTTCTTTATTAGTTATTAATTCCATCTATCAATTTAGCTTTCTCCCTAAGACTTCTTTGATATAAGGTTATCATAATTAAAACTTTTGTAAAGAAAAATATCATTGCATAACATGAAGCATAATCATTTTGGCCAAGGTATAGAAATCATAAATGTAGGTTCCTATGAAGAAAATTTTGTGAATAATTATAAATGTATAAAAGTGGAATGTTTTATTTATAGAGGTAGTTTTCCTTTTACTCTATGTCTTTAGACAAAGCTTGGATGACCACTTGTGAGGGATGTTGAAAAGGGGGTTGTCATTCATCTACGAGCTGAACAAATGTCATGTAAGGCCCTTCCAACTCCAAGATTTTTTGAATCTGTGAAATGTGTCTCTCATGCTGTCATCATTGTACAACCTTCGTGATTTTCACCATTTCCTAATTAATTAGGCAAATTATTTAGATTAAATAACCCAAATATTAAAGTTATAAATACAATGTAGGACCATTTCAAGAACTTTGCTAGCAATTGAATTTGGTGATAAAATAACAGAGTACAGATAATATATCTACCAGCTACCACCCCCAATTAATTCCCACTACCATGGCAGTAATCTAGTACAATGGAATAACTACAAGATTTGGAATCTAAGGATATATATTTGAACTTTGGCTCTGATCTCTACTAGATTTTTGACTATAAGTAAATCACTTAACTTCTCTGGGATTCTCCTCATCTAAAAAAATAAAGGGAGAGACTAAATGACCTCTAAGTTAATAAAGTTTAAATCTGTGTTCTTTTTGATCCATATCAACATTGAACTGGTGATAATTTCTACATCCCTGACTTTGCCTCACTTTTCTATTCCACTAAAAAAATCAGTATGAAAGAGCTTTTAAAAATGAAATTTTTAAAAATTCTTACCTCTCCATCATTTGGCATTTAAAGCATACTTTCCTTTCTTAGTCTTATTCCTTTTGCAAGAACAATCAAAGCAAAATGATAGTATAGGGTCACTACTCTAAAGTAATTCAGAATGGATTCCCCTGAATTGTCAAACTAATGCCACTAGTGTTTTGATTTATCTATGGGTAACTAGCAAATCTAGATAGTTTGTTATCCTAAATAATTATTGTTTTCATCAGTGTAGGGTACAACATATACCAACATAAACTTTAATATACTGCTTTCATGGTTTACAGAAATTAAACAAAGTAACTACTGGTATTCTTCCTTTTGGAGATGAGCTTTTCCACACTGAATAAGCCTGGACCTCAAACAACAGGCACTATGCTGGGTGTCTATTCAAAACTTTCCCTTTATACTTACACTCTGCTGAAAAAATCTTCTAGAAACCAAGGTCAATGATATGCTAAAATAAATAGGACATTAGTGTAGAGACAAGGCTATAACAAAAGTCAAAAAGAAAACAATTATACACATTGGGGATAGTCCCCCCCCCCAAATTTAAAAGTTTAATGATTTAATTAATGCCACTAAAATTACTTTATACTATATTATATTCTAATATTATAAAACTTTTTAGAAATAAATAAAAACAATTTAAAAACATCCCTAGTTTATAAGGAAGTGCTTGATCTATAAACAAAGCTGAAGTGTAGTGATTTATAAGAAAATGCTTACAACTCAGAATTGAGACTGTTTGCAAGATAACACATTTCTAATTTATTTCTAGTTCAAATTTAAAATAAGTCCTATGCTACTCAGTGATTGACAGAAACATGATTTTGTTTCTGAAGCCAATTCTTTCTTTTTTTGGACATCATTCAGAGATCTAACAGGCTTTTATGATGCTCAAAAGCATTCATCCAAGACCACAACAAATGCTAATGATTATAAAAACGACCATATCCTGTTCATATCATTTTTCATGGCTTGTCTAGCTCCAACATTATAACATATAATTTCATTATATCTATGCAGAATGATGTGATTTTTGTTGACAAGAAAAAATCCTTATAGATGGATAATTATCAAGAAACAAACTGGAAAACTCAACAAAATAAATTAGAATGTAAAATGGAATGAGTAGAATACAATAAATTGCTTTTAAAAGGAGATAGGGAAAATATAAGTACAATGGTTTATCAAAGTGTTAGCATCAATCCAAAACATATAGTCTAGAATTCATTTAGATTCTTGATCATAATAGTCATCAAGTTTAATACATGGTTTAAAAAAAATCATCTAGGTATGTAGTGGATAGAGTCCTAGAACTGAAGTCACAAAAATATTTTCCTGAGTTGAAATTTGGCTTCAGACACACAATGTAATTCTGGGCAAGTCATTTAACCCTATTTGCCTCAGTTTCTCTTCTATAAAATGAGAAAAGAAAACAGCAAACTACTCCAGTAATCTCTGCCAAGAAAACCTCAAATGGCATTACAAGGAGTGGGACATGACTGAAATAAGTGAACAAGAACAAAAATATCACCCTTTATTCCCATGGTTGTACTTGTCTTCCCCTCCCACTAAGTCCAATTGTATACTTCAATTCAAAGACAAACTGCTATTCCATTTACCCATTTATTTTGATTAGAAGTAACTAAGCTAACTGATAGATTTAGAAATTAAACTAATATAGATTTAGAAACATAAGAGAACTTTGTCATCTAGTCCTTATATTTTCCAAATGAGTAAACTAAACCCTAGGTATTCATTTGCACAGCCCATACTCTAACTAGAAGGCCACATTATTTCCTTAATGAGGAAGAGGGAAGGGAAGGGGAAGGAATGGTAAAGAAAGAGAGGAAGAGAGGAAAATAGGAAACCTTAGAGCAGATAAATACATTAGACTCTCATTTTAAAGTGTTTCTGCTTCCTGTCCTAGGCTCAAATCTATATGTAAACACTTCAAGCCCAGCTGATTACTTATAATTGGCCTTAAATTAAAATGGACTACTTAAATTAAAAGAGGGCAATTGTGGGTTCAATTAACCAAATGTATATGCTATTAGTTACTATCATGCAATTAGTTAATTACAAAAAATGCTGAAAATATGCACAATTGGATACACCAAATTACAATCCACTTGTAAATAGGATTTTAGCAAGCTTCTTTTTTCTAAGAGCAGTTTTCAAGGAATGGCTACAGCTAGAGGTGTTTAAGATGTTCTTTTAAATTGACATTAAAAAAGATTTTAAGTAATTAGGGTCTTTCGTTTTCCAAAAAATTTATATTAACTAAAATCAGGGGGAAAAAACCTTATACAAATATAACTTTAAATGTTTGGAAAGATTCAGATTTAGACCAGGACACTTTCCACTTTATATATGTTCTCCCCACCACAAAATGGTTATTAATTTGAACATGTTTTAAAAAAAAAAATTGGAAGTGAAGTGGATGGGACTGGAGTCAGAAAGTTTTCTTCCTGAATTCAAATTTGAGCTTAGACACACAGTGTGATTTTAGACAAGTCACTTAACTCTGTTTCCCACAGTTCCTCATGTATAAAATGAAGTGAAGAAATAAATAGCAAATTACTCCAGTAATCTCTGTCATGAAAACTCCAAATGCGGTCACAAAGAGGAGAATATGACTGAAACTGATGAGGTTCCTGATGGTCAGGGAGTTAAATGATGAGGTTAAGGGCAGGTGTGGGGTTCAGGGAACCAAATGAAGAGATTTGGCTCCCCTAAGTTCTCCTAGGATTCAGCACAGGGTAGAGAGTGATGGGAACACCCTTTGGGCAACACAGAGGTCCTTCATAAAAGAATTTACAAACCCAAAAAGCTAGACTCGTAAAAGAAGTTTATTATTGGCTTTGGGAAGTCAGCTTTTGCTATTCATGAATAGAAAGACTGAATTCTTTGGTGGCAAGGTCCTGACAGAGAAGTAGAGTTTCTAGCAGAGAAATCTCAACAGAGAGGTATAAAGTCTTGTTAGGGATATAGGTGAGAAAGATAAAGAGAGGGTAACACTGAAAGAGAATATCATTTCAGCGGGCAGAGGATTGCTTCTATGCCAGAGAGGTTCCTTGGCATAGCATGTTAGGTCCTCTGCAATGACTGAGACCCAAATTGGCTCATTTTATAATTGAGGCCTTGGCTATAAGCTGGAGGTTGCTCTTGATGGGGGCTGGGTGCAGCTTGAGCTGGAATAAAGAATAAATAATCTTGGAATTGAATGAGTATCTGTAGACTAATCTTTTCCTCTATGGAGAGCTTAATCAGTAGTAAGTGTTATCAGTGGGGGTGGTGCCATCTCTCAGAATAACAGAATGAAGTTGTTTATCCTATTTCCTTCAGGCAGGGTTTTTTACAGAGGCCAGGATTCAAGGAGACTTTCTAGAAGGAGTTTTAGAGGGAGGGTTTCAGGGTACCCCTCATCAAAATGACTGAACAACAATAATAACAAAATCTTCCTTTTATTCCGTGGTCATGGTTTACTTGTCCTCCAATAGCAGGAAAGAACTGTTCTATTTTAGTTTTGTAAGCCTAGTGTCTAGCACAAAGTAGATGATATACATTTCTGAATTCAAATTTAACTATTCACACTTACATAAATCAAATTAAAACAGAAAAAAAATAAGTCCTATGCAAAATAGTATGTGGGTATGTTTATGTTAAGGCTCACATGAAAAAAAATAAAACTTATTTGTAAATGGACTTTTCATCTGTAAATAGACAGAAAGGACTTGTCAAACTGTAAAGAAAAATTTAATTCATAGCATGAAGTAAGAATACAACAAACTAAATATAGTATAAGAGCATAAGCTTTGCCACTCACATTCTGTGTGACATTGCACAAATCACTTAAGATCTCTGGACCTCAGTTTACTCTGAAAAATGATAGATTTGGACCATCTGGACTCTGAGATTCATTCTAGCTTTAAATAACTTTTAAATGAACTTTCAAAAGGCCCCCAAATTTCCATTTTAACTTTCTAAAATTATTTTAAAACACTTAGAATACCAGTAATTTTTTTGTTTGTTTTTAACTCAATAAATTTTTCTTACATTGCTACATTGTTTTAAAATCTTAAATAAAACCACTTTCTCATGAAGAGAGTCCATTTACTAGTTTTTTAAGTCAGTTTTTTTTGCAAATAGGTTAGTTTCTGTAAAATCATACATATGTTACATTTTATATCAGTGTTCCTATATTAACATAGTAGGCACCATAGTAATTTATGTTGAAAGTAGAAAGGGAATTTCAGGGACTATTCTTTCTGATCTTCTATTATACCAGTTAAGTTATTTTTATAAGTGTAATATGTGAAATTCTTATTGTTACTGCCATTCTTTAATATTCTGTGGGCAAATTAAAAAAAAAAGATTAACATAAAACTATCCCATCACATTGATAACCAAATGAGTACTTTAAATCAAGTCAAATTCATCATTAATTTATTATTATTCAACATCCTATTCAGATGCTTCAATGACTTTGAATGACTAAGGGTGAATTTTTAACTAACTACTTGCATCTTGGAATAGCCTTTCAAATCAAATATAAAACAATAGATTGAATATTGCTACAAAAAGGCAGAGACTAAATTACTTAGCATATGTTCAGAAAAAATTCATTAAGGTCTCCAATTTACAATATATAACAGAAGGCCTTTTGGTAGATTGACTATTATGGACCTTTAAAATGATATCAATAAGAAGTGAGTCTTTTACATAAATATTTTAACAAAATGTGTTATTCTTTTTTGTTGGAATACATAGGAGAGCTGCTGGAATACATGGGAGCCACCTGACAGTGGCTGCTGGAGATCCAACCCAGAATGGATCTCCTCTTGTGAGAGGATGATACAAGGAGACTGAGAGGCAGTTGCTGTTCTCTGACCTCTCTGACTGAGAGGCTATGGCGTTGTCCAACCTCTCTCCTCTTCCCTCTGCCTCCAATTTATCTCATTCCCAGTCCATAACACCTGTGTCAGCAAAGGCTGTCCTGCAACTCCTTCAGATGCTATGTTCCACAGTTGTGGAGGCTCTCAGAGAATTAACTTTTCCCTCAAGAATTCCCCATTTTTTTGTTTTTATCCCCCCACCCCCCACAGCATGGTCCACACACTGAGGAATGCAAGCAGCACTATCACCTCTGGATGGTTGTAGCAGGTATTGATCTTGTGAGATGTCATGGAGACAAACTTTCAAATGGAGAAGAGGATTGTAGTCAGAACAGGCATTTAAGTCTCTCATCAGTCTACTAGCTCGGCCCTTTAATGTGTTGGCCCATTCAATTACCCTGACTAAAAAGTCTTACCGGGGCTTTTCTTCCTTAATTCTAAAAGGAGGTCAGGCCTCATCACTTCTCCACTAGCAAGGAATATTTAATCACCCCGGGTTGGGACTCTAGAAAGCAACAGTACATTTTGTCACCCCAGCTTGGGAGCTTTAGAAAGCAGGACATAACACTTTTTCCTTTCATATTATTTGCATATGAAGAGTCCAACTGTTAAGGATATAGCAGAGTAAGAATGTGGCTAGATGTGGTGGTCCAATGACAGCCAGTCATATACTTTCACTTTAGAAACCTTCCCTTAATAAAAATAAATACATCTCTGAGAAAAACATTGACATCAAACTTTCCAAAATATGTATTACAGAATCTCAGAATTGGAAGGCACCCCCAACCTGATCCTAAAAAACGATCTCCATTAACAACATATTCAAGTGGTCATCCAGTCTTCACTTGAAGACCTCCTCCTAAAGCATTTCATTCCACTTGTAACAACTCTTAATGTGTTAAAATTTTCTTTCCTCTTATATCATACTTAAATCCACTTTTCTTTAGTGTCTATCCATAGCTCCGAGTTTTGCCTTCAACCCTGTTCAACAAACTAAGCATCTATCACTTCTTCAAACAATCCTTACATAGTATATTCCTTATCTCTTTTAAACATAATAGCTATACTCCTTTGGATTCTCTTGCTTATCAATGTCCTACTTAAAATGTGTAACACAGAACTAGAAAAATAATCAAAATATGATCTTGAGTATCTTGTGTATCACCAGAATACTAATGTTGTTGTTTTACATATGCAAAATACTGCTTTCAAAGAACCCTTTAAGCATAAAACCAATTGTATGACTCTGTGGTTTGTGTTAAATGACACAAACATGTTTTCTTTCTCCTTTACTAAGTTCTTTGCTTATCAGGAGGATTTCATTTAATATGGTTTACCAAAAGACCAATGCTTACAAATTGCAAACTGAATAAAACTTTACATTAAAAAGTCCATAAATAAAAAACATATCTGCAACAAAAGCTATTTAAACTCACCAGTGCTGTCATCATATACAACTGTGACTGTCTTCCACTTGAAAAATTGCACCAGGTCCAAAATAGCACGGCTTAGAGAAGAGAAGTCGGGATATAGACTGACATAGAAGGAATCCTTGTTGTCTGACACTTGGTGCTTCCATCGGGTCTGTATGTGGGGAACCCCCAGGGCATTGCAGATGGATTGTACTGCATTGGCTGATGAACTGTGTGAAGGCCCAAAGATGGCTGCTACCCCAAGAGACAGCTGATCACAGGCTGAAGAGAAGATAGAAGTCTGTCAATGATGAGAGGAGAGAAGCCAATGTGCCAGCAGATATAGCATTAGTCCCATGAGCCAAAAGGCAAAATTCTGCAATATTCTGCTTATAATAATTTTTAAATATTATTTTAATTGAATTAATTTTGTTTCTACTTTTTCATTGTTATTGTCTTGTACATGGGGATTTAATACAGCCAGACTAAATCCTCTGCAAGTCACTTTGAAAGAAGACAAAGGAGAGAAAAAGAAGTGAGTTCAAAAACATCCAAATTCAGTATTAACCAGTGCGAATTTTACATTATCATCAAATATTTATTTATAATTTTCTAGTCTATAGATGCATTGTTTATTTTGAATTAATACAATATATTATGCTGTATATATGTATATATGGAGATATATGTGCATGTATATAATAAATGGATATGTATGTGTATGTAAATAGATAGATAGAGATAGATAAATGGATAGACATACAGATAGATAGATATACTTTCCCTTAGATACATGTGAGCATCAATAGATATACAGTTTCAACCATAGGGCACAGGGTAGTGGTTGAATAGTGACAATTGCCCAAAGATCGTAAGGCTATGTGGACTGTCAATCCAAATGTTAGACCCTAAAGTGAGTGATTTTGCTGCACTAGCAATCTTTAGCAGGAATGCTCCAATTGCTCTGGGTTTGAGGTACACTAATTTTCCACATATTGTTGGGAATTTATGTTTTGTTTGAAATGTTAAATTGAATTCAAACACACATCTAAGGATAATGTGAAACCATATAAAGGTAAATAGAAGAAGATGGAGAAAGACTTTGTAGAAGAAGACAATTCTCTAATTAAAAAAAAGTAGACTGTATACTCAGTGAGTCCATAAAACTTTAGATTCCAGAATCACTAACCAACTCTTATGTACAAGAAGGTTTCAAGCTACTTGAATGTACTTACTCCAAGCTCAGGAAGAAACAGAAATTGCTTTTTTTTTGTCTTTGGATCTTCAGTACCTACCACACTAGCTAGAACAGAGTAAGTACTTAATAAATGCTATTGTTAAAAAATACTTATTAATTTTTTGGTCTAAATGAAAAGTTTAAATAGACTAAAAACTAGCCTTGCACTTAGTCGAGTTAAAAATAAATGGTGTTCACCAGATTTTTAACAAAATGAAAACCAAGAAAGGCTGAAAATATTATAAATCAGCATGTTGACAAAAATTTCCCCAAGAAATTAGTATAAGAATATTTCAGTTAAAAAGCTAAATTTTTAGGTATTCAAAGGTTCATTTAATGAATGAAATGATTCATTATATCATTAGAAAAGATTTTTAGGGTGAAAAAAATAACATTAAAAACCTTGGAGTTATTCGTCTTTAAAATATAGCATAATTTGTTTGCATTACTGAATGGAGATAGTTAATGCAATTTTTGGATTGTTTTACAAACTTCATATTTAGTCCATTTGTTTTCATGGAGTACCCATACATTTCAGACACAATGTTACACTTGATTCCTATACTATCCTTCTCTATATTAATCCCCAATCCACACATCTCTAATCAACATGAGATCCATGGGGTGAGACTTAATTCATGATCTTTTCCTTCTTAAAATCAGGATTGAGATTTTACTTATTATCAGACTAAATTCATGCCATATTTTTATTACTAGTGAATTTTGAATTCTTGAAAAAGGTTTTAAATGTCTAATATTTTGAAAATCTGATGTATTTATCATCTGTTGCTTTAGTTTCCTTAAGTATTGCCTGGATAGCATCATTTTCTATTTGATAATATTCAGGCTTGCTTTGAGGTTGATATTGAAAGGAAAAATATTTTAAAAGATTCATTAATATTTCATCTCTACTCACTCTCAGTATTTTCTAGGATTAATTTGTCTAAGCATGTTTTACATTTACATTTCCCTAATGGAGATAATTATGAACTATGTCACTAGTCAAATTTTTCAGCCTTCCTGTGTAAGCCTGATAATTGCAGCTATGAGGACAAATATAATAATTTCAATATAACCTTTAACCTCTGGTTGTAGCCCTCCAAACCTTCCATCACACAAAAGTGGTTTTGAAATGTCTAAAATGAACTCTGAAGGCAGACAAAATGTAGGCTTTGATAAACACTAGTTGGTTGCAAATAAAAGGACACATTTTTCACCTTGAGGAACATGGAGCCTTTATACAACTTCCATTAATGCTAATAAGCATAGTTTGAATAGATTGCCTGGATCAACACAAGAATATATAAATAGCAATACATACTTTCATTTAAGAATGCTACTGAAGTATCTTTGATTCTATTCCATTACTAACTTATGAAATATCTTAAAAGTAGCATTCCAAAAAAGGCAAAATCTATATAAAGCATTTTGAACTAAGCAACATTGCAATAGCCCATATCCTGTGGAAGAGTTTATTAGTTTTTAATACTTGTCAATAGAAAGTAAAGTCTAGCTAGTTACTTAATGAAATAGCAATATTGAAACTCAGATTCGTGACTCAGTAGTTTTGTAGCACAGTGGATAGTCAGCAGGAACTATATTCAAATTTCCCCTTTGATACTCAGCTGTGAAAAAGACACAGCCTCTCTGAAGCAGTTTTATCCTCTCTAAATTGAGGATAATAATATCTGTAATAGCCTTCTATGCCACATATCTCATATTGACCTATATCATTTGTCATAAGATTAGAATAACATAATGTATGCAAATCACTTTGCAAATTTCAAAGACCTATTAAAATGTCATTCTTTTAATTAAGTAGTTGAAAATGTGAACTCCTTTCTATTCCTTTATATTTAGATGTACAGATTAAATAGGATTAGGGATTTGGAAAGGGACTAGACCTGTGATTTTACTAATACAGGAAATTCTCAGCTGAGGAAACTCCCTCTATCAAAACAAGTTGCATGTGAAGATCTCAAATAATTATCTAAAGTTCTGGAATGATTTGGTATATATAGTTGGTATATATTAGTGATGGGACTTGAACCCAGGTCACTTTAAATTGAAGGCAATCTTTCTATCTTTTCCATCATACTCCCAATGTCCTTTTTTTTCTCTTTTCACAAAATAAAGCCTTAGAACATGAAATTCAAATGCAATGATACTATTTACTTCAATACTAAAGTGATCTATTATTTTATTAGGGTAAGTACTCCTTCCACTAATGAAGATCACAGCCTTTGACAGTTGCTATTTCTACTTCCAAAATCACTCTGTAGCTAAAATCAAGATAAAGCTCCCTGAATCTAAGTAGCTAATCCTCCTTAGACATTAGACATGATGATCCATCACTTGTCTTGCACTCAAAATCTGTCCAGCAGAATAATATCTTATGCTATTATATCTTATACTCTTCTGACACAGCCTTTAGAAACCCAAAGTTATAACCATATCCCAGTATGATTTTGGAAAAAAAATTTAGTGGAGCATTATAATAATAATGAATTATAGAGTTTTTTATATTTGACCAAAACCTTTTTTCACAACAAACATGAATAATGCAGGCATAAAATATTCTATACTCGTCAATAAAACGTATCTTACTTCGTTCATATTCCTAACTTTCATTGTACCATGTTAATTAATTCACCAGTGTCCATTTCTATTAATAGAAAGAAAAAACTTTTTTTTTAAATTGGACATGAAAGATAATATGCTTGTGGTTTGTTTGAGTTTTTTTTTTTTTTAAGATTCATCTCAAAGTTTCAAGGACATTACAGAATTTTTAATTTTCTCAACTTTACAAAATCACTTGGAACAAGAGATGCTTGATGGGAAAACAGATAAATTAAGATCATAGTTACAATGTAATTGGTTTTGGAAAAAAAACTATAAGCACAGATTTGAGGATATAATAGCTTACAGTTATAATGTATTTGACAATTGAAAAAGAATTCATGAGCTCTTGAAAAAGTTAGCCAGTACACATAATTTAGATTTTGGTATTTTTTGAGGCTTGGGGTGGGGTGGGAAAGCAAGATAAGTTAAAAAGAACATTTTAATACACATATTATTAATCAAACGGGAAGTATAACTTTAATTAGAAGAGAGTTAATTTGATTATTTTAATAAATTGTTTTGAGAAAGAGCTCCTTGTTTTCAGATTTAGTCCCACTTTAGTTTTAGTTTTGGTTAAGTAAATTATGCAGCCATAAGAAATATTCCTTTTGGCCTTAAATGAATTTGGCTTCAGAAGTTTATCAATCCATATCACTTAAATAGTGCTTGAATTAAAATATTGTCATTCTGTATCATGCGAAGAGATTTTTAATAAAGATAAAAATAGTCTATATTCCTAACTAGTTACCAACAAACTGGAATTAAGAAAATTGTTAGCCAAAATTATAGACTTTAGCTCTAGAAAACATAAAAGTTTAAAAAAAAAAAAGGAATGCCAAATTACCTTTCTTGGATGCTTCAAAGCTATCATAGAGGTTTATCTTTTGTGTATCATAGGTGAGGGTAGTATTGGGCAATAAAGTTCTATTTCTGTTGATTGTGTTCACAGCAAATCTGAAGGCTAATTCCTCAGCTCCCATTGGGCCAGATTCCACATATTCAAAAATACCACCTGATAATAAGAAAAAAATGAATGATCAACTTTAATAATACAAAGGAAATAAATACATATTTTAGTGCCTGTTAAATATTCTTTAAATTATATTACTGAATGCTAGCATATTCCCCTAAAAATTGACATTTGATTTATCATTATAGTTATAAATGATAAGCATACATTGTCAAAATTATCTATTATAGATCATCAAAATATTATTTTGTCAGGCTTAATAATTACTACTGCTATGATTATTATGATTATGACACACACATATTGTAATGCTGGAGAAACTGAGACAAGATAAAGATTAGAGAGTTTTTAATATTTTATTTGAGAGAGAGAGATTGTCTGGGGCCAAAATAGGATCCATCTTGACCCCACCAGACTGAATGAGACTTGAGTCTGAAAGCATTAAGGAATCCAAGGATTCCTATAGGCTCCAGGTATCAGGGAAACAAAGCTGGGGGAGGCAGGGTGTAAGAGCATTGAGAGTGGGAATTTCCAGAAAGGACTATAAATCCGGTTCTGACAGAAAGGATCATAAATCCCTATAAGTTGGGAGTGAAGTAGGTAGTCAAGCTAGAGACTGGAAGTCTGCAAGTAGAGATAAAGGGTACCAGCTAGGTATCTGAGATGAGCCATCTGCTCTTCTGGGATGCTAATGGTCAGAATTCCCAACCCTAATTTATACCAGTTCTAATGGTCAGGAAGGGGGAATTTCAACCAGGGGGGACTGAGGCAGAACAATTTAGGGAAACTGAGGCAGAACAATTAAAGGAAACTGTGGCATAATATTTTAACATTTTTAAGGTTTTTTTTTAACTGTTTACCCATGACCCAAGTAAATGTATATATACAGATTTTGCTGAATAACTAAAATTTGACATGGAAATGATTAATATAAAATTCATACTAATGACAAAACAAAAGGGAAAATTACAATTGCCTGCTTATATAAATATAGTCAAGTATATCCAATAATTTAAAATTTGACATTAATTTGGAAAAGTGTACATGATTCTTAGGGAATGAAAAGTTCAAAAAATTCATTTTTAACTGCATTTCAGTGCTCTGTTTGCAAAAAAAAAAAATTACCTTAAAAGGAAAAAAATTTGAGAAATTAAAGAATCTTCAGGATTTGAAGATTTTAATATTGTAGTTTTTAATGCAAAATCCTACTGCATGTATCACACATTACTGTGTAAAGTATCTAAAAACTTTTAATTAATTGATTTTATATTCCTTAATAATATTTATATTCCTTAAAAATCTGTCCTATGATACATAGTATTCTCTCAATCAGCATGATTATCACCATATTCTTTAATTCAATTCACTAAGTATTAAGTTCTGAATATAAAGAAGACATTATCATAGGGCTCTGGGTCTATTAGTTTACTTGAAAAATCTTACTTTCCAAGACAGAGAGAAGATACAGATAAGTGAAGATGAATACAATATAATGTGATGAATACAATCCAAAATATGAAGTCATTTCATCAGATCCCATGAATTCACTTATAACTTCTATACTAATAGTTCTCAGCTTTATCCAGCCATAACCTCTCTCCTGACCTTCAGTCTAGCACTTCCAGTTGGAAGTGTCGAATTGGATGTCCAATCATCTTGATTTCATGTCCCGTGAACATTTTAAAACCAATATGTTTAAAATAGATATGATGTTTCCCCTCTTTCTAACTTTCCTATTACTTTTAAGAGCATTCATCTTCAGTCACCTAGGCTCAAAATCTTTCCCTCTCATTCTGTATCCTACAAGTTTCTAAGTCCTGCCATTTCTATGTTCATAATGTCCCTGTTAAGCATCCCCTTTCCTTTTATGTCACCTATCTAATGGAGAGCCACATCTGCTGACACCTGGACTTCAATAGCCTATTGGTTAGTCTTTTCATTTCAATTCTTTCTCTACTACAATCCATTCTCCACTTAGCTGCTTAATTTTAAAACAGATTTGACTACACTACACCACTGACCTTCATTGCATGGATTCCTCTGGCTTCTATTATCTCCAGGATCAAATATAAAATCTTTTAAAGCCCTTGATAACCGGACATCTAGTCTTTTTCTACCTTTATTCCCTTAGTCATACTCTGTAAACCAGTGATATTGGCCTCCTTATTGTTCCTCACAAAAGATATTCCCTCTCTACCCAACAGAATTTTCACTGAATGTTCCCTATGCCTGGAATCTTTCCCTTTCCATCTATTTCCTGGCTTCTCTTGTATCCTCCAAACTAAAGCTAAAATCCCACCTTTTGGAAGAAGTCTTCCACAATTCCACTTAATGCTCTTCCAGGAGGAGTGCTTAACCACACCCTCCTTTCAATTCTTTCTTTCTTGTTTGAGAGCTGTGAATGAACACTTCTTTCACTCACTTAATCCTTTAAAGTGGGTTTTGGAGCAGTTATTTATTCCATTTTCATTTGTGTGCTTGGTAAGATGCTGTGCATGCTGCATTCATAATTTTAAAAGGGAAATCCAGATTAAAATATCTATTTGGAACCTAAATGTAAATGGGGCACTGAGAAATATCCTATTCTACACATACATAATTTAGAACATATAAGCCTTCCTTCTACTTAATATCCTATATTTGCACAGATATATCTCACATACATACCCATGTGATTTGTATGTTATTATTTACATGTTATCTCCTCATTAATGTAATCCCCCATTAGAACTTGAGCTCCTTGAGAAAAGAGATTACCTTTTGACTTTCTTTGTATCTTTAGCACAGGGAGATATATATATATATATATACATACATATATGTATATATATATATTATATGCTTCATTATTGATATTATTATCAATGTTTATTATTGATTATATCAGCTCCTAATCTTCCTATCTTCTGAATCTGATAAAATATTGTAAGGCAGTTATAATCTGTAATATTTAGCAAAAGTTGAGATGATTTCAACTCCCTTATCTTTAGTATATACTCTTTGTCACAATCACCTCTTAGCTTGGCACATACCCATTTCTAGTTTGAGAACTATGGAAATAAACTTGCTATTGTTCCTCAATAGGGTATATCAAACTCCTGTCCTATAGTCATATTCACTATCCCTGCAACTTTCAGAATCAAAGAGTTCATCCTTCTGTGTTGCCTTCCCCAATTAGAATGTATGCCCTTGTTGGGCAGAAGTTCTTTCTCTATTTTTTTCATTATCTGTATCTCCAATCCTCCATTATATTCTGCACATAACATTTATTAGGTTTTTTTCAATGAATAATTTCCATATTTCTTCTATATTCCATTTTCTTGTATTTTTAGTAATTTCTCAAAATATAGCACTGATCATAGCACCTCTCAATTCTTTTACAACCATTGGTCTAAATTAATATTTTTCTTCATATAAAATCCAAAAATAAATTTAATTTTTGACAAATTAGGTGTTTCAAATAGTAATGAAATTTATTTATATGATATTGAGAATTCTTATTCACAACTAAAATGAAGTTTGTTTTTTGTTTTTAGGTTTTTTTGGTATACTATTACAAAATAAATATATTAACCTTTCTTCTTGATATGGACTGTCAAAAATCAACAGTCATATTTATAACATCTGAGGTCCTTTTCTATTCATATTTAGATTAAAAGAAAGTGAAAATTGCTTCTAAAATATGGTAAAATGATTAATATGTTCTTTCTTTTATTTTATTTGCTAGCAGGTATTTTAAGTTGGGAAATACATACACATAATTGTATTAATTTATCTATGGATCTCATTTTTTATATAAATGCTGTCACTTTATGGATAAGAGAACAAATCTGGTGTTGCATTGATTTAGAAAATTCACTTTTTAAAATATGTTCACTAAATATGCATTTCAGAAGGGAATTTTATTAGAAATGTATTTGCTTCATCTTTATTATCACTAAGAAAATGACAATTTCTTATTTTATCCTAAACACCTTTTTGAGTATTTTATCGTGAGACAGTAGGTTTCACAATAACAAAATTACTCTGACTTCTGCACCTAAATCTCCATAAATTTTATAAAAAGCATTCCTTTTTAATGGTCTGTGTGTTTTTAAGATAAAGTGGATTATTCTCCTAAATTTTAAAAATCATCTCTAGCCTCTTATATTTCTTGTTATAAGCAATTATCTGGTGACGCACAAACATATACAAATTGCATGAAGGACCCTTTGACCAGGAGTGTTTCTACTGGGCTTATATCCCAAAGAGATCCCACATGTGCAAAAATGTTTGTGGCAGCCCTTTTTGTAGTGGCTAAAAACTGGAAATTGAATGGATGCTCATCAATAGAAGAATGGCTGAATAAATTCTGCTATATGAATGTTATGGAATATTATTATTCTGTAAGAAATGACCAGCAGGATGATTTCAGAGAGGCCTGGAGAGACTTACATGAACTGATGCTAAGTGAAATGAGCAGAACCTGATCATTGTACATGGCAACAAGATGATACAATGATCAAATCTGATGGATGTGGCTCTCTTCAACAATGAGATGATTCAAACTAGTTCTAATAGTTTAGTGAAGAAGAGAGCCATCTACACCCAGAGAGAGAACCGTGGGAACTGAGAGTGGACCACAACATAGCATTCTCACTCTTTCTGTTGTTTGCTTGCATTTTGTTTTCTCTTGTTTCTTTTTCCTTCTTGATCTGATTTTCCTTGTGCAGCAAGATAAGTGTATAAATATGCATACATATATTGGATTTAACATATATTTTAACATATTTAACATGTATTGAACTACCTGCTATCTAGGGGAGAGGGTGAGAGGAAGCAGGGGATAATTTGGAACAGAAGGCTTTGCAAAACTTAATGTTAAAAACTACCCATGCATATGTTTAGTAAATAAAAAGCTTTAATAAAAAATAAAAACAAAAAAACAAATTGCATGAAGGGTCATATTTTAACTAGTAATTTGTAGAATTCTATTCAGTTCATACATCAGTTGAAGTCTGTGACCTTTTATACAATTTTCTTTTAAAATTGAATTACTTACATATTGAAAGTTTCTCTTGAAATAGCATTACCATCAATAGATTTGCAGTATAAAAGATCTTTCCAATATCAACTTTTACACATAGCACACACACATACACACACACACACACACACACACACATAGTCAAATGAGCATTTTTAAGTTTGCTTTAACTACTTTCAATAAAAATAGAAAGTTTTTACTTTCTCAGTTATTACAGAGACCATTATATATGGTCAATTTTGATTCTTGCTGTGTTATTTGCAAATGCAACCAGTAAAACATGCTTTACATATAATTCACCACACCTCCATTCAACTCTAGCAATAGCTATAGTGTATCATCTTTCTTCCTTATCCAATTAAGATTTTTATACATGGCAATTTTATATGTAACCTTCCACTATGCAAGTAAACCTTACAATGCCACAAAAATAGTTTGGGAAAAGGTGTTTTCTTTTGCTTTTTAAAAACATATAATTACCTCTTCAAAGTCTATCTTGCCAACATGTTCAAAATGCTTGTTTGATGATGTATGCAGATAAAGTACTTATCCAAGGCACAAGTGTCTATTTACAAATAAATAAAATAATGGGAGACTGCTGTGGCTATTGTACTTCATTCTCCAAGAGGAATAAAATGGTATCACTATATTGGGGTCAAGGTATAATGTACCTGACTTTGTTGGATCAGACCAATACAAACTTAGAAATCTCTGTAACAGGATAAGCACAGATAGATAGTCCTTATGAACATTGGAGTTCATAATGTGGAGTGGAGATGACTAAATTTGTGCATCTCCTCTTTCCTTTGCACTATTGCAATTCTGTTTTGCTCATAGAGCACAGGGTACTCTGATGTGGGCACAACAGCCTGGACAGTCCAATGCCAGCATCTCCCATTTTTTACAACCAATATATGCAATGATACATACAATACATACAACATACATGTATATACATATCTATGGATATGTACGCACATTGTTCATCTTTCATTTTCAAAGAATATTAATGATATTAGAATGTTGGGGTCAGGGCACAAAGTGTGTTCAGCTGTAGTTGATCAGTCCATTTCGAATTCCAAAAGCTCTACCACAGATTGGACACAGCAATCCTTTAGAACATTTGGGATAGAAATGTCTCTGAAATTTGTGCAGCTCATTTTCTTTACCCTCTTTTGATTCTGCTTTTTTTCATGCAGTAATATACTTCCTTTGATGCAGGCACACTTTTACACAGAATTTGCACAAGGCAAGTACTCACAGGGTGAATAGAACTAATACAAAGACACTCTCAAGGTCTATGTGAACATCTTTACTATCAATTGTGAGACATGGGAGATGCTGGCACAGGACAACTCATCATGTGTATATATGTACAAACAAACATATTGCCATTTTTAAAGGCAAAATTAGAATCTCCTCGTTTAGAAAACAATCTTATCTAAAATTCACTTTGGCCAGAAATTTGCAATGTTGACAATGAAATTGACTGTTTTCATTCCAAAATAATAGCTGTAGCTCAGAAAACTGCTATAGAAAATTTCAGTGAAGCAACAAATTTTTTCACCTTTTTCTGAACCTGAAGGATTTTTTTTACTTGACTCATGTTTTTTCTCCTTTAATATAGCTTTTCAAATAATATTTATTTTGTGCTACATACCTCCTACAAAATAATAATTTCCTTTAAAGCTGTTATTTCTATTTATGTAGCATGATAGTTCTATAGCTTTCTATAAGCATCCAGTATTCAAAGACAAGATTGCTACCTTTACAGAGTTCACAAGATATGTTAGATAAAATTCACCCCATAACTGTCATGCACCTTTAAGAACTATATGATTCTAGAGAAATATTTTGACCAGTTTACAATTTTCACTCCTCTGATAGGGAGCAAGATACATTAAGTTTTATCTTTTCAAAAATGCATATCTCACTTTGAATATATACATCTCCTAAGATTACAAATACTTTCATTGATGCTTATCCCTCCTGCAGGATTCTTAAATACACTGAATGTTCCAATTTTCTAAAATCACTACAATGAACGGTCTTTAAACTTATTTGATGCCCTCCCCAATGGTATCAATGGTAAACCCAAGTGCATTTTAACAATCATATACTTCCAGCTTTATCATTTATTGCCTAATTTTATAAGATTAATGATCTAAAATAACCCTAAATCTTGACTTTAAGAAGATATGATTAATTTGTCAATTTCAATTTGTTATCTATTAAGAAATACAGAAATTATTTTTGTTTCCCTCAAAACTTTATTTAAAGGATACAAATGTCAGAATTCTTGGGAAATAATTCCAAAATTAATTTCTATATAATAAATAGGAGCAAGTAAGAAGACATACACCCTCCTCATTCGTTGCCTTATTTCTTTTTTTCATAATGGGAACAGAAACCTCAGAAATATCATTCCATGAAGCAACAAATATTTATCTAGCCCCATCTGAAGTATTGTGCTTGGGATTGTCAAGAACACTGAAATAGAGATGTGGTCCTTGGGTCTAATCTAGTTGGAGAAATGAGTAAAACACAATAGTAAATAATGACAGTAAATGCCAAATTATGACAGACTATGAGGGCTATACAAACTTGTACTCTATTGGAAAGGAAAAGGAGTTCAGTGAAAACTAAGTAAGAGAAACCTTCAAGGAGGCACCAGGACTTGGATCTATACAATGGATGAAAAAGCATTTAGTAAATGCTTACAATATACAAAGCACAGTGCTAAATGCTAAGGATACTAATTTTAAAAAAGACCTTTCCTACTCTCAAAAATCTTACATTCTAACGTAAAAATAACATAGAAGTTTAAGCTATAAGGCATATGGAAAGGTCCCATGGTCGCTAAAATATAGGCTCCAAGTAGACGGTAATACATTTTTAATGTTATATCTATGTATAAAATTTTATCAGTTTCTAATGTTAAACCATTTGACAATGCCAAAGACTGGTGGCAAAATTTTTGACATTATCTGTGGCTATAGCATGAGCAAAAGCAGTTTTTATGACTGTGTCCTCTTTTCAGTCAATTCGTGGAAAGAGGGCTGCAGGGGCTAGGATTAAAGTAAGAAAATGGTAAGAGTAGGCCTGTTCCCAAGGTCCCTTAGCCTATTATTAGCAGCTGGTGTTTGGAATAATGAAGTATCTTCTTCCATTGAAGAATGATCTTTCAAATATGGCTATAGAAAACCAGTCTACAAGCAGGTGATCTGGGGAACCCTACTTAGAATTTCTAAAGCTGGTGGGTTTAGGGTACTGGGGTATATCCAGCAGGACCTGAGTCAAAGGAATGATGGCAATGGAGGAATGGAGGAAAAAGCAGGTATCATATGTATTTTGAAGGGAAAATGGACAGGATTTGATGACACTCCCATGTTTGTTCAACACGGCAACTACAGATTTTTCCCCAATCGAGTTCCAACACCCTTTATTTAGGATGTTAGACACCAATGAATCCAATACAGTTGCTATTCAGTGATGGCAACATTTAGATTTGCCAGTTTGACAAAGGAAGCAACTTGCTTTTGGTGCTCTAAACAACAAAGTTTGTTTTTTTTTAATCATATCATAACTTTCTTTCTAAAGGATGACACTTTTCAACTATTTATAAATGCTCCTGGAGAGCTCTCTTATTCAGCACTTATGTATTTTTGTATTACATGGTATTTATTAGTTTTCTCCTTCCATAGTAGACTATAAACTCTATGAAGGGCAGGGACAACAGTCTGACTCTCCTTCAGATACAAGACACAATGTAGTAAATACCCAATAAATCCTGATTAAATTGAAATGGTGTAAATTTAAGATGGAATTTTAAAAAATAAATGAACATGAAGAAGGAGGAAGGGAGGGAGATGAAACATGGTTTTTCAAGAATTGTCACTTGATGGAAAAGAATTGGAAATTGAGGTATTGGTGGTATTCCAAACACCAGCTGCTAATAATAGGCTAAAAAGGGCCTTGGGAACAGGCCTACTCTTACCATTTTCTTACTTTAATCCTAGCTCCTGCAGCCCTCTTTCCATGAATTGACTGGAAAGAGGACACAGTCATAAAAACTGTTTTTGCTCATGCTATAGCCACAGATAATGTCAAAAATTTTGCTACCAGTCTTTGGCATTGTCAAATGGTTTAACATTAGAAACTGATAAAATTTTATACATAGATATAACATTAAAAATGTATTACCGTCTACTTGGAGCCTATATTTTAGTGACCATGGGACCATGGGAGTCAAGTCATATCTTGACTCCAATTCAGTCAATTGGAGAATGACTGAATAAGCTATGGGAAATGATTAATGGTGGTTTCTGAAAAACCTGGGAAACTTATATGAACTGATGCAAGTGAAGTGAGCAGAACCAGGAGAATATCGTATATAGTAAGAACAATGTTGCAAGGATGATCAACTGCAAATGAGTTACTCTGATCTAGACAATTCCATGATGAAAAATATTATCTCCTTCTAGAGAGAACAGATAAATTCCGAATGCAGATTGAAACATACTTTCTTAAACTATATTTTTGTTTTATTTTGTTTTTGTTTTCTTTTTCAAGATGGCTCTTATAGAAATATGTATTTTGCATGACTTCACATGTATAATATCATACCACTTGGCTTCTCAAGTTGGGGGCCAGGGAGGGATTGAGGAAATTTTAAATTCAACATTTAAAATTACTGTTAATGTTTTACAAGTAATTGGGAAATATTTAATAAAATAAATAAAAATAAAAAAAATAAAAAAGAATTGTCACCCGAGTCTGAATTTATAAGAATTCAATGAGTCTGAAAAGTCAAGAGAAGGGAAAGAGAGCACATTTCAAGTAAAAGAAATGCTCAGATCTGTAATATTTTCAAATCATATTGTCTTTCCAAGCCCACTTTAAATTGTTCAATAATTTACTCTATAGGTATCTAGAACATCACCATAAGATGGCCAGATTTTCCAAAACTAAAAGGAGGGTACCTGATCTAAGAATTTTTTTTTTTAATGCTTCCTTAAATGAACATTGTTTTCTTGATGTTGAGAGTTCCTTAGCAAATTTAGAAGAACAAAAATGTTCTACTGGTTTATGACCATGCAATAGTGTAATGGGCTGAGGCTTGAGTTGATGCACTGAGGTCCCAAGCATGTGAGGCTAAATAGTAATTGGACTATACTCTATTAATATACATGCTTGGATAAAGAATGGCCCCCCCCACTCTCTGTGCAAGTCCTGATGTGTTGTATAGGAAATGACAATTTTGGTGGGTGGAGGCAGAGAGACAGGAAGAGTGGCCGGGAGAGATTTAGCCTGGGTTCTATGCTCGTAGCTGCTGGTCGTGTGGCTGCTGGTCTAGCTAGCTTCTTGACTCAGCTGCACACATTGCTATCGCCCATTCTCTCTCACCTCTGATCTTTCTTCACAGAGAATAAAGATTGATGATTTTCCCCTAACCTGAATTCCTGACTCTGGCTGATTTTAAAATACGGGGTCTTCACACAATAGAGTACATTCTTCTTTATTGCCCTCCTCTAACTCTACTGAACTTTCTCCCAAACACTGATACTATCTCTCCCAACAGGTTTCCCCTCTCTCTCTCCCCTCCACCCCCAGAGACTTCTCTATATCTATCAAGATAATTTTTATTCTATCATCCCAAACTCCAGTCTTTTTATTTCCATGTTGGCACTTTAATGTCTTCAAACACCCATGCCAACTATCAAAAATAGAATTTACTGGGCCCATGTAATGTGCCAATCAGTGTTGGATAGTAGACAGACTTGAAGGCTGAAGAATCAAGTAGGGAGGGGGGAGTGAGGAAGGAGATTGGTTTTGTTTTCAGTTCCCTTTGTCATTCAACAAACATTTATTAAATGCCTACTCAGTTCTTTAGCTGTGTTAGGTTCTAGTTAAAAAGATAAAAACAAGAGTCTACTTGGTCCTCAAGGAACTGGCATGTAGGGTGAAGGGAACCATGAGTTGATGTACAGAAGAGCCTGTGTCTACACTGAAAATTTAAAAAGTAATTTCCCTTGATGATGAGGGGATTTCATATTCCACAAAAGAACTGGAAAACCACAAAAAGCTTCAACTGATATTCCTATTATTTCCCTTTACATCTCCAAAGGTTGGTTGGTTGTGATCCTTCCTTCTTGAAGAGGACCAAAATAACATTTAAAGTCCAATTACAGTGTGTCAGAGTGTGGCTCATCAGACCAATACAAGCTCAGAATGTTCCACCATAGGTTCAACACAAATAGTCCACATGAACATTTAGAGCAGCTGCTTTCACATTGTGTTTCTCAGGTTTCTTCCAGGCTAATTCAATTTTGCTTTGCACTAAAGAGCACAGCACCTTCTCTGATGAGGGCACACCAAACTGGGCAGTCCTGTATCTGCTTCTCTCGCGCCCAATTGATTCTAAAGTTCTTAAAAGATACCTTGAGAGTGTCCTTCTAACCACCTTGTGAGAGACTGACTTGTGTGAGCAGATGGATAATAACAGCAGCATCAAATGAAAACAAGAGGCAGCAGCAAGTATTGTTGGAACAGCTAGCCACTGAGAGGTTTGGATTAAAGAATATATGGTCAAAGGCTACTTCTTTCCTCCTCAAGGAATCTACCCCAGTCTAAATCCCTGGTCAGTGGCCCAACGCCCTGAGGGGGAAAAAATTGCCTGTATAGTTATACAGAGCTTTAAAGTTGGCTAAATGCTTAACACGTTTCCTCAGCAGGAGAGTCAAACGGAATGGGGGAGAGGACGGTCAAATCTAGGGTTTGAGGGCTTCCCCAGACTTGGACACGAAAATCTGGTTCAAACTGAGTTTCCCTCTCTCCCGAAGATAGGAAACCAAGTGATAGCGTCTCCTCCAGGTGACCTTTAGGCCGTAGTTCTCTTCCGGGGTGTCCACGACCAGAGGGGGCTGGCATGAGGGTGGGGTCTGGGGCCGGTCCAGATGGAGGGGGCAGTGACCCAATCCTGGCTCCCTCGAAGTTGCAGCAACATCGCTCGCGGCCACACGCAAGCCTGCAATCTCCTTGTCCAGGGGGTCAGGCTGCAGAGGGTCACAGCTCCTGGGGCTGGGCAGCAGAGTCGGCGGCCTTCCGGCCTCCTCGGCCCCATCCAAGCGGGGAGCCTTTGGTCGGGTGGCGGCCTCCCGGAAGTTAGTCTCGGAGCCCGGATTTGGACCCGGCCCGTGGTGGAGGCTCTTTAAAGGCAAGGGCGGAAGCCAATGGAACCGCCGCCAACGCCGCCGCTGCCGCCGCCGAGATGAGCCTCCGACCGGGAAGGGCAGGCAGCGGCGCGCGGGTGGCTGCGGCTTGCGGCCTACGGGCAGCCAGCTGCCCGGGGGCTTCTTAAACTGGGGCGAAACCCAGGCGAGGCAGGCCTCAGGGTTTATTGGCCGCCGAGGCACAATGCGCGAAGGCGCAGGGCAGGGCCTCGGGGAGCCGCCCCCGAGCTTGGGACCCTCCAGGGGCCTCTCCAGGAACGACAGTTGGGCTTTGCGAGGAGGGCTGTTGCTCTTCTTCCTGCGAGGCATCTACGGGAGAGGGAAGGGCAGTGGGCAGCTTCATGATGCCTGTCTGGGGGAAGCTGAGAGGCAGGAGTTGGGGTGGGCCTGGGGCCTCACCTAAAGTCCCAGACTGAACACAAAACCGATTTCCCCTCCAGCTCCGGCACAGGCCTCCAGGCCTTGAGGCCGGCAAAGCAGAGACGCGGCCCTGTTCTGATTGGTGGACACCTCCCACGTGACTCGAAATCCTTGTCCTACTACTCTATTTCCTGTTGTATATTCCTGGGGCCCGTGAGGATTTGGGGCATAGTGTGCTGCAGCCTCGTGGAGGCTTAAAAAGGGGTTTGGTGTCCAGAAGTTCTGGGTTCTAATTAAACACTAACCTGACAAACCCTTAGGCGCTTCAGCTATCAAAACTGTAACAGTCAACATGAGCATTTGTTACTTTGTGTCAGGCACTAGGCTAAGAGTAAGGTATACAAAGAACTACAAAAACCAATTCCTGCTCCAAAGGAGCCCATATGCTAATGAGAAACTCTCAGTTAACCATTACATTGAACTCCCAATCCCTATATTTATGCCCACCTGAATTTTTGATTTCCTTCACAAGCTAATTGTACAATATTTCAGAGTCTGATTCTTTTTGTACAGCAAAATAATGTTTTGGTCATGTATACTTATTGTGTATCTAATTTATATTTTAATGTATTTAACATCTACTGGTCATCCTGCCATCTGGGGGAGGGGGGGGGGGGTAAGAGGTGAAAAATTGGAACAAGAGGTTTGGCAATTGTTAATGCTGTAAAGTTACCCATGCATATATCCTGTAAATAAAAGGCTATTAAATAAAAAAAAAAAGAGAGAAACTCTCAGTTATCTGCATCCCCCATTTGCTAATATGCCGAGTTGTGAAGACTGGGGAGAGGAACACCTCTACTGCTCACAAGGAGTTTACAATCTAATGGGAAAAAGTAATGGGCACCTGACCTCTTAAATTCCTTTCCGCTATAAATTTATTATTCTAGATTAGCCAAAGCTGGAATTTACATAGAAATGGATCTTTTGAATGAGAAAACAGGGAATCTCTTTTTAGATGTTGTGGGTGTTTCTTTTCCAAAACACATTCAGGACACAATAAAGAGTTCAGATCTTTATTGTTTTCTTCAATATAGCCAGGTTAGCTCTGAGGCCTATTTCTCTGCTTGGTTCTAAGAGCTCAGGCTGAATGTCTCCAAATCCAAAGGTTTGTCCTTCTCACTCCAGCCAGCACCAAGGTAGAAGATTCAATGAATCTCTCTTTCCTCAAAGATAGGGCTTGTAGGCTTTCTTGCAGAGTGTTCCTCTCCAACCTCTGGGAAGGCTCCCAAGAAAAACTCTTCTAGCTCCAAGAGCTCCTTGTATATATATATGATCTCCTAAAGGTTAACTCCTCCTTCTGGAGAGAGAGGGATTCTGGGTTATCTCCCAGAGTGCTCTCTGGTCCTGAGAGAGGTGTGAATTCGGATATCTCTTTCTAAACCCTGATATGTGAACTCCCATTGAGTTCCCAAATATGCGAACTCCATTGAGTACTTAGATACTTACGAGCTCTCTAAAGGTGTGAACACAAGCATTGTTTCCATCAGTTGTACTTAGTACCTTGTTTCAAGTTCTGGCCCAAAATATCTCCTTCTAAGATCAAATCAATCATGTTGAACCATGCCAAATTAGATAATTATTGTCTCTATCAACTCCAATGGCTTAATACTTTGTAAAGATTCCAACAAGATGTTATCTCCAAGGTCCCTTTACCCCTAAATCTATTTTTCTGGTTTAGCTGATGTTGGGACATAGGTAGGAATGAGCCTATTCTGGCCATTCCAGAGATCATAAAGCCATTCTTGGGGATATTCCAACTCTTGTTGCTGTATGTGTTTTTTATAAGGAAAGGTAAGATGGCCATGCCTTGCCCACTGAACCAAACTAATGCCTAGTTGTATTCTCTAGTACAAGAGTCCAGATTGCAACTGGCCAGTTTTACAAAGATAAAAGGATAGCTTTAATGAAACTATTTCACACTACTGTCATTACTCATGTTTTCTCTGAATTCCCTTCAAACTTTTCCTAGCAGATATATTTTGCTTCAGCAGAATATTCAGTCAAAAACAACTAGATAAGGACAAACCCAAGTATTTACTATTAATAAAACATCAAGACTATGCAGAGAACACCTATATGATACCTTGGGTCTATACTCTCAGCCTTAAAAGGACTTTCTTCAAACTGCTGATAATTGGCATTTATATTTAGTTAGGGCTTGAAAGTTTGCAAAGTATTTTGCTTTATCCCTTGAGTTTCATAACTCTGAAGTAGATGCCACATGCATTATTCCCATTTTATAGATCAGGAAATTGATTCATGGAGGTAAGTGATTTGTCTGTAGTCAGAAAGACAGTATGCATTCATTCAGCAAACATCAAACACCTACTTTCTGCTAGGCATTGTGCTATCTAGCCTTAATCACTGAATGGGTGCAGCCTCAGTCAAAGGGAGACCTCTTGAAGACCTTAGCTTAAAAAACCCAATGTCTCCATTTCATCCAGGGCCATCTCCTGATTTGTATCTGGCTAGTGGACCCAGATAGCTCTGGAGGGAAAAGTGAGGGAGGTGACCTTGCATTCCCTCCCTCACTTAAATCCAGTTCACTTGCATGTCATGGTTTCACCTCCCTGATGTGATGGTCCTTATCAAGAATGAAGTACAAAACAATAGGCACCGAGGATATGAAGAAAACAGCCTTTGATTTCAGACAGTCTATCATCTGTTGGAAAACACAAGATCAGAAAAGTGGACACAAAATAATCTAAGGGTGAGATGCTAGCAAAGGGGGATAGAAGGAGATGGATCTAGGAGGTTGCACTTGGGCTAAATTTAAAGAAGGTAGGGATTCTAGGAAGCAGAAATGCCAACAGTATGTATTCAAAGCCTGGAAGATCTACAAAAGATAAACTATTGTTTAGAAGAACAGAATTTGGTCAATTTGAAATGTAAAGTGTGTGAAGGAGAGTAATATGCAATAAACCTAGAAAGGCAGGTTGACACTAGACCATGAAGGATTTTAAAAGTCAAACAATGTCATAGGCAGAATTTAAACCTAGATGTTTATAACCTCAAGTTCATCATTCTATCCATTTAGCTATGCTGATTCTCATGAGGGAAACTAGCTGATTTCATATTGGCCCCTAAGATATCAAGCAAGAAAAACATTTTCCTGTATTTCCCCTTCCCTATCTTTTTAACACATTTTTTAAAACCAGCTTTAATGATTTTATGTAAAGCATTCAATACATTTGTGAATCCTTAGGCAGGTCCCTTAACTTTAATTTTCTTATCTGTAAAATGAAAGGAGTTGGATTTTATGACCTCTGAGACTTCCTCCAGATCTAAATCTATGATCCTGTAATCCAAATTAAAACCCACCCAAAGAGATACATTAGTATCTTTGGAGCAAACAAACCAAAACTGTTAGACCCTGGATGATAGGCCATTTATGTTCCTCCACCCCTAAAAAACTGGGTTTGGGAAAAATGGTTTAAAAAACCCCTGAAGAGGTGACCCAGAAACCCCAATGCCCTTCACATACCATTGCATCACAATGAAGGATAGCAAAGGAAAACATTGTACAGGCCCATGCCTCTCTGTTCACTTATTGTCAGGACTGTCATTGTCTCCCTGTTCCTGTCTTTGAAGTATTTCCTTAAAGATTACAACAGTTGTAAGATGTTAGATAAGTAAGCTAACTATGTTTGGCTTTTGTATTTTGCTTGCCCAAAACTAGTTAGAGCTCTATATAAACCATGTGCCTCATTTGCTCAAGACCATATGCTTTGGATAGAAATCCTGTATGGTTAGCTGGCTTTCAATAAACTCTCCACTTAAATTGGTCTCTACTTACATCTATATTGTGGCATAACATATTAACAAAAGGAAACATTACACTATGTAAAATACACAAGTAAATGAAAATCTACTTGATTTTTAATTTCTTGTAGGTAAGGGTAATATCATTTATATTTGTATTTTTCCTAGAGTTTGATAAATATGTATTTAATAAATGAATGGCATAATGCCAATAAAGCATTCTGCATAACCCCTATCCCAAGCACTGGAACATGTTGGCATGTATGCATACACATATACACACACAAAAGGTTAAGCCTCATTTCACAATAGTTATCTTACTTTCCAGAAGGATTGTAGTTTTGTGACAAAAAAAAAAAAAAAAAAATGTGGTCTGAAGTCAAAGAGTCTGGATTCAAATTCCTGCCTTTTCTACTTATTGTATCTTTGGTCAAGTTCCTTAACTACTTTAGGCCTAAGATTCTTCATATTTAAAGGCTTGGACCGTGTGACTTTTGAGATCTCTTCTAGCTCTAATCTACTATCCTAAATTTGTCCTTAAATAGTAACATGGATTTTGATCTATAGGTAGAAGGTAGAGAAACCTCTTCCTTACCCTACCCCTACCTCTTACATCTGTCTCTTCAGAACTAAGCACATCCAGTATTTTGAAAGCAGGAAATTTTTAATGAAGCCTTGAATGAGAGAATATGAATCAGAAAGCAGCTGGTAAACTAAAATCAAGTTGCAGGAAATAATGTAATGCAGTGCTGGCAGGCTAGTCTTGTTAGAAAAAAGATTGTTTGTGCCCCAGCATAAAACTGTTATCCTCTTCTGTGTGTTTTTAAAACTAAAAAGCTTTTAGCTTTACAAACCTCCTACTGTTTCCAACCTGTTTCTCACTACTGGATGGAGAATAGGTGTTGATTTTTTTTCTTCCTGCAGATGGGCCCTTATGATCCTAGTAAGAGAGTCCTGGAGTTTGTCATTCAAATAATATTAATTTTAAAAATCAAAGTACTACATACTGAGTGAAAAAATAGGGAATGGTTACTTAAATGTTAGCAACTGAAGACCTAGAAGGGATGAATACTGATGGGAAAGGCAGATGCTCCGATAATATCAAGATATAAATAAAATTGATCAAAACCGAGAGCAGGGAAGTCAGCCATATGACTAACCACCAGATAACATTAGCTGAAAAAAGGCAGAGAACATAGAGGTTTGGATTACATTCAAGTTTTAAAAAAAATAGGTCAGCAAAATGAAAAAAAAAAAAAAACACAAGTGAAAATGATTAGCTGAATAACTGGACAAGTTACAATTTCTCTGTATCTCAGTTTCTATATCTGTAAGTTAAAAAATTGGACCATACTTGTAGTTCTCAAACCAAACAATTTTGTGCAATTTTTGTGTGTTCTACCTAATAGGAATTCCATGACAAAAACTTGGATACTAGCTGTATTGTCCCTTTATAATGTGGATTACCAAAATACCAGTCATATGCAGCCAATTTATTATAAAAATTGGCTAAATTTCCTCTGCTTTGTTCTCAAATATCTCCAACTCCCATATCAATATCTATCTATCTATATATCCTATATTCCCAACCCCACTTCAGGTGAACATTTATAGATTCTATCAAAATAATTCAGGTCAAAACTACTCTATATCAAAATCAACTTGGAAAATGTTAGATTCTGATTCTGTGATTTCAGAAGCATGAAATAAGACAATCTCAATTTTGAAAAGGACATCAGTATTCATAGTTAAATCCATAGCTGAACAAGAATCTGTCCACAACATAGCTAACAAATAAATATCCAACCACAACTAAGAGGAAATCTATCACTTTTCAAAGATTTCAAGCCCATTGTACTTTTTAAGAACTAGATTTGTTAAAAAGTTTTTCCTTTCATCATGCTGAAATCTATTTGAACTTAGACCCATTTCTCCAACTTCTACTTTCTGAGATAAAATGGTAATTTTGATGATTTCCTTTGATCTGTACATAAAGTGGATTTAAGTGAGGCAGAATTACTGGGATTTATAAGCCTCACTCTCTCTCCCAGAGTCATTGGCGTGCAGGAAAGACAAAAATAAAAAAATTAAGACTATTTGTGATGGCTCAAAATGCATTAAATGACCTTGGCATCTTCAATGGTTAACAAAGCTCTAAGTGTTCCACAGTGCCTGCTTTTTGCCACCTTCGTGGCTGCTTGGAACAACATTTGTTCATATCTACCCATTCCTCCAGGGAAAAGATTTCACATGTTAGGGTAAACATCCTCTATCTCACTTACAGGCCCATCCATTACCCTCAACTTGGTTTAGTTATTCCACTGAAATGTTACTAAGATGCAGCCACTGTGCATGCCATAACTTCTTGTAGCCACAAGTGGACTGTCCTCACAGAGAGGTATTAGTCTTCCCTGAATACTGCTACACCTCTGGCCAAGCATTCATACTCTTCTGAAGAGAACATAACTCTGATGAGCTGGTCACATTGTTCAAATACAAAATATAAGCTTGCCTAAAAGACTATATTATGGAAAGCTTACACAAGGCAAGTATTCTCACAGAAATTAAAAGAAGTGATTCAAGGACATCCTCAAGGTCTTTCTGAAGAACATTGGAATCAATGGTGAGAATTAGGAGACATAGGTGCATCACTGTCCAGCATGGCATTCCCACATCAAAGAAGATCCTGTGCTTTATGAGCAAAATGGAGTTGCAGTAGCTCAAAGGAAACAGGAGATATACAAATTTCGAGACATCTTCACTACAGATGTTTGCAGGGACTATTTGTGCCCAACTTGTGATAGAGCCTTCCAAACTCTTATTGGTCTAAACAGCCACAGTCAGACAAACTGTACCTTGATACCAACATAGGGATGTCATTTTGGTCCTCTTTGAGCTGGAAAGTTAAAAACCAACTAATTCTCTGGGGCAAAGAAGAATAATTCTAATAACCTCTCTATTTCCTCATTACAGTCAAATTCTTAGCTATATTTTTCCTGTTTTCCTTCTCTTCTGTCCCCAGAAGTCTTTTCTTCTCTATGCTATTTCTAGATCCTCCAATCAACCCTCACTTTGCAATGTTCTCTAGCTATCTCACCTCATGTTCACTCTCCTCTGGGCAAATTCCAGCTTGTCAATGCCCAGATTCCTAAAATATGTGACACTTAGAATGTGTCTTTTAGCTCTGGTATTCTATGGTTGGTGCTTCTAAATTTAAGTTAAGAATACATGTTAAACAGTAAAGAGTGCAACATGAAACTTTGAAATTTGGGGGGAAATATTTAAGAACTTATTCTCTGGGAGCCTAACATACTATGAAAATGCTACTTGAGAAATATTTACAAAAAAGATCGTAGTCAAACTAATTGTCATAATACTAAATTGACAAAGAGTTGTAAGAAGATTTTTTTTCTTTTCATTTTGATACTTTATTTCAAATTTGATGAATTCTACTTATGTCAAATTATGTAAATTAGTACATTAGATTCAATAAAATATTGATGATTATTAAATATAGCTCTTGTGTGGGCATTTTAATAAAATAACAACTACCCATAATTTTGTCAAAAATTTCTCCAGATTTAATAAAGAATCATGTTTTAAAATATATTACTCTTTTGCCTATGTGTTTAATGTTTTCTCTGGGGGCTGAGCAAAATTTCACAAATATCAGGAACATACAAAATTTAAAAATAAATTATAATAGGTTTTAAATATTTTATATTGACAACCATACATTACTATTTAATAAAGCACTGACTCTAGACAATATTGATTCTTTCATTATAAGTAATAGATAAATTTCTTTTGATTTGCACTGTCCCATTAGAGCACACTAATAGCACGATACTCTTGGAATTTTTGTCTAAGATAAGCTTGAAGGCAAATGATAATAATTCCCTTCTCCCCCAACAGCTCTTTTACATGGAATCTCACAAGTACATGCTAAAATTATACAAGATTCCATGACTAAGAAAATAACTTTGTCAATAATATGCTAATGTCAATACCAAAAGTAAGGCAGAAAAAAAGGGAGTTACTCTATCTGTTCTCTAAAATGTTTGTCAGTTTCATGAAGGCTAACAATTAATTTGAAGGAGAGATCAATGGCAATCTAATCTGACATGTTAATTGAGAAGGAACATAGGACAATGCAAAGAGAGTTGGGTCTTGAAGAAAAGAACAGAGTTTGAATTCAGGTTCTTACCTGTGTGATCATGGACTTCAATATTCCTAAATTTTTTCTTATCTGTAAAAAGGGTATAATATATACATGCAGTACTGCATAAGGGTTTTTTTGAATTGTAGTTGGAATAATGGCTTATAAACTATGAAGTGCTATGAAAATATCAGCTATTATTAAGTCCTAGAATATTACAAAGGCTTCTTAATAAAACATAATAAATTTTTTTTTTAAAAATTCAATAATCTAAAAAGGAAAAACTAAGTAGAAGAAAAACATATTTCCCAAAGTATTGTAAAATTGTACCTGGACAAGTAATACATTGAGTTAAATCATCATTTATATATCTTGAATGATTTCTCAGATAGAAATGAGTTGAACCTAGAAGTCAATAGGAAGAAGAGATCTGGATATTACCACTATAGGCTTATTTTCCCCCAACTGATTTTTTACTGGTTTTTGAACAGTGTGAACCACTCCACTCATAATATGCCATTATATTCCACTATAATGTGTGTAAATGAGCTTTTGATAAAAAGTGATACTGCTTTTGGTTGCCTTGAATCTGTGATTAAAAAGGGGACTGAAGTAAAGAAAATGAGTGTTTGCCAGTTAAGATGATTTCTGAATTTATTTTCTTTTCATTGTGATAACTATTAAACTTTCTAAGAAATGGTAATCACTAGAGTCAAGGTCTTTACTTTCATCTTATTTTCTTTTAAGTCAATAGCTAGTTTAAATAGGTCAGGTTGGAGAGACTCTAATTCCAAGCAGTATCTTCTGATCTTTTGCCTATTTTTAAATTTAGTATTGATTTTTGACCTTTGCTCTGTTAGTAAGGGCAAATACTGGAAGAGTGCACAAAAAAGGTGAAATTTATAGGAAAATTCAAATGAACTCAATGCTGCTTTTTTGTGGAAAAAAAAAATGAAAGATTTCCCCATATTTTCCCTCCTCTAGATAGTGGCTCTAGCTGGGTTTGAAAACTTATAAATGCTAAATCTATATTGGCTGAATTTATCAGCAAATAGTAAAACAGGTAATATATATGCATATCTATTTTTAATTAATACGTCTGTGTTTCATGTATGCATATAAACATATACATATAGCTGTACACATGCATTTTACATGAGATTTCCAAACAGAATCAGGTTTCAAATCTTGACTCATTTACTATCTATTTGTATGCTTTAGGTAAGCCACTTTGTCTCAAGGCTTCAGTTCCCTTAAAAGAAAAAAGAAAAAGAACATCTACTCTTCTCTAAATTTCCTCCTAGTCTATGATCCTATGAAACACTTTTCTGGGAAAAAAAAAATCAGCAACCAGCAAATTAATGCAAAAGTGAAAAGCTGATTAGATGTGTAGACAGGAGCCATCAATGAAATTAGTAACCTGGCACTAGTAGTACACAAAATGGTTATTAACTAAACTGAATTATTGTTTATGAACCTGTGTAGAAATCCTGAGGGAGTTAAGATTAAATATGTATGAATAGCCAATGATGAATAAAGATATGAATGGACAATAATCTCAAATCAAAGAGTAGAATAATTAACTACCAGTCAAATAAGGTAGACTTGATCTCGAATAGCCACTATAAGAAAACTGAATCTTAGAAGATTGATTTTCTTTTCTCTGCAAAGTCAGTGAATAAAGACAGCCTTGATGAATCTAGAAGAAGATGACAGAATTCCCTTTAGTCACCTAATTCTAAGATGAAAATAGTTGCTTCTTCATGAAAGAATAAAATATTAGCTAGACCAATATGAAGGTAAAAGATCCAAATCCAAACCTGAAAGTAGAATTAAGAAAAAAAAAACTCTTACTTCTCTTTTCTACTACATTCTACAGAGAAGATTCAGAAACTCAAATTTAGTTCCATTTAGAATAGATTTAACCTGATATTTAAAACTGTCCATTTAGATTATAGAGTAATTTATTTTTTTCTATAGATTTCCTAGCATATGATTGAAGCTTAATAAATGACTACTGAATTTGAGTAAAAAACTGATGAATATATACACCCAGCTAAGAAATCTGTTGCTAATTCAAGATAGATGTATTTTGTTTGTTGGTTGGTACTACACTTACCTTCTCTAGTCATTAACAACAAGCTGCCAATTGAATTTAAAACAAATAAGATGAAATAAAAAATAACTTAGAAAATTAGAAACAAAGCAGGAATAAAAAGAATCTGCCTTATTTTGATTAAAATAGGATTATTATGGGAAAGAGTACAGTTTAATAATAGTGACAAATCATACTCATTATACATGATACTGTTAAAGGAAATATAATTTTCAGAAATTCTAAAGAATGGGAAAAAATCTGGTTTTAGAAGCTTCAGCTCATCTACTTTCATTTATTATAAGGATGCTGCTGATGCCAGATGATCAACCATCTTGGGTACAGAGTGATGGGAGTAATTTTCACTGCGTTAAATTTTCAGTTCATGATTCTACACATCATTAATCTAGGATATGTTTAAGAAGGTACTAAGTACATAACCTGCTCTTGGTGAACATATGCTGGCTCTTAGAAACTAAGTAGTTATTCCTAAAAGTTCATAAAATTTCTCTAATATGTTCTAGGTTATAAACCTAGAAGGCCACAAACCTTTTTCTTCAAATATTTTCAGATATTTGTATATTTATATTTATATAAAATAATTATTTATGTATTTATAACTGTATGCATATATATATTTCAACAAAATTTATGTTTTGTAATCCAATGTATTTTATTTTGTGACTTAAAAACACTGCTCTTGGACTGTTCTTCCTCCTCACCTCTATCACTTGGAATACACGATTTCCTCCAAGATTTAGTTCAAGAAATACCTTGTTCAAGAAGTCTTTCCTGTGCCCTCCACCGATAATGTCTTCCCCTCTAAAGTTACTTTGTATGTTTCTTGAACATGCCAGCATAAATATATTTTGAGTCACTTTTTAAGATATAAATCTCTTGAGATAGGAATTGTTTCATATTTTTATAATCCCAATACATACCATAGTACCCAAAACATAAGGAAATTTATTTCTCCAAAATCTAATCTGGCAGGTCCTCTGCCCTGCTCCAAGCTCCCATATTGATTGAACCTGCCATTTTTTGTGAAGAAAGCTCCAAGCCTCCTCCGCTGACCTTGTTCATCTCAGATTACTAGGATATTCTTTCTTTTTTTTTTCTTCAGGTTCAGTAATCACCACAAGTGCAGCCAGGAGTCAAAGTCCAAAGTCCAAATCTTTATTGTCTCCTTAAAAGGCCTATCTCCTTCACTTGGGGCTCAGCTAGTGTTTCTGGAGACCTTCCGGATCTTGGTTTCAGTGGAGAAGCAAAGGATGAGAGCCTGCCACCACTTCTCTGGTCTTCCCTAGTTCTGATTCTGGCTAAGGCTCGGAGAGTTTCTAGTGGGCTTGTCTTTTTGGCACTGAGAGCTTCTTACTTATATGCCCCCATTAAATATACAACAAACTTTATATCACTAGGAAACCATTATTTGTTGTAGGATTAAATCAATGCTAAACTAGATTTAACCATTGTCTCCTCAACTCCACTTAGTACCTTGTTTCAGGTTCTGGCCCATAATATCTTCTTGTAGGATTAAATCAATCATACTGAACCATGCTAAATTAGATAACTATTGTCTCTATCAATTCCACTGACTTAGCACTTTGTTTCAAGTTCTGGCCCCAAACAGATGGATATCCTCTTAATTTCTGGGTTTTTTTTGTTTGTTTGTTTGTTTGTTTGTTTTTTACCACTACAATGAAAGGTGTAGTAAATATGTTTGTACATGTGGTCCTTTTCCATTTGGGGTGATTTTTACCAGAGATATTGCTGGATCAAAGGCTTTCCATAGTTCTTTAGCTCTTTGGGCTAAATTCCAAATTGCTCTTCAAAATGTTTGGATCAGTTCACAATTCTACCAACAATGCATTACTGTTCCAATTTTCTTGCAAGCAATATCTATCCTTTTTTAAACTGCACACCTTTGTTAACTGTACTCTATGTATGCCTGTTTTGTTTTGTTTGCTACACACTCATATAAAATTGTAACTGCATTTCTATTACATATTTCTCTATGTCTCTGTTGTTTTGAAAACTACATGCCTCAGTAACCATGTGCTTCTGTATAAAGTATGACTGCATATTTTATTTAAAAAAAAAAAATCTGTGCCTGTTTGTTTCTGTCTTGTCATTTTGTCTGTTTTTGTATCTTTGTAAAATGTCAAATGCAGGTGTTATGTTTGTGTTATAAACTAGATTCTATTATCTGGAATGATTTAAATGCAGCCAATCAGAAAAACACTGAAAGGCAGTAGCTAGAGAGTTTAGGACAGTGGAAAAGATTAATGAACTTTCATCATTGTTGTAGTAATTGTCCCTGTAAGCAAGAACTAATTCCCATTTTATGCTTTCTTCAGATTTGGTAACAAGAAAAGAAAAGAAGAAAAAAAATCTGCAAGACACTTTTTTTGGTCATTTCAGCTTTGGTTATGTTGGAATTACATAAATAAAGTCAGATAATCAAAGTTTGTGGAACTACTAAGAACATTTTTAGCAAATTAAAGAGTTTGAAAATTAATCATTTTAAGATTGCAGGGGAGAACTTCTGGGACCTGTGGATAATTCCACAATCTTACTCTCTTCTGAAATATCTTAGTAAGTTTTAGAGTATCACTATAAAATTTGTTTTAAGGATTTCATACAAGTTTTAAAAGTGAATGGCAAGATTAATAGTTTCATTTTTTAGGGCAATGAAGGAAGACAGCTAGTTTAGAAGTAATCCCAGAGTGAAGAAATAAAAAAAAGTTTTGAACTTTATAGAAACCTCTTGTTAATCTTTACTTGACATTTCTGACAATGAAAACAGAGAAGAGACTCCTGGTATTCTCCCAGGTCTGAGACCCTCTCTCTGTTACCCCATCTCATCTCATATCAGATTCCCAAAGACAACTGTTGAAAAAAAAGTGCTATAAAAATGTAGGAAAACCTGAATTACATTCTAATTATAGAAATATATTAGCTACATAATCTTAAGTGAATTATTTTATTTCTGTTTGCCCCAGTTTCTTAATCTGTAAAGAGAAAAATTAAAATGGTATCTACCTCCTAGGGATACTATGAGGATCAAAATAATATAATGATTGTAAAGCTCCCAATATAGTGACTGAAATGTGTGAAACTCTCATTATTATTATTTCTCTAATTAAATATAATTGTTCCATACCTGATAACTTCAAAGGGGTTTTAAATTGTCAAAAGTAATAAGATTAATGATTTTTATTTGGAATAATTTGGAAATGGAATTGCAATAATCTGAAGTTTTGTTTCATGTTTTAAACGAATGATATTGTTTATGTTATATTTCTAAATTATCTTATATTGTGAAATTTAAGACTACATTGTAAGAGAAATGCTGTTAGATAAAACAAATTTTTAAATCTGGACATTGTTACACATTAATTAGTCTTTTAAAAGGAGGTGATTTAAAATAGGTATTTGAAAACTTAAATATTTAATGAAGTACCTTTTATTATTAAACAGATAATAATTTTAATATAAGAACAAATTTTTATTTTAAATTTTTGGCTATTATGAAAGTGTATAGGGTAGATTAAATATGTAGTTTCAACATATGATAAGTCAACTATCATTTTGTATCTCTGAAGCCCCAGAATATGAGTAGTTTTAATTTATAAGTAAAGAATTAATGAAATATTAACTTTTAGGGAAACATCAGGAAAAATATTCAAGCTCTAAATTATGGTTAAAGAGTTTTTGCTTTGTAAGGTATAATTTTGGGGGGATTATAATTTTGCCTTGAGTTTTGATTACAGTGATAGGTGTCAGGATTGTCATGAAGCCATTGGAAAAAAATGACATATGCATCAGGGAATAGGTAAAGGTATATATTTGTGCCTGAGAAAAGGTTTGGAGATGACTTTGACATAGTCCAAGGTAGTATCCTCATGACTCTGCTTCCCTATCATGTTATTCCTTTGCTGAAAAGGAAATTTCCCCACCTGGTTAATTCTGAGCCTTGCCCTGTGACTGCATGATTAGTTGTCAAATATGACTCATGCCTGGAATCAAGCAGAGGGAGTTTTTCCCTTTGTAATGATATATGAATTTTCTATAACTATGGTCCTTTTTTTTTCTTTTAGAACAAATTTCTATAATCAAGAGTACAATACTATGACTATTACTATTATTATTATAGTACTATAGTATTATTAGTACTACTAGTAGTAGTACTACTACTATTATTATAACAATAAGTACAATACTAAAACTATTAAATAATATATTCATGCCAGAGATATTATGTAATAGGACTTAAGAACAAACATATTGCAATTTTAACTCATATTTGTGGTCAAATTATAATATAGGGATGATATCCTCCTAATTAGGAAATGATTAGACAAAATAATAAAACAAATATATAATGTAAAGAGTTTTCTAAATAAATGGAATAGCAAATTTTGAAAAAGCAACAGAATTGCATTGTTATATCTATGAACTATATACATATATGTGATTACCTTCCAAATTTATCTGTCATGGAAATTCAGGCTTTGATTATATTTTAATAATAAATTATATAAACTGAAATTATCTGAAGTTTCAAAATTTAAATGATACTACTAGCAGTATCATCTAGGAAACTCTAGATTTGGAACCAGAGAAGCAGAGCCCTTTATAGAGCTATCCTGAGAATAAGTATATTGTCCAAGAAAAGATATCTGCGGACCAGATGACTACCATGAGACATCTGGGACTCAATATGTACTGCTTAAATAGATATTGAGAATAGATCCTTAGAATACAAGAACACTTGATTTTATCTATGTTTAAATTGCCTTAGTTACTGATGACATGTAAATCTCCCTTTTCAGAATCTTCTAAGTAGCTTGATGTGTTCATGCCTTAATGTAATTATGCAATTATGGGAATTTTAAGACAAACTATTGCATTGTTTGAACCTAGCTCTATGTGACTGAAAAACTGGATCATCTCTATGTCTTGTTTAGAGACTCTCAACTAAGGACTTATGTTATGCTGCCTAGAAATTCTGATTCAAAGATTGATACAGGGAGTTTTTTCTAAGGGTCCTTCTGACTACTTCCACAATTTCCAGATTGTTGATTATGGACTCCTGGATCATCTGAAGAAAGCTCATGTTCTGGAGCAGATAGCAGAACCCTCCAGGAAGGGACACAAGCAACCAACATCCAGAAGAGTCAACTATCCCAAGATTCCAGATGAGGGCTAAGTTTACTGTTCTACTTTTATTTCCTCTTCTCTTTTTCTATGTGCCCAACTACCAAGCCCTTGATTCAAACATTTTCTCCCTCCACATTCTTCGCTCCCCCTCATTTTGCTGCTTATAAGCAAACAATAGCTAGGAAAAACCTGTTTCTTTATCTACTTATGCTCTTTGCCATATTGTAAGTTTTACAATGACCTCTGAGAAATATTTCCCTCATAAGTTCCCTCCCTAAGCAGTATCTCATCCTGGCCCAATTGGCCTCTTGGCTTATACCTATCTTTGTTTCATTGACCAGAAGGGTAGGGTTTCTTTCAGACCTCTTCCCCTTGATCAAAAAGAGGAAATATAAAGTTGTTAGAAAATACCGTTTTTTGAGTCCACAAGCAAGCTATACCCTGAACTTTGTATAACAACAATCCTTTGCACTTTTTTTGATGATCTCATTTGCAGGCAAAAATTATATAATTATTATATTACTTTGACTAGGACCAGGCGTTCTCTGAGCTCAGACAAGCAACAAACACCAATATTCCAGTTATGAAGTCCTGCTATGAAACAAACTTTGTCTTATTGCTGCTATTACCCCTTATTGTCAGGGGTACAGCTCACCATATAAAACTAATGAAAGTATTGAGACTTCCCCACACTGCCCTGGGTACCTCCAATTTGCACCTGGGGCCTGCCCTATGTTTTCTTGCTTGGAAGTAGTTTCCTGGACTTTCATATTAACTTCTGTTTTGATTGCTGACTCTCTTGACTCTAGACTGCTCTGGTCTTCCACAGATTAGAGGCTAACTAAATCCAGGTTACAAGTGCTTGTTGAACTACATTGGAAACTTCCTAAAAAGTCATTCATATTCTCATTCTTATGTCATATCAACATAACCAGTCACATGTAGCATATAACTTTTTTAAGAGTATCCAGCAAAATACTATAAAAGTTAGCTACAGATGATTCTGAAAAAGGATGACCAATGTTCTTACTGGACAGCAACCAGACCTTATGTACCTCCCACATGAAAAGACAAAGTATCTAGATATGGTTAAAGAATACTTAGTTCAAGGTTTTCTCATAATCTTATTTGCATAAAGCACCAATCACAACAGTATCATTTGGTACTTTACGATTCAAAAATCAGTTTCTATTCACCATTTGATTTATTACAACAGATGTTCTGATCAGCATTTCCAGGTCACTATGAATAGAGTACATGTTTATATAATTACAGGAGAAAAAAGGTGATAGCTTTGTGTCTTATCCAATACTGTCAGAATAAGTCAATACACACAGGGGAAAGGTTTTGTGTATAAACACGTCCTATAAATAAACATAAGGCACAACTTGAATTATCTTTCACAATATTCAAAACTGGATTGGTCCCTACTAATATTTAAGAATCAACCCTACTTTTTTTTTCCTGTTATGAGCTAATTGAAATCAGTTCTGTGTTTCTTATGATTCCATGACAATACATTTAGTCTTTATTGGGGGTACAATAATTATCCCCATATTACTCCTTTAGTGTTAGTGAGAAATATCATTTATCTTACTTTTCTTTGCCTTGTTTATACCACAGAACATCTCATGTGAAACCCAACATTGAGAGAAATTGAGACAAGGTTAGCTTTATAGATGATTTTGTCAGATAAAGAAACTGATGCTGAGCAACTAGTATATATGTAAAATAGTCACTATATAAACTATTTCCTAAAAAGTGAAAAAAAAAAGAATTTCCTAAGGCTAACTAGGATACTGGTTGAATTTATTTTACTGTAATGTTTTAATATCATTTGCTTTAAATAGACATACACATGAATGGTAATGTTGATTTTTAAATATAAAAGTAGTTTCAATAGGATTTCCTTTGAAAGATATGACAGTATAATGAGGTGGCAAGAACACTGAATTGATAATCATAACCTGGATTCTTGTCATCATTCTACATGTCACTTAACATTTCTGGGACTCAGTTTCCTCATCTGTAAAATGAAGCAATTAGACTATATGATTCCTGGAACACCGGCCTGGTAATTCTGAAATTTCATATAATAGGTTTTCAAGATAAGCCATGTCAAAATTTTTAGAGACATCCTGTATCTAAAGCTAAGGACCAGCAAGCTGGCTGTGCCCTGAGCTTGGCATATCAACAATCCTTCGTGCTCTGGATTATCTCAACCTCTGGCAAAGTTTCTTACTTTGACCAAGACCAGGTTTTCTCTGAGGAATTTATGATTTTCATACTAATCAATAATGCTTAGATTTCTTGGCACTTCCCTTATTTCTCAGGGCCCTGAAAGCCAAGGTACTGCAGGCTAAACCATCTATCACACCTCCTCACACCTGTGCCTGTGTAACTGCCAAGTGAACCAAACCAGGTACTGCACTCCTGTTCCTGCTATGCTAATTCTGATTATGTACCCCATTGATCACAAGACTCAATGACCCTTAAGACTTGAGACAATCAACCTGGAGACTGTTACCACAGGACCCAGGAATCCCTGCATTGCCCACACATGAACCTGCTTTGGGAATTGCTACTCAAGACCTAAGCATGATTGTGTTGTAATCCAACTTATATGAGTTAATTATGTATATAAGCCCTGCCTTAGTCCCAGCATGATAAGTCCCCCTTCTCAGGATGGAGGACTTTTACTTGCAAATGTTTTCTTCACTCTAAAATTAATTAAACTTATGATCCCTGACTCTCCTGTCTCTAGCCTGCTCTGTTTGGCTCTGACCATTCACAGGATAGAGGGACAGCTCTAGTCTAGTTGACAGCCAAAAATTGAAAATATTATCTAATTACTTGAAAAATAATAAGAAAAGCATCTACATTGTAGAAACAAGTTAATTATTTAATCTAATCCATCATTATGCTTTCATCTAGGAAAGAAATAACAGAAATGAATTTCATAACTAACCTACTTGATTTTTATGCTACTGTTTTCTGATTCTGGTTCCAGCAAGTGAACATAGTTATACCACCACTTAAATCCCCTGTCGTTTCATCCTGAATCACATACTAGTCTTGATGAAGCTGACTTAATATAATGACTTAGCTGAGTCATCTAAAGCAAAGTTGGAGACCTTATCCATGATCACATTAAGGGCAGGTGGTGACTTAATTAACCATTGACCTTGCTCTGAAAAGTAAAAATCATAGCTTTACATTCTTATAGGCCTTCTGATTGTCTCTGCCAAGATTATACATATTATCTTTTTATTCTTAGGAAATCCGAAAAAATAAAAATAAAACCTGTTCCTCAAAACTATCCTCTTATAGTTTCATGCAACCTAAATATACTTCTGAGAAATATTATGAATATTGATATTTTCATTTAAGAAGATATGATACAGCTGAAAACATATCATGTTTAGAGGCAGAAAACCTGAGTTTATATCTTGGCTTTGCCACTTATTTCTTGTGGGATCTCAAACAAGGTAGTTAACCTTCCTGGACCTCAGTTTCCTCAATTGTAAAAGGGCTAGACCACAGGATATTGAAGTCCTTTTAAAACCCTAGGATGCTTTGATATAATAAAAGCTATAGAATATTTTCTCTCAAGTTGTGTCTAAACACAATTTGATGCTTTATACAGACATCTGGAATATACGGACAGCCATTAAAGGGGACAAGGGGATGCAATTAAGTTAAGCCATCTCATAAGTGCTGAGTTATATACTTTGGTGACTAATTTCATTTGAATGGGTACAAATCACTAATACTGTGTAACTTAGAAGTGGTCCTCCAGTCCCTGTTTGAAGATCTCAAAGGTGAGGGCACCTATTACCTCTGAACTGTTCTAAATGTTAATAAAACTTTTTTTTCTGATGTCAAACTCAAATTGTCTTCTTTGTACTTTATATTATTGTTCCAGGGCCCTCTCTAGGATCAAACAGAACAAATCCTACACATGAGAGTTCTTCAAATATTTGGAGACATCCATTATGCATTCCCTTTTCCTTTTACTATGTAGTCCTTCTCTTTTCTAGGCTAAACATGTCTATCCTTCCAGTCACTTCGGTTCACAGCTTCAGTGTTATGCTTTAAACTAATCTTCATAAGCTGAGTGGATGCCCATCTGTTGGAGAATGGCTGAATAAATTATGGTATATGAATGTTATGGAATATTATTATTTTATAATAAACGATCGGCAGGATGATTTCAAAGAAGCCTGGAGAGACTTATATGAACTGATATTAAGTGAAGTGAGTAGAACCAGGAGAACATTATACACAGCAACAGCAAGATAATATGATAATCAGTTCTGTTAGATGTGGTGCTTCTTTTCAATTATGAGGTGATTCAGGCCACTTCCAGTGGTCTTGTGATAAAGAAACCCAACTGCACTATGGGACTGTGTGTGAATTACAACATAGCATTTTCACTTTTTTATTGTTGTTTGCTTGCATTTTGATTTCTTTCTAATTTTTTCTCTTTTTTGATCTCATTTTTCTTGTGCAGCATGTTAATTGTGGAACTATGTATAGAAGAATTGCCCATGTTTAACATATATTGAATTACTTGCCATCTAAGGAAGAGAGGGAAAAATTTTTTGCTACACAAGGTTTTTAAAAAGTGAATGTTGAAAATTATCTGCATATATTTTGAAAATAAAAAAGATTTAATAAAAAATAAAGCATTTCAATATACTGTAGCCAATATTTCAACATCCTGATGAGCCTTTCTAAACTAGTTTTCAAGTAACAAGCATATCCACCTATCTGCAGGTCTATACTTGAAGCCTTTCTGCTTGGAAGGATTTTTCCAAGGTATGAACTGTGCTGTTGTCATAGTATAGCAGTAGAATAGGATTCTAGGGGAGGGTTGGACACAAAATAATTTCATGACAACCCAACAGTTTGAAGATTTGGATTTATTAGGTGATATCTATGATTTGCCTAAACAGGATGGTTAACAATCAAAAATAACTTTCAAGAATATTATTCTATAATGAAAAAAAACTTCCAAAGATTGTCTGGTTTTTCCAAGTCTATCCATTCTAATAGTTTTCAGTTTTCTGATACTGTTCAAAGTCCTTCCCTTTTCTCTATCATTTGTAGAATCATAGTCTGCTTGTTCTTCACTAACTATACCACCTAACATACACTTCTAGAAACCTTTAAGATCAATCCAATCAGCTGATTCTGGACAGAAGTTAATTCAGCTTATCTGAGACAAAACAATTTATTAACCAACACTTAACCTTTTATAACCACAATGCTTGATTTAGTTCAGCAAAAAGCATGAATAAGTTATACAGTATCTAATAGGACCTTACTACTTAAATATTGGCTTAAAATCAAATTAATCATTGTATTCAGTCAAGGACCTTACTATCCTGCCAGGTACCAACTTCAGTGTTACCCTGGACTATTTGCTTTTTTCTCACCCCACATATCTCACCAGTAAATTTGCCATTTGTTTCTTGGCATTATCCCTTGCATCCCCTTCTCTCTACTTACATAACCACACCATCTTATTTAAAGCATCTCAATTACCTCTTGCCCAGATTATTACAGAGACTCCCTAATTGGTCTCTATGCCCCAAATCTCACCCTACTCAAGCCTATTCTCCACATAAGCTCCTAAAGTGCAGCTTTGACCATATCATTCTCCTATTCAATAAACTCTGATGACTCCTTAGTGCCTTTAAGGTTTTTAAAGTCCTTCACAACTTGACTCCAACCTACTTTCCCAATTTTGTTTTGTCACATTCTTTCTTTCTTTCTGTAGTATAGCCAGACTGCCCTTCTTGATGGTCCTCACATAACACTCCTGCCTCTATTCCTTTGTACTGATTGTCCCACATCCTGGAATTAATTTTATTCTAATCTCTCTCTTTTTGCCTTAAAAACATAGCTTAAGGTCCACAATCGAGATGAATTATTTTCTGATCCACCTGGATCCTAGTCCACCAGAAAATTACCTTCAATCTTGTAAATATTTATAGATGTGTAAGTAATTACCTCTCCCCCTTCTAGAATGTAACTTCTTTGAGGGCAGAAACTACTTAATTTCTCTCTTTGTGTTTCACAGCATTTAGCACAGGTTTGGCAAATATATATATATATATATATATATATATATATATATATATGTATGTAATATGTATGTAAATATATATATATATATATATATATTTACATACACTTAAGAAATTCCTGTGGATTGATCCATGGAGTCCATTATTTAAAATCATACAACATTAGAAAGAGAATATACGAGTTAAAAAATATAGCATTGGGCTTCGGGATCTGTCTTAGGGATACTAATGCAGTTTCTTTTCTGTCATATTATAATTAGAATTTCACTTAAAAATATTTATGTTCCAATTTGATGCACTTGAAGATTCAAGTAGAGCTTCCACATGGCACCAATTAACCTAGTTGTAAGAAGTAGAGTATTCATTCTGCTTTTTAATTTTCTTAGGATAAGTTTTAGCTAACCCTTTCTATTTCTGGCAAAGAAGAATCCTTGAAAGGATTTCAATTTCTATCATTTTAATTTCTTATTACTATGCAAATCCTAAATTTTCAGAGTATGTGTATGAATGTATATATATCAAAATAATCTACATATATATGCACAAAGCTATGTGGTTTAATAAATATTAATATGTATCATAATATTATGACTTGTGACATCACATGATAATGAAAATTCCCTCTGCAAATAGAACCTGTATGTTGTAAGACTTGATAACATGCAGTTTTTATTTATTTACTTTCTTGGTGATTACAAAAGCAATTATTAACTGGCTGTGTCTAATCAATTGTACAGTATCCTTAAATGTTAAAGTTGTAGTTTATAGCTTCCACTTTCATGAAATATGACCTACAGTACATATGCTTTTCTAGTAATATTTAACATATATTGTGCCTCTGACCCTTTCATTATTCAGAAAACACCAAGATAAAATTAATTATGAATTTGTCTTGCTCCTAAACTATGCAAAAATGCTGAATATTGTTAATTCATGAGATTTTTTTCTGTTTATATATTTTTAATCTTAACAAGAGAAAGAAAGAGAAGTGAACTAAATTATGTAGTTACCATCCTCAGCATATGTTTAAAGCTCTTCAATACACTATCCCAACTCTTCAAAAATTCTCTGTTACATTTTGTTACTACCATTTTTCATTACTAATCATAAGGACTCCCTGTCCTGGGAAATAATAGCTAAAGCAAAACTATATATTTTTTTGGTTTTGTAATGCTACTTGCTGTGGCCCAAATATAGCTTGTGTGATTCTATTTTTATAACTTAATGCTACTCCTCTATTATTTTAAATTATGTACCAAGTTGGTCCCTCTCTTCCTTTGAAACCTGATTAAAATCTCACCTTTTCTTTGAATACTAACCTCACCTAAATTTGATTACTTAGCTGACATTTATCTTCAACATTTATGGCTTACTTCTTTGCAGCTATGTTGGTTTATTTTTGTTTTGTTCTAAGATTCCCAACTCCTTGAGGGTCAAAACTGTTTTTCCCATCTCCTCAAGCTCCTATTACAATGTTTAAAAAAAAACTCTTTGATTTTCTGTATAATTTGTTGGATTGTAAAGTACTGTAAATTAGGGATAATCGTTAGTATTTCTCTTTGATTTCCTATAATACCTCCCCAGGTTAGGTGACCAATCTATTTAATTTGAAATTTCAACATAGAAAAGATCACTTTGAGTCTAGATACAGAAGGAGTAGGACAACAAAATGAAAAAGGCCTAAAGCTCTGAGCTATCTTCCAAAAAATACTATGGCTTCCTCCCCCGCAGAAAAAGCATCTTATGATATCTGCAGGTCTGTAGAGGACTAGCTGATGACAATAGCTAGACAACAGTAGAGAACTAGCACTTTATCATTACTAGAATTAGCAGTCTTGTAAAGTCATAATAAGAGGCAACTTTGGAAAGAGAGAAGTGGTTCAGTTGGCATGCAATTTTGGAAGTAGGAAATATCCAAACTATTTATATTCCCTTTTCCATGAGTGATGAGGAAGATTGTGCTCTGATACAGAAGTACAGGGAAGAGGCATGTGGAATTTTCCCTGTTATTTATTTTGCTATTCTGTTTTATACAATGCATTTACTCTGTGTTCATATGTCCTCTACTTTGCTCTGGTTTAAAAATAGGAAAGATACAACAGATGGGGTCGCATGAGAAATGGTTTTTAATAAATACCTCAGTGTAGTTTTAGGGGTGCTAGGCAAGATCAATACAATACTTTATGCAAAGAAAGGGGAACAATGACAAATAAACCAAAGGGAATGGGTATTTCAAAGACAATATATTCTTGGTTTAAGGATGCATGATTCCAATGACTCAATCTTGTAACATTTCAAAATAAATAATGACACTACATTGTGAATTTTCAATATGGGGGAACTTACAAAGCATCATTTTTTCCCTATGATTAATCTAAACCCTCATGATTTCCTATTTCCTCCTGAGAATAAACAGCATCATCTTCAGACTCTCCAAGAAAGTGTTATTTTAGTCTTGGCTCTGTCATAGCAAGTAGATAAATTATCAATATATTTGGAGTTCAGTTTATTCCTATACAATAGGCTTAAATAAGTGATCTTTAAAGTTCTTTTTCTCTCTAAGATTTTTGGTTTCTTGGGTTTTGACCTACTTTCTTGACTTAATATTATAAATAGCAATTATAAATAAAAGATATAAATTTAAATTTACAAATTAATTTTAATAAAAGGAACTAATGCTATTATTTATGGGATTATATTTGGTAAGGAATATTGTGTGATATTAATGTATCTACAGATATACTATTTTTGGATAAGAATCTTTAATACTATTTTGCTCTATTTAGTCAATGCTTTTTTAAAAATTATACACACTTTAGTAGTTTTAGAGACCTTTGATTTAATTTATATTATGTCCACTTTTACAGACCGTACTCTATCTATGATTTCACTTAGGTAATTAATCTTTATAATTCATCCATAGACTGAATAAGTGATTTCTATAAAGATTTCTATACTGAGGTTCCTCTGGATCTTTTCTACTTTCTGAAGTTTCCAATGGGACACCTAACCTGATTTTCTATCACATCTCTTTTATTTTTCAAAATACATACAAAGATAATTTTCAACATATCATATATCTCTTTTGTAGCACTTGACTGGTCTACTTCCTTTTCCTTAAATCACTTCTTAGTCATCAGTCATATTTGCAAATATGCTAGACCTTATTTTATTTCTCCTTTATTGTTTGGATTGCCCATCACTTTAATTTCTCAGATATTGTGGTATTCAGACACTTACAAATATAAAGAATTGCTGAAAGAATATTTGTGTAAGAAAAATAGGGATCTGAATTGGGGAAAAGTTCAAAATTATTAAAATACTGTATAATTTTCCCAACTAAAATCCCTCCTGTCTTTCTCCTTTTTATTTCTGGGTCCAAGTTGCTGTTCATCTGCAGTGCCTTTACAAGAGATATATTCCTGATGTGGTAAATAAATAGATTGACCATCCAACTTCCTGTCATAATTTAAGGAAACTAGCTGGCACAGCAGAGATTAAGGTTGGGACTGAAACTGGAAGACTTGAGTTCAAATCTAGCCTTAAAAATTTAGTAGCTATGGAATCTTGGATAAACCTCTCTCTGCCTCAGTTTTCTCTCCTTACCTTCCAGGGTAATTGTGAGGATATAATGAGATAATATTTATAAAGTTCTTTGAAAACATTAAAAGTCTATATAAATATTAGCTATTGTTATTTTTAATCTAAAATAAGCAATTTATTCCTTTTAAATTTTTTTTGGATTGTTAAATTCATCTCATTTAAACAATTGTGGGTCTTATTGAGGAGAATCTGTAATATTCTGAAGCTTAATAAAACCAATATAACATCATCAATAAACAGAAGTATTTAAAGGACTTTAGGAAATCCCTTTTCCATTTGGACTCTAGACTTTGTGTGGGAAATCCTCTATGATAGCAACAATTATTTTTGGTACATATAAGCTCTCGTCCTGTTTGTTTATTAATATAATAAGAGGTTTATTGAGCATAGTTATTTCTTGTTTACCTTTTCAGTGAATCTTGTATGATCTTAAAACATACATGTGAGGATCCTTGATAGAGGAGGAGATCTATCTTTTAGGACTTTATTTTTTTTTTTTTTCTACCAAGACATTTTTCTTTTTTTTTTCCTGTTTTTAAACTTTATTATTAACTTAAAATATAAACAAATGAAGAGTTTTTCTAATAAAAAGAATAGAAAAAGAGGACTGCATAATAAGCCATGAATATCCACTAGGTACAGTTTAATGGGTTTGGGGTTTTTTCTTATATTTCAAATTATTCACCGTAATTCCCACAACACTCTGTTTTGTTCCATTCTGATCTTTCCTCTAATGTCTTCTATATTTTTTTTTCAAATTTTATTTACTTTTTGGTTACATTTTGAGTTCTAAGTTCTCTTTTTCCTTTCTTTCTAATGCTTTATAAGAGAATGCCAATATTTTATATAAATATATGTATATGACTGTATGATATATACTTCCATATGTCAGTTCTTTCTGTGGATGTGGAAAGCATTTTTCTTCATAAGTCCTTTGTAGTTGATTTTAATTATCATATTACTCAAAATAGCTTAGTGATTCACATGTTACTCTTTGAATAATATTGCTATTACTCTGTACAATGGTCCTTTGGTTTTGTTCATTTCACTATGAATTATTTCATGCAATCTTTCCATATTTTTCTAAAACTAACCTGCCTATCATTTTTTATTCCACAATGGTGGTTAGGCACAATCATATACACACCTTTTTTGTTAATTCCCCAATTCATGGGTACCCCTTTACTTTCCAGTTCTTCATTACCACAAAGAAAGCTGCTTATATTTTAGAACATATAGGTTCTTTTTCTTTTCCCCGATTGCCTCAGGAAACAGAACTCAATAGTCCAAATGGAAAAGGGATTTCCTAAACTTCTCTAAATACTTCTGTTTATTGATGATGTTATATTGATTTTATTAAGCTTTAGAATATTATAGAGTCTTCTCAACAACACCCACATTACTAGGTCAAAACATTTTATAATTCCATGGACATAAGTCCAAATTGCTCTCCAAAATGGTTAGATTGGTTCACAATTCCAACAATATAGCAGTATCTTGTTTTTTTTTTTTTCCCGCATCCCCTCTAACATTTGTTATTTTGGTGTGACATGTTTATCTGAGTTGTTTAAATGGTTTAGAGCATTTTTATACAACTCCATGCATCTTTGATTTCTTCTTTTAAAAATTTATGTCTGGAATTTATTAATTGAACAATGAATGATATTCTTATAAATTTAATAATTTTCTCAACATATTTGAGCTATAAGACCTTTATCCAAGAAACTGTCTATGAAAAAATGTCCCAATTTTATGCTTTCCTTCTTGGCTATGTTGGTTGTATTTGTACAAAACTTTTTTTTTTTTTTTAAATTTAATGAAATCACTGTTATTCATTTTATATCCCACAATGCTATCTTTTATTTATTCACAAATTCATTTGCCCATAAATCTGACAGGACATACTGCATAATTTTCTTTTTTTTTAATTATAGCTTTTTATTTACAAGATACGCGCATGGGTAATTTTTCAGCATTGACAATTCTGTTCCAACTTTTCCCCTTCTTCCCCTCACCCCGTCCCCTAGATGGAAGGTAAACCAATACATGTTAAATATGTTAAAGTATATGTTAAATGCAATAGATATATAATATCCATACAGTTATTTTGCTGTACAAGAAAAATCTGACTTAGAAATAAGGTAAAATTAAGCTGAGAAGGAAATCAAAAATGCAGGTGGACAAAAACAGAGAGGGTAGAAATGCTATGTTGTGGTTCATACTCATTTCCCATAGTTTTTTCACTGGGTGTAGCTGGTTCTCTTCATTATTGAACAAATGGAACTGATTTGGTTCATCTCATTGTTGAAGAGAGCCATGTCCATCAGAATTGACCATTATATAGTATTGTGGTTGAAGTATATAATGATCTCCTGGTCCTGCTCATTTCACTCAGCATCAGTTCATGTAAGTCTCTCCAGGCCTTCCTGAAATCATCCCTGCATATTTTTCTAACATATTTATGATACCTCCCTTCATGTCTAAGTAATACATTCATTTTGACTTTATCTTTGTGAGTGGTATAAGACAATAATCTATAACTAGTTTATGCTGGGCCACTTTCTATTTCCTAACATTTTTTAGCAAAGATTTTTGAGTCCATCAAACATGAGGATTATAGTAACCTACTATACTACTACTATAATCATTTATTACTGATTATTGTGTATCTACTCTATTCCATTGACATAACATTCTATTTTTTTAGCCAGTATCAGATTTGATAATTGTCACCTTACATACAGTTTAAGATCTGGTACTGCTAGAACCCCTTTACCATTTTTTACATAATTTCCTTGATATTCTTGACCTTTGTTTTTCCAAATAAATTTTGCTATTATTTTTTTCTAGCTCATTTTCTAAAATAACACTTTGGTAGCTTTATTAGGATAACACTGAATAAGTGGATGAATTTAGGAAGAAATGTCATTTTTATTATATTGACTTGGCCCAACCAATTATTGCTCCAATTATTTAATCTGACTTTATTTATATAAATTTATATTTATGTTATATATAATGTATATATTGTTATATTTTATATAAATTATAAAAAGTGGTTTATAATTATATTCATATAGTTACTGGATTTGTCTTGGCAAGTATATTCTCAGGTATTTTATACTGTCTGCATTTATTTAAAATTAAATATCTCTTATTATTTCTTCCTGTAGGACTTTTTAATTGATATATATAGAAATGCTGAAGATATATATATATATATATATATGTACATATATATATATATATAGCTTATTTTATATCCTCCTACTTTGCTAAAATTATTAAATGTTTATTTTTAGTTAAGTCTCTAGGGTTTTTCAAATATATAATCTATCATCTGAAAAAAAGAAGTTTGCCAATCTGATTCCTTCAGTTTCATTTTCTTCTATTACTGTTATTGCCTGCATTTCTAGTACAATATTGAATGATATTGGTGATAATGGGCATCCTTATTTCACTCTTGATCTTATTGGGAAGGATTCTCATTTACCACTATTACAGATAATGCTTCTGACTTTTCCTCCTTAATAATATGTACAATAGAATTTTTATTTTTCATCTATTTCCATTAATTGTGTTTAGATGTGGCCTAAAAGAAAAAAAAAAGTTTATCTAAACCCTTTGCATGTTTGCATCAAAATCAGTTTTGATTTTCATATAGGTCATTTTCATAAAGAATATGAAAATATAGGCATAATGATCAGTAATTGCTGATATACCTTCAATTGCCTTCTTTTTTTTAATTCTCTTCAGACAAAAAACAATGTCTCACTACAATAAAAAATTTATCAATTTCCAGGAAGAATTTCTTGTGTGTCTGTGTCTGTGTGTGTGCATGTGTGTGTATGAGTTATCTGATTCAACAGCTTTTCTGATTTGTATATACTTTTGTGCTATTTCTACTTTCTTCATACTGTAGATCAAAAATTGGACCTTTACAATTCAGAAATGCTTGTTCAGTGTCATCAATCATAAGAATAAATCATAGAATTGCTTGTAAAGCTGTTTTACTTTGTGTCTTTTTGTTTTTCTCGTACCAATATCATCTGTAAATACTCTTGGAATAATTGGGCTTAACTGGATTTCACACAAAATTTTCTGCATTTTGTATTTTATTTTGTTGTTTTATAAAGCAATGTGAGTCAGTCTTACTTGTCATTATATTATATAGATAAAGGACATTATATTCTAAATCATTGTTTCCTTTGACTGTTATGTCTTTTTGAAAGGCAAAGAAATCAAATGTTTGCTGGCTCAGGTGGTTTGTGAGCTCCCTTTGGCCTTCCTTCATATTATTGTGATTACTTTATATCAGCTAAATTTCTATAAGAAATGTTTTTTTCCTTTTATCCATTTCTTTTTTGTTTTTTTGCATCAAAATCTTATTTGAATATTTTAATGCTGTAGCTGTTGCAATTACCGGAAGTGTCTTCCCATCTTTTTTCTTTTAATTTATTTTTGCATCATTTGTTTCTAGTATAGTACATTGAACACACACACACAAAAAAGTGCTTCACAGATGTTTGTTAAATTAAACTGAACTGACAGAACTGAACTGAATTTTGGTACAGAAGTTGCTGAAATAAGGTTCATCTAAATATCAGACAATGCTTAACCTCAGTGATTTTCTTGCTTATCTCCTTTTATAAAGAGGGGTTAAGGATCTGGGATGAGTAACCAGATGAACCTGTACAATGTAAATAGATAGGATATGGAATATGGGCTAGGTCTGCTGACTGAGATATTGCCCATGAAACCAGTCCTGGTACTATGTATTATATAATGAGGTAAGAGATAATCATGGTGATTTATCTTCTTTTTTTTCTTTCCTTTTCCCTTGCTCACTATTTCTCATGCTACTCCTGACAAAAATGGCATTATGGAAATATAAAAACTGGGTCCAGAGTATACAGATAAGGGGTCTGTTGTCATTAAGGGAAGATAATTGAGAATAGGGAAGTTCAAAGAGACAGTTGAGAAAGAATTCCCAGAACTACCTAATGCATATTATTCCTGGATGGCCATTCAGATTTAAATATAAGTCAGAGACAACTTATATATATATATATACATATGGACATACATATTCACACGTGTGACATTATACATAATCAGTAATTACTTTTTTGAAATTATTTTCCTTTTTGAAATAATTTATAAGGAAATAAATTCTTTGTAATATGGTATGAAATCAAATAAACATAAAAAAATGAAACATACTTGTACCCACAAAACCATAATTTTAAAAAAAAATTGGCTTTGGAGTTTGAGGACATGGGTTCAAACCCCAGTCTAGAATCTTATATTCTTTGTGATTTAGGGAAAATTATTTTACCTTCCTTGGCCTCAGTTTCCTCATTTCTATATGAGGGAGTTGGGTCTTTTCAAGCTCTATATTCCTACAAAACATACAATCTATTATATTTCTAGGGATGATCTGCAAAATCAGTAAAAGGAAATATTGACTTATTTATTATAAGACTAATCACCAATAAGGCCAAAAACAAAAACAAAAAATAGATTATAATTAAATTTAATTATGCTTTCTGAAAAATTGCTTTTCTTCAAATAGATGATAAAAATCATTTCAGGTTATAGAACAAACCTATTAAATCTATTAATGAGATTTAATTTTTTTTCAATTTTACGGTATTACAAAAAAAAATTACTTATCAACTGTATGGGAAATGTTTACTATCTGTTCTTACCAGGGATGTTATATTCAATTCTTTTATAATTATCAAACTACTTGCAAATGCTATGGTTTCATTTTTATGAATGTTTTTCTTCTGAGAAGAATGTGGCTATGATGCAAATATTTCAAGGTCAAACATGTTTTTTATTTATTCATGTTGTTTCTTAGCATTATATTGTATACCTTCATCATGGAAAGACAGTCACCAAATACTAAAAATTTTTCTCTCAATATCCTGTAAGTTTTTACCCAATATTAAATATCAACACACAATAACTATTTAATACTCCAAAATTATGGCTTGGGGATCTAAAATCATCACAAAATTATCAAATATTGAATCTTCATCAATCAACATGTGCTCATTAAGCTCTTTGTATGTGTGTCAGATACTGTGCTTCATTTTCCAGGAGGAAAAATAGAAAACTAAATATTGAAATTAGGTTAATGTCAATGAGTATTGTACAGCCTTTACTATCTGAAAAAATAATACCTGAAATGCCTTCTATTTAGAACTTTAGCACTCTCTTTCAGTCTAGAGAGCACTAATAATTATGAAGCTGTTTTCTTAAAATTTCCTGCCTTCAAACGTATGGGAAGACCAAATCCACAAAATAATGAACAGAATCACACATACTGAGAATTTAGTCTTTTAATTGCTCCCTTGCATCAATTCTTTCTCTATCCTAGTATATTCTCTACTAAGCAATCAAAGTGATATTCCTGCAACATAGATCTGACCATGTCATTCTCCCTATTTAATGAACCCCAATGGCTCTCTATTACCTCAAAAATCAAAGATAAAATATTCTATTTCACTTTTAAAATTCTTTATAACTATATTACCTGTCCCTTCCAGGTAGTCAATGATCCATGGACAGAGTTCCCTTTGCATCTTTTTGCTATCTATTGTGGATAACTAAGAAAACTAAAGTAATCCCATTTGCCTATAGTTCTCCAATTTTGTTTCTTGACTCTTTTTGTATTGCAACCCTCACCCTATCCTGGATTTTTCTTTCTGCTGAAATAGCAAGGGCAGTACTAGCTATTAGGGAGGAATTAGAAAGTGGTAGCTGACTTGAAATCTTTCTTGTTGCTAGCACAAGCATGGGCTCTTTTCTTTCTATATGTAGCCCATACCCAAATCTCTTCCTGACTAAATTGAAATTTATTTAAGCTTTGTCCTTTTGTTCCTTATGAAAGTCTTTGGCTCTGTGGGTGGGGGTCCCTGTCAAATTCAATAAATTTTCAGTAATTGTAAGTAGCAATGTAACCAAAATGACTTTTTTTTTTTGGTAAAGTCTTCCATCTTATCCCTGGTACATTGTCCCCATAACTGGAATGCTTTTTCCTCACCTGCTCCAAAGGCTACTTACCTTTTACACTGTATCTATCTTGTACATAGTATAGTTGCTTGGATATTTTATTTCTCATTAGAATGTAATCTCCATCAGGACAGGCACTAGATATGTCTTACTTTGTATCTTTACCACTTACCACAGTGCCTGGCATGTGAAGTAATCACCTAATAAATGCTTGCTTGTTTTCTTGCTTGATTAAAGTGATGACAATTATGTATTATTCTCAGATTGAAATCCAGGGCTAATCTGCTACTGCCTAATAGTAAATCTCCCTGTCCCCCCTCCCCCAAACATAGAAACATTCAAACTATTAATATATGCTTGACAAAAAACTGTTGTTGTTGGGTTTTTTGTTTTTTTTTGTTTTTTGCCTTACCACAGATCATTGCGGAAAAACAGAAAATTCCTTTAATGTCCTATTTATATCTATGCAAATGAGATTCTTGATAAGATGTTGGTGAAAGCATAACATTAGTGTGTTAATGGTTATTAAAAGGCAACATTTGTGCTTGCCAAATCCCTAAGCATCAAAAATCTTATTTGCTAACATCTTGGGTATTTTTTAAGATTTTAAATTTCTATGTGAGTAAATATTATTAGAATCAGTATTTATAAATGTCTTAATTCCTTTATAAAACTAATAATCACAGGTGTTTGTGGAGTCTTTCTTTACTTTTTAAAAAGGAAACCCTTTACTTATAACCCTGCAAAGTAAAAAGTATTTTTTTGTTAGTCTGGTCATTCTTTTTTCAATTGTTCTTGCTGGAACTTTAGGATGATAGCTCTAAAGATCTATGAGGTCAGGAGAAAAGCGTCACATTTTTGCAGCTACCTATATAATTATGGGAAAGATATCAACATTCTCAAATATGCAGATAATACTACTCTGATGACAGAAAGTGAAGAATTAAAAGCCTCTTGATGAAGGGGAAAGAGGAAAGTATAAAAGCCAAATTGAAGCTTAACATTAAAAAAAAAAAAAATTACTAAGATTATGGCAATTGGCCCCATCACTTCCTGACAATAGAGGGAGAAAAATGGAAGCAGTGTCATATTTTACATTCTTGGGGTCAAAGATCACTGCAAACAACAACTGCAGTCATGAAATTAAAAGATACTTGCTTTTTGGAAGGAAAGCTAGAGCAAATTGGGAAAGCAGGCTAAAAAGCAGATATATCCCTTGGGGAAAAAAAAGTACCATATAATCAAAGATATGGTTTTTCCAGAATCAGTGTTTTTGGCTATGAATCACAAACTGAATGCTTTTGAATTGTAGTGCTAGAAAAGAGTTTTGAGAGTCCCTACGACCCCAAGGAGATCAAATCAGTCAATATTTAAAGAAGGCTATTTACTGAGAGATCAAATACTAAAATTGTGGTTTAAATAATTTGGTCACATTATGAGAAGACAGGACTCATTGGAAAAAATCTTGATATTGGATAAGATTGAAGGCAACAGAAGAAAGGAACAGCAAAGGATAAAATGGATAATGTCATGAAAACAATAAACATAAACTTGGACAGATTTTGAGAAATAGTGGAAGGCAGAAAGACTCGCCATGCTATTCTCCTTGAGGTAATAACTAAATGTCTGAGCAACAACAACAAAATCTAATTGTTATTACAGAATTATGTTAGATATGTGTGGCATGGCAACCTCTAACTCAAAATGACTACTCAGAGATTTCTCAAAGTGAAAAACAGAAGCTTTATTAGAATCTTATGGGAAGTGGGTAGTCCACTCACTAGAGTCTCAGAGAGAGGAGGGCTGATTTTACAAAGGACAAGAGATGATTTAAATAGTCAAAAAATACAGGAATTGTGACCCCCTTATCTGGTTAATTTTCACTGCCTGCTTAGATGGAAGTAGCAAAGGTTTGCTAAATTCTAGTGAAGTCAGTATAGTCAACTTATTGCAGGTGTGTTTGCCTAAGTTTATGATGGTCAGTTTGTTATGTTTGCAGTGCTTGCAGGTGTGTTTGAGCCGGTATGAACATTCTATTGTAAGGTTTGTACAAAGAATTTCATTTTCCCCAAACCCATCAGACTTTCATAAACTAAAATTTAGATTATAGGTTCGATCTATCTTAATTAATGACTTTATGAGAAACCACAGAATCACTCACAATAAAAATATTTATTTAGAGGTAACTAATTGATTAAACCAGAGGGATTAAAAGGTTTCTAGAATAACCAAGGAAACTTAAGTTTACCTCGACTTCCTCAATCAACAAATAGAGATAGCTAGTTTGGAGACTTCTTGAATTTCTCCAGGCCATTAAATAATTAGGTTCTTCTATAAGCAGTTAAGTAAAGGTCAAGGGGGGGTTATCTCAGGTATTTCTGCTAGAAGAGCAAGTCTTTGCTCTTCTTCCCAGAACCTTAAAGATTAATAGACGTTGGTGCTGAGTCTTGAATTGCCCAAAGTTATTATTCTGAGGAGTCCTCCGTTATCTTTTTGCTCAGATAAGTATTTCTAAGATGTGTGTGTGTGTGTGTGTGTGTGGTGATAAAGACCACTAAATTTGCTAAACAAGACCTTTATTTCAATTCTTGCTCTTGCTTAGTTAATACCTATGTTATCTAGGACAAATCTTGAGCCTCTATTTCTCTATCTCTAAAATGAGAGGATAACATCAGGAGATTTTTAAGATAGATTCCAGCTCTATACCTATGATCTTATGATTTGTGATATCAATGGCCTAGGGGATTTCTAGTGAGGAAACTTCATTTACCAGTGCTGTAGCTCAGTCATCTCAGTTAAGTCCAATTGGGTGACTCCATTTGAGGTTTTCTAGACAAAGACATTACTTTGTAAGCATTTCCTTTTTCAACTACCTATATAATTAGAGAGAGATGTCAACAATCTCAAATATGCAGATAATAGCACTACGATGACAGAAAGTGAAAAAGAAGTAAGGAGCCTATAGATAAGGGTGAAAGAGGAGAGTACAAAAGCTGAATTGAAGCTTAACAGGACTCAGGCTCTATCAGCAGTCCTCATCTACCAGTTCCCAAGAGTAACTAATCTACAATTTAGTTTTAGTTGCCTGGGCCTCTAAAAAGATTAGTGAACTTCCTAGGGCACAAAGGTGGGTCAGTCAACCTATAAACAGTTATTAAACTAGTGCTCTGGGCATCGGGCTAAGTGCTGGGAATATAAAGAAATATTTAAAAAAAGACAATGCTAGATCTCAAGAATCTCACAGTATAAAGGTCTTGAACTAGGTCTTTCTAACTCTGAGATCAGCTCTTATCATAAATGCATATATTTATATTATTCTTTACCTCAGTGAAGGAATGGGATTATTAGTTCAAGTCAGAAAGACAGGAGATCAAGTCTTATCTCTGGCCCTACTTAGCTGCTTTGCCCTGTACAAGCTCCTTGATTACCAGTGCCTCTGACAATTCCCTAAATCAGACAGGTGGTGTTTTTGATAGATGCCATTCTCACTTGGAGACCCTTTTCTCCTTTCTCTCATCATCTTCCCCATATTTCAGATATTTAACTCAAATCATTGTGTTTTATTGAGGTTCCCAGGAGCCATGATTTCTATTTCTTTTATGTTCTCCTTGTGTTTTGCAGATTAGATTTCAAAATCTTGTTTTGCCTTTGTGTCTTTTCTGTTTTCCTGCCCCAGTCACTGCCGCCTCTCTATAACAGGGACTAGAACAAAGTTGGCAGAGGAATCACATAAAGGGCCCTTAGGCTTTGTTCTATAAAAATTTAGGTACAATAGTCTTATGAAAACTCATTCAGAAAACCCATTCCTTCGGGCAGTTAACTTCTATTGAAATTTCCAGTGAGTTATAAAAGCCACAGCTTTGCTATTGTTTTTTTGGCCCAGAAAAGCTTTGGGAAAAGGGATAGGGGTCTGAGAGCAGAGACTTCTCTAGCCCCCTGCTAAGCCATTTTCCGAGAAAACTAATTCTCTAAGAAACCTCACTACCCTGGGGTGCATGTATTTGCAAACTTGCTAACTACTATTTGGCTTGCTGGCCTCCAGAGAAAAGGGATAAATTCCTTTCATAAAGCAACTGTTTTTGAAATGCTTGGAGAGTAGGAAAGAGAGGGACTAGAATGATTTTTTTTCCCTTTTGTTCCAGGGTTACTTATAAATTATCGGCTTTGTGCCATTGTGCCTTACTTATATCAAAAATAAAGTTAAGATGAAATGAAATTGAAATTTAATTTTTATTTTTATTCTCAAAGGGAAGATGATGTAGCAAAACATCACAGTACAATTTTACAACAGAGATCATTCCCAAGAGGGGAAATGAGTTTAGAAATTGTGTAGTAGAAAGGACATTGGATTTGGAGTCAGAGGACCTGGGTTCAACTCATATCTTTGTCATATTTTGTTAAGGGCAGGAACTGAAGGCTCAGTATAATTGATTTAATCCTACAACAAAGTATTAATGCAGTGGAATTGATAAGACAATGGTTATCTAGTTTAACATGTGAGTTCTCTAGTTGAGTATGATTGATTTAATCTTACAACAAATAATGGTTCCCTCATGATATAATGATTGGTTTATACCCATTATACTCTAATAATGTAATTGTAATAGAGTATATAAACTGGGGACAAACTCAGCCAGAAACAGAAGACTTGACCAGCCTCCTAGTGGCTCTCCTGCCTCCTGTACTTCTCTACTGAAACTAAGGCCCATACTGAAAGACCTCCAGAAAGCTAGTCCGGCCTCAGGCAAAAGAGACAGACTGTGAAGGAGATAATAAAGACTTTGGACTTTATCCCTAACTATTCTGGTGGTGATTATTCTGCTGAAACTAAGGCTGGTCCCGAGACAAGTAGAACATTACAATATTTTCTTTTATCTTTTGGAAGTCTGTTAAACATTTATTAGTCTTCAGCTATGTTTGAAGCATTATGGTGAGAGTTGGGAATATCAAAAAAGGCAAATAAAACATTCCCAACACTCAAAGAGTTCATATTTTAATAGGAAATAATATTTATATAATTATACACATACATGATGAATAAAGACTAGATAAATGACTCCTGTGGCTGTGGGATGGGAAAGTTGGGGAAGCCAAGAAGGAGAGGTGAAGAGCTATGGCATGAATAGAGAGATGGCTGGTGTAAAGGGAAGGAGATGGGAGATGGAGTATCTTGTATTAAGAATTTCAAAGGTGCAAGAAGTTTGAGAAGCTAGGAAGAGGGCAGATTATGAAGAACTTTACATATCAAACTGAAATTTTATGTTCTTTCTGGAGGTAATAGAGAACTATTGGGACTCATTAAAAAGAGGAAGAGGTTATGATACAATCAGACCTGCTATTTAGAAAATCACCTTGGAAGCTGGATAAATTGGAATGGGCAGACATTTGAGGTAGGAAGACCAGTTATAAGGCTATTAATAGTCTATTTAAATGGCCTGAACTAAGATTTTTGCTTTGAAAATGGAGAAAAGATATGTTGTGTGTGTGTGTGTGTGTGTGTGTGTATATATATATATATATATATATAATAAAGGTGGAAACCACAATATTTGGCAACAAACTGGACATGTAGATTTGAACAAGAATGAATAGTTGAGACTAATACAGAGATTGTAAAATTGAATGATGAGGTGAATAGTGATACCCTCAAAAATGATGAAAAAACCCTAGGAATTGGGGAGAAAGATAAAGCGATCTCTTTTGGAATTTGAGTCTGATACATGAAAACTGTGTAGCTCAAAATAGAGCTGAACTTATAGATCTGTAAATCATCTGAATAGAGATTATAATTGAACCCTTGGAAAGTGGTGATATAGGTAGATAAATAAATTTATATAATCAACTGAGAGTAAACATCAGGGATTATTTTTTTTAACCCTTTTCATACATACAGGATACCTTTGGCAGTTTGATAAAGATGATACACACCTCAATAAAGGCATAAAATAAAATGCACATAATGTAACGCTGGAGAAACTGAGGCAAAATAAAGATTAGAGAGTTTTTAATATTTTATTTGAAAGAAGAGATTATGCTTGGGGCATGATGCCCCCAGAGCTGATGTCCAAAGCATCCAGCAGCTAATGTGTGCTTCCCATGAAGTATATATACACATGGCTGCATGCTACCAGGGGTAGACTGAAGCAGGGGCAGAGTCAAAGCACTGAGAGTGGGACTATCAATCTGGTTCTGACAGGGTGGGGGGAGGCACCAGACATTCTGATAAATTGGGATCAAGAACAATGACAAAATGAGAGGTGGCACTGGACATTCTGATAGGTAGGGAAGGACTGGGGTCATAATGTCTAAGCAGAAGGTTTTTCTCCTTATCTGGATCATGATGATTAGGAGGGAGATACTGCAACCAAGGAGAACAATTGAGGGAAATTGAGGTAGAACAATTAGGGAAACTGAAGTAGGGTAATCAAAGGAAAATGTGGTACAATGATTCTAAAGAAAACCAATTATATTGAAATATAATTATCCATATATATATATATACATATATATATATATATATATGTATGTATGTATGTATACACACACACACACACACACACACACATACATATATGTGTTTGCAGTGGGGAGGTAGGGAGAGTTTAAAAAGGTCATGGACTCCAAGTTAAAAATTTCTAATATAGAATAAAAGGACCCAAAATAGAATCTTGGGAAGCCCAATGATAAGGGGATATTATGGAGATAAGGAACCAGCAAAGAAGGAAAAGTGAAATAGAAAAACCAAGAAAGAACAATGTCATCAAAACTCAGAGAAGAGAAATAATCAACAGTATCAAAGGGACACAGAGAGATTATTTTTAAGAGGTTGAACATTGAGAAAAGGACATTAGATTTGGCAATTAAGAGGTCACTGGTAGCAAGTCACTTAGTTCCTTTGGCCTCAGTTTTCTTTTCTGTAAAATAAGAGAATTAGACTAGATGACCCAGAAATAAATCATGTCTTAAATCCCTTCAGATTCTAAAGCTCTGAAAGACCTCTATTCTTATCTTAAATCTATGGGACTTTAAAAGTAAATCCTAATCAAAAAACCATTGCCTATTTTCTATTAAAAATTTAATATTTCAAATGACAATCTTAATGCCAATGCTACATGACCAGATGGCAGATGAGATGTAGAAATCTTATTGGCCTTATGTACAAAGTTCCATCTTCGACACCCTTTTTTACATTAAAAAATACTTATAATTTTCTTTGCCACACTAAGCAATTTATTAGGCAGCATGTTTGATGACAGTAATTAAACTGCCATCTTTCCTTGAATGTTCACATCTCTTGTGGATATGACATAAACTTCAAACAAAACTACTAAATGAAAAGACTTTGAAGAAGCCAATTTCACAAATTTTCTCTGAAACTCATTTTTCCTCTCCCCAGCTGTCAAAATGTTACACTGGCATGCTTTGTGAGGCCTCTAATTCCATGTGGGAAATAGGCAAATATTAGAAGGGGAGGGGAAATATCCTCAATCTTTTGAATTGAAATTTTACATTAGAAAAATTCTTAGTGACAGCAATAATCATGAGGAACTTAAACTTGAAAAAAAAAATTAAGCTGTCCCTTCTGATGATCTAATAGTCTAATTGTATCTACAAAATGCAGAAACTTCCATGGGAAACATAGTGAAACTTTCTCTAGAATATACATATGTAGTTTATTTATGGTGTGGCAAGTTTCCATTCTTTATCTAGGTAGATATTAGACTATTGTATAGATACAAACTTTCTTTGTAAATCCAAATATCCAAGGCTTTTTTTTTCCTCCTTGTAAACGATTTCTCTGATCCCTAACAGGAGGATCTTTTTTGAAGTGGAATTGGGAAGTAGTAGAGATTATTATGGGCATTTGGTATTGTAGATTTAGATACATAAATTAGTCCAACATTTTCATTTTGTAGATGAAGAAATTGAGGTTCAGAGAGATTAAGTGATTTACCCAAAGTCACATGGATAACATGGCAAAACTGAGATTTAAACAAGCAGATTTGACCACACCAAGTTAACCAAGTTAAAAACTCTTTCAATTGATTTGATTTGTTTCAAATAGTCCAGATTTGCTTCACTAATGTCATAGCAGCAATGAGTTTTACATTAAATATTTTAGAATCTTAGATTATAAAGAACATGGCAGACTTTTCAGTATATGCTATCTGGATTCAACATTTATTAAATAAATGTCCATTCAGAAAAGAAGGAATGGATAAGAAAAAAATAAAGGTACTATGTCAGTTTTAATCTTGTTGAGATCTTTTCTTTTTCCCCCATTTTTAAATTAATACTTTAAAAGTAAAAATACTTTTCAGTTAACTCCCTCCCTTCCAAATCAAGTCTCCCTCTTAACAAAATGAAACTGTTAAACATATACCAACAAGTTTGAAAATATATACTACATTTTGCACCAAAAGTTTCTTGCTTTCTATCAAAGGAAGAGATATTATGTTACAATCTTGGCTTTTTAGAACTGAAATTATCCATTACAATTAATCTCAACTCATTAGATGTATTCTTCTTTTGTTTCTACTTTATTCTCCAATATTTCTTATAATCATAATATTTCTTTGACATCCTCAAAGCCATTTTTTACAATGATAGTTGATTTTATATATATTCATAATTTGTTCAGTTATTCCCAATCAACAATCACTCCTTTACCTCACCCCCAATTTATTATATGAGGCCTTTTTTTTCTGTTATTCACTTCTTTGAGCATATTTTAGTGATTTAGATTTCTCCCAATCAGTCCAGTTCCAACCATTCAAATTATCTCTGACTCTCTGTTTTCCTTTAAATATCTAAATTTAATTTTAAAAATCATTTCAACAAATAGAAATATTAAATTTCTATTAAACATAAGGCAGGGTGATAGAAATTGTCCCAAGGAGCTTACATTCAAGCAACAGAGGTGAGATATGAACATACAACTAAATATGATACAGAAAGCACAGAAAGGTTTGGGAGAACTACTATAAGAAATCTGAAGGGGACGTAATCATTTTTTTTCTTTTCAATTGGGAAGAATATGGAAGATTTCAGGAATGATATTAAAGATGAAGTGAGCCTTAACATAAAAGAAATACCCTAACAGGCTAAGATGAGACATGTGTTCCACAAGAGCTGAAGCAAAGAAAGCAGAAGGTAGATCCAAAGAGTAAAACAGCTCACTTTAAATAATATGATGTAGAAAGGAAATAATATAAAATAAGACTGGAAAGGTAGGTTGGTGCCATATTGTAGAAAGTCTTGAAAGCTTGGACATGCTTAAATATTAATATTAAAAACCTCCAAAAATTTCTTAATAAAGGAATGATGTGACAAGATTTGTACATTATGGTTATTTGGGCAATATTGTAGAAAATAGATAGAAGAAGCAATAGTGTATGATTAGGAAGGCCAGATAACAAGATATTATTACTCTACTCCAGGAAAAATGTAAGGAACATATGAACTAATAAGGGTTTCAGTGGAAGTGGGAAGGATAAGATGGATACAAAAGAAAACAGATATGAGATAATTAACGGACTATAGAATTAACAGACTAATCTATAGTAACTGATTTGGACATGAAGAGCAATTGAATGGGGGAGGAGGGACACAGTGCTGATGTAAACAGAAATAAAAAAGAAAATTGCATGGAAGCATAGACTTTAGAGTTAAGGTGACAAGGCATTTTCAGACATAGGAGACATTCAACAATAGACAAATTTTTGAATCTTTTAGAATATTTTAGAAAAGTGTTAGAGGATAAAGATATTCCAGGTAAGGGGAACATGCCCCCCCGCCAAAAAAAAGTGCCAAGATAGTTCCATGACCATGCTTTGTACAATGACTGGGGAATATTTATACACAAAGTGTATGAAAGCCAATAGCAACAGTTCAGATTGGACTATATCTGGATACTCCATGTCTCCAGAGATATGATTTTACTCAGGAAAATTGAAGAGGATGGCTTCTGAAGATCAATGATTTATTTTCATATATGTATGGGCTTTTTTTTTTTTTTTGGTTCAGTCATTTCAGTCATGACTGATTCTTCATGACCCCATTTGGGATTTTCTTGGCAAAATAGCAAAATGATTTGCCTTTTCCTTCTCCAATTCATTTTATAGATGAAGAAATGAGACAAATAGAGTTGATTGACCTAGCCAGGGTCATAGAGTTAGCAAAATGCCTAAAAAAATACAGATACACACACATATATACATATTTCATATCTGACCTCAGATACTTCCTAGCTATGTGACTCTAGGAAAGTTGCTAAATCCTATTTGTCTTAGTTTCTTCATCTGTAAAATGAGCTGGAGAAGGAAATGGCAAAACACTCTAGTTGCAGGGGTCCTCAAAGTTTTTAAATAGGGGGCCAGTTCACTGTCCCTCAGACTGTTAGAAGGTCGGACTATAGTAAAAACAACAGTTTTGTGGGCCTTTAAATAAAGAAACTTCATAGCTCTGAGTGAGGGGGATAAACGTCCTCAGCTGCCGCATATGGGCCATGGACCATAGTTTGAAGACCCCTACGAGTGTCTCTGAAAGAAAACCCCAAGTAGGGTCAAGAAGAATCAGACACAACCAAAAAACAATTCAACAACAAGAAGTGTGTGTAGTGTGTGTGTGTGTGTGTGTGTGTGTGTGTGTATTTATGTCAGAGGAAAAAACTATGGGTAAGATAGAAGCAAAGCTCAGGCACAGGCTATAATTTTTCCACTTTCATCTTCCCTAGAAATGAGCATAATAATACAGGCAAAGGACCAGTAATTCTTGGGGCAACCAAGGAAGCCTACAACTTAGGAAGCTGGTATTAAATTTCTGACTATGCTGTTGTAGGAAGCAAAGCCCCATTGAACTCTATTAGAAGTGCCATACTTATATACCAAAACACATACACACACACACACACACACACACACACACACACACTCATTCCAGACATCATACCAGTCTAGTTTCTTCTCTGATTTGATTGTACGAGATAAAAAGGCTTAGAGCTGAGATATGAGCATATGATATGACATTCAGGTCACAGGATATTTTTATGTATCTTGTTTTTTCATTAATTTTAGAAACTTTTCACTACTATTTCTGGTTTGAACTTATTCCTAGTGTTTTGTGCATTTTATAAAGCTTTGGTTTGATTTCAACTCAATTAAAGAAACAAAAAAAGACATGGGGTCAGCTGAGAACACAGCAGATAATATAATTCTGCTCCAGTCCTTTGGTTAGCAAAAAGGATAGAAAGAGGTATGTGTGCTGTTCTACTGACTCTTAGATAAATTTTAATGATTTAGAATTTGTTTTGAGAAGACTTTGATGCTGCATAGACACCATTAATAAGTATGCAAGAACCTGATATAATAATATATTACTTACCAGTATTAATATACCACTTTCATCATATATTGGGGATGTTAGTCTTATAGACTAAGCAAGTTATTTTAATTAAAATTCTCCACTTCATACTGCAAGACCAATAAATTAACTTACTATAGTACCTTGAGAACTTATTGTGTCTCAGGCAAGATTGTTTTCCAGCAGTTGATTTTGTTCCCATATTGTAATCAAATGTATACTACTTGTCAAGAAGAAAAGAACATGGCTAGTCAACAAGAGAATTCCTGTTTCTCAAGGTATTAGCAGGCATTTTGTAGTGAGTATAATGTGCTATTTAAGTGTTTTCCTAAATAAAGTTATCAGTTAATTGGTTCCACTTTAGTCACTTCCAAAGAGTCACTGACCAGGACTTCTGCCAATTAAACAAAATACACTTATCCTTTCTATTTAATACAGATCTCTTATTTACATAACATAAAGGAATCTTTTGTGGTGAACCTGGGTTCATGATACAAAAATATTTTTATATAAATCATGATTTAAAAACTGGCTTTTCAGTGTGCAGTCAACCAGTGTAGCATGATCCCATAGATCCTAATTTTAATAGTTAGGTGGCAGTGACCCCTATGGTCACAAAAAGTCAGAAAACTCTCCATGCTCAGAAACAAAAACTTCTTTTCAGAAGTTATGATGTATAAATCATTTGTAGGCATATCATCATATTAGTTGTTGATTTACATTAATGTATGAGTTAGTCTTTTCATGACCCTTATGTGCTCTGATGCTTTATTGCAATTGAAGGAATGAGAAAATAGAAATGTTCGATAGAAACTATCCTATAATGTAATAACCTTTGATTACAAAATTATATAGTTGGAAGGGACCTCAGTAGCCATTGGTCTAAGCCACATTAAAAAAAGTATTTTTATTTCAAAAATCTAATAAATGATCATCTGAATTCTGTCTGCCTTAGGAATTCATTACCACCAATGTCCATTCCACTTTGGGATAAGTCATGATTAAGAAATGTGCAGTAAACAAGTAAGTAAACACTATCTGCTAGGCACTGTCTGTTCTTCGTGCTAAAAATACAAATATTGTACAAGCAAAGAGAAAGATATAGTTCTTTCCCTTAAGGAGTTTAGAATTAATAGAGAAAGATAACAAATAAAAGGGAGATGAAAAGGAAGGGGCTGAAGTAGCTGAGAGAGTGAGAAAGTGAGAGAAAGAGAGAGAGAGAAAGAGTGAGAGTGAGAATGAAATAGTTAACCTCAGGATCACAATGATGAAATCTTGAGAATCAGAAATATAATGTACAAGGGAATGAAACTTGGGTAACACCATTTCCAAAATGAAGGCCTCATATGAAGGAACACCTCGGTGGAAGAAGGGGACCCACATGCTAGATAGATGTTTCATTAAAAAAAAATTGTCTAAATTTTCCTCTTTATAATTTCCATCCATTATTCTAATTTCTGCCCACTAAGGCCTAAAAATCCAATACCTGTTCCAAAAACAGTTCCAGTAACTATTTAAGTGGAATGGTTTAAGACAAATATATCTTCTTTTTTAGTTTGAGTTTTTCTATATTCTTCAACAAATCTTCAAATGATTTGGACTAAAGGGCCTTCAATATTTTGGCTCCCTTCCTCTGGATATTCTTTGGTTTATCAATATATTTCCTAAACTTTGGGGATCTTTTTTTTTCCCCTATTCATTTGGGCGATCCAGTAAAATCCTTATCTAAATGAAAAACATAGGAGAAAGGGAGCCCCCTAGGCAGCTTACTACAGTAAAAACAGAGATTGCTTTAAAGTAGTACTAAGAATATCTGGGCTGTAAATCAGTTCTACTATTACAACTATTAATATGAACCTTTCAATGCCTCAGTCTCCTCATTTAGAAAATGAATATTTAAAAAAAGCAATGATATATATTTCAAGTGGCTAGTATAAATACTAAATAAGATGATAAATATGACAGCATTTCGAAAATTATAAAACCTTATACAAATGTAAAGTATTTGTGTTATAGTCAACTTCAAAGTCACTTATTTGTTCTCGTGACAAAATTCATTTTACTCTTGAAACAGAAGTTGAGAATATTGTGGGTTTCTTTTATTCATTTCATTCTGATTTTAAACATTTCTATTTTCTTATTCCTTCCACTGCAAAGATCATAACATATAAGAAAAGTTATGAAAAAACGAACCTACACATGATTTTAATGTAATTCAACAACTAATGTGATGATGTATCTAAAAAATGATTGTATTTAATGTAACTCTCCATATTATAAATGTGCATATTTTACAATCTGCCAAACTCCAGACCTAACACAGGTGCCAGAAGCTACTACTAACAAGCAATCATGAGGGCTCACCAGTGTGGCAGATGGGCATTCTCACAGATCCCAATCTGTCCATAAACAGGTGGCCGTGAGCCCTTGGATGTCACCAAGAATCAGAAAATTCTCTATTCTCATGAATCACTTCTTAGCTTTTACATGATATCTTGGAGATTAAGAAAACCTGAATTCCATTCTAGCATTAAATACTTACTAGCTATGTGATCCTGGTACAGTCACTTAACTTCTGTTTGCCTTAGTTTTCTCAATTGTAAAATGGAAGTAATAGTAACACCTAACTGTTGTGAGGATCAAATGAGATAACATTTATAAAGCATGTAGCACCAGGTCTAGCACATTGCAGGTATTTAATAAATATTTATTTCTTTCCTTCATTTAAGTAATAATAATATTATGTATGTTTTGAATCCTGATTGAGAGATTTAAATACACAATCTATATATAATCATGGTTATTTGTTAAATAGACTCCCCAATGCCATTGTGGTACAATGGAAAGAATGCTGAACTAATCACTAGATGTTCATTTAAATCTTTTCTCTAATATTGCTACCTTGAACTAGTCATCTAATTTCTCTTGGTTTGTTTATATGTTCAAAAATATTTAATGCAACTCCTTTTTATAGTGTCAAAGAACTGGAAACTAAGGAGGATTCTATCCAATTGGAATAGTAGGACAAATTATGAAGATGAATTTATGAATTCATATATGAACATAGTATCATATTTTATGCTATAATGAATGAGATGGTTTCCAAGAGATGTGGAAGACTTGTAGAAAATGATATGAAGTTAAGTGAGCTGAATCAGAAAAATAATTTACGCCAAAACATCAATAAAATAGAAATGAAAAATTATGACTTAAGAATACTGATCCGCATACCAATCAACCATGATTCCAGTGCCTGATGAAGAATGCTGCTCATCGAATTGACTCAAATTTATACAAATTCAAGCCATTCTCCAATTGATAAATGGTCAAAGGATATGAACAGACCATTTTCAGATGAAAAAACAAACTATTTCTAGTAATATGAAAAGGTTCTTCAAATCACTATTGATCAGAGAGATTCAAATTAAGATAATTCTGAGATACCACTATACACTTCTCAGATAGGCTAAGATGACAAGGAAAAGATAACGATGAATGTTGGAGAGAATGTGGGAAAACTGGGACACTGATACATTATTGGTGGAACTGTGAATGGAGCCGACCATTCTGGAAAGCAATTTGGAACTATGCTCAAAAAGTTATCAAACTGTACATATTCTTTGACCCAACAGTGTTTCTTCAGAGCTTATATCCCAAAGAGATCTGAAAGGAGGGAAAGGGGCCCACATGTGCAGAAATGTTTGTGGCAGACCTCTTTGTAGTGGAAAGAAATTGGAAACTGAATGGATGGCCATCAATTGGAGAATGGCTGAACAAATTATGGTATATGAATGTTATGGAATATTATTGTTCTGTAAGAAATGATGAGCAGGATGATTTCAGAGAAGCCTGGAGAGACTTACATGAATTGACACTAAGTGAAATGAGCAGAACCAGAAGATCAATATATACGGCAACAACAAGATGATCAATTCTGATCATGGAATATGACTCTCTTCAACAATGAGATGATTCAAACCAGTTCCAATTGTCCAGTGATGAAGAAAGTCATTTACACCCAGAGAGATAACCCTGGGAACTGAGTGTGAACCACAACATAGCATTTTTACTTTTTCTGTTGTTGTTTGCTTGCATTTTGTTTTCTTTCTCATTTTTTTCCCTTCTAGATCTGATTTTTCTTGTGCAGTAAGATAACTATATAAATATGTATACATATGTTGGATTTAACATATGTTTTAACAAATATGACATGTATTGGACTGCTTGCCCTCTAGGGGAAGGAAGGTGGGGAAAAGGAGGAGATAATTTGGAACAGAAGGTTTTGCAAGGGTCAGTGCTGAAAAATTACCCATGCAATGTTTTGTAAATAAAAAGCTTTAATAAAAAATATATTTGAAGACAAAAAAAAAAAAAAAGATTGCTACTCATCTTCTGACAAAGAAATGATAAATTAATAAACAGGATTTTAAAAAAATCCTACATTTTGGGTATGGTCAATGTATAAATGCATTTGGCTTAACTATGCATATTTATTATAAGAGTTTTGCTTTTCTTCTCTCCTATCCCCCACAGGAGTATATAGGAGAAAGAGAAATTAAATGTTTTTTAATTGGAAAAAACTCCAAACTATAAATTGGTTTAGTCCAGGACACCCTGGAATTTTTAATCATCTGGTAGTGTTCCAGGACTAATTTTTGCCAGCATTCTCATGTAGATATCACGAGGGAACATTTTGTGGGTGTTTAAGGAGGAGGGGAAAAGGGGGGAAGGGGTGTAGAATTCCAGAGCAAAAGAATAAGGGAAAGAGAATTCTAACTAAAGCAAGCTATTTTCTACTCAGCCTGGGTTACATTAAAAAAAAAAAATCAAACACACTTTTAATTACTTTATATTGTATTGGGGTTGTTTTTTTGTTTTGTTTTGTTTTATTTTTTATGTTCTGTTCACATGTAAATAAATATCCTTGCTTAATCTCCAGTGTAGCTAGGGTAACAGAAACAGAAAGTAGGTATTAGAATCAGATATCTGATTTTTTTATTTTATAACCATTTTAGGGTGACAGAATAAAAGAGGAGAGCTAATTGGGATCAGGTGTGGTATATCTCTGAAAGCCGGGAGCCAAACTAGCTTGGGGACTGAGAAGGTCAGAGCACTCAATGTCTTGAGCCAGGGGTTCAGTGATTGGTAATACTCAGAAATTAGTAAAGGAAAAACGAATGTCTTGGACTGATTCTGAGAAGGAGCAGATGTTATAGCAAGTAGATGAGATTAGTAGGGCCTATGGCTCAGGGTCAGCTATTTCTGACTTAATGTTTCTCTATTTTAAAATGAGATATGAAATATGAAAGAAGGATGAGATCCCAGAAAAATGAAAAAACAATCTTAAGTGAGGAAAACTTTAAAATTCATATATGTATGTATGTATGTATGTAACAAATTTTCATATAGACTAATAAAATAACAAAGAATATTTTTCAGAGGAAATAGAGATGGAAAAATCCCAATTTTTATAATATGAATATTGTAAAAATTATTAAATTTCTGAATTATATGTTAAAATAATGTATTCCATTGATTATAACATTGCTTATTGCAGGAGTACTTTTAAGCAAAATTTGTTTTTAACTAAGGGCTGGAGAAAATTTTATTTCAATGTAAGAAAAAATAGTGTTAGAAATGGCAGATTAAAATGTAATAAAATAATTTTAAATTCTCATTTGTATGAAACTCTTCATCAATATCAGGTACAATTTATTTGCATAAGAAAGAGTCAACTGGCAATAGCATTTTCATCTACTTTAATCAAATTTTTCCCAGAATATAATATTGGGCAGTTTACAAGGAATTAATACAGGAATTGTTCATTTAAAAAAAAGTCTTTACTCTTCTTCCCAGAACCTTAATGATTAAAAAGATCCCTGGTGCTGAGGGTTGAATTACCCAAAGTTATTATTCTGAGAAGTCCTCAGTTTCCCATTTCACTCTTTCTTCTCATAACAAATTTTAACATGAGAAAGAAAAATTGTGAAGAACAGTTGTAGATTTACAGATTGGAGAGTGGCCTTGAGCCTTCTTTCCCATCTCACCACCATGTCTCTTTTCCTGTTATATTTCTTCTTTCTCAATGTTAGATGAAAGAGTATCCAGAAATAAGAATGCCCAGATTGCTAATAAGACTAAGAGATTATTCAAAGTCATCAAAGGTTCCACCAACAACTGAACTCCTAGGGCCAGTTGCAATGGTAGTTGAATACTAGAGAAGAAACTGCACAAAGAACCTGAAGATCTATCTGTTTCATTCAGTTCAGCTGAAAAAGGGAATTACTTGTCCATGGGCTATGTTTTACCCAGAAGTAAACTTAATTGAAGTTCCAAAAAGAAGAAAGGGTCCTAGGGTGGGGAAATAACCTTTTTACCCATCCTTGGGAAATGGGGTTACTTTTTAGTAGCAACAACTTTAAATTTGAGTGCATGGGTTCACTGTCCTTAGGGACTGAATAGGTATGTAAAGAAGAAAGTATATTGAGGTTGGTGAGAGTGCAAGGGAAGGTTGTTCTTTTATCCTTGCTGGTAAATATCTCTTTGAAAAAGCTAAGGTATGTTAATTGGTTAATTGACATTGAAGATATATCAACTAGTCAATGGATATTGAAGAACAAACCAGATGGGGGCTCATGACCTACAATTTTAGCAAATACCCACAAATGTTTGATAGTTCTACTAGATCCTTGAAAGAAGTAGTCATTATGCTCTGGGGACCAACCAAACAGTTCAAATATAGTTTGAGGAAATGAACTCAGAGAGGGAATTATATTTGAAATATATAATTTGAACTTTATAATATTATGTCAAAGGAGATAAGCATTATGGTATAATGAGCAATATGGCATATTCAAATTAAAATATATGTTCAAATCCTTGCTCTGGTACTCACTAGACATATGACCATAGACAACTGCTTTCACTTGGAACCCCAGAGACTAGTGTCCAGATTTCTCTTCAGTAAACTGAGGTGGTTAAATTAGCTGATTATCAGATACTAGCAAGGCATGTATAACTTGATAGATATTTCCCAACATCTTAGGTGGCAAAAAACCTCCAGATACTGAAGCAAAAAATATGTTTTGGGAACCAAATTTGATTATTGAAATATTTAAACTGAGGAAACAATTGAGACCCTCTTTTATGAGGTACAGAGATTAAATTTTTTTAAATGGCTCTAGAGTTTAGAACTCTTGGCCTAGGTGATCTCTGAAGCCACTTCCAGCTTTTAACCCATGATCCTTTTTTTTTTTTTTTTTTTTTTTGGTATCTACATACATTTTTATGAGAAATAAAAGAGGGGCAGCTAAGTAGCGCAGTGTTTAGCCCTGAAGTCAAGAGGACCTGAGTTCAAATCTGACCCCAGACACTTAACACTTCTTAGCTGTGTGATCCTGGACAAGTCACTTAATCCCAATTGTCTCAGAAAAAAAAATGATAAATGGTTAAAGAATATGAACAGATAATTTACAGATGACAAAATTTAAAGCCATCCATAGTCATATGAAAAAATGCTCTAAATCACTACTGATTACAGAAATGCAAATTAAAATAACTCTGAGTTACCACCTCACACCTCTCAGATTGGCTAAGATGACAGGAAAAGATAATAATAAATGTTGGAGGAAATTTGAGAAAACTAGGACACTTATGCATTGTTGGTGGAGTTGTGAAATAATTTAACCATTCTGGAGAGCCATCTGGAACTATGTCCAAAGACCTATAAAACTGTGCATACCCTTTGAAATAGCAGTGACATTACTGTTTTTGTATCTCAAGGAAATCATAAAGGAGGGAAAAGAACCCACATATGCAAAAATGTTTTAGCAGCTTTTTTGTGTATGGTAGCAAAGAATTGGAAAATGAGTAGATGCTCATCAGTTGGGGGATGGCTGAATAAGCTGAAGTATATGAAGATAATGAAATATTACTCTTCTATAAAAAATGATGAACAACCTTATTTTAGAAAAGCCTGCAAAGATTTGCACAAATTGATGCTGAATAAACCAAACAGAACTAGGAATACATTGTTCACAGTAACAGCAAGAATGTACAGTGATCAGCTATGAAAGGCTTGGTTCTTCTCAGTGGTTCAATGATCCAAAGCAGTCCCAATAGATTTTGGACAGAAAACGCTATCTGCATCCAGAAAAAAAAAAAAAAAAAAAAAAAACAACTATGGAGATTGAATATAAATCAACACATGATATGTTCAATTCTTTTCTGTTTGTTTTTCTTTCTCTCCAATGTTTTTTCCCGTTTGTTCTGATTTTTCTCTCTCAAGGTGATTCATAAAGCAAAGTGTACTAAAAATAAATTAATTTTTTAAAACTACCTATATAACTTTAAGCTAGTCACATCCTTATTGCACCTCAGTTTCTTCATTTGTAAAGTGAGGAGATTCCATAAATCTAAGTCTAACCATAAGTCTGAAAGGATATGTATTTCCCTGCTTCAAAAAAATGTTAGAGCTTTGCACTGAAATTTTTCAAAAATGTGCATACTTAGAATAAAAACTATTCAACACTACAATTAGAAAATGAGGTCTTTTTAAAGATGTTTTAATGTAATTGGATTTTCCTTTTGTTGAAGTGAGCGAAATGCTAAGGCAAATTATAAGGCAAAATACAAATAATTACACTTTACTAAAACAAAAGAATGCATAAAATACTATTTCCCAAGGTATCTGTTGGATGATGAAAATGGGGATCTGGCTTGGGAAAGAAAGCTCGGTTATGAATTTGCCAACAGTAAATAATACAAGTGCCCTAAAAGTATAGATTCGAGAAGGAAATTTCTGGAAAAAAGAATGGCTATAGAAGCAACTTAGAAGATAGGTCAGTTAGAGAAGTATCAGGGATAGAGCTCAGACTGATTTAATGATGTGGAACATTTAGACAGTTGAAATATTTGGACAGTTGAAATAAGACATTTATAGAAAGGAACTTAGCTAACTTAGTAGATAGGGAGAAGGAAAAGTACCAGCAGAAAGTCACATTTTCAACAAAATAGTTGGAAGGGAGATAAAATGTGGCTCATCATTTATCTAATCAAGGAGTTACATGAAGAATACAGATGCTATTATTCATTTTGTTATCCAGTTATAATCTATACATTACTTAAGTTATTTATAGAAATATTACAGGAAGAAATGGAAATCATTTTAGGGCTCAGCCTGCTCTTTGGAAAATCAGTTAGTAGTAGAGCTTATTGAATTCAATTCAACAAAAACTTAATAAACACTAAGCATTGCATGAGGTACTATACTAAGTTATGGGGATAGAAAGACAGAAAAACAACAATACCTACCTTCAAGGAGTTTATGTTCTACTAGATTACTTTTCCTCAGAAAACTGAATAAGATGGTATAGCAACTACTATTTCAGTGTCAGAAGTTCCCTGATTTGGAGTGAATTATATAAATCTTGATGTGCAAATTCTCTTGGAAAATCCTTAGAGTAGGAAAAACTGATAACATACAGTCTCTTATTCATCAAAGGACTTTATTTGAGGATTAGTGTGGTGTATAGAATAGAATGTCAGAAACAAAGCCAAAAACTCCTTGGTTCAAATCTCACCTCAGAAAATTATAATCTGTGTCACCATGAGTAAGTCATTTAAGCTTCACTTGCTTTAGTGTCTTAATCTGTAAAATGAGGAGGACTGGATTTAGTCACTCCTAAGGTCCTTTATAGCTCTTTATACACAGTCTTATGATCTAATATGTCTAGCAGTAAGTGGGTTTTTCTTGTAAAAATAGCCCTTTTTTATATTTGCTTAAACATTCTCTTTCCCAAGCATTTGGCTGCATCCTTACATTATATTTTGGTAACTTAAAATTGGTTTCTCTCTTCTAACTTTAATATATTAGTCAATTTTTTTGTGTACACACTGAGTAAAGAAGATGAATTGAGTGTGATGAATAAAAAACCCCAAGTGACAGCATTTTGGAGTAAATAATTGTCAATTTATTAATTAGGCAAGCCAGCAATCCACAAATTGATGGACAGTGGTTTCTCTCAGCAACCAAAGACAAAACCATGGAGATTCGGAAAGTCTCAAATACTTTTATAAAAGGGAATACTCCTGACAAGTACAAATCAGCCCCATTGGTGGACATTTAATGAGGAGGTGAGTTAGAGGTCTTTATCTCTTCCTGCTGAACACTTGGCTTGATCATGAAACTCTGCCACTTCCAACAATCTGGACAAGAAAATTGATCTCTATTCAGAATATTCAGATTGTTCTGTTTTTTTTTTTTCTTTCATGATCTGAGTCACTGTTATCTCAAATGAAGGAGTATAAGGCTACAGGCTCTTTTCTTTGGGATAAGAACTTGCCTAGACTGGATTCTGTTAACATTTAAACAGATAAGATTTCCTAGTTGGATGGAGTTCTGCCCAATATTGAAAAGCATGATCCTTGAGAATAAGTACAATCTTGTCAATTAGTCATGTCCTTTAGAAACTAACATTTTAGAAGTGCTGGGTCTGAAATGAGGAAGTAAAGGAGAAAAGCCTGAATCTCAATTTTATAAATTCTTATTAATAAATAGTAAAAATATTTTTTTCAAGAGTAGAGGGGCCTAAAAACAAACAAAAAGAATAAAGGCATAAAACAGAAGAAAGGGAACATTCTAGATGAACAGCAATGATGACAATTTTATCCAGAGATGAAAGTTATCAAGAAGCTGCAATATTAGGTTACGGTTTTGGGGGTATATGGTAATGAACAGCCTGCACTGATAACAGAGAAGAAGAAAACAAGAAACAGATTCAGAAAACTGACCAACCTTTTGTTCTAGATAAGTGAACAGCCATCTCAGTTCCTTGTCCTGTAAAAGTCCTCTCTGTTATATGATTCAGGACAGGAAATGTTCATCAGCCACCTATCCCTCAGTACCGTAGTCCATGAAAACATGAGATATCTCAGTGATGATCAGGTTGGCCACAAAACAGCAGACTACAATAATGTACAATACATAAGCAGTGTGACAGAGCTTATTGTATTATTGAAACCTTTCTTCATCATGGGTTACAGTCTCCCTCTCATACTGAGCAAAGGGCAAAAACAAACAAATAAAAAAGTTGTGATAACCTATAAGAAAAACAGGCAGCTGAAAATGACTTGAAAAGGTCTAAGAGAAAACTGTTGCTAGTTCAGTAAAACATTGGTTCATGCACTCTACATGATATCAAATCACAGAAAGGACAGCTGTTGATATGGCTTCAGAATTGTGGAGTAGTGGCCCATTTGTTTTCCATATAAGTAGTTATCAGTATAAAAACAAACAAACAAACTGAAGGCGTCTGTATTTTGGGGAAAGGATCAGGACCCTTTTTAAAATCCATAAAAGGCCAGGCCACTGGACACAGACAGGTACTGCTAAAATGTCCATACATTACAGATTTCCTGTCTTTTGCAATTCACCTTACTTGCAGTCTGGCTCTATTCCACATGTTTACCTGCTATGATTCCAATTTATTGCCTGTGTCTTTCTTTCCTGGCTTCTTTGTTCTGCTATAGATCATCAGTTTATTATCTGTTTATTCTCAGCCTGTCCTGGTCACATCCCTGTGTTTATGCTTCAGACTTGATTAATGTAGTCAGTATTCATTTCCTACCCCCAACCCTATCTAAATCTCTAGTACTTGATCATTGGGTTCTCTTATTCATATGTGCCTCATCAGAGTGAAATACACTTGTCTCATTGGCCAACTGACACCAGCAGATTACTGCCTCCTCTGTGTGACCTTTGTCAACTTGTGAGTCTCAAGACTCAGAATCAAATTATTACATTGTTAGATCATTGTTCTATTTTTCTTACCTAATTATTGACTGCTTTTGTTTAAATTCTCAAATGTTTATTGACAACGTCAGTGAAAATAATAGCATAAAGACAAATGTAAGTAGCCACATTTCATTTAAGAATTGTTATGGGATGTGATAATAAAGCATAGGAAAGGACTTTCTATATTATAAGTCAAAAGAAGAGGATCAAGGAAGGAAAGAAGCACAACTCAGGGGAGATGGTGATGGAGAAAAGAGAAAAGAGGAAATAAGCATTTATTAAGCATCTATAATATTCCTGGCATTATATTAAGTGTTTTACAAATTTTATCTAATTTGATCCTTACAACAACCCTTTTTATAGTTGAAGAAATTAAGGTAAACAGAGATTAAACTATTTTTTTAATTAAACTATTTTTCCAGGGTCACATAGCTGGTAAGTGTCTAAGATCAGGTTTAAATGCAGTTCTTCCTCACTCCAGGTGTAGTACTCATTCACTAGGTTCCTGAAGCTAAAAAAGAAGCAAAATCTGCATGTAATTTCAATGTTATAATTGAAGACATAGAGGAAGCAGACCTATTCAACATTTAGATTACTTTTATTTTTCTTTGTCAAGGAGAATAGTCTTAAAAATGGAAAGGAGAGAACAAAACTGGTATTAAAAAAAATGTTGAAACTCAAGATAAACAAAGTCATTTTTATCAGTGAGAAGGGCAACTAGTAGAAGAATAACTACTTTGATCACTATGAGTGATCTTTCAAAGAGCATTTAGAATGGAAAAGGTATTGAAGGATTAAAGAAGGGAAAATGCTATCCTAATTTTTCCCAAAAAGGGAAGAGTTGAAATTTTCAACTATAGATTTGTAAGCTTGATTTTGATTGCCAGAGAAATTTTAAAACATATTATTAAACATAAAAGTAGCATATATCTAGAAAAGGAAGCAATGATTCTGAAGATATAATCTGCATTATCAACATCATGCTAATTAGCCTTATTACCTTTTTGATATGTGGTTACTGGGACAGAAGATATCTTTACTTTGTTGAGCCATGATACTATAGCATTGGGATTCTTATCTCAAGACCTCAAGGCCTAAGACAGGCTCCAGGAATTGCTATTAGAATCAGTAATTTAGAAAGGTTAAGTAGTATTTAGATTGGACTGGTTTAGATTATTTTATTAACACTTCTAATTAACTTGGTCTACTGCATTTGATTCAAATATTCAATTTAAATATGTTCTTTTCCTTTGCAAATATACCTTAGAAAAAGCTCTCATGGTTGAAAATGCATGGAATTAAGGATAGGGAGAAGAGAGAAATGTCAGAACTGGGTTTTCAGTTATGATTATAATAGTTAGAGAAAGTAAAAAACTTATTAAGGATCAGGGACAGCAGTTTCCTGAAGCTAAACAGTCAAGAAGATTCAAGTACCAAGAAAGGTCAGAAAGAGCAATGCCTCCAGTTAAGGTTCTACAAAGGCTTAAAAAGGTGCACAAGATGAAAGTTCTAGGGCCAAAGGCCCAGGTCTCCTGGACCATTTCCAAGGGAAGGACTGGTGCCCTGAGAAGTTGATTTAAGTTCAGCAAGTCCAAAGCCCCAGGCAGGATCTTTTATACTGCTCTGATTGTGAAAGTCAAATGAGATAATATATGTGAAAGTATGCAGCAAACTGTAAGGAATTATGCAAAGTGTGAAGGTATACATCTAAGGTATCAATAAAATATAACAGAGAAATCCTTAAAAAATTGATTTCCATCACATTTAAATTAAATAAAGTTATACTTATCAAGTATTCTCACATAAGAGGAATATGCAGTGCCAAGAGTTCCAAATCCAGAGTAAGTGAGTTTGGACACAGAGTTCAAATATCTATAAACTTGAATAGGAAAAAAAATCTTTATTTTATTTAACCACTAAATTAAATTGACCATTTCCTTTGAATTAAAAACAAAAATAAAACATTATTCTGAGAAAAGATCTATAAGTTTCACAGATTTCCTGAAGGGTCCATTACACAAAAATGTTTAGGCATCCCTGCTATAATTTTTTTTTTAATGAATCAAATGTAAATCATAGATGCATCAGAGAAACTTCTTTATTTAAAACTTATAAACAATAAAATAAATAGAAAGCATCATCAGTAAAACTGGTTGTTAGCCATCATATGTAATTCAAGGGGCATGGAGTATTCCTTGCATCTAAAGACTTCCTAAACTTCCTATCACAGGATTTATTCTTTTTTTGGTGTTAAAATTCTTTTCATTGTCAAGATTCCTTTATGAAAAATGCAAGTAGTACTGGAATTCCAGCAACTTAACTGATTATCAGCTAAAACCTTTGCAGCTATTAGTCAGCAGTCAACTAAGAAAAAAGCCTTACAGAAATGAAGATATAATATGGACATTTAAATGAGTGCCAAGAGTAGAGAAAGAGTTACAGTAAGCGGAAAGGTAAGGATGCCAAAAAGAAGCTTTGCCTACTTTGCATTTTGGAATTGAATCAATCCTATATGTAAATAAACATCAAACAGCAGTACATGAAATGCACAAAACTAACCCTTTTATGAATTAATACTAATACTTTTAAAGAAACAAACATGTTTTGGGAATTCTCATTTTTATTTAATCTGGATTAAAGATCATAACTCTTATATTGACAGTGACAGTTATTAGCAATAAATAAAAATCTCCTCTCTTGTGGCTAATCAACTTGAGATGGCATTTAATACTTTTATGTAAGTTCTCCTAAACATGTTAATTATAATTTACCTTACCATAGAAACAGTTATGGCACAGTAGATAGAGGACTGCCCTTAGTGTAGGGAAGAGAATTTTGAATCTTGCTTTTGATAAACATGGCTTTTGTAAACTAAACCATGAATAAGTAACTTAATCTCTCAGGACTCCCATTCCCCCGTTCAGTTCTCTAAGATTATAAAAGTAAAGAAAAATTGCATTGGTGGAGAGTTTTCATGCCAAGATTTCTATATACAAATAAAATCAGATGTTTTGACAAATAAATATATATATTATATGCATATATCTACATATATACATACATGTACACATGCATATATATATACCTGTATATGTATGCATATATGTCAATATATTTATTGAATTGGGTATAATAAATCATATTTGTGGTATGTATATGCATGTTTTATACATTACATATGCATATATACATATATATGCATAACTGTTATCCCTAACTCATATATATTATGATCCCAAATGTTTATTATGCAAAAATTCATTTAATGTATACTTATATGTATATATACATACACAAAATTATAGGTGTGTATATACATTTTTTCTCCCAAAAAAGATAGAATTGAATCTATGGCTCCTCGATCGTCAGAGAAATAATGATTCCTTTTTTAGAGGAACAGGAACTTTTACATAAACCATGGTGATATTGAGTTATCAGGAAACAAAAATGTACCAAGTTTTGAATATATACAAGGCAGCTTGATGCACAATGGTTTGAGTACTAAGCCTGAAGTCAAGAAAGATTTGGGTTCATGTTGCTAAGTGAAGTGAGTAGAACCAAGAGAACATTGTACACAGCAAGAACAAGATTATGTGATGATTAACTGTGGCTCTTTTCAACAATGAGGTAATTCAGGGCAATTTCAATAGACTTGTAATGGAGAGAGCTATCTGTACTCGGAAAGAGCACTATGGGGACTGAATGTGGATAGAAGCAAAGTATTTTCACCTTTTTATTATTGTTGTTTACTTGTTTGTTGTTTTTTCTTTCTCATTTTCTTCCTTTTGATCTGATTTTTCTTGTGCAGCATGATACGTGGGGAAATATGATTAGAAAAATTGCACAAGTTTAACCTACTTGCTGTCTAGGGGAAGGGAAGGGAGAGGAAAGAAGGAGAAAAATTTGACACAAAGTTTTGCGGGGGTGAATGTTAAGGACTATCTCTGCATGTATTTTGAAAAAATAAAAGGCTATTATTGTTTTTAAAAGAACTAAGCTCAAATCTAGCCTCAAACATTTTCTAACTGTGTAACCTTAGGCAAATCCTTTTTCTTCTGTTTGTTGTTCAGTTCTACAACTGTAAGATGGGGATGGTAATAGCATTTACTTCCAAGGTTGATGTGAGAATAAAATGAATTAATATTTGTAAAGCACTTAGCACAATGCCTGGCACATAGTAGGCAGTATGTGGTATGAGTGCATTTTGGAACTGGACTAATCCTAAATGTAAACAAACAATAAACACCAGTGCATGAAATTCACAAAAATAAAACTTTTATATATTAACACTAATACTTTTAAACAAACACACAGAGATACAAGGAATACATACAATCATGTGTATTTTGATCTATTTGTAGAAGTAAATGGATCTCATGGGAAAATTTGTGTCATGATACAACTTTCAGCTTTTCCTCCCCCTCCCAGTTTCAGAGCTATTTATAACCATAATCCTTCTAACACAACTGCACAGGAGGATAAAAAAATCAGGGTCACTCACTTTCAACGAAAAACTTACAGTGAGAAACATCTAAGGCTTGATAAATGCCAGATTCCATAAGATTCCATGATTATAAATCTAGAGCTAAAATGGACCTTAGAAGGCATCTTTTCCAACCTCCTTATTTTGCAATTAGGTATATGGAGTGTCTAGGGAGCACTACATTGGTGCAAGGTCTTTCTGAGCTTTTTTCTGGGCTGCTCATCCACCTTTGGTGTCCACCTTTACCTAGCTCCCATCTGTGGCTCTAAGAATTTATAGCATGTGCAGTAGCCACACCATAGAAAACCATCTTGGCAGTTGGGCTAAATCGCAGGCTGAGGGTAACTGACAAGCCTCAAATCCATTGTTCAGTTAGGGGATGTTTACCCCAAGCATGTAAAGACTTCCCCCAGCATAATGGGAAGATGAAAACAATTTGTTCCAATGACCATGAAGTGGCTGAAACAGGTATTTTACAATTGTGTTAACCAAGGCTAAAACGGATTAACAGATTCATTGAGGGTCATCTAGTTGATAAGTGTCAGAGGTTGAGTTTGAACCCAAATCTTCATAATTCTACATCTAGTCCTTTAACCTCTTTGCCATAATTCCTTTGTTAGGAAATTTCACAGGACTGTTTAAGTGTGAAATGTTGACATTTATGGGAAAAGTGCATTTGAAAGAACATATTGTACTTGAAAGAAGATTGTTCTAGGAATCAAAATATTTGGGTTTTAATTTTGAATCTTCCATAGACTCATTCATTACATAACCTTGAATAAACACTTGTCCTATTTAATTCACATTATTGTGAGGAAGATTTCATGAGAATATGAGAGTGCTTTGGGAAGCAAAAGTGGCTACATAGATCTAAGTTTCTATTAATATAGAATGGAAATAGTTAATACAAAGTAAAAGCCAGAACATAAAAAGTCATACATGAACAAGGTCAAGAAACACATCTTTCTGAGATTTATGCTTCATAGTTAAATCTTTTTTTTTTCCTTTTTCTGACATCTGTAAATAGCAACTATATTTTAAAGGTCAAATTGGTTTTACTCTATTAGCTCTATGTAAGATAATCTGTTATAGTTGCAATTAATTACATTGTCAACACAGAAAAATTATAAAATTTCAAAGGAAGAAAGGAAAGAAATATAAATAAACTCAAGAAGTGTTTGGATAAATCTATATTAGATAGATACATACTGAGGTGCTAACAAGGGGGAAGTCAGAGATACTGAGAATATCTCATTGACTTTAAGCATGAGATATTCTTCTATACCACATTCCTTGCCACCTTTACCAAGGACAGAATCTAGGACTGAGTGCTATGTTGTTCTGACCTAATACAAAAGGTATTATGTTTTTATATTCTAGCATGACAGTACTAATAACTAACTTTTTTATGATGCTTTAAAATTTACAAAGAGCTTTATGTACATTTGATCCTTATTATAACCTAGTATGGAAGGTACTATTATTATTCCTCTTTTAAAGAGAAAATTGAGGCTGAGAGAACTCAAGCAAGCCATAAGATAATAGATTTGGAGTTGGAATGGATCTTAGGAGCTCATCAAGTTTAATACTTTCATTTTACAAATAAGGAAACAACAACAACAAAAGCAATTTGTCCAAAGCCATATACCTAATCAAGTATCTAAAATACAATTGTAACTCTAGTCTCTAACTCCAGGTCAACTACACTCTTTGCTATGCCATCTAGCTGCCAATTTGTGACAATTTCATATTTTTGAAGATCACATATGAATCTTTCAATTGGGGGTACTCAAAATATAAGGTCCTCAAAATGTAATCTAAAGACAAGTTGGAGAATGTCTCTGTAGGGAGACTTTAATTTAAATCCACTTTAACGTGTGGAATTTAGAGTTTTTGTTTTTATCAGCATCAGTAGCATGCATCCATTATTGACCACCTTCTCTATGCAGGACATCAAAATAAATATTGTCTTAGGTGCTATAAATTCATCTCTCCTAGGATTCTATCTTTGACAGATGTTCAAAAGGACATTTTGATGAATGAGTATGATATTTGAAGGTATAAGCCCTACCTTTATGGGTAATGAAAGAGACTATTCTACATTCAGACTCTTCCATAAATATGCAATAAAGATTTTTCTTAATGGTTAAACTGGATTCCAGTAAATAACACACCTAGATATGGAAGAAATAAGTCATATGTAGATAGTGAAAAGCAGTGTGTCGGTTGGAACATATGACTGGGTCATGAGCTAGTGTCTAATTTTTCATTGACCACAAGATATATTTGTCATTTCCACTTTGTCATCTCCATTGAGAGTTGCTAGAATATACCAGCCTTTGAGGAAGATTTCATTGACCATTTAAAGGACATAATGGAAGTAAGTCTACCCTTATCATTCTAAGTCATTTGCTTGTGAGAGAAGGGTGGGCCTCACAATTTGGGTCAGTAGTAGAGAAGATAATCTTTTCATGAAGGATAAAGCTATCTGTTATCATATAGCAAGGGAATTTACTTCAGGAAGACTAAAATAGAGAGAATGTTTCAAGAAAGATTTAAGGTTTAAGTATATAATACATCTCCAGGAGGGTGAGGGAGGCACCTGACAAGTTGAGGTAGAAAGAAGAAAAATCTAGGAAGGAATAGTTTGGGAGGCTAAAGAAAAGGATCTTTATTATCCAGGGAGATAAGGAAGGAAAGACATTATTTTATACGTTCATAACCAGAAAAGATAGAGTAAGGGAACTGGTTATTGGTTCCTTGAAGGTTCCTCAGAAAACTAAAGGTAAAGATTCAGTGGATTTGTAATTACCTTCCAGAAGCTCTGGATTACCTCATGTAGAACTAACATTTAAAACCATCAGATTCCAAAAAACTTAAAGTATTTTGCCAAACCAAATTCATCAGGAAAAACGAAACAACAACAACAACAACAGCATAATTTAACATTAAAGTTACTTTAGCCTGGATCCACTGATACCAGGAATAAGTTTGGCTCAAAGAAATCAAATAGCAATGTAGGAACATGGAAAGCATCTTTTCTTCATAAACTTTTGAAGCTTGAGCTGGCAATAATTGCATCTCCAAAGCAATATTGAGGCTTGGGAGATCTAGCCGTATATACAACATTTTTCATAGGTATTTTAAAAATGTGTGGTTTCTTTATGAAACTCTTTATGAGTTTCTATATTTTTATATTGCAGAAATAATAATTAGGGATGGTCTAATTCTAATCTTTAAAGAAATGAAGGTTATTTATTTTTATTACCATAAAATGACCCACAACACTTTCCCTTTCATTACATTTCAATATTTTTAAATGAATCTTCATCTTTATTATGATTCCTTCTTGTTAAAACTCTGAAATTGAAATGATCATATGAATACCACCATTCTTCCTCTGAACACTCTAATTTGTTGAATATTCATGCAATTGTATTTTTAAATGCAACATTTTTTTTTCGTTATATAGCCATAAGAATTTATCAGAAGCGGGGTATTAGAAGCTATCACTCTTTGCTGATGATATGATGGTATACTTAGAGAACCCCAGAGATTCTACTAAAAAGTTATTAGAAATAATCCACAACTTTAGCAAAGTTGCTGGTTATAAAATAAACCCACATAAGTCATCAGCGTTCTTATATATCACTAACAAAATCCAACAGTCAGAGTTACAAAGAGAAATTCCATTTAAAGTAATTACTGATAGTATAAAATATTTGGGAATCTATCTGCCAAGAGAAAATCAGGAACTATATGAGCAAAACTACAAAACACTTTCCGCACAAATAAATTCAGATTTAACCAATTGGAAAAATATTAAATGCTCTTGGATAGGGTGAGCAAATATAATAAAGATGACAATATTACCTAAACTAATCTATTTATTTAGCGCTATACCAATCAGACTCCCAAAAAACTATTTTAATGACCTAGAAAAAATAATAACAAAGTTCATATGGAAAAACAAAAGGTCAAGAATTTCAAGGGAACTAATGAAAAAAAAATCAAATGAAGGTGGCCTAGCTATACCAGATTTAAAATTATATTATAAAGCAGCAGTTACCAAAACCATTTGGTATTGGCTAAGAAATATACTAGTTGATCAGTGGAATAGGTTAGGTACACCGGACAAAAGTCAATAAATTTAATAATTTAGTGTTTGACAAACCCAAAGACCCCAGCTTTTGGTATAAGAATTCACTGACAAACACTGCTGGGAAAATTGGAAATTAGTATGACAGAAACTAGGCATTGACCTACACTTAACACCGTACACCAAGATAAGACCAAAATGGGTTTATGATCTAGGCATAAAGAATGAAATTATAAATAAATTAGAAGAACATAGGATAGTTTACCTCTCAGACCTGTGGAGGAGGAAGGAATTTATGACCAAAGAAGAATTAGAGATCATTATTGATCATAAAATAGAAAATTTTGATTATATCAAATTGAAAAGTTTTTATACAAACAAAACTAATGCAGACAAGATTAGAAGAGAAGCAATAAACTGGGAAAACCTTTTTACAGTCAAAAATTCTGATTAAGGCCTCATTTCCAAAATATGTAGAGAATTGACTCTAATTTATAAGAAATCGAGCCATACTCCAATTGATAAATGGTCAAAGGATATGAACAGACAATTCTCAGATGAAGAAATTGAAACTATTTCTAGCCATATGAAAAGATGCTCCAAGTTATTATTAATTAGAGAAATGCAAATAAAGAAAATTCTGAGATACTACCACACACCTGTCAGATTGGCTAGAATGATAGAAAATGGTAATGATCTGTGTTGGAGAGGATGTGTGAAGTCTGGGACACTGATCCCTTGTTGGTGGAATTGTGAATACATCTTGCCATTCTGGAGAGAGATTTGGAACTATGCTCAAAAAGTTATCAAACTGTGACCCCCTTTGATCCAGCAGTGTTACTACTGGGCTTATATCCCAAAGAGATTTTAAAGAAAGGAAAGGGACCTGTATGTGCAAGAATGTTTGTGGCAGCCCTCTTTGTAGTGGCCAGAAACTGGAAACTGAGTGGATGCCTATCAATTGGAGAATGGCTAAATAAATTGTGGTAGGTGAATGTTATGGAATATTATTGTTCTGTAAGAAATGACCAACAGGATGATTTCAGAAAGGCCTGGAAAGACTTACATGAACTGATGCTGAGTGAAATGAGCAGGACCAAGAGATCATTGTACATGGCAACAACAATACTATATGATGATCACTTCTGATGGACATGGCCCTCTTCAACAATGAGATGAAACAAATCAGTTCCAATAGAGCAGTAATGAAATGAACCAGGTACACCTAGCAAAAGAACTCATGGAAATGAGTGTGAACCACTGCATAGAATTCCCAATCCTTCTATTTTTGTCCACCTGCATTTTTGATTTCCTCCACAAGTTGATTGTACACTATTTCAAAGTCTGATTCTTTTTGTGCAGCAAAATAACTGTATGGACATGTATACATATATTGTATTTAACATATACTTTAACATATTTGACATGTATTGGTCTACCTGCCACCTGGGGGAGGGGAAGGGGTAAGGAGGGGAAAAATTGGAACAAAAGGTTTTGCAATTGTCAATGCTGAAAATTACCCATACATATATTTTGTAAATAAAAAGCTATAAAAAATAAATAAAACACAAAACAGAAGTGGGGTATTAGGGAATTTAAAAAATAACTAATAAATATTTTGACAACTCTATAAGCAAATCATAAATTTTTTAAAAAGTTTGATAATGCAAATATTCTACTGAAAATGTTTTTCACAGCTAAAAATGATGGTATATACCAATAATTCTATATACCAGAGACTGAATCTGACAGATTTGGAGTTCAGGAGTTCTGAGCTGCAATGGATTCAGCTTGGTGTTCACACTAAATCTGGCACTCATAGGGTGAGTCCTTGGGAGAAGCAGATTGTCTGTGGAGGTGCAAACACTCAGATGTTGGAAACAGAGGTTCTCTTACAGATTAGTGGTGGGATTATGTCCATGAATAGATTAGAGACATTCAGCCTTAGTGAGTTAGGAAGAACCAGTCTTAAAAAATAAACTAAGGAACAAACAAAACAAGTAAATATTTAAAGACAAAATGATTATCATATTTAATTTATAAAATGAAACAAACTGTAATGAATGGTGCTCAGTTTATGCTTTTTATACCTGAAATGTTTAAAGATAAGAAACTAAAATGTAACTAGCAAAAAATTAATCTCCATAAATTGTATATCAACATTCCTTTATATGCTAATCCTTAAAAGAAGATTACAAATAAGGTAAAATATTAGAATTCTCAAAGGACAGCAGGTGTATTAATGAGGTAATGCTAATAACAGTTTCTACTATCATGGCCTACTGTGTTGAATTTTGCTTTTCTTAACTTTATGTCTATTACAAACTTGACTCCTGCAGCTCTATTGCAAATACAAAACGAGTTACCTCATTTATGTCACAATTTACTTTTCTTGGATGTGCCATGTAAAAAATTTCCCTGGAAATTTTAGTAAAGCATTGCTAACATTTCAGGTAGATAAGTGGTGCAGTTGATTGAGAGCCTGGTCTGAAGTCAGAAAGACTCATCTTCATGAATTCACACCCGGCGTCAAATATTCACTAGCTGTGAGATCCTGGGCCAGTCACTTCACCTTAATACTTTAGTTTCTTATCTGTAAAATAAGCTGAGGAAGGAAATGACAAATCATTACAGTAGCTTTGCCAAGAAAACTCCAAATGGGATCATGAAGAACGGGACACAACTGAAACAACTAAACAACAATAAATGCATTTTCCCAGACAGTCAGCCTGTAGGGTATAAAATTGTTTCTGTTTCCAGAAGACCTTCAGTCACTCAGCACATGAGTTAGTGGTCCCAGTCCTGTCATTCATCAGTTGTTGTTTACTAATGGGTCCTGCCTGGTCCCCAGTCATCAAGAATCAAGGGTTGAAGGTGACACTAGCTCTTTGACTGTTAATCCAGGACTTGTAATGATTGCATCCACTAGTATAAGAGACTGCTGATTGATGCCTACTCCTGTGTAGGCTTCTAATAAATCAGTTACACTCTGTAAACACACATCTATTGTATAAGTTATTTCCTCCACTCTTTCATTCAAACCAAGCTTTCAATAACTGGCTCATCAGACTAATATCACTGAAAACCTTAGCTGGATATTTCCTTAGTTAATCACTTAATTTCATTTTTTTATTTGTACTGTTATTTCTTTTTCTCTAAGCAAAAATTTAATCAACTATGTTATTACACTTTTTTTCTCCTAAATGATTTTCCTCTTTTAAAATTTGCAAAACAAAATTTTAAAAAGTACAATATCCCCATTTAGCAAATAAGAATTTATTTGTAAAATGCCCAACAATAAAATGAAATATGAAAATTACTTTTCAACTGTTTGTCTGTAACATAACAAAACTGAATACAAATATCAACATGTTTTCTTGAAATAAGAATTTTCTTTCATTTATAAGTAAAATTATTTTGTCACTCAAGAATAAACTATAGTTTTGGACTCAAGATATGTGAGTTTTAAGTTTAAAAGATTCCATTTTTGATTAACATCATCTTCTTACTTTTTAGCTTTCAAATACCAGTCCAATTATTTTACATTCTTAGTTTCAGAATGGGCCTTATTTTCTGTAAAACGAAGGTCTTGAGCTAAATGGTTTCTTCTCTCCCTTTTAGCTTTAAATCTTATAGTCTTGATTTTTTTCTCCCAATGGAAATATTTTTTTTTTTAATGAAGCTATTTCTTATCATAGTATCATAGATTTAGAGAGGGAAGAGAACTATAAGGTAATCCAATCCGATGTCCTTCTTCCTAGATAAGAAAACTGAAACCCAAAAAAGTGAATTGAGTTACCTAGAGTCACAAAATAAAAAGAGCCAGGCTTTGCATCAAAGCATTGATAGGCTAGGAAATGTGGCCAAAAAATTGGCTTTCTGCAAAATACGTACACATGATACATTTTTTAAAATTCAATTTTTATTATTAACATTTTCTTAATCACTTTGTTACTTCTACACAATGAACAAAACAATAAATTAGATGCTGATTTGTAGCATTTACCAATTTTTAGAGAGTAAATGCTCACAATGAAAATTTAATAAATGGTCATGAACTGGTTGAAGCTGTCTCTAGTACATCCCTGAATTTTCTGCCTTTTGTTCCTAAACTCCGAGGGATAAAAAATGCATATGCTCATTATTTCTACTTCTTCACTAACCACTTGTTTCCCAATCCAGTTTCCAGCCTAACAACTCAATTGAAACTGTTCCTGTCAAGGTTACTAACAGTCACTCAATGGCCTTTTCTCAGTCCTCTAAATTCTTGCAGCTTCTGAGAATGCTGGCTGTCCCCTACTGCTCTCCCTTCCTAAAATTTCCTAAAGCATTCTTCTGTTCTCTATTTTTCCTCCTACTTGTTTATATATTTTGTTCTCAGCCTCCTTTGTACTATTTTCTATATGAAATCTTTCCTAATTCCTACAGTTGCTAATGCCTTATCCTCCAGAATATATATATATACACACACACACATCAATTTTCCTAACAAAATGAAAGTTTATTGTGAGCAGGATGTTTTCATTTTTGTTTTTGTTTATCCCCAGGACCTACTGTAATATTGTTATGTTATAAGTGCTTAATACATTTTTGTCGATTAACTGATTGATTGATTGACCTGATCATCAGCAATGACTAATGTCTGTGGTGTGGTTAAATCTCAATATAGTCCTAGATGCTCTAGGATAAATTCACATGCTAGGTTGCACAGTGAATAGAGCTCTGGATCTGGAGGTAGGAAAAACTTGAGTTCAAAGTTATCCTCAGATACCTTAGACAAATTCTGTTCCCTCAACTATAAAATAAAAATAATAATCATACCTACCTCCCAGGGCTGTTATGAGAATAAAATGAGATAATATTTGGAAAGCACTTATTATAGTGCCCAGTATACTGTAGATATTAAATAAATATTTGTTTCCTTCCTACTCTATGCAGATGATTCCTATAAACATCCAGTTCTTATCTGGAGCTGCAATCTTGCATCAACTTTCTGTTCAATATCTCTATCTGGTTTAACTATAGGCATTTCAAATTCAACAAAGCCATCTATTTTCCTTACTTTCCTTTAGCAGCTTTGAAGGCACCACTATCCATCCGAGTTATTCTTGATTTCTCCTCTTTCTCTATTCTGCTCCCATATTCAGTTGTTAAGTCTTGTTATTTTAATCTTCACAAATTACTTAATATTTACCATATATATATTTTGTATATATATATAGCTTTGGGCATACATGCTGTTTTTTTTCTAGCAAAATGTAAGCTACTCCAGGACATGAACTTGTTTGTCTTTTGTTTCCAATACCTATTACATAGAAGACATCTAATAAATGCTTATTGGATATTACTGCCCTACCAGTCTTTGAGTGAAAGAAAATAATTAGGAATACAATGAATAAAAATTTAGATGGATAGTCTTTTTAAATGATCACTAGTTGATGGTAGTAGTTTTTAATGGTTGGAACCTGACTGGCTTCTTGTAGTCCAGTCTTTAATTATATTGGAAGAGGAGACAAAATTATTCTTATCTCCTCTGTGAATGAGTGGAGATGCTTTCAAAATAGTTGTTCAGTCAAAATGCCATCATAATGATAAGAAATGAATGGAAATATCCTGATCTGTATAAGATAATAGGACTTACAAATTTTTTTTTTTCCCTTTTCCATTTCCTATGTAAGACTTTATTCTTGGCCTAAGGGAAAGAAAATTTTTATTGCAGAGGGCATCCTATTATCTTCCAATATTTACAGGCTTTTTAATTTATATTCAGGCTAAACAAAGTCTCCTCCCAGTCAATAATCATTACATACTTTTAATTTTTAAGAAAATCCTGGTTTTCTATATCTTTCAATTGATTGATTTGATGTGCATTCCCAAATTATCTAAAATGCATTTCCAAAATGGAATGTAACAGCTATAAAAAGGAACTCCTAGAATAAATATTGACAGTTTGGTTATAATGCTGTTAATGCCACACAAACAATAACTTTGTTTAGATCTGAAAACAAAGTTTCCTGAAGAAAAAAGAATAAACAAACACACAACAACATATTAATAAGATGATTATTTTTGTCTTTTGCAACATTTAAATATCTTTTAAGTATATTAAAATTAAATTAATAAATAAGTATAATAAAATAATTATATTAATATATCTAATTAAATAGTAAAAGTACAGCTGTGTATATAATATTGTACCTGCACAAATAATAGTACTTTTTCTAATAGTCAATCAATTTGGGGGAGTGTCTAAACTGATGCATATATATTTATAAATGTTAATGTATAATGTCTGTGTATGTTTATATATATCCATATATATATATATGCATATATATATATATATATATTTCTTTTTCTAACATTCCATCCATTTTAAAGAGTGGGCTCATATATATATATTTATATATTCTTCTTTGGCTAATTTCATACCACTTCCCCTTGTATATTTTGCCTTCTAGAGAAACTGCCCTCTTTGTTATTTCCCACCTAAGATATTCCTTTTTGTTCGCATAAGTTATATCCCTCAAACCTAGAATGCTCTTCCTTCTCATTTCTGTAGCCTGCATCTGAACTTCCTTTGATGGCTAACCTCAAGTACTATTTACTTTAAGATATATTTCCACAGTACCACTATTATCTCTGTTCCACAAGGTGATCAGGAAAAAAAGGAAAAGAACCTATGTGTTCTAAAGTATTTATAGCTATTCTCTTTGTGATGGCAAAGAAGTGCAAATTGAGGGCATGTTCATCAATGAAGGAATGGCTGAATAAGTTGTGGTATATGATTATGGTGGAATGCTACTGTGCTGTAAGAAATGATAGGCAGGTTGATTTTTGAAAAATATGCAGACATGAAATACTGAAGAGTGAAATGAACAGAGAAAAGAGAATTTTGTATATAGTAACAGCAATATTATTTAAAGAGTAACTGAATGACTAAATTATTCTGAGCAATGTGAATATTCAAATCAACTGCAAAGGACCTCTGAAGGAAGATGCTATCCACTTTCAGAAAAAGAATTGATATAAGGAAATATTTGATTTATGGTTTCACATATGTAGCTCTGTCAAATGTTGACCTTCCTTAGGTCAGAGTTGGGAGGGAGAGAGAGAGAGAACTTAGAACTCAAAAATGTAACAAAATAGAAAAGATGTATTTTCTAAATTCCCCCAATTCTTAGTTTTCTCCTGTGTAATGACTTGGCACTTATTGTGTTTGTGTTTTGTAATTGCTCTGCTATATACACATTGTATCCTTCTAATAAAATGTAAGTTCCTTAGAGCAGGAACCATTTTATGTCATTCATACCCCTTCTGTCTAACAGCGCCTGGCACATACACAGAGGTACATAGCTTCATATATAAAATATATATACATTTTGTGAAAGATATAAGAATGTCCAAGTATACTATGTGTGTGTATATATGTGCATATCTCTAAAAAAGAACACTATACATGTAAGTGTTAGTAATGTTCTTTTCTCTAATTTTCCATCCAATTTGAGATAACTTTTCTACGTGATTTTTGTACTACCATCCTTAAATAATGACAATTAAAAAGGAGGATGCAACTACTTAGGATATAACTTGCTTAGATTTTTTAAATTATGAAAATACCAGCTATATATTTACAAGACTTTTTCTTTTCTATACTCAGATAAAATTCAAATAGGATATCTCTTAGTGCAAGATAACATCTGCCAGCATTGGTGATCTCATTCCTTGGCTTCTAGAAAACACAGAATTGGGCAGAACTCAACTGGGGGGAAAAATGTAGTGAAGAATTCTCAATATTGGCCTTCTTCTTTCTTGCAGTGATTCCCTGCACCGAGATCTGCTGAGAATTTGCTTTATAATTTAATTTTGTAAGTATAGCACTTGAGCTGAGTTCTTTCCATTAGCTTATTGCTATCCACATTTAGTAATACTTGCCCCTCTCTTGTATAACTTGCCCCTATTTATTTCTCTTTTTAATTCACTGATTGCCCTATTCTCTTCCCTTCTTTTATCTTTGCTTTGAAATAATAATATGTAGTAATATATAATATGTAGGAAAAAGTCATTAATGAAAAGTTCCTTAGGCTCTTCACAGGAAAAAAATATATATACATCTAACAACTCAATGATCAGTTAGTTCAGAAAGGCAGCCAGTTTTTCTTTTTAAATTATACTATTTATGATTAGTGTTTCTTTCCATAATCATCTACTTGATGTTTTGAAAGAAATTTCTTATTTTTTTTTTCATTTACAAATTCTTACCCCAATAGCACATTCTAGTACAGAAGTGAAACTGACTTCTTAAAGGCAATATCAATGGATCTTCAGGTCTAGGAATTTCTACCATGCTGGATCATATGGTAATGCCAAAAGAATACAGATATTTGATTTTTTTCCTACAAATGTTGTTATCACAAAGAAATGTGTCAGTGCTAATAGTTCATCTAGATCCATTTCTTCACTTTTCCAATTTTTCCAAAATATTTTTCTCTGGAAGGAAACATTCTATCTTGGATTCTTTCTTCAAATGTGAAAGTAGAATGGAGATTAGTAACCCAATAGAAAGACTACTAAAGAGTGAAAGATCAATGAGGAAATTGTATTTCTGGCAATAGTTCTCCAGATGACTCTCTAACTTTGTAAGCCAAGGCCCGCTGAGAACAAAAAAAAATGTAATTGTGTTGAAATATCTAAATATCTCATAACAAGATTCCCTGTGTTAAAAGTCAGACTTGACAGATTACAAAGGAGAAAAAAATAAGTGTCACACTGAAATTTTGGTCTCTCCAAAAAAAAAAAAAAAAAAAAAAAAAAAAAAAAAGATAACTTCCTCTATTCTCTAACCTAACAAAAGTTCTTATTATTACAATAATGATAAAAGGATCATTTCTGAGAGCATTCATTCACATGGGCCTATCAGCTAAGTGAATTTTACCTTGAAAACCAGGAAAACTTTCCTTTTGAGTCACTAGCATCAAAATGAAAAGGATTGTTTAAACAGACAAATAGAAACCTGGAATTATTAGACCCAGTATTGGGAGGAAAGCCAGGGAACTAATTAGCAATAAGTAAATGGAGTCTGAACACTGTTCTTGCTGGTTCACCAAAATTTGTGTTCACTAATGAGCTTCGACTGCCACTTTAATAAGATGACCAGTTTTAATGATTTTAGAATCCTATTTAATTGCATGCTATAATTTTGTTTTCTTTGTTTTTCAAATGCCAATTTTAAGGTAACTTGTTCCTATTAGAAATATCTTTGTTATTTTATATTCGATTCTGTCTCTACTCACAGTAATATTTTTGATTTCTTGAAAATGTACCAATTAAATTAGATCTAATAGTACACACTATTCTCCATATTAAAAAAGTTGACTGTCAAGAGGGTCATATTCACTAGGTTTCCCCTAACAGGCTCAAATCTTACCAAATATATCATATATGAAGTTGTGAAGGGAAGGAACAAGAAGGGAAGGGACTTCTCCAAAGTTTTTGATTTTTGCTTTTTGTTTTTAAACTAAACCTCAGTATACACTAGCACTGTGGGAAAATACAGAATTGGAAGAGATAGTATAATCATGTAGAGGCATTTTAGTGTCTAGTTGTATGAAATTGCATAGGAAAAATGCTTTTGTAAACTATAGTAAAGGAGATTTAACTAACACAGTAAAGTCATAAAATAAATCTTGTCTCTGGATGATTCATCTCCACCTAGATAGGATTGAGATTGCCTTCCCATGGGAGAGGTATTAAAAAAAAAAAAGACTGTGGGTCAGTCATCTAGTAGTGGGGGTATATAAATAATCCAAGACTAGGTCACTCTGTGTTTGCCCAGAAAAGCAATTAAAACTTCCATGATTTTTAAACTTTTGCCTTTTAATATTTTAAAGTCCTATTTGTCTCTCCATAGAAATCTATGAATATCACTTATGTGCTATATAAGTATTCTCTTCTCCAGATTAAAAATCCCCACTTTCTCCAACTAATGGCATGATTTTATAGACCCCTTTGCCATTTTAATCTCTTGCCATTTCCTGGATCTGTTCCAACATATATGTGGATTTACTATTATATAATACTTAGAACTGCACCCAGCGCTCTTGATGTAGCCACAGATCAATATATGTGTCTTTAGAAATCACAGCTTTTCTTTCCAAATTCTTAGAGATTATCTCTTTAACGCATTCTAGACTTTTGACAAAAATATAAGTCAGGTTCACCAGTTTATAGTTTGATGATTTCAGTCTCTCCTGTTTAATTTTGGAAATTGAGAAAACATTTGTCTTTTTTTAATCTTGTTGAACCTCTTTCATTTTCTAGTTTTAAAAGATCATAGACAACAGATTAGCAATCACACCTGCCACTTTTCTCTATGCTCTAATGCATAGTTCATCTAAGCTTATGACAAAGTCATTGAGTGAAACTACATATTTTGTAAACATATATATATATATATATCATTACCTTAATTTTTAACTTTACTGACCACTTTTTCCTACCTTTCTCCTTCTGAAAAGCTTTATCCTTGGAAGAAAAAATGGAAATACAAGTGTTATCTGGCTTATTCTTCTTAGGATCATTTATCATTCATTGTTCCATTCTGACCAAGCAAAGAAAGGTATTATCTATCCATTCTTTGATGCTTTTCTTACAGCCAACACAGCTAAAATTGCCCTTTTGGGGTGTGCATTGACAATTTCAGCTCATTCTGTGTTTCAGTGCTTCCAGCACTATTGTTAGAAGTACTCTTTTGTATTTATACTCTTTTAACTCATTATATCTTCTATATATCTCTTAAAAATTTTCTGTTACATAACAATTTTTTCTGTGAAGATATGCTATCCCTTTAAGCAACTATTATTTTTTTTCTCACATATGTGTCTTCAGAATTTCATTAGTGAAGTCACCCTTGACATTTGCAACTTTTGATATTATAAATTACTCTCTTTTTCTTAAAATGCTCTTTTCTCTAGGTTTTCAGGACACTGATCTCTCCTGTCTCTTTTCCTACCTCTTTGACTGCATATTCTCAGTCTCATTTGCTGAATGTTTTCCAGGTCATATTTACTAAACATGAGTGTCTTACAGGGCTCTAGTCTGGGATTTTGTCCCTCTATACTTGTCCTACTATACTATTTCACTTGTTTCATCTTGTTTGTTGATCATATCTATTCATATGAATTCAATGATTATCTCTATACTACTATTTTTAGATTCCTCAGCCCTGATCTTTTACTGACCTGTTTATTGGACATATTAAACAGGATATTCTATAAACATGTTCAAAACTGAACTCTTTATCTTTTCCCCCAAACTTTTCCCTATTCCAAACTTCCCTATTAATGGTTAAAGTAATTCTTCTAGTTCTCCTAGTCACCAAGGCATGAAATTAGGTAGCATCCTTGACTCTTCATTGTCTCTTAATTCTCATATACAATTTGTTGCCAAGGGCCATGATTTGATATTCAAAGCATCTCTTGCATATAACCTCTTCTCTCCTCTTCTATTACCACCTTTCCAGTACAGGCCATTATAACTTTATACCCAGATTCTCCCCAAAACATTCTAGAATCCACTAAGCTGTTAGCACTTCCTAAAATGCAGATCTGAGTATGTCACTCTCCTACTCAGTGAACTCCAATAACTCCCTATCAACTCCAAGATAAAATATAAAATCCTCTGTGTGATATTCAAAGCACTTGATAACCTAGACATTATTCCCCATTTTTCCAGTCTTCTTACATCTTATACCCCCACAGAATAAAATACTTTTAGTTATTTCTTTTTCCAAGTTTCTGCTTTTTCCTCTATTTTTAACCTGTCATTAGTTTTTCCATGTTTTCATCTTTCTAACCTCAGTCCAGGAACTGAAACCCAGATTGCTGCTTCTAATCTGCTCTTGGGTAGGAAAATAACCAGAAACATCTAATTTTCCTTTAAAGTGAAAGTAAATGGTCTCTGAATAAAGATCTGGGGACTTCCTCCATCTCATAAAGCATATTTTTAATTGCAAGCTACTTTGTTGCATATTGAAATTCCAATAATTACCCCCAAGCTACTAATATATCCCATAGGTGGTTGTTCAATGATATTAAGAAGGTAGAAATGACAGGACTTTACAAATGGTTGGAAATGGAAGTAGGGAGAATGAGGAGTTCAGACTGACATCTAGATTATGAGCTTGGGTGAGTAAGAGTATGATAGTGTGATATTCTAGTCAGTAATATAGAAGTTAGGAAGAGGAAAGTGTTTGTTCTCTTATCGATGCTTTTGTTCCATTCCTTTTCTTCATTATGGAAGGGTGTAAAATCCCAATATATTGGATTTTGAATTCATCAATAGCATAATGGTAGGTTATCTGTTATATACAGTTAAGAAAACTATCTTTACAGTGATGTGTTAAGCCTGACTTTTCAAGTGTGAGAGATTTAAAATCATTACATGCCAAGCATTCTATTAGGAGCTTATTTCTCTAAACATATTAAAAGCCACTGATGAAAATGTCACTCTAGACACCTGAGGCTTTTTTCTGATTGCGTTGCTGTTAATTCCTAATCAATGGAAAGTAGTTTCAAGAAGCATCATTAAGTGGCAATCAGTACAAAGTTCAAGCTATTGAAATTTGGTGAGCTTGTCTAGTTCTGTAAAATAAAATGATTAACCCTAATATATCATCATATAGAAAGTGAATATAAGCAGATTGTTTAAGCTACATTATTGGTTCAAATTATGTCACAGCAAGTGATCATTACTATCTAGAAATGAATAAAAATAATTAACATGGGATACTGTCAGCACTCTGATGGTGATGGTGATGATACCCATCACCTGGACTATTGCAATAACCTTAGAGTTGAATCCCCCCCTCCAGTTCAAACTCTTCTCAGCTGTCAAAGTGATCTTCCTAAAGCATGCATCTGACCATACCACCCTCCTTTTCAATATGTAATGAACTCCAATTACTTCCTATTACCTCTAGATAAAATATAAAAGCTTCTGTTTGGCTTTTAAAACCTTCATAACTTGACGCCTCCTGACCCCTTTCCAGTCTTCTTATGCCTAGTGTTCCTTACATACTTTGGGATACAGTGATCCTTATCTTTTTGGTATTCCTCAAACTAGATATTCCATTTCCTGAGTTCCAATATTTTCAGTGGTAGTTTCCCATTCCTGGAATTTCTCTTCTCAGCTCTGTCTCCTAGCTTTGCTGTGATCTTTCAAGTCTCAGTTAAGTCACATGTTCTCTCTTTACCAATCCTCTTTAATCTTAATACCTTTCCTCTGAGATAATCCCTAATTTTTCCTGTATATATCTTGATGCATAGTTATTTTCATATTATCTCTTCCATTGGATTGTGAAATCCTTGAGTCCAGATATTATTTTGTTTCACTTTTCTTTATGTCCCTAGAATTTAACACATAACAAGTATTTAATAAATGCTTGTTGCCTGACTGACCTTTATCTCTCAGGTAATTAAGACATTTATTTTTTCCCCTAAATGCCACAGAACCTTCTCTCGAGATGATAAAGATGAATAGTTTGGGAAACACTTCAAAAACTAGGATTGAAAACTTTATTCTGGAGCCTAAGTACACTATTTAAATTCCTTTTTTATCTGAAGTGTTTTACATATTTCCATAGAAAAATATCAAAAAGTTAAAAAGAAGTTAGATTTTTTAGATGAGCACCAGATAGAAAGATCATCAGACTGCCAGAAAGCCAATTGCTCAAGTCTAACAAACCAAAATGTCCAGAGAGTGCTTCTTTCCTTATTCTGGAATGCCTACTTTCAAGGGAAAACAAAAGTATTCAAACAAGATTCATCTTTTAAAAGGTTCAGCTTCTGACATTCATATGTAGATCTGATCTAAGAGGTTATCCAAATGCTGTCAAGACTCATTCCTGAAGCACTGATATTTTAGAAAGGAAAGTATTTTTCAATTGCATGCATTTAATTCAAATTGATAAAAATTCTAATAGAGAACTATTGGGTTCCAATCACTATACTAGACATTGGGGGAGACATGGTCCTTAACATCACGAAGCTCACAGTAAAATTTAGGTCCATGCAAATACACAGGAAGCTACAATATGAATAATAAATAAGTGAATCACACAACCACAAAACTAATATAAGATTATTCTCATGTTACTCTTTCTACTTGCTCTGTTGGTGGCAGGGAAAATGGAAAGGTCAGTGCTATATTAGATAAATAGATACTTCTTATCTTTATGAAGCATTGTCATTGCTGGTGAGCCTGAATATTTAAATTAATAAAATACACTGTGTCTTCAAGGGAAGAATGATACTATCTATTTAATCACACATAGTATAGTGCAAAAGTATATATACACATTCACACTCATATTCACACACATTACATATTTGATCAAATGATGTTTTCTACTGTACTGAGCCACAAAAGATATCTAAATTCTCATGATTGGAGAATGGATTTAAGAAGGCTTCAGTATAAGACCAACCCAATAACATTCCATTGTAGTTTCAAAATATCATCTTTGTTGGGCCCTCAATACCAAATCTATGAACAATAGACATAATTAACATAAGAAGCTGCTAAATTAAGCAAACTGAATGATGGAGCAAATTATTTTATTTTTGCACCTGTGGAATACAGTATGCCATTGTTGTTTTCTGCAAAAAAAATTAGAGCAGACTATTACATGCATAATGATTAAAAGGATTAGGGATAGTGGAAAGTATTGTGGACAATAGATTTTCTTCTCTAAAGACCAAGAAGATGTCAATGAGTGTATTTTTCAAGTCTTAATGAGAATACACAGCTGCCACATATCCATTCAGTGCATTTCAATATAACTGATGAAAATAAAGATTTAAGATTCCTGGTCTCAAAAATGGTAAGGAGAAAATAGAAACTGAAAAGACACTTCAAGAACAAATTTGATGCATTTGTGTAACTGCTGTTTTTGTTTCTAATCCTTGAGATACACAGAATTATTGTTTTCCATAATTATTAACCACAGAGTTTATTGACCAAATGATTACTGTACTGCAAAAATACCATTTATACCATTAATACTAGTTGTAATCAATTGAGAAAATCAGAAATGTCTGTAGTGCCTACTATGTGCTCAACATTGAACTCAATAGATTCATAGTTGTTATAATGGACAATGGCATCCCTAATTTGCTTCTCTGCAGGTAAAGAAAGCTACCTTGAAATAAGAAAAACAGAATGACAAAGTAATATGAGGAGACATTGCTAAGTTATAACGCAAGGTCATATATGTTTATTTCCAGCAGTGACTTACATATTTTACTCCTAGTCAAGATAGAAAACAAAGGTGCCAAAGGATCTGCCAGTAAACTCCCTATGAGCTAAGATAATATTACTCACAGAGAAAACAAAAACAAAAACAAAAAACCAACCCAAGCATCTATCTCTGTGAAATGCCAAACTCTCTTCTACCAGACAATCAGTTTCATTTAGCATACAGCAGAGCAACAACATAATAAATCTTTCTCTTATTTCATCATGACCATAGGATGTAATACTGCTCCATTAATTATAGAAAACATAGAATCTCAGAATGTAGGAGAAAATTAAAGTCATATAATCACATAGCTGAAGGGGTTTCAGAAGCCATCTAGACCAACTAGACCAATTAGGCAACAAGTATTTATTAAGTCCCTATTTTGTGCCAGGGATGGTGTGGAGGCTCTGGAGATATAAATGCAAGATGAGAAAGTGCCTCTTATCAAAAAGCTTATATTCTGCTAGAATGAAAATATCCACAGGTAAATAAATACAGGTTAGAGGCAGCTAAATTGTGCAGCTGATACAGTACTGTGGGGGATACAGTACTGCATTTAGAATTAGAAAGGGTTGAATTCAAATCTTGCCTTAATCACTAATTAATTGTGTGACCCTGTGTAAGTCATTTAAACTTGTTTTCTCATCTATTAAGATAAATGGGATCAGGAATAATAATAACACCTTGCAAGAGATAATTATGTATAAAGTATTTTGTAAAACTCAAGAGTGTTACATAAATGCTGGCTATCACTACTGTTATTTTAAACATACATGCACACAGTGATTGGTGGGGAAGGGGCACTAATAAATAAAGGGAAATGTTTCCTGAAGAAGGAAAAATTTGAACTTTGCCTTGGAAAGAACTATAGTATTCAAATAGCAAAAATGAGGAAGGAGAGTGTTTTAGATGTGTAGGAAAGTCTTGGAAAAGGCAAGATTGTGGGAGATGGAATGATGTATATTGACAATAGCATATGAATCAGCTTATCTGGAGTTTAGCAAGCCTGGTGCAGGAAAGATGTGAGTGTAAAGATAAACTGAAGCCTTACTGTAAAGGACTTTACATGCCAAAGAATGGGGGGCTTTTTTGTTTTTGTTTTTTTAAGTTAAAGATAATGAAAAGTCATGACATGATCAGACTTGTGCTTTGAAAACACCAATTAGGTATAAGTTTCCTCTAGCCATGTTTTGGAGACGGATAGACAAAATTAAAGGAAATCAATTAGAAGGTTTTTGCAGTATTATTAAGATAAGAAGAGTGACATTCTGGATTAGGGTAGCTGCAGGATCAGTAGGAAGAAGAGAACTTTTCAGGTAGTCATTCACCATTTACTTGAAGTCATTTACCTTTATCTGAAGAAAATCTGCAACATTCTTTCATTTATTTAATATTAAAGAAATTTTACACAGATAATTAATAATATCTTGTCTTAAATTGTACAAAATAGTTTGTGTGGTTGTAATCAAATACATAATTTGAACACAAAAAAACCCAAAGGATTTCAGAGATAGAAGGAACCTCAGTGGCCTGCTCCTACTTTAAAAAAAAAAAAAAAAAAAAAAAAAAAAAAGATTCCCATTACAAAACTACCAAACAAATAGTCATTCAGCTTTGGCTTGAAAATCTCTGCTGAGAAGGAACTCATTATATGTTAAAGCATCCCATTCTATTTTTGGATATCTCTAAATACAAAGGAGTTGTCCCCCTAATATTTTGCTAAAACTGGTGTGTTGGCCACTTCCAACCATTGTTGTAGTGCTGCCCTTTGGGGACAAGCAGAAAAAAAAAAAATTCATTTAGTCCACATTCTATAGCACAGTCTCTTAAACATTTTACAATTGCTATCATAATTCTTTCTGAATCTTCTATCCTGAATCTTCTCTTCTTCAATCTAAATATCTCCAATTCTTTCAAACAATTCTGTAGGACCAGCCTTGAGGTCCTTCATCTTCCCATCTGTCCTTCTTTGGATTCTCTTTAGTTTAAAAATGACATGTTCTCTTTTGATCTGAAAATTAACACTCTGAAATTCTGTCCCCTTTGAGTCCTGACCCCTCCAGTCTCCAGAGAGTTTATAATAGAATATCCTCCTACCTGGGCTTTTCTAAGGCAAATCACCTCATTGATGCAGACCCTTTTCAAGAAATTCCAAATTCCAGAAGCTTTCAAAAAGTGATTTTCATTCAATCGGAGATCTAGGCTTAGGTACTTTGGCTTTCTTTTCAACCTGAAACCTGAGTCTCAGATTTTCTATAAAGGATATTTCTAAACTCACTTCTTTGCAGAATTCCAAAGTAGCATGCTTTGCCTCTTTGGCATAGCTGCCAGGACCCTGCCTGCTGTGAAGACATTCTCTTTTTAGCAAAAAACCTTTTGTTATTTCTCTGCCAGGACTTTGCCACTGAAGAAGTCAGTCTTTCTAGCAAAGCTGGCTTCTCATCCAACAATAAACTTCCCTTTTTGCCACGTAAAATTCTTTAGCTTCATTGAATTCTTTCACGAAGGACCTGCACCAACCAAAAGGGGATTGCCACAACTCTGACTGCCACTAAAACCCCATCAAAAACATCCTTTCTTAAATGTGATGCCCCTAAATGAATAAAAGAGTCCAGATGTGTTTTGACCAAGGCCTGTTAGCACAATCATACTTTCAGTGGTTGGAATACCTAATGCCTTCAAATGCTATCAGAGATGCCCTGACTATATAAATTCATATTTATGTTGTTTATCTTGAAACTATAAAATAGTTGTATGGAGTATAGCAATAAACCAACATGTATTTTTTCTATATTTATTATGTGATGGTCATTATGCTAGGCACTGAAAATAAAAAGAAATATCTTTTATTTTGTCAGAGAACTTTACATACACACACACACAATTCAAACACACATGATGTGGTACATATTTTCCTTCACTTAAGAGTCTCAGAGGACTTAGTGTGTATTCATTGTTAGAGAAAAAGCAAATGAATGATATACAGCACATTGTATACTCAAAAACCAGTAGGAAGATGAAGGCATAGTAGCACCATCCCACCTCCCTATGTTTTAAAAATCTGTATCTTCTTGTCATTTCTTCTTCATGTACTTCTATTAACATTCTTATTAGAAAGTTCTTCTAACACCTGAAGAGATAAGAAGATTGCAACTAAAGAATTTAACTATAGCAAACCTTCATGGTCAATAAAAAATATATCACTGGAGGAGGAAAATTATAATCTCATGAGTGAAGAACAGTTTATTTCAGAACAATGTGGCCAAATTATCAAAAATTAGTTGGAAGAAAAAAAAAACAAATAGACAGAACTATAGAGTATACAAAACTATCTAAGATGGGGCAAGGAGACCTATATAGAAAGTAAAGGTAACAATAGTAGTTGACATTTCCTTTTGTTCTTAGTCTTGCAAAAACTCTATCTTATTTATCCATCCACACAAACATATACATAAATATATGGGTATATTTATATATCTATGTATCCTCTATTTGTAACTATAATTCTGTGAGGGTGGTGCTACATATTTTCAAAAAATATAATATAAAGTGCTTAGCACAGTGCCTAGAACATAATGGGTGCTTAATAAATGGTTATTTCTTTCCTTTGCCATTTTATAAATGAGGACCCTGAGGCTCAGCAAAGTAATTAATATTTATGGTCACAGAGGCAAGAATCAAACTCACATCTCTTCAGACTCCAAGACTTGGGCTCTTTTCGTTATTCTCTACTGCTCTCTAAAGTTCTCTATTCTAGAAACATCAGTGGACATCCTAAAAGTCTTATGATCTGTCAGACAACAGAAAAATTAAAATAGAGGAATTTGAGCTGATGAAATGAGTGATTTTTTAAAAAAGAGACAGATAATATTTGAAAATCTAATAATCAGTGTAAGAATCAAGTCAAGTGGAAGAAAGGATATAAACAAAAGGATAAGTAAGAGCTCTTAAAATTTTGAATGTCTCTTGATATATCTAGACAATCATCAGAGATGATTTTTAGCAACAGCTAAGGCAAAGTAAATATATATGACGTTCTATGCTAGATGTATTTATTGCTTCTTTTCAGAAACCTCCTTCTGAGAGCAATGAAATATTTTATATTCTCACTGAAACAACTCATGCTGTTTAGTCCAGACAAGGCTGTTCACATGCTTATAATTTATCATGTATAGCTCTGAATCAAGTCTCCCTATAGTTGAAGTGAATAAGAACAATTCATGTCCTTGAGAGCTTGCAAACCTCAAATGACTGCTGAATGAATTCAGTCCACATAAATAAATAAGGTTCAAAGGTTCTACTGGATGTAGTTCTTAGAAAACAAACAGATCTGACCTAAGGATTATGGAGAAGGTGAGTGAGAAGGCTAGATCTTTGTGAAAAACATCTGGGACTGAACAAATGATGGTAAATATAGGAATACAGAAGGGCAAGGAAGTATGACCTTCTTGACATATATAGGGAGGCAAACAAAATAAAAAGGTGAGCGTATCTAATATAAAACATTATTTGATTATGTTTATTAATTGAGATAATCTTAGGGAGAGGAAACAACAAATTATAGGTGTAATCTAAAATTAAGAAAAAGGACAATCTATGAGAATCTTAAATTGGAAAGTTTAGGAGGAATGAGAAGGGAACAAAGGTCAAGGATTGCTTTACAACACTTCTTTATAGTCTTTCCTATTTTAGAATAGTGCAAAACAACTTTTTTCATTCTGAGACAAACTTGTAAATCTAAGTTGACCAAAGCACATCTGGAATCAGAGGAGTGTTTGTTTCATATTCACTGACGAATACTGATAATGGTAAAATGATTAGAGACACTGCAAGTAAGGGGAAAAAAAAAACAAGGTCCATTAAAAAGGAATGTGATAAACAAAAGAGAGAAGATAAAAGAAAGACAATGGGAAACAAAGCTACATAAATCCCAGTGCCATGACAGTCCAAACAAATTTCCTATTCTCAAGATAGATCCCAAACTAGATATATAAGATGCCAGGAGATCTTAGATCACATGATTTAATGAAGGGAAGAAGGAAATTCCAGAAAATACATAGGCAAAAATGATCCTTAGAGAGGGGAAAGAACTGTCTTAGTTTGAGCCCTCAGGAAAATCTAACAGATTTGTCTAAGTTTTTTTTCCTCTCTTTCCATGTCCAGAGCTAAAAATTCCAACTTCATTAACTTTTCTTAATATGATCTATTTTTCCATAATTTAATCATTTTATTGCTTTTCTTTGGATCATTTCAAATTTCTTCATCTCATATTTGGGAAAAAAATAACTAGATGAAATGCATTAATAAGGACTCTACACTCTCAAGAGCAACATTAAAACTTCTACAGCATTCTCCTGTTACTAGTGAGTCATAGAATGTTAGTACCTGAGGAAACCTTAGAGATTACCTAATTTAACCGTATCATGGCATTGTAATAGCCATTCATTTTAAGCAGTCATTGCACTGTCTTTTTGATGTATACTCAGGTTGTAATCTATGGTAATTTCAGATATATTTCTACTTATTTTAATCTATCATTTTAGTGAATCAAACAATGAACATTTATTTAATATCTACTGTGTCCATGTACTGTATCAAGTCTTATGGATATAAAAAAGGTGAAAGTCCCAGTTGCTAACAAGCTCTTCCTTTAACAGAAGAGACAACCTATAAACAGATATATATATATATATATATATATAAAATTGTTCATTCCTGAATACTGGCATCAGTTTAGTCTTTGTTGAATTTCACTCCAAATTTGACAATATGTTTTTACAATGTGCTGAAATTATAGAAGATTATGGTACATAAGGATTAAAGGATTAGTTGAAAGAAACATGTTTGGCTCAAGGAAGAGACTTTACCAATGGTGTTGTTTTGATTTATTTTGCTTTTGTTTGTTTTGTGGGGTGTGCAGAGATACATTTCATCTATCTTCAAATATCTTCTCCCACAACTCCCCTACAAGAATCTTGAATTCCAATAAATCTGGATATATGTAATTCTTCTAATACTCCCATTTTCAAGCCAAAAGGCTTTTGCTCATGCCATTCTATTTGCCAGGAATCCCAGTACTTTTTTTGCCTTCTTACACTCCACCAGTTCTATTTATAAAACCAAATCCATCCAACCTTTTAGCTTAAATGTTATCTGGTTGTTGCTGGCCATTGAGTTGTTACAATCTTCCCTGATTATCTCAGCCAGGAGTACTTTTCTACAATTGACTTTGTGCTGCTCACTTACCACCTCCTACTTTGTGCTGTAATCATTTGAACTTATGCCTTATATTTCCTGTTATTTAAGGGTAGGGGTTATGGCAGGTATATCCCTATGTCTTTTACAGAGCCTGATATAGTTAACTGCCCATAATAGCCACACAATAAATAAAAGTTGAATGACTGAGTGAATGAAATAATTTAATACATCACCTTTATGCTTCCTAGTTTAACTACTCTAAAAACTCTAATTATTATAACCTTCCTCTAGAGTCTTCTTTTCCAAGAAGAATCAAAAGTGAAAGGTGAATATTACAATCTTGAGGTAATCAGTTGAAATCATGGGGGGAGAAGTGGGTAAATCACTAAGACCAAGTAAAAGACAAGATCAATCAAAATGTGACTGGTCTCTGTGAAGTCAGAAAGTAGGACAAGGACAAGGTAAAGTTCTCAGTCCTTCCAGAATGTTACAGTATTCATCTACAGTAGCAAGAATTATGATCAAATGGTTAATACAGCTCTTCATAGCTTTCAGAAGAGATCTGTGTCTAACAGTAGGTTTCTTTTGCCATTTAAAGATGGCTTAACTACATAGCTTAGCCTTTGGCCCATTTAAAAATGTTATTTTAATGTTACCTGTTATTATAATTACTATGTGATGGGCTTTGTTGGTCTCTGGCCAGGGTCCCACACTCACTACATAATGTATTAGAGGAATATTTTCCAGACATATAGCAAAGCCTGGAGGGAATTTTCAAATGCACTGGAGATTCAAATGTCCAGCCTCTTTGCTGTTGCAACCAACTTCCTAGGATAGATAGGGACCTTGGTCATGAAACAGCAACAGTGACTAAGGGTCCAGGAGCAGCATGGCCTAGATTTAGTATGGGCAATGTCAGTTCAAATTCTGGTTTGTTCATTTACTAGTTGTAATATTTCGGACATTTCAAATCAATAAACTTAGACGGATCCTAGTGCTTCACTTGTCAAATGACAAAGTTTGGAATATATGCATACTAAGATCACTTCCAGATCAATATAATCTATAATCCTATGATGACTTTATGAAAGGCAAATTTTAACTCTGTTGATCAGACATCCCAGTAAATTAAAGCATCCATGTTATTACTACCTTTAATTCTGAGACCAAAATCAAGAGCCAATAATAATAAAATCATCTCCATGTCCTCTCTGAGAGTGTAGCAATCTTTTTCCTTTGTTTCATATTTGTTTTGTTTCTTTAGTTTTTTCTTCCTTTTAATATTCATACATACATACATATATACATATATAATTATCTACTTATTTATTTATTTTTACTATATATAACATAAACTATAGGATAGTATGATTTTTCTCTATGGCCATTCAATGATATCTTAGTATGTTTTATGTGTCCAATAGTCCCTTAAGAAATTCAAGGCAATTCTACCTAGCTAGCCCTGGCAATTATAAGAACAACATTGTTTAGTAATTTAGTCATGTCTACTCTTTGTGATCTCATGAGTCATAGCATGTCAAGAATGTCCATGGGGTTTTCTTGGCAAAGATACTGGAATGGTTTGCCATTTTCTTCTCCAGTGGATTAAAGATATCAGAGGTTGAATGACTTGGCCAGAACTGCATAGCTAATAAGTGTCTGAGGCCAGATTTGAACTCGGCATTTCTTAACATCAGACCCAGTGTTCTATCCATTAAGTCCCCCTAGCTTAGGAACAATAGTCATTCTTTTCTAATTCTGCCTTTCTGTTTTCCATTGTTGCTCTGTTTGCAACTAATTTCTTAGAACTGATTTTCCAATGTGAACATTGCTAGATTTAATAAAAAAGATTATTATTTTATAAATTGTTATCCTATCAATACTATGCTCGCTTTTAAATATCACTATTACTTGTTTAAAAGTCCTTCCACTGTAATAGTACTGTTGACAAGGATTAGACTGTCTACTTTGTGAAATACTCTAAATTATTAATCCAAGTCCAAGGATCTTTAGCAATTTACCATGTCAGCAAGACTGTTAATTTAAGTTCAATTGTTCAGTGAACAATATAGAAAATTTGGCATGTTTAGAGCACATGGTATAATCCAAGAATATGTGGGTAATTAAAGATATGGGTCCTGACTTTCTGATCTGTTGCATCTTGTTCAGCTCATGGTTCTCTGAGTCCATTCTAATACCAGGAAGTAATTGTCCTTGGCCTATTCACTATAATGGAAAATAGAGCCCAAATTTTCAAGTGATTGGTTTACTATTGGTTTCCTAAGTAGGGAGGTAAAAATGAGTGTTGTTTCCTTTGCTTCCTATCAATAGAACTATATGAGTGGATCATCCACTTACTATCTCCTCCCCTAGATAGATAGCCAAAAGAAAAGTTCCAAAGGCTCTAAAAAATCCCTTAGCCCAATAAGATCCTTATATATTCCTCGAGGGAAGGGCCCATTTAAGTTTCAGGTAAGGGAGAGGGAGTGAAGGCAAGTTGTGCTGTTTCTGTTCATTGCAGAATCTTGCCTCAAAACAAAAATAATAACTGACCCAAAACATTTTCAAAACACCTGAGGTAGATTTCCTTATTTGAGCCTCATGATAAACCATTGAAGGATCACCACCTTTACTTTACAGGTAAAAAAAGTGAAGTCAAGAGAGTTTAAGTGATTTTTCTTTAGTCTCATAGCTCATAAGTATCAGAGATGGATTTCATCATAAGTACTCCAAGTTCAGCAGTCCATCTGTTAAACTATGTTGGATTATCTTGCATTTGTAAAAATGTGTTTTCTTGCCTCTGATTTGAGGCATTTTAATAGGTAGGATTTTACTGTTTTTACTTGTATCATATATTCTAAATCAAGAACAAAACTCCCTGAAGCAGTAGCCACATTTGTTTTTACAATGTCATCTTTCAGATCATAGATGAAATTAGTGGGTAACACCCAGTGAGGTATCCCTTTGTTCAAAACTGAGTCATCAATAACTAACCTCCAATCATTCACATTTCCACCCACTGCTGGAAAGTTCTAATTTTCCCCTTCTCTTAATTAGGGTATCATCTGAAACAGAACAGGAAATCTTACTAAAGTCAACTTCTATTAGGATTAAACCTTCTGATGTATCTACTAGGTCTGTCACTGGCACAGGGGAAAATTAGATTAGTCCAACAAAAACTATTCTTCACAAAGTCACATTGATTTTTGCCGAGCATTAGAGACACTTCCAGGTGTGTACAAATTGATCTAATCCAGGTAATCAGAACAATCTGTAATTTTCAGGGTTCTTCCATTGCTTTCTTTTCTTTTTCTTTTTAATAGCTATAATGCTTACACTTCTCTACAGATACACAAGGGTTTAAGTGGGTTTTTTTTTTGTTGTTGTTGTTGTTGTTGTTTTTAAGAAACAAAACTTGTCCTGAAACATGATTTCTTTCTTCTATTCACACAGACCTGAGTTTCTCTTACAGTAAATGCAGGGTCTTCCAGCATCCTCATCTTCATAATAATAATAATAGAATTGACCAGAGAAGGTAGTTCCCATAACAAGACCTTTATGCCCCCTATACCAGTGGTGTAAACTCAAATGGAAATACATTGCTAAATAGTATATCAGATTCTCTGAGGGTGACATATTGACTTAGAAAAAGGCATATTAAATGATCTGTATTTTTATTTATTTTGTTAAATAGTTCCCAGTTACATTTTTAAAAATCTAATTCAGGGTGTCTTGGGGAGTATTGTGAGCCACTATGTTTGACACTTCTGCTATAGATTAATAGCAAGAGATGACATTTTTAAGGTAAAGGAGTAGAATTATTAATATAATGATGTTTCTGGAATTGTATTTTCTTTTTTTAGGTGAAACTTAAATGATTCAAACATTAGTTAATTTTCTGTTCAGGCTGTAGGATTGTTTACCTTTTCATATCAATAATGTTACATTATAAATATTAAATGGCTAAGATGCTTCATTTCTTCCCACTAGTCATTTATAAGTAGAGCATAAGAAATGCTGACTTTTTAATGTTTTAAACTTTTGCATATTATTTGAAATAGTAATGATACTCATTTATGCACATTTGCTGACAGGGAGAAACAATGGCTAGGGTGGAAAAACCAGTCACTTCTTCTAGATTATTTGTAAAAATAGTCTTTATGTTTTGGCCATAGCTCTTATAGAGTTGCTTGTCATTGATGTGAAAACAATTATATAGAAATGTTCATGTGAAATATTTCAAAGAATACCAGGGTTTTAGTTCTATTTATCCAAAAAGCTGTAAATGAATATGCAATTTAAATATGCTCTAGGTGATTATTTTCCAATTTTACCAACAAATTTTAGATCTTGCTCTTAGCATTTGAAAAGTTTTAATTCCCTTTTTTTTTCATTTGTAGTTTATAAGAAAATCTCAAAGATTGCTACCCACTGTTACTAAGTCTCCTAGAGAATTGCCTTTTATTTAAGTCTTTAAAAATCAGATTTTGAGACTTGGATATTCAGGTTTTTCTATATACATTTGAAATAATGTCAGTTTTAAAATAAACTGGCAAAGTGTCTTGTAGTTCATGTTCTTTGTGTTCAACCATAAAGAGATCCATAAAAATGTGGTAGCTATTATCAGTATTTATCTTTGTGCATAACCTGGATTTGTTAACAAAGGAAAAGATTAAAGTACGCTATGTTATTCATATCTAAATCATTAATACATATTAGAGAAGAGAGGGGAAAAAAGAGAGAGACATCTCCACACCCATTTATTTCACTGCTCAATGATCAGGATATCATTTTATGTCCTGTAATTGTCACAACCAATTAACCAATTTGTAACCTCATCACTTGGTGAAGTGAGTGTCACTGAACTCCCAAATGAACCCATTTACAGTCACATCATATTTTTCTCACTCTCCAGATGGGATCTGGCTTTTTGATGACTTCCATATAATACAATCATGTTTAACTGTAAGACTTTCCCTCCAAAAGTTATCAGAAATATAAAATTTCTGAGATTAATTAATATCAGAAGCTTTCCATTATTGTTTTTTTCTTTGAGAATCATAGAATCTTAAGAATTGTAAGAGAATCTTAGAGGTCATCTGATAATATCCCCCCACTTCAGTGGAGTCCTTCTACAATTTCTGATTGAAGGTCATCTAACTTCCATTTAAATATGTCCAGTGAAAGGGTATTTCAATATCTATGCTGAGCAAAAATCACCTTCATTCTAAGAAGGGGGGGAGAAAGAAAGGAGGGAGAGAGGGAGGGAGGGAAGAAGAGGAAGAGAAGGAAGGAAAGAAGGAAGGAAGGAAGGAAGGAAGGAAGGAAGGAAGGAAGGAAGGAAGGGGAAGGAAGGAAGGAAGGAAGGAAGGAGAGGGAGGGAGGAAGGGAGGAAGGAGAGAGAGGGAGGGAGGGAGAGAGGAAGGAAGGAAGGAAGGGAGGAAGGAAGGAAGGGAGGGAGAGAGGAACGGAGGAAGGGAGGAAGGAAGAAAGGGAGGGAGGGAGGGAGGGAGGAAGGGAGGAAGGAAGAAAGGGAGGGAGGGAAGGAGGGAGGAAGGAGGGAAGGGAGAGAGGGAAGGAGGGAGGAAGGAGGGAAGGGAGGGAGGGAGGGGAAAAGGGAGAAAGATAAATAGAGTAAGGGCAGTTAGTTAATGCAATGGCCCTAAGCTCAAATCTGGCCTCAGATACTATCTGTGATTCTAAGCAAGTCATTTAATCTATTTGCTTTAATTCACTCATCTGTAAAATGAGAATAATAATCGCACATACTTCTCAGGCTTGTTGTAAAGATCAAATGGGATAATAAAGTGTCCAGCACATAGCAAAAACTATATAAATGTTAACTATTGTAGTTATTATTTATATTATTATTATTTAGAAAAGCAAATAGATGATAGACGATTAATATATATGTATATATATATATATATATATATATTCTGAGTATCACAACAATCATCTCATTTTACAGTTGAGAAAACTGAGTCTCAGAAACATTAAAAAAATTCCCTGAGATCATACTTCTCCTAAGATTTAGAAGCAGAATTTGAAAACAGATTCTGACTCCAGATCTATCACTCTATCTTCAATTTTCCTGAATATATGTTATGGTGTTTTATTTACATTATTTCTTCATTTACATTTTTGTCAGTGTACTAAAAGAATTGCCATCATTATAAATGCCTATTTTTAAGAGACACTTTTTTTTTTTTTTTGCTATTTTCTGCAGTCTTACTAGTTTGCTTATGGACTTAAAAAAAAAAAAAAAACACACCAAATAACAGAAATCCATATAAAATGCATTTAATTCAATTATGTGCCAGGTAGAGAAATACAAAAATAATTGAAATACAGCCCCTGCCTTCAAGGGGATTACAATCTACTAAGATTATAGAAGATAGAAACTATGAAGGAACTCTCAGTTCACTGATCATCTTATAAAAATGCAATATATGTATAGAAAAGATGATACTATCTGCCTTTAAATGATCATTTTAAAAGCAGATAAAAAAACATACCAGAGCTGAACTTTTGTCCCAAATTGAGGATTAGTGTGGTTGCTGTTGTTGCTTTGACATGATACGTAGGCCACTTCAGAGGCCAGGTATCAATGGATTCCCAACTTTCATCTAGTTTTCTGACCTGATATATAGAATCTTTGATTTGGAAAGGACCATATCAGTTATATAGTCTCAAACTGCATTTTACAAAGAGGAAGCTAAGTCTGAGAATGGCTTCAGTTTCAATGACATGCCTAAATAATACTGTAGCTCACTTTCATTCCAAGGTTGCAAAATAGAATCACTGTTAATTTAGAATGTGAGAAAACACTAGTTTATAAATTATTATTTTTCATGTACAGGCATGCCTTAGTAGATTGTGAATTGGATTTCCCTCTAACTCTGGCATTGAGAATACGAAGCACCAGACAAATAATTGTAGTAATATGAATAATAACAGTAATGTACTATTCAGAAAAGGAAATGAAGATGAGGCAGAAATGCATGAAAAAGAAAGGAAAATTTTTATGATTTATAATGATCTCTTCAAACCAGGTAACTGATGCAAAGAGCCAATTTCAACTCACTCATGTACACACATATTCATCATGAAATTTATAACAACTTGTCTTTCTGAGATGATGAATTATTATGTTAAAATATCATATTTGTTTAATTTTTCAAATTTGTATATTGTCATAATAAGAGCTTTGAAAACTCCAAATTCTACTCTCTCCCACTTCTCTCTATCTTTATTAAGCCTATTTTAGCTTTATGCAATTACATTTTCCTTATTTCATATTTATGTGGTAATGGAATCAAAAGTCACAAAATTTGAGAATTAGAAAAGACTTATTAGCCAATGATAGTTCCACTCCCAAATAAAAAGTATTCACATTAGTAATCACCAGCAAATAATTGTCTAGTTTTTGCTGGAAGAAATTCTGTTGTTTGTTTTTCCCCTTGACAGGGAACTAAATTTGCCTCTTTTAAATTTCCGGTTTTGCTGCTGATTCTAGTCTCTAGAGCCAAATAAAGCAACACTATTTTCTTGTCCATATGACAACCCTTTGAATACCTGAAGGAATTATTATACCCTACCCTGCCTCTCTTCTGGACAAAAAGGCTCAGATCCTTCAACCAATCTTCACATGAAATGGATTCAAAGGTCTTCACTCAAGTCCTAATAAAAGATTTGCTCCCTTCTTTTTATTCCAAGGGATTGCTAAGAATACAATAGGCATTCTGTGGAACAATAGAAACCTAATGTTTATTATTAGTTGTATAGCTTCATATGCTGAAACTAGCTTTCAGGAAGAACTTTTAGCATACCCTCAAAAGTGTCTCTATGTCATAGTCTATATTATACATAATATGGTCAAGAAGATCTTTATCTTTCAATTTTAAAGTATAATACCTAGCGGTTTTAAAAGACAAGGGCCGCCTTATCCAAAGTAGAACAAATATTGTACTTGTGTTCATTTATTAATTATTTGCGGCCAGATTTGAACTCAAAAAGATGAGTCTTCCTGACTTCAGGCCTGGCACTCTATTCACTATTCTACCTAGCTTCCATAAACATGGATAAACCACTGAAAAGTTTATTCATCTATAAAATAATGATGATCATAGCAGTAGCTGCTATAAAATAAACATAAAACATTTGGTAAAATTTAAAATGATAATAGCATTTTAAATTTTACCAAATGTTTTATGCTTATTATTTCATTTGTTGGTGTCAATAAAACATACAGTACCCGTGTTTGAAGAAATATGCAAATCTTAAATGCTATCAGATCAATTAATATCAATTTATTAAGTGTCAAGTAAGTGTCAGGCACTGTGCTAAATTCTGGGGGTAGAATACAAAAAAAAAAGCCACTTACACAAAAAACTCCCCAAAAAACAGTCCCTACCTTAGAGGAACTCATTCTATTAGGAAGATATGCCTTGTTACTATTAACATTGAAATTATATCAAGAATTAATTACACATTAGAGATTAATAATAGTATTATTAAGTATTAACATTATAATAATGATGATACATTTAATATTTCTTAATTATTCAAGAATTCAAAAGTAAGTTAAAAAGAGAATGTGGGTGATTTAAGAGAGATTAAGGGAAGCCACAAAATCTATTCACCAAGGCTTCATGTCCTTAACTAATTGAGGTTCTTGTGACTCCTCACCCACAGCCTATTTATTTCATAGACAGTTCTATGAGGCTTGTTATCTGGCTTACTAGGCTTCAGGACATTAAAAGATACAAATTAAGAGGGTTGGGAGATAAGACTGGTAAGGCAGCTTCGGAGAGAACATTGAGGACACCCAGAGGTAGGAAAGAGACAGAGAATATATAAAATGTCTATAGACATACTCTCTGTGACGTTGTACTAAACAATGATGTTACAATAGTATTAATTAGTACATTACATAATACATTAATTAGTACTAATACCATGAAATTCTGATGTAACATTGCTCGATCAATCAATTGAGTTACAAATTGAATAGAGAGAGGCAGTCTGTATAAAAACTTGAGGTCCAGAATCATTAACCCTGCTGAACATCAGTCTGTTCATCTGTTAAGTCTGGAGTTCTCAAAGATACCTATTATGAGGGGTAAGAGTCTCAGAAAGCTGACTTCATAAGATGCAGCTGTGCTGAAAACATATAGTATCATGGCAGATCTGGCTACTTCAGCGTAGAAGGGAGATAAAGGAAATGAGGTATTTGACAAAGGGACCCAGTATTATTCATCTCATTTTTACCATTCTGTTGTTAGATACATACGCAAGCACATACAAATATCCATAGGAGAGAAGATTAAGAAATGTTCTGTGCAAAGGAAAGTTAGTTTGAACCTGATTCTAGAGATGAACAACATAAAAAGAACCAGATAGATATCATTCTAGCTCACTAACCTCTCTGAGGAAAGCAGAATAGCAGCCTCTAGCCTCTAGCCCCACTTCCTTCTTTCCCTATTGGTAGGAATTATAATATGTGTTGACTAATTAACTGACCTTGCTCAAATCACTGGAACTCAGCTTTCTCATTTCTAGCATGAATGAAATTGGACAAGGGACAAGGTTGAAGGGACTCCCCTGTCCTTCCTAAATCTAAATCTATGATCTTACAAACAACAATCATTGACATTTATTTAGTGCTCTAAGATTGTAAAGCACTTGATATACATTCTCTTATTTGATGTAGTTGTTGTCATTAATTCCCCAACCCATGACTTACCACAGTCAACTCTTCTTTTAAATAATAAACCAGTCTTTCCTAAAAGCAACCAAGTTTTCATTACATTTATAAACTACCAGCAACACAAATTTCCCTTCATCTTTAATTAGTACAGTTCAAAAACCATCTCTACCCATAGTCAGCAAGGTGATTCAGTTGTCTCAAGTTCAAATCTGCTGCTTTGCACATCTCTACTGATATTCTTTAATTTTAGTGTTAAAATTGCCAAACTATAAATATAGTTATAGTATATATATATAATTATAGGATAAATTTTGCCCCATAACATTGTTTTATTTATCTTCTTTTCACATAATAAAAGATTAATATTGGGTAGGATACACTTACAACAGACTTAAGAATTATTATAGTTTGGGGCAATTTAATTCAGGGACAAAGCATCTTTATACCCTTCCTTTAACAATGGCTCAGGGCATCACTGGATCATGGCATCAAACAATAACTGATATTCCATACCATGAACTTGAGCAGAGAAGTATGTAATACATTTTAGAAATACATTCCTCAGAATTTTACTTAAAGCATCAGTATTGAAGAAGTGAGCTTTAGTTATATGGAGCAAAGTATTCCTTAATGAGGCCAGATAAATGAGGTACCATAATACTTAGGAAATACAAATCAGGGTAGTTTATAACACTTGCCTATTAGTCTCAATAAAGTTCATTTTCATATCTTAAAGAGAATTGAGAATCCTGGATGTGTAACTTTTCAAATTGTCACTTGTAAGTTGAGATTAATTGATTTCACTATCCTGAAGACCTAATTGGGCATCATAACATCTGGAGATTGTGATGATTGCTGAGAACAGAAGGCACAGGCTTTTTTTCACCTTTAATAGTTAGAGAAAAGATGAAGTTGTGATGTAGTGGTTGCAAACATTAAGAGTAGTACTGGTTGCAAATATTGTTATTCTTGTTCATCTTTCCTTGTTTCCATGGCAACAAGTAACTATGTATAGTATAGCAGAACAGTGGCTGCTAATCTGATTAAATAGCGGCAAGTGAGCCAACATCACTGTACTACGTAAACTGTTTAAAGCTGAATATTTATAATCAATGATATTTCAGATTAACTCATGAAAATAATAAAAAGAAAACATAATTGTGAAAAGTCAGACTGTTCTAGTTGTCTGAAGAGAGTGGGATGAGTACTAGAAAGCAGATGATGTAGAGACTCAGGATCCACTTTTTCAGTAAAAATCATCCAAGTAGACAAAAATGATGGTCTTAAAAATATGAATCTTAGCTGCTGTACCATTAATTATCTGGGTCCCTGCACACAAATCACTTCTGGCTTTAGTTTCTTCATCCAAATAATGAAAAAAAAAAGATGTGTCACTGCTAGAGATCCTTAGGTTTATTTCATAAGTGCTAATATTTATGCAATACTTTGGAATCCTTGTATGAAGACCTTCATGTTACTTGAAAACTAACATGAATGAATGGGAATAAAAGGAAAATATTATATTGGGAAGGGAGCTTTTCCAATTTGTGAGAAAATGAAGGCTCAGAGAAAGTAAGTGATTTCTCCAAAGTCATTATTAAAATCAAGATTTCCCAACCAACAATACTGTTTTTTAATACCACAGAAATTAGATGGTACAGTAGATAGAGTGCTGAAGCTAGACTCAGGAAGATCTGAGTTCAAATCCAGAATCAGAAATTTATTAGGTTGTGTGATCTTAGGTAATACATTTAACCTGTGTTTGCCTTAATTTTTTCATCTGTATAATGAAGATAACAATAGCACTTCCTTCCACAGAGTTATTGAAAGAAACTAATGAGATAATATTTGTAAAACTTAACACAATGTCTGGCTCATAATAGGCATTTAATAAATACTTATTTCCTTTCTTCTGTAGCTTATTTCTAGAATGGACTGGTAGTTCTTAGCAACAAATAATGAAATAAACAACTAAATCTCCAAAGAATATATATATATATATATATATATATATATATATATAAAATGTATATAATGTATATAAAGGTCAAAACCTTTACCTCAGCTCATGCTCTATGCTTACAACAAATACACACACTAACAACACACCATTCATTTATGGACATAGGATGATACTATTTTGAATAAGGATCAGCTTTCATACTCTGACTCAGTCAATCATGGAGATTTGGTATACTTGGTTTCCAATATTTCATTAATCAGAACAAGTTTGACTTCTTCAGAAAATAGAAATAATATACATTACCCATTGGCTTTGACTGAAAAGAATGCTCTATGTTTAATATGTACTACAAATTTCAAAGAAGCAATACTAAGGGCACAAATTAGTCCCTGAGAGGATGCATTCCTTTTGGAAGTTTATTAGTACTCTTGCCTACTAGGGCAATATTTATCTCACTGCTAAAGTAGCATACTAAATATTACTCCAGGGACTTGAAGACATCCCTTACAATGTCTTATTTAATCTATATCTATGATAGGACAATATCTCATTCTTTTATTTCTTAAGTTTCTTATTTGCATATGCTATTTACCCCAAATGACTTATTATTCATAAAATCCTATTCTCTTAAGAGTTGGAAGGAACCTCCATCATCATCTGACCAATCTGCACCTGAATAAGATTTCCCTTTATAATGTTCTCTCCAAAGAAGTTATGCAGCTTCCCTTTCAGACTCTCATGACAAAGAATTCTCTATCTTTTTGTACAGTCCTTACAATGGCCTACTCTCAATATTAAATTTTATCCACACAAAACGGCATTGTGGACCTACAATTATATCTGTGTGGAAATTCTCACTACCAATATAATTTATAACATAAATAATATTTATAATAATTTGTTGTTCATCATTTTCAGGCATGTCTGACTCTTTGTGACCTCCTTTGAGGTTTTCCTGGCCATGATACTAGAATAGGTTGCCATTTCCTTCTCCACCTCATTTTAAAGATGATGAACTGAAGCAGAGTTAAGTGACTTGTCCAGGATCACATAGCTAGTAAGTCTCTGCGGCTAGCCTTTGAAAACAAGAAGATTCATTTTCCTGACTCTAGGCCTAGCCTTCTATCCACTATGCCATCTAGCCATTATAGCCATAATTTATAATCTACCTATAACATATTGTTTTAATGAGGCTCAGATATGTTGCAATTACTGATTCTGAGTGCAATGCTCTATCTGCTATCCTGAGCTATCTTTAGTATATGGAGCTTCCAGTGAGGAGACTGTTCCAGTGATGCAGAGGGTCAGTGGCTCTGCAATTTAGTCTGAGAGAATAGTCTAGGAGAATAAGAGATTAAGAAACCTGTCCAATATGAAAAAACATACATTAGTATGTGTCAAAATCAGGATTTGAACTCATGTCTTCCTGAGGCTGAGATGATCTCCCTATTGAAAAACCGTGCCACTATTAGTATAATTTCTGTCAGCTCCTCAAAAGAAAATCTGGCACTAGTAAAAGAAATTCATAATTAGTCAGACCAGAAATTAATTTTAACTGTATATGATCATATGTTTTCAAGCTAGAACTAAACCATGTTTGGAAACAATTACAATTAGCAGCAAATTCTGAATGCAAGGCTAAATCTCCATCCCTATACTCTACTGTTTTTCTCTATGTTTGGCTATGTGTGTGTGTGTATATATATATAAAACAAATGAATATTTTCATACAATTTACATTTTTATGTCTATATTTTGAACACAAATAATACAAATTTCACGCAAAAAGGAGTCATTTTGAAAGTATTTATCCTGCTGATTTAATAAAAACAAGTAAAAAAGAATAAAATTGCTTATATTCTTAGATATAAGTGCCTGTTGTTATTACTTCAATGTAAGGAAATCAGGACAGGTCTCATTTAAAAAAAATCTCTGGCTGGTATAAAATATACCTAGTACTTGTAGAGTCTCTTTTCTATTGCTTTTGTTTCTTTGTGTACTTGACTTTTCAATGGAATCTGTGACTGAAGAAAAATCGAATCTTATGCTGAAGGAACATAGATAAGGTTGGAATTACTGAAAAAGAAAAGATAGCCAATGTATCTCTGGACAGTATAAAATTGAGAAACTGTAGTATTTTTTTTCTTCTTCTAGCCTATTGTTACTCTAATGAGGATAACATAGAAAGCAAGTCACCTCTATTGTATACCCACAATTGCGTGTGCTAGTGCAACACATCATATATACCCAGCAGGGTGAAGAGAAGGGCAAAGGAGGTTAAGAACAAGTTCACAGGAAACAATCTCCTGTACCCTTTCAAAATGTCAATGAAACAAATGGGAAATGGAATTAATGGTACATAATTAGTGGAATAATTATCTTAAATAACCATGAAATTATATTTTGCCCCCTTAAGATTTTCTCTCCACTGCTATAGAGTACAATCAGAAATATTTCAAGTCACAAATGTAAGAGGAGGAAGAGAAGCAATAAAGCCAGTTAAGCTGTCCACATATCACATCTTTTAGCTGTGGCACTTGCCTTGCTAATTGGCTTGATGTTTTGCTTAAACACTAAGGTACATGTGACCGAAACAATCACACAATACTTCATTTAGGTGCTTAGTGTCAGAAAAACAGCATTTGTGCAGCAAAGAGATGTTCAGTCTTCATAAAATATGCCAATATAATGAAAGGAAGAGGGAAAATAGCAGCAAGCGAGTGTAAAACATAATTCACCCTTCTCACCTACACTTCTAATATAACAATTACTATTTAAATAGAAGAAAACTCTGTAATGTGGAAAACCTGGCCCTGGCTGTTTTGGGCATCCCTGATCCTAGCACAGTGAAAGAAAGCTATGAGCTATAAGCAAATGTCATATTTTAAAGCCTATGATTAGGGCATCAGTAATGATTTGATTGCCAGCTTAATTAAATATGGTCAGGACTTTGCTTTCCCAAGCTATTCAAATAAGCCTTCCCATGCTACAGCTGTCTTGCCTGGCCCTCATTTCTGGGAGGGAAATCCATCATGTACGAGAAAAGAATTATGCTTTAGATCGAAAAGTGAATTTTCATTTTCATGTGTTACAGTCAGGCAGCTCTATCCCTTTAGTTGACAAGTATGATATTGCAACCATACTGATGTAATCTTGGTTTAAGCCCAATATTTCATGAATGCTTCTCATTTCTAGCCAAGATTTAGAGATATCAACAGTAAACACATCATGCCTTTATGGCAGTATTCACTTCCTTCTGACACTATTTTTGTGATACATTTTATTGTATTAATAGAATTTGGACTGGTGTATGGTATGGTATGGTATGGTATGGTATGGTATGGTATGGTATGGTAGCGTGTGTGTGTGTGTGTGTGTGTGTGTATGTGTGTGTGGGTGTGTGGGTGTGTTTACAGGAATGAATAAGTGCCTTGTTATTTTCAGAAAAAAACATACACTCTTTTAACCACTCCTAGAAAAATGTTGGATATTATGCCACAAGAGTGAAACCATTTTAGCTTTAGTCATGAGCAATATGCTAATGAAACAGCACAGAGCCCCGCGAAATCATGTCAACATAATCTGCAGTCTGCAGAGGAAAAATGAAATGTCAGCCAATTCTCACAAATGGCAAATGGTTTTACTGCTCAAGTACATAGCTTATAAATCTGTTGGTTCAGGAGAGGAAAAACACAAAGAGTAGACCTTAGGAGAAAACTGTACAGCTATGCCTTTAAATTTTTTCCTAGACAAATGATGAGAGTTTTAATTTGAGGTCTGTTCCCTCTCTCCACATTATTCAAATGATTAATTTAGTAGTTCCTAAATCAAATGAAAACTTTTTTTAAAGTCATGGGTGAGGGGAATTTTATGTAGCAAGTAACTGGAAAGATCAAAAAACACTTGCCCCTTAAAACATCAGGGGGAAAAAGCTTCTTGTAACTTAGATCATATGCATTTATATATAAGTATCATTTTGGACAAAAGTTAAATAAAATGGCTGATGGCTTCATTTAAAAAAATACCCAATGTGTGTTAATAGGATTGCAAAATTTGCCACATTAAATGTGTATTGATTTATATGTGTTGGGGGAGGGAATAAATTATAGGAACAGCACTTGACAAAGAAAAGAAGACAATATAAGTATGTTTGTCTATGTAGATAAAGTATTTTTAAAGTGTCTCAAATGCAATGAACAAGTTGAAGGACCCAGTTTTAGGATGGCAGTAACGAATCAGTTGAAGAGGGAGATAATAATGGTGGACAAGTAGCAATACAGAACACTTTATGGAAATATTTAACTCTAAAGTATTCCCTAAAAACATTAACAGAAATCATTCTTCATCAAATTTTCCAGTAGATCTTGTCCTTTAAAAATATTTATTCTTTCTACCAGACTCATCCAGACAGTTATCAACTTATATATAGATTATAGTGACAGTTATTTGTCTCCCAGCTTGTCTCCCTACATCTAATCCTCAGCCCCTGCTCATATACCACAAATCTCTGCCAGATTAATTATGCTAAAGTACTATTTTCATCATATTACAAAGATAATTGCTGTTTCTGAATTAACATCTGAGACATGGGATGAAAGGTATAAAAATCATATGAGGAACTTGACAAGACCCTATAAACTGTGCATGGGGAGAAATTGGGGGGGGTATTTGTGCAAGTGCATGTGAGCATGTTGATATAAAGTGGATTCAGTGCAAAGATGAGAACAGGGAAGGATGATAAATAATTGCATAGAATACAGTCCAGATTTCAGGAAATAAAGAGAACAAAAGCTTGTAGGCTATTCAGAAATCTCACACATATCTACTGGTAATTTTTTTTTTTTACAGAATTGAGCTAGACATTACTGAATATGGCAAGCACCCAAACAATATCACAGACAACAAGTGAGATTGACTATCTCAAGAGACAGGACACAACTAATTACTGGTGGGGGACTCATATTGGAATTGGTTATCTGTTTGCTGTCAGATCATCAACTAGTAAGAGTAAAGGTCAAAACTGACATCAAATTAGAAGGATGTATAATGATAAGAAGTAACAGATGTATACTATTGCAACAGCTTCCCCCTGACCCTTTCAAATAATCCATGAAACTGAAGAATGGGAAATAGAAAAAGACAAATATTTAGACATTAATATCACCATTTCCTGGAGAATTTTAATTGATTTTCTTTAAAACACAATTCAAATAGTTTTGAACCTCTCAGATTATTTTCCATATAACATATATATATATACATAGACATACATATGTGCATATGTATTATATTACATGTATGTATATGTGTGTATACATATATATTATATGCATATATAAGTACATATACATACACCTAATTATTTATATTGTTTCCCCAACTAAAATGTGATTTCCAGAGAATTCTCAAACAATGAAATTAAAGTCATTTCTAGTCATATGAAAAGATGCTCCAAATCACTGTTAATGAGAGAAATGCAAATTAAGACAATTTTGAGGTATCTTTTCACACTTCTCATATTGGCTAAGAGGACAGGAAAAGATAATAATAGATGTTGGAGGTGATGTGGAAAAACTGGAACACTAATGCATTACTGGTGGGGTTGTGAATTGATCCAACCATTCTGGAGAGCAATGTGGAACTATGCCCTAGGGCAGGGGTCCTCAAACTTTTTAAATAGGGGGCCAGTTCACTGTCCCTCAGACTGTTGGAGGGCCCGACTCTGGTAAAAACAAAAACTTTGTTTTGTGGGCCTTTAAATAAAGACACTTCATAGCCCTGGGTGAGGGGGATAATCGTCCTCAGCTGCCGCATCTGGCCCCAAGGCTGTAGTTTGAGGACCCCTGCCCTAGGGGCTACAAAACTGTGCATACTCTTAGATTTAGTAGTGTCTCTACTGAGTATGTATCCCCAAGACATCATAAAAAGGGGAAAGGGCCCACATGTGCAAAAAATATTTGCAACAGCCCTTTTTGGAAGGGAACACATTGGGGAATAGCTGAATAAGTTATGATATGTAAATGTAATGGAATATTATTGTTGTATAAGAAATAATGAGCGGGCTGATTTCAGAACACCTGAAAGGACTTGCACAAACTGATGCTAAGTGAAATGAGTAGAACTAAGAAAATTTTGTATACAGCAACAAGATAATGTTTTTATAGAAAATATAAGATAGAACAGGCAAGATTCAATATATAATTTTCTACATGCAATTTCTATGTACAATTTACTGAATGTGGTAGTGACAAGAAGATCCATTCATTTGTTGTTTGCAATACACACACACACACACACATATATACACACACACACACACATACACACACACATATATATATATATATATATATATATATATATATAAAATCACATTTGACTTCAAACAAAATGTAGCCGTAAAGGAAATATTTTATAAATAATGTTATACAAGATGATACAAAGGTTTTTGATAATTACACCCAACTACCTTAAGATTATTCAAATCAAGAAAAGACAAAATAAGGAGATGCAACTTCACTAAAGGTATTTGTCATTGTCTTAGAGTATCTTGAATAGGTTTAAAAATGGAATCTTCTATAGATTCAGGGTTCTTAAACAAATATATATGAACCAATTGCTTTCCTTTTTAAAACATTATTATGAGAAGAGGTCCATAGTTTTTTTTTAATTATAGCATTTTATTGCTTTCCTTTTTAAAACATTATTATGAGAAGAGGTCCATAGTTTTTTTTTTTTTTTTTAATTATAGCATTTTATTTACAAAACATATGCATGGGTAATTTTTTCAACATTGACCCTTGCAAAACCTTGTGTTACAAGTTTTCCCCTCTTTTCCCCCATCCCCTCCACTAGATGGCAGGTAGTCCAATACATGTTAAATATATTAAAACATATGTTAAATTCAATATATGTATACATATTTATACAGTTACCTTGCTGCACAAGAAAAATCAGATCTAGAAAGAAAGAAAGAAAAAAACCTGAGAAGGAAAACAAAATGCAAGCAAACAAAAAGAGTGAAAATGCTTTGTTGTGGTCCACACTCAGTTCCCATAGTTCTCTCTTTGGTTGTAGATGGGTCTCTTCATTACTGAACAATTGGAACTGGTTTGAATCAACTCATTGTTGAAGAGAGCCACATCCATCAGAATTGATCATTGTACAGTCTCCTGGCTCTGATCATTTAACTTAGCTCATTTAACTTACATGAACTGATGTTCATGTAAGTCTCTCCAAGCCTCTCTGTATTAATCCTGTTGGTCAGTTCTTACAGAACAATAATATTCCATAACATTAATATACCATAATCCATTCAGCCATTCTCCAATTGATGGACATCCATTCAGTTTCCAGTTTCTAGCTACTACAGAAAGGACTACCACAAACATTTTTGCACATGTGGGTCCCTTTCTCTCCTTTAAGATCTCTTTGGGGGGGGCGGAGCCAAGATGGCGGAGAAGTCACACGCGACTTTCTAAGCTCTTCTTACCCTCTTTATCAATATTATCGAGCCTCAAAAATAGTCTTGACTGCACAATGTAAAGATAAGAAGTAGAACAACTCACGCAAGAAAAATCTGCAGTCTCACCAAAAAGGTTGGTTCCGGGGCCAGGGGGAGATCGGCGCAGACTGGAAGAGAAATTAGGTTCCGAGGAGAGTCTCAAACCGAGGGTGAAGGCACGATTCAGCGCACGCGCCCAAGCCCCAACCCGAGTACGGGCCTTCCTTGGGTAGGATCCTGCACGGCAGGAGGCGCAGCCCGGTTAGCCTCCAATCTGCGATGGGGGAGCCCGGCTAGGGCCAGAGCTTTTCCAGGGCCGATTTGCATGTCAGGCAGAGACGCTTAGGCAGAGTTTGTGGCGGCTGCATTCTGCAGTCAGCTCTAATACCTCACAGTCCAAAAGAGGCTTCGGCCTGGGGCGGTGACACTTTCACATTAGTCCCAGCGAGGGCAATCCATAATCCACTCCAGCCCCCTAAGCAGTTTAATAGCTCGGCCAGTGCTGAATCCACTTCCTGTTGGGGAAGGGAAAACTTCACCAGAGCACTCCCATACTCGAGCCGAACGGTTTACATCTTTCCCTCTGCAGAGGAAGTTTAACCCCTTTGCCTAGGAGACCCACTAAAGGCTTTCAAACATGAATAAAAAGATGAAAAGAACAATCGACAGTTTTATGCAGAAAAAGAGCAGGTCAGCAAACCTGAAGAGACCTCTAAACAGCAAAAATGCATCAGACGTCCTCCTTTACATAATGCTCATAGAAGAGAACCATTAAAAGTCTCAAAAGAGTTAGAAGATAAATGGGGAAAGGAAAGAGAAGCCTAAAGAGAGCAACAACTTCCCTGAAATACAATTGGAAAAAGAAAAAATCTCAGGAAAGTAAGAATTGTGAATTGGAAAATAAAGAATTCACTGAAAGTAGGATTTAGAATTGGAAAAGACAAAGAACTCCAAGAAAGTAGGATCCGTGAATTGGAAAAGACAAAGAACACGAAAGAAAGTAGGATCTGTGAATTGGAAAAAAAATAATTCACTAAAAAAAATTAGTGAAATGGAAAAAATTCCACAGACCAAAACAATACATTCAAAAACCCAATTGGACATATACAGAAAGAAGTAAAAAGCCAATGAAGGAAAAATTCTTTAAAATTAGAACTGAAAAATTGAAACTAATGATTCATTGAGACAAAAGAATCAGTCAACAAAACAAAATGACAAACTGAAAAAAAACACGAATTATCTACTCACAAAACGACAGACTTGGAAAATAGATCTAGGAGAGATAATCTGAGGATTATTGGACCTTCTGAAAACTATGATGAAAAAAAGACTAGATACTATTTTACAAGAAATCATCAAAGAGAACTGCCAGATGTAATAGAATCAGAAGGTAAAATAGGCATTGAAAGGAATTTCGAACACCTTCTGAAAGAAACCCTAAAATAAAACCCCAAGGAATATTGTGCAAAATTTCAGAACTATAAGATTAAGGAAAAAATTTTAAAGCAGCCAAAAAACCATTTAAATACGAGGTGCCACAATAAGGATCACCCAAGATCTCTTGCCTCTACATTAAGGAAAGAAGGGCCTGGAATAAGATATTCCGAAAGGCACAAGAACTTGAGATGCAGCCAAGAATAAACTACCCAGCTAACTGAGCATTTTCTTCCAGGAAGAAGATGGAATTTAATGAAAACAAATGAATTCCATTTGTTTCTGAAGAAAAAACCAGAACTAAACAAAAAATTTGATCTCCAAGAATAGAACCTCAAGAGATGCAGAAAAGGTAAAAATAACTCTTTGAGAATTGTATTTCCTTGTGATAAAAAGAATACATGTATAATTTGGATTGTACTGATATAACATAAAAAGGGAAGTAGATAGGAAAAGGGATGATGGCAGAATAAGTGGGAAGGAGGGATAAAAAGAGGGAAACCACATCCCACAAAGAGGCTAAGGAAACTTATCATATCTGAGGAATTTAGAGGGGAGGAACATTGTGAATCTTTACCTCATCAGAGTTGGCTCAAAGAAAAATAATTGACATTTGTTTTAGAGAAAATTCTCCCTCGCCCCATTAAAAACGGGGAGAGGAAAGGAAAAGAAAAAGAGTAATAAGGAAGGAAGGGGAAAGACCAAAGGGGAGGGAGGGATTATAAAGAGGATAAGTATCGTGATACAAGAGGGTACATAAGTTTTAAAAAGGGGAAAGAGAGTTGGGGAGGGAAGAATAAGTAAAGCACAAATCGGGGTTATAGGATGGCAGGAAATACAGATTTGAATTCTAACGTAAATGTAATGGATAACTCCCCATAAAGAGGAGGCAGATAGCAAGACTGGATCAAAAGTCAGAACCCACAATATGTTGTTTACAAGAAACACATCTAAAGCAGGGGGATGGCTATAGAGTAAAAAGTAAAAAGGCTGGAGCAAAATCTATTATGCTTCAGGTGAGTCAAAAAAAGGTAGCCATCCTTATCTCAGATCAAGCAAAAGTAAAAATTGATCTAATTAAAAGAGATAAGGAAGGTAACTACATCCTGCTAAAGGGTAGCATAAACAACGAAGCAAATCAATATTAAACATATATCACCAAGTGGTATGGCACTCAACTTCCTAAAGGAGAAGTTAAGAGAGTTGCAAGAAGAAATAGACAACAAAACTGTTAGTAGAGATCTCAATTGCACTCTCAGAATTAGACAAATCAAACCAGAAAACAAATAAGAAAGAAATTAAAGAAGTAAATAGAATATTAGAAAATTTAGGTATATTGGATCTTTGAGAAAATTGAATGGAGATAGAAGGAATATACTTCTTCTCAGCAGTTCATGGAACCTATTCAAAAATTGACCATATATTAGGACATAAAGACCTCAAAATTAAATGCAAGAAAGCAGAAATAGTAAATGCTTTCTTTTCAGATCAAGATGCAATAAAAACTACATTCAACAAAAAGTTAGGGGGAAATAGACCAAAAAGTAATTGGAAACTAAACAATCTATCTAAAAAATGATTGGTGAAGCAGCAAATTATAGATACAATTAATAATTTCACTAAGATAATGACAATGATGAGACATCATACCAAATTTGTGGGATGCACAAAGGGTAATAAGAGGAATTTATATCCTTAGAGGCTTCATTTGAATAAAACAGAGAAAGAAAAGATTAATGAATTGGGCTTTGCAACTAAAAAAACTAAAAAAGACCAAATTAAAACCCCCAATCAAATACTAAATTGAAATTTAAAATTAAAAGGAGAAATTAAAAATATTGAAAGTAAAAAAACCATTGAACCAATTAATAAAACTAAGAGTTGGTTCTAATGAAAAAGCCAATAAAATAGATAAGCCTTTGTAAATCTGATTAGAAAAGGAGGAGGAAAATGAAATTAGTAGTCTTAAAATGAAAAGGGAAACTTCCAAAATGAAGAGGAAATTAGAGAAATAATAAGGAATTATTTTGTCAACTTTATGCAATAAATTTGATAACCTAAGTGAAATGGATGACTACCCAAAAATACAGACTTCCTGACAAAGAGAAGAAGTAAATTGTTTGAATAGTCCCATTTCAGAAAAAGAAATAGAACAGGCAATTAAACAACCCCAAGAAAAACCCCAGGACCAGATGGATTTAATGTGAATTTTACCAAACATTTAAAGAACAATTGGCCCCAATGATATAAATTTTGATAAAATAGGGAATGAAGAGTCCACCAAATTCCTTCTATGACACAGACATGGTATTGATACCTAAACCAGGTGGCTGAAAACAGAGAAAGAAAATTATAGACCAATCTCCCTAATGAATATTGATGCTAAAATCTTAAATAAGATATTAGCAAAAGACTACGAAAATCATCTCCAAGATAATACACTATGATCAAGTAAGGATTTTTACCAGGAATGAGGCTGGTTCAATATTAGGAAAACTATCAATATAATTGCCATGTTAAAACCAAATTAAAAAACCATATGATCATCCTCAATGATGCAGAAAAAGCATTTGATAAAATCCAACATCCATTCCTATAAAAACACTTGAGAGATAGGAATAAATGGACTTTTCCTTAAAATAATCAGCAGCATCATTTAAAACCATCAGTAAGCATCATATGTAATGGAGACAAACTGCAACCATTCCCCAATAAGATCTGGAGTGAAACAAGTTGCCCACTATCACCGCTTATTTAATATTGTATTAGAAACGTAGCTATAGCAATAAGAGCGAGAAAGGATTAAAGGAATAAGAATAAAGAGAAGCCAAATTATCACTCTTTGCCGATGACATGATGGTATACTTAGAGAACCCCAGAGATTCTTAAAAAGTTATTAGAAATAATCACAACTTTAGCAAAGTTGTTGGTTATAAAATAAACCCACATAAGTCATCAGCATTCTTATATATCACTAACAAAATCCAACAGTCAGAGTTACAAAGAGAAATTCCATTTAAAGTAACTACTGATAATATAAAATATTTAGGAATCTATCTGCCAGGGAAATTCAGAAACTTTATGAGCAAAATTAAGACCACTTTTCACAAAAATTAAGTCTGATCTAACCAATTGAAAATATTAAATGCTCTTGGATAGGGCGAGCAAATATAATAAAGATGACAATATTACAAACTAATCTATTTATTTAGCTATACCAATAGACTTCAAAAAACTATTTTAATGACCTAGAAAAATAACAACAAAGTTCATATGGAAAACAAAAGTCAAGAATTTCAAGGGAATTAATGAAAAAAAATCAAATGATGGTGGCTTAGCTGTACCAGATCTAAAAATTATATTATAGAGCAGCAGTTACCAAAACTATTTGGTATTGGCTAAGGAATAGATTAGTTGATCAGTGGAATAGATTAGGTCAAGGGATAAAACAGTCAACAAATATAGCAACCTAGTCTTTGGATAAACCCAAAGATCCCAGCTTTTGGGATAAGAACTTACTGTTTGATAAAAATTGTGGGAAAAATTGGAAACTAATGGCAGAAACTAGGCATTGATCCATACTTAACCACGTACACCAAGATAATAAATGGGTTCATGACCAGGCATAAAAGAATGAAATTATTAATAAATTAGAGGAACAAGGATAGTTTACCTCTCAGACCTGTGGAAGGGGAAGGTCTTTATGACAAAGCAGAACAGAGATCATTACTGATCACAAAATAGAAAATTTCGATTATACCAAACTGAAAAGTTTTTAAAACAAAACTAATGCAGACAAGATTAGAAGGGAAGCAAAAACTGGGAAAAATTTTTTAAGTCAAAGGTTCTGATAAAGGCCTCATTTCCAAAATATATAGAGAATTAACTCTAATTTATAAAAATCGAACATTCTCCAATTGAAAAATGGTCAAAGGATATGAACAGACAATTTCAGATGAAGAAATTGGAAACTATTTCAGTCAATGAAAAGATGCCCAAGTCATTATTAATCGAGAAATGCAAATTAAGACAACCTTAAGATATTACACACACTGTCAGATTCTAAGATGACAGGAAAAATAATGATGATTGTTGAGGGATGTGGAAAACTGACATTGATTCATTGTTGGTGGAGTTGTGAACTAATCCAACCATTTTGAGAGTAGTTTGATCTATGTCAAAAAGTTATCAAACTGTCATACCTTTGATCCAGCAGTGTTACTACTGGGATTATATCCCGAGATTAAAGAAGGAAAGGGACCTCATATGCACGAATTTTGTGCAGCCCTTTTGTAGTGGCTAGAAACTGGAAACTGAATGGATGTCCATCAGTTGGAGAATGGCTGAATAAATTGTGGTATATGAAAATTATGGAATATTACTGTTCTGTAAGAAATGACCAACAGGATGATTTCAGAAAGGCCTGGAGACTTTACACGAACTGGATGCTGAGTGAAATGGAGGACCAGGAGATCATATATACTTCTACAACTATAGATGATGACCAGTTCCTGATGGATCAGGCCATCCTCAGCAACGGATCAACCAAATCATTTCTAATGGAGCAGTAATGAACTGAACTAGCTATACCCAGAAAAGAACTCTGGGAGATGACTAAAACCATTACATTGAATTCCCAACCCTATAGTTATACACACCTGCATTTTTGATTTCTTCACAAGCTAATTGTACAAAATTCAGAGTCTGATTCTTTTGTACAGCAAAATAATGTTTGTCATGTATACTTATTGTGTATCTAAGTTATATTTTAATATATTTAACATCTACTGTCATCCTGACATTTAGGGGGGGGGGGGTAAGAGGTGAAAAAATTGGAACAAGAGGTTTGGCAATTGTTAATGCTGTAAAGTTACCTATGTATATATCCTGTAAATAAAAGGCTATTAAATAAAAAAATTTTAAAAAAAAAAAAAAAAAAAAAAAAAAGATCTCTTTGGGATATAAGCCCAGTAGTAACACTGCTGGATCAAAGGGTATGCACAGCTTGATAACTTTTTGAGCATAGTTCCAAATCACTCTCCAGAATAGTTGGGTTTGTTCACAGTTTCATCAACAATGTATCAGTGTCCCAGTAAGCCCACATCCCCTCCAACATTCGTCATTACCTTTTCCTGTCATCTTAGCCACTCTGAAAGGAAAGTAGTGGTATCTCAAAGTTGTCTTAATTTGCATTTCTCTAATCAATAGTGATTTGGAGCACCTTTTTATGTGGCTACAAATAGTTTCAATTTCTTCATCGGAAAATTGTCTGTTCATATCCTTTTATTATTTATCAACTGGAGAAGGCTTGATTTCTTATAAATTTGAGTCAATTCTCTATATATTTTGGAAATGAGACCTTTATCAAAATCTTTGAATGTAAAATTGTTTTCCCATTTTATTGCTTTCCTTCTAATATTGTCTGCATTACTTTTGTTTGTTCAAAACCTTTTTAACTTAATATAATCAAAATTATCTATTTTGTGATCAATAATGATCTCTAGTTCTATTTTATGTTCTTCTAATTTATTTATAATATGCTTTATATGCTTAGATCATGAACCTATTTTGGAGGTCTATTATTTTTATCAGCTTGCTAAAGAGGTCCATGACACCAGAGGGGTTAAGAATCCTTATAGATGGTAAATTTTTCTAGATACACCTGTTTCTTTATGACATTTCTCTGAGAACAGTAAGTCCCAGAACTTTACAACTATGCCATTCAATGAAATACGCTAGAGGCATTTTGGTAGTACATTGTTTAGAATGCTGGGCCTAGTACCAATAAGATCCGAGTCAAAATATGACCTGAGATATTTATTAGCATTTTGAACCTGTGCACATCACTTACCCTCTGTTGCTCTCAGTTTTCTCATCTACTGCCATTCCAACAATAGGGATAATAATACCACCTAATTATTATTTTTTTATTTAATAGCCTTTTATTTACAGGATATATACATGGGTAACTTTACAGCATTAACAATTGCCAAACCTCTTGTTCCAATTTTTCACCTCTTACCCCCCACCCCCCCCTACATGGCAGGATGACCAGTAGATGTTAAATATATTAAAATATAACTTAGATACACAATAAGTATACATGACCAAAACGTTATTTTGTTGTACAAAAAGAATCAGACTCTGAAATATTGTACAATTAGCTTGTGAAGGAAATCAAAAATGCAGGTGTGCATAAATATAGGGATTGGGAATTCAATGTAATGGTTTTTAGTCATCTCCCAGAGTTCTTTTTCTGGGCATAGCTAGTTCAGTTCATTATTGCTCCATTAGAAATGATTTGATTGATCTCGTTGCTGAGGATGGCCTGGTCCATCAGAACTGGTCATCATATAGTATTGTTGTTGAAGTATATAATGATCTCCTGGTCCTGCTCATTTCACTCAGCATCAGTTCGTGTAAGTTTCTCCAGGCCTTTCTGAAATCATCCTGTTGGTCATTTCTTACAGAACAGTAATATTCCATAATATTTATATACCACAATTTATTCAGCCATTCTCCAACTGATGGACATCCATTCAGTTTCCAGTTTTTAGCCACTACAAAAAGGGCTGCCACAAACATTCGTGCACATACAGGTCCCTTTCCCTTCTTTATAATCTCTTTGGGATATAATCCCAGTAGTAACACTGCTGGATCAAAGGGTATGCACAGTTTGATAACTTTTTGAGCATAGTTCCAAACTACTCTCCAAAATGGTTGGATTCGTTCACAACTCCACCAACAATGCATCAATGTCCCAGTTTTCCCGCATCCCTTCCAACAATCATCATTATTTTTTCCTGTCATCTTAGCCAATCTGACAGGTGTGTAGTGAATACCACCTAATTATTAATGTTGATGTGAATATAAAATGAGATATTTGTAAACTATGCTGTGAACTTTAAAGAATTATATAAATGCTAGCTAGACAATACCAATAGCAGTAACAGTAATAGTAGAAGTAAGACTAGTTCATTGAGTTATATGTAATTACATATATTTGTTATGGTAACTGAAGATGGGCAGAAAGATTGGCCCAGAATTGAATAGGCAGAAAGAGTAAGCTAGAATTTATTTGAAAAAAGCATGCAGTATGCTTCACAATGCCAAGCTACTTTCTGGTATCATGGCTGTGTTCAAGGATTTAAAGATTTGAGTACTTTAGAGAGTTATTAAACTGGTTCTGTTCAATCCCAGACGCAAAACTAGATGCATGAATACTTTTTGAAAAGTGACATATTTAGGCTTAATGTAAAGAAAACCAATTTGAGTTGGCCTCAAATGGAATAGTCTCTCCCAAGAAGTATCTGGTCCCTCTTTTTAAGAGATCCTAAAAGAAAAGTTGAATGATCCTTTGTTGATTATGTTTTAGTAAGGATTCATGTTGACTTGGTCTCTGGGATCTGTTTTGATTCTAACATCCCATGATTCTGTAATGGAATATGGACATGTGGCATGTCCTCATGTGGCATATATAGTACAAAACCTGGAATTTTTATTTACCAGCTAAAAATCTTGATAGCTTCTATGAAACTAGACCACAGAGAATGATGTCACTAGGGCATTTTAGAATTCAGTGGTGCTAAAAATTATTTGTAAGTGATTAGGCAAGTTCTTTACCTTATCCTAAATTATCTAGTAAGAAAATTGGCAACTGTCAAAGACTTTGGAGGGACATACAAGAAAAAATTATTCGTCAGCAATTTCACATAAAGCAATTAGAAAAGCAATTAATGAGTGGTGAGACTTAGGGACTAAAACTGAATTACTGGATGGAAATGTATTTGTTTAGCCATCACTTCTTCAAATGTCAAGCAGAATTCTTCCACAGTTAATATTGGGTGATATATTGTGAAGGACACTTGAAAACGGATTGTCTAATTGAGTTATGTGACCTATACTGAGTTTCCCTATCCAAAATACAGTGCCTGCCCACCTAAACCCCTCCCCCTAAAAATGGTTTAGTGAAAACCAGAAGGCAACAACTCCAAGATATAAACAAAAATCCTACAAATTAAATTCTTTCTGGACTGGGGCTATTAAATGGGAGTGCCAGCTTTGCTTTTGATGAGGATAGAAATCCAGCTTAACAGTCCATCTGGTTCATCAGTCAGCTGAGTGAAAGGCAGAGGGGTACTCTTAACAGGAGCTTTTTATAGACTAAGCCATAACATGATTCACCCTCATGATTTAGCAGAGGAACTTCATCTACAATCATTTGCACTAGCAACGAGGTAGCTACTCCTTTACTTGTAACACATTCTCATAAACAGACAAATCAGCACAAATTTATTAGAACATAATTGCAAAGTAGTAGCACTGAAAAGGATGCCAAACATAATCAGAATCTCTTCATTTGACCCATTTGTGATGTGCATTGTTCAGATTCTATAGGAATCTAAAAGTTTGGGATGCTAATCATTATAATAACTATAGTCAATAGGAGACAAAGAAATAAGAGGCCATGGCTTACGAGCACACAACACAGTTGAACAGAGATATATTTTCTTTTCCATTCTATATACCACAAACACAGTCATTACATAGGCACAATTCCTTGCAAAGAGATTTACCTTTGGGAGATCCTGACTGGACAGTATTTTTGAATAAACACAATGAATCTTTTCTCATATGCAGAAATTCTTTGTACATTCTTCCATGATATCAACCCCCTTCTTTCATTGTTAAGTTCTTCCTAGGGACTTCATTTTGGAAAGGGGTCCAGCCTAGCCAGTCTTCATTCCCCTCTTGATTATGTTTCTGATTTTCTGAATGTTGTTACCATGATCCCACTGGGGGTACTGTCACTTCATTTTAATTTTTTTTGTATGTTGCCTTTTCCATTTGATTATAATCTTTGAGAATAGATAGTTACTATTTACTTCTTTTTTTGGCTTGTATATGAATCCTCAGCACTTAGCACAGTGCTGGCACATAGAAAGCACTTGATAAATGCTTGTTGCCTCATTGCCTGCCTGGCTTAGGAGTAAAGCAATTAAGCTATTATAAATATACCTCAATGGGGTGTGCCAAAAAAACCCCTACTATTGCCTAGTTTCTTATTGAGGAAATTTAAACTGTGTCATTCTAAATGAAAGTATGCTCAGATGTTGTCAAATATAGCCTTGAACTCTTCAAATATAAAATTTTTATTTCAAAATAAGTTTTGCATGCCTTTTATTTTTTTGTCACATTCACTTCTGTATTACCACTACCTCCTTCCCATATTGAACCCTCATATTTAACAGAGAAAACTAATTGGGTTAAAACAAATAATATAGTATCTGACAATTTATAGGTAAATTTTTGCCTCTATGTAGGTCTCTATCTCTTTAACAGAAAAAGGTATGCTTTACTATATGTTTTTTTGGGGGGACAAGTTTCATTATTACAGTTATTTATAGTACATATACCTTTCAATTTTCTTTTCATTTACAGAGTTCTGAGGATCAAATAAGTTTATATTTTGAAAGTGCATAGCACAGTTTTGACAAATAGTAGGCACTTAGTATTGCTTAACTGAACCTCACAACAACTCTTGGAGTAAGTGCTATTGTTATCCTTATTTTACATTTTGAGATAACTTTCCCAGAGTTACAGAGCTAGAAACTGTCTGAGGCAGATTAGAATTTAAGTCTTCTTGATTCCAAGCCTATTCTGGAGTCTTTATCTTCTGTGACATCTATCTGTCCAAACTTCTCCAAAATCTACTGACATCACTCTGTATCAACTCGTATAAACCTTTGCCCTTTGAATTGTTCATTTCTTTTTTGTACAATAATATCCCATTGTATTATTGTACCAGAATTTGTTCAGATATGCCCCGATTCATTATGGGTTCCTCCTTTGGATAAAGTTCTTGTCTAATATGAATATTTTTGCAAAATGAATCTTCAAAAATAAATGAAGCAAGACTCTGGCCTTAGGTGTATTGTATATAGATGTGTGTGTGAACATATGTATATGTATATATGTAGGTAAAAGATTCAAACAGATTAGAATTTAGCAAGGGATTGCATGATTTTATGTGCAAGAGCTTTCCAATCTGGGTTGAAGGTTCAGGGGAGGCAGGTCATTTGCCTGAATTTCTTGGTGTTAAGTGACTAAACTGGATTTGAATCTAGATCCTCTGACTTTAAATCTTCATTATTGTCCATTCTCAGAAGTTCAGAGGACTTCATCCCTGGACTATGTGTCTCGTTTTGCATAATTGTAAAATAAGCATGTTGAATTCAGTGATATCTATGGAACTTTTAGTTCCAAATTCATAATTCTTTTCTGGAAAATGAAAATGTCACTTTTAATATCACTTTGAAAAATGTATGATGTGACAATAAAGCAATGAAGTTGATTCAAAAGCATCTGAGAAAATTCCTCTTGCATCTCCTAGTCACAACCTCTATTCTCTCTTCATCTTACTGTCTTTCTGTCTTGTACTTCATCTCAAGTCTCCCTGTCCATTTGCCATGTTATATAATCCTTAATAATTCTCTGATACTTGGAGAAGGAAAATGGAATTCTTTGAACCTGATTTATATGCAAACTAGATAAACCTCCTCCAGATAAAGAGTTGACAGTATATAATTATACACACATTATTTTCAGCTGTTAACTCACTCAGACCATGTTTTAAATTCACAGTTATCTTCTCATTTTGTAAAGTGGATGTTAGTAAATAGAAAAATTTGATACTTCCTAATATAAGAAGGAATTAAAAGAAAAGTGTATAGGTAAATAATGGCAGAGCTCTGCCCAGTTTTTTGACTTAATGGTGAAGGAAAATAAGGTAAAATGCAAAGGGAAAGAGAAGCATAGGGAAGAATAAGAGGAGGAAACAAATAGAGGAGGACAGGACAGGACAGGCAAGAACTAGGGGTAGAGGTAAAAGGAAAGACAAATCCTTTCATCCCCTTCCCCCAATTCATTCCATAAAATGCTCCAATCCTCCACTAACTTGGACTACCTGTGTCTTTTACAGGTCAGCTGAAGTCATGTCTAATCATTGTTTATTCACTGGAATTGTTACCTAAAAATTCAATAAGAGTAAAGTCAAGCTGATAAGAATGTATTTAGGGCTTATTATGTACAGACACTTTGGTGGCACCATGGATAGAGCACTAAGCCTGGAGTGAGAAAGGCTTGAGTTAAAGTTTGACCTTAGACATTTACTATTTATGTTACTCCAGCCAAATCACTAAAGTACTTTCTGACTCAGCTTCCTCAAATGTAAAATGGGGATAAAAATATTACTTACCTCCCAAAGTTATTGTGAGCTATAGATGAGATATTTTTAAAGTACAAAGCACAATGCCTAGCACATAAATGCTTATTCCCTTCCTTTCCTTTACTGAGTGCTGAACACAGTGCTAAGAACTAATAATACAAATCCAGGTTAAAAAAAAAAAGAAAGGAGGGTAAAGAAGAGAAGGAAGATGGCTATGTATTCTAAAGCTAGGATTTGATTTGATTTGAAATCAAGACTTGAGCAGTAGAGAGCCTAGTTGAATGACATTACACTCAAAGGAGAGCGTCTCAAGGGGTTTATGATAAGAAAAAGGATATCAGACTACTGCAGAACCAAAGAGATCAGTAGCTTTGACTTCATGTGCCTCAGTACCATACTCTTTGAATTCTCAAAGAAGCTATGTACATTTGTGCAAGAATACTGTCTGAGTTTATGAGTGAAGTATATTAAAGCTACTGATTTTCTTGTTATCTTAGGTAAGGTCTTTGCTAAGAGCTAATCGTGTCTATTGGCTGATTATTAAAAGGAAGAAAGACTCATGAGATATAATAAGAACAGGGATATAGAACTTTTATTCTCAAGTAGCAGTTGTTCTCTAAGGGATCAGTTAGTGAGAGGATCCTAAATAAGGCCAGTAAACCTGGAGGGTAACTACAGAAATACAGACTATACCCTATCCATGCATTCCTAACCTGTGTTACTCTTATCCAATTTATCCCATATCTTTACCAAAAACGGGACACCCAATATCTTGGGAATCTTTCCTGAGTTTTTTCTGATATTATAATGACATGTTTCTTTGATGACATCTTCTTCATCTCTCTCTTAGAATACTCTATTTATAATATCCTGTAGCCTTATCATGTGGATCTCCATCATGTTATCCTCAGCAGCATTCTTTAGGAGTGAAAAATCAGAAGAATGCTTAGCTTGGCCATCTAAGATAACTAACTCTAGGCTACATTTTATCAGTGCCTTCATTGTTGGTTGCTCCTTTTTTAATTTAGTTGTATATGGTCTCAGGAATATTATGAACTACTACCCCAAAGTGACATAGATACATATGAATACCAACAGTCACCATCATAACAATACAATGGAGGCATAGTAGACTACCAAACATAGAAAGTGCTATATTATATGCTTTTCACTTTCACCTAGTTTTCCTCCTCCACTCCATTCCTGGGGCTGTTACTGCTTCAATTAACTCAATTTTATACTTTCTTCTGGTTCCTCTCAAATCCTTTATTTTAGAGATGGTATTCTGATCAGCAATGTCTTCATTCCTCTATTGGCTTCACTCCTGATTCTGAAATTTTTCTACCATATAACATTAGTATCTTTACCTTTGATATTCACTCTACTCTTGGGCTTGTCACACTGGAAATATATTCCATTTTTAAGAACCTCATTGGTTTCTCCTGAAACTTGCATTTTATGGAAAGTGCTCATGCTAACTAATTTCTTTTTCCTCTCCAGGTTATGTTATTGCCTCTTAAGATATTCTCTTCCATGTTCCTGCTCAGGCACCTTTTCTCTATTCCTTGTCAGTCATTTTTTTAATGTATAGTCTATCTTGATTAGAAGAAAGTAAGGTCTTTGAGAGCAGCGGCTCTTTCTGCTTGTGTTTAAATCCCCAGTGCTTAGTATAGTGCTTATTGATATGGCTTGATCTATCACCATGTGTAGGTCAGCTCAAAATATTCCAGTTCCTTTCTTTATACTCTGGCTAAAGTATAAGTTCTAGAAGTCACCACTCATTCTAATGACATAGAGTACTTCTATTCCATTCTCTCTACTATGACTTAATCCCCTACAGCTGCTCAGAAGCACCAAATTCTTTATCAATATTACTTTAATTGAATGAATAAATTTACCTGAGTAAAAGACAAAAATAATTTTCACTACCTTGTTTTGGGGTTTTATAAAGACAGATAGGATTCTAGATGGTGATGATTAAATTCAACAAGCATTTATTAAGTGACTGCTATGAAAGACCTAATTCTGGAAACTAGTATATAATTTATAAACAGATTTCTAAATGCAAGATAATTCGAGGAGAGAGAAATCATTCACAGCTAGGAAAAGAAAGCAAGGTTTCCCTCAAAAAGGTGGTATCTGAACTGAGACTTGAAAAAAAGCTCAATATTCTAAGAGGTAGAATTCAGGAAGGAAGGCATTCTAGACAAGGGACAGAAGAACTATGCAAAGGTGCAGAGGTGTGAAGAATGCCAAATTCAAAGAAAATGCTAGCAAACCAGTCAGTCCTCCAATTCCACCATGCCTTCACTTTCTGCTTTGGAGATGCTGCTGTGTACTGCCTGAGGCTATGTCTAAGTAGTTCATTTAGAACCTTGTGTTCTTGGCCTCTAAGCTAAGAGAGAAAAAGCTAGTCCTGAAGTCAAAAAGAAAGTTGCCAGACATGTAAAGATTCATTACATAGTCTAATATCTTATGAAGGGAACACAGAATACAAATTATATTTTATGTTTCTGACAAACTGTTTTCCTGAAAGAAAAAAAAGCTATGAGTTTACTATGAAAATATTTCATATGCAAATATAAAAAAATTATGGGAAAGGAATTTATTCTGTGACTATTGGCTATATTCCTGCTTTGATTTTTATACTGTAATTGGTCTAGAGGGCCTAGAATTGAGTATCATCGCAGTGGCAGAAAAAAAATTCTTTCCAGGTAACAAGTCTTTTACCCTTGCCTAGAAAATACAGCATTGCAATAGCATTGGATATGAAGTAAGAAGACATGGTTAAGAGCATGACTATTCTGTTTTCTAGTTCTGTGACTTTAAGGACATTACTTAATTTCTTTGGGTTTCCATATTTTCATTCAAAAAGAATGGAATAGCATATCTCTGAGACTGATTCTATAGAGAAGAAGAGTAGCTGAATGGGTAATGGGATATCCTTGGTATCAATTAGACCTGGGTTCAGACTAGCTGTATGACCATGATCAAATCACTTAGTCTTTCATACAAGACACTGAGAGTCTAAATTACAGCTAAATTGCTTATCTACCTTGATGGAGGGAAATTCTCTATCAGAAGGTCCTCATACTGATAAAATCACAGATATGTACCCTCAGCATAATTTTGGCAAACATTAGTCATTCAATCATTACATGTTGTTTGAGAGGACATGGTGCAGAGGTGTGAATGTTGGTTTTGGAGTCTTTGTGAGCACTTAATAAATTCTTACTGATTATTGATTAATTGATTTACACTCTGATCATCTGTAAAATGAAGGAGTTGGACTAGCTGACTTGTAAGATTCCTTCCAGCTCTAAATTTGTGGTCTATGATGCATTTATTCATTCAACAAGCCTATTAATGTTTCCATGGATGGTTGGGATTGCTGTAGCTATTGAGAAGATGGAGTTGATGGTGAGATAAAAGTAAAAAATTAAGAAATTTTGTTGATTATAGAGGTAACAATTTAATTGAGAAGCAAAATGTTAAACTATTGAATAAGAAAGGAAGATACTAATAATGACTATTATAATAATGCCTCCATTAAGAATTATTCCAATGCTTCATTGTGGTTTAGAAGTACCTACAAGCTCTTCAGAGATATGATTAGCAGCAGAGTGTATAATTTAAGGCAATTTTGACCAAAATGGAAAGACTTTAAGAAAAAGCCCAGCAATAAATCACGTCTGTCCCTACCTGGCTAATTCTGGAAAGGCTTATTATCAGAACTTTGTACATTTGTACATTTTAGCTACAGAAACTTAGAAAATATGGACACGAAGAAGTCTTCATTTGTGTTAGTGAAGAAAGTGCTCATATTGATGAAATTCTGTGTTTTCAAAGGAACAAATTAATAATAATATGACAAGATCATATATTTGTAATAGGATTAAAACCATTATTGTAAACATACTTAAGTACTAAAGGGAAGACAAAGTGTTACTGAAGAATCCTATTCTATGAGAATATTTTCCCTGTCCTGGAAGTTAGTGACATTTTTAATACCTTAAAAATCCTGGGTAGGTTCATAAAGATTAGAAATTATTTCTAAAGATGGAAGAGTAAAGCCAATAAGCTGTTCAAGCTGTCCCATTTTCCCTTGAAAACCACATGAAACCAATCCTTTGAACAGAGTCTGATAGAATGAAACCACTCTTTATCTCAAGATAGACTGGAAAAACTTCAAGAAAAGTCAGTCTCACTGGGGTGAAAGGATGTTCAACCTAGCTCAGACAGACTCTAGAAAGTTAGTAAGAGGATTTTAATCTTAGCAAATCAGGAACTAAGACCTTCAGTCTTGGCTCAACAAAGGAACAGATCAGTGGGGCAGCTCAGACCCCACTCAGAAGGCAAACTCTGATAAAACAGGTTGTTTCCTGAAAAGAGCAGGCAAAGCTCCTTGCAAACAAAAGGGCCCCCTGTGTTCAAAGCTGTCTCAGAGCTACACAGGAAGCTTGGGACAGTGCCCCTTTTACCCCAAGAGCAGAGTTCAACCATAAAGTGACAAAGAAAAAAAAAGGAAATACCAAAAGAAAATGAATAAGAAACAGAAAAGAATCTTGATCATAGAAAGCTGTTGTGGTGACGGGGCAGACCAAAACATCAACTCAGAACATAATGTCCACAAAGGAAATCTCAAAAAGTGATATGAATTTATTTGTCTCAAGCCCAAAAAGGCTTCTTGGAAGTAAATAAAAGAATTTAAAAGTCAAATAAAAGAAGTAGAATTAAAAATGAGAAAGATAATGAGAGGTAGGTATGAGAGAGTCAACAGCTTGGAACAGAAAGGAAGAAAAGTGCCTGAAGAAAACAACTCCTTAAAAAGTAGAATTAATCAAATGGATAGAGAGATACAAAAGTTAACTGAAGAAAATCACACATTAAAAATTAGAATAGGGCAAATGGAAGCTAATGACTCTGAGACAGCAAGAATCAGTCAAATAAACTAAAAAGAATGAAAAAATGGGGGGGGGGGGAATGTGAAACACCTCATTGGAAAAATAGCCAACCTTGAAAATAGGTCCAGAAAAGATAATTTAAAAATTATTTGTCTATCTAAACACTATGGTCAAAAAAAAAAAAGAGCTGGATATCATTTTTAAGAGCTCATTAAGGAAAACTGCCCCAATATTCTAGAAAAAGAGGGGAAAATACTCATTGAAAGAATCCATTGATCACCTCCAGAAAGATATCCCACAAGGAAAACCCTAAGGAACATTGTTGAGAAACTCCAGAACTACAATCTCAAGGAAAAAATACTGCAAGTTGCCAGACAAATATCAAGGAGCAGCAATCAGGATTACCCAGGATCTATTAGCTTCTACCATAAAGGGTCTAGAATATCATATTCTAGGAGACCAAGTACCTAAAGTTACAACCAAGAATTAACTACCCAGCAAGACTCAGCATCATCTTTCAGGGGAGGCAATGGAGCTTCAATGAAGTAAGACACTTTCAATCATTTTTATTGAAAAAACCAAAACTAAACAGAAAATTAGTCATCAAACACAAGACTCAAGAGAAGCTTAGAAAGATGAACAGGGTGAAAAATGTGTATTATTTAAAGATTAAACTGTTTATATCCCTAAAATGGGAAAATGTTATCTGTATCTCTTGAGAACTGTATCTGTCACTGGAGCAGACAGAAGGGGGAATCACATGGACTGAGGTTACAAATGACTTATGATGTGATAACATTAAAGCAAAAGACATTAAGGGGGTGGGAAAAGGTCTGTACTGGAAGAAGAGGAAAAGGGACACATAATGGGACAATTAGTTCACATGGAGAGGTGCAAAAGATCTATTCTAATACAGGGAAAAAAGTGAGGGGGATAAGCATTGTCTGAAGCTTGATCTCATCAGTTTCGAATCTAAGAGGGAATAACAATCACTAAGTCAGGTATAAACATGTATCAAACCTTATTAAGAAGTAGGAGAAGAAAGAGGAAAGAAAAGAAAGGGACGAGATAGAAGGGAGAGCAGAAACGCAAAAGGAAAAGGTTAAGAGAAGGAGTAAAGGGGATATAGAGGATAAAGTAGTGGGTGGAGTGGGTTTAAAAAAACACTTTTAAGAGAAAGGAGGAGGGTGATAGGAAATAAGTTGGTGGGTGAGTGAGTGGGTAAAAAAACACTCAGGAGAAATGGGGAGAGGTGATAGGAGATAAGGTAGTAATTGGAGTGGGTTAAAAGATCATACTACTAAGAACAGGGTGAAAATAGAGAACAAAAGTATATACAGGAGAGAAAATAGGACTGAGGGAAATACAAAGCTGGTAATCATAACTGTGAATATGAATGGGATGAAATCTCCCATAAAATGGAAGCTAAAAGCATGATGGGTTAAAAAATAAAATCCTATAATATGTTGTTTACATGAAACTCATTTGAAACAGAGAGACACATACAGTGTAAAGGTAAAAGGCTGAAACAGAATTTATTATGCTTCAGCTGAACCAAAAACAGCAGAGATAGCAATTTTGATCTCAGCTAAAAAAACATAAAAATACACCTTTAAGGAAGGAAAATACATCTTGATAAAAGGCACTTTAAACAATGAAGTAGTAACAATAATAAATGTGTATGCACCAAGTGGTAGAGCAACCACATTCCTAGAGAAGAAAATTACAGACTATTCTCCCTAATGAATATTGATGCAAACATTTTAAATAAAATATTAGCAAAGAGATTACAACTTATCAGCAGGATAATACAATATGACCAAGTGGGATTTATACTGAAATACAGGGCTGGTTCAATACTAGAAAAAGTATTGGCATATTTGACCATATCAATAACAAAATTAACAGAAATCATATGATAATATCAATAGATGCAGAAAAAGCTTTTGACAAAATACAACATTCATTCCTATTAAAAACACTAGAGAGCATAGGAATACAGGGAGTTTTCCTTAAAATAATAACCAGTATCTATCTAAACCCAATAGCAAGTATTACTTATAATAGAGAGAAGCTGGATGCATTTCCAATAAGATCAAGGATTAAACAAAAGTGTCCATTATTATCATTATTATTCAACATTGTATTAGAAATGTTGACTTTAGCAATGAGAAAAGAACAAGAAATTGAAGGAATTAAAATAAGTAATGAGGAAATAAAACTATCACTCTTTGTAGATGATATGATACACTCAGAAAATCCTAGAAAATCATCCAAAAACCTACTAGAAACAATTAGCAACTTTAGCAAAATTGCAGTATATAAAATAAACCCACATACAAATAATCAGCTTTTCTATATATTACTGACAAAGCCCATCAGCAAGAGATAGAAAGAAATTCCATTTAAAATTTCTTTAGACAGAATAAAATACTTGGGGGGGGGGTCTACCTGCCAAGACAAACCCAAGAACTATATATATACAATTACAAAATATTTTGCATACTAATAAAGTCAAATCTAAACAACTGGAAAATATCAATTGTTCATGTCTAGGCTGAGTTAATATAATACAAATGACAATTCTACCTAAATTGGTCTATTTGTTTGGCCCCTTTATTGAATGAAATTTTTATTTCATTGTGGGCTGAAAAGAAAGCATTTACTTATTATTTCTGCCTTTCTGCATTTGAGGTTTTATGTCCCACTACATGATCAATTTTTGTGTAGGTGCCATGTCCTGCTGAGAAAAAGGTGTATTTCTTTTTGATCCTTATTGATCCATATCAATCAAACAGCCAAAAAATTACTTGAAAAAACTAAAAAAACAAAAACAAAATTCATTTGGAAGAACAAAAGTCAAGGATATAATGTGAATTTATGAAAAAAAACCCACAAAGGATGGTGGCTTAAAGGTACCAAACCTAAAACTCTATTATAAAGCAGCAGTCATCAAAACTGTTTGGTACTAGATAAGAAATAGAGTGGTAGATCAGTGGGATAGATTAGATAAACACAACACAACAATCAGGACTTATAATAACCTAGTATTCAATAACCCCCCAAACTCCAGATTCTGGAATAAGAGCTCACTATTTGACAAAAGTTGCTAGGAAAACTGGAAAATAATATGTCAGAAACTTAGCATGGACCTACATCTCACACCCCATACCAAAATAAGGTTAAAATGTATACATGATTTGGGCATAAAGGATAATACCACAAACAAATTAGGAGAACAAGGAATAATTTACTTATTAGGTCCATGGAGAAGTTAAGAATTTATAATCAAAGAACTAGAGAACATTATGAAAGGCAAAATGGACAGCTTTGATTGCATTAAATTAAAAAAGTTTTCACAAACAAAACTAATAGAAACAAGATTTTAAAAAAGTACAAAGTTGAGAAAAAATCTTTACAGCCAATGTTTCTGATAAAGGTCTCATTTCTGAAATATGTGAAGAACTATGTCAAATTTATAAAACAAGTCATTCTCCAATTGATAAATTTGATCAAAGGATATGAACAGACAAATTTCAGATGAAGAAATTAAAATCATTTCTAGTCTTATGAAAAATACTCTAAATCACATTTGATTAGAGAAAGACAAATTAAGACATTTCTAAGGTACCACTTCACACCTCTCAGATTGACTAAAATGACAGGAAAATAATGATATAAGAATTAGATTATTTAATTTCCAATTGGTTTTTAGTCTATCTTTCCCTGGCCCTTTAATGAATATAATTTTTATTGCATTGTGGCCAGACTAAGAAGCATAGGTTTTTAGGCCCTGATACATGGTCAATTTTTGTATAGGTAGCATGTACAAAAAGTAATGATAAAAATTGGAGAGCATGTGGGAAAACTGAGACCCTAATGCATTGTTAGTATAGCAGTGAAAAGATCCAACTACTCTGGAGAGCAATTTGGAATTATGCCCAAAAGACTATAAAACCGTGCATACCTTTTGATCCAGCAGTACCATTACTGGGTCTGTATCCCATGCATATCATAAAGGAGGGAAAAGGACCCACATGTGCAAAAATGTTTGTTAGCAGCTCTTTTTGTGGTAGCAAAGAATTGGAAAATTACTAGATCAATTGGGGAATGGCTGAACAAGTTGTGGTATATGAAGTTAATGGAATATTACTGTTCTATTTAAAAATGACAAGCAAGGTGATTTTAGAAAGGTCTGGCAAGATTTATATGAACTGATGCTGAGTAAAAAAAAAAAAGTAGAACCAGGAATACATGGTACATAATAACAGCAAGAATCTATGATGATCAATTATGAAAGATTACATTCTTCCTAGTGATTTAGTGATCCCAATAGATTTTGAACAGAAAATGCCACCTACATCCAGAAAGAGAACTATGGAGACAATGTAGATCAATACATGCTATGTTCATTTCTTTTTTCTGTTTTCTTTTTATTTCTCCCATGATTTTTCCCTTTTACTCTGATTTTTATCTCCCAAAATGATTTATAATGTGAATTAAAAACAGAAATTTACTTCAAATTAAAAAAAATTTCTAATGAAATATATCTTACATTTTTCTTTTAAAAGTTCTAGACTAAGAAAAATTCAGTTTTCCTTAGTTCTTAAATTCTTCTCATTTACTACCCTTTTTAAAAATTAAAATGCTGGTTACCATTGTTACCCATCTATTTTCTGTGAACTAAAATATTTTCTAAAAATAATCACTAAATAATCCCTCACTTCCTGAATTCCCATAACCTTTTACTTATACCTTTCTTATAATACATTTTCATAATAAAAACTTAAAATATGCTTATTTTGGAACATGCCTTTTCTTCCCTATAAGACTCTATAAGAAACATGAGGCAAGAATATTTTTCTGTAAGCACTATAAAGCAGCTAAATAATTCAGTGGCTAAAATGCTGGACTTGAAGGATATTCTAAGTTCAAAACTAGCCTTAGATATTTTCTAGCTATGTAACCACAGGCAAACCACATAACTTCTTTGTCTTAGCTTCTCCGTATATGAAGTATGGATTATATCACCTGTTCCCCAAGATTGTTGTGAAGGTAAACTGAAATATATTTGTAAGACACTTTGCAAACCTTAAAACTTTACATAAATGTTAGCTATTAGTTTCATTCAAAAGGTACCATATATATATTCAATAAATATTTTATTATATTTGTTAAATGAACAAATAGGTGTAAAAGCACATAAAATTATAGAAAACAGGAAGAAAGGGGAAATTTAATTCAAGCTATCAATCACTTAGTAATTTTAAATTAAATATATAAGAGGATTTTCATCCTTCATTCATATGCTAATTATTACTTTAGAAACAAAAAGTACCTTAGGTCAGAAGCAGTGACCCAGGAATTAGAACACTGAATTTTAATACTAGGACTAAATTTTTATGACTTTGGATATAGCAATCTTTTTGAAATTGTTTCTTTATCTATAAAATGAAGATAATAGTTGCCCTAGCTACCTTTCAAGGACATTAGGAAGATGCAATGAGTATTTAATATTAAGTGAAAATTTTCAGAAAAATATAAAGCATCACATAAATTATTGAAATCAAAGAGGAAAACAAATCTACTACTGAAATACATTCCATAAAGAAAACTTCATAAATTTAATCACTTCCATATCATTAGAGATGATGGATTTATGTTTCCAGTTAAGACTGATTCTATATTGAATTGTACCCTGTATTGAAGATGGAAATATAAATAGCAGCAGAAAGATAAAACATGAATATCTGTTCATTCTTGTCTGCAGGAAGATGCTTTAAACACCTAATTCCTGGAACTAATATTTCCATAAGTGAATACTTCTGGGAAGGAAAAACAAATCTTATTATCATAAGTTTTTACTTGCTGATGCTATCAAGCTTCTCTTTGATATTTTCCTTCTTGACAAATCAAAATAAAACATTCTGATATTTAAACTACTCTGATTTTCTACTGAAACTAGATAAAGTTTTAATATAGTACAAAGTATTTTTAAACCATAGACTTTATAGAACATCTCTACTCATTAGAAAATGATATAAGCTTTACATTTTGAAAATTTTATGTAATTTTTAAAAATACATTTTTCCTGATTAATTATAGAAGATGATCTTAGATCTCTTAACTATCATATCACCTTTCCCCTGAAAGCTTAATATACATCCAGTACAGTTGGTGGAGGAATAATATTTATAAAGTTGTATTTTTTTCTGACTGTTTATAGCAATTTTTAACTATTCAGAATTTGAGAATGGGTTTTTTGATTATATAAATATCTTGTTTTAACAAGAATAGTGGCTACAAATAATTAGCATTTCATCTATTGCAATATACCTTATAAACATTAATTCATTTTATTCTCAGAACTGTAGTAGATAGGTACTATTATTATCCTTATTTTATAAAATAGAAGCTGAGGCATAAATGGGTTAAGTGACTTGTCCAGAATCACATAGCTAGTAAGTGGCTGAGGTTGCATTTGAATTCAGGTATTCCTAACTTTAGGTCCAGTACTCCATTCCTTTTGCCAGCTATCTTTTCACTTCATCTCAATAATAATCTGTCCATCTTCTATTTATCATGTATTCAACACTAAGCTGAGTTGGGTACTATGACTATAAAGACAAAAATAATAAAGTTCTGCTTTCAAGAAGCTTACCTTCTTTAAACACAAAATACAGAGCATCCCAGAGGCCTTAGTACAACTGTGGGCTAGTAAAGCTTGAAACTGTACTGAAGTATTTGGAGGGAATGTGGAAAAAAGGGAAGAATGGAAGAAGGGGGAGAGAGAGAACTCTGGGCAAATTGCTTTACCTTGTTTATCTCAGTTTCGCATCTATACAATGACCTGAGAAGGAAATGGCAAATATCCTTGCCAAGAAAATTCCAAGTAGGATCAAAAAGAATTGGACACAACTGAACATCCACAATAAATGGGAGTTACTGAAGTTTTGAATAGTAGAATCACAAAAACATAAAAATAACTAGCTATATATAATACTTTTAAGTTTTGCAAAACATTTTATATCTCATTTATTGTCTCTTTTGACACAACAAGGTCATAGCCTTTTTTTAAGATTGTCAACACAAAAGCTTTGTGGAAGTATCTTTGAAGAAGGGGAAAGAGTCAAGTCAGTGAAACCAATTAGTAAGTTAAAGTCTAGGTAAAAAGTAGTGAATTTCTGAATGCAAATACTTGCTCTTAGTACTTTGTTGTTGTTATTGTTGTTCAGTTGTTTCATCTGTCTGTCTCTGTTCAGACACCAAAATGTAATAATCTTCTCTAAAATATATTTTTCTATGAGAGCAGGTTTCCTGGAGGGGCTTCTGGAAGTAGCCTTAGTTTCAGTTCTTTGTAATAATCATCTCAAATGCAGCCAGGAGTTAAAGTCCAAATCCTTTATTTTCTCTTTCAAAGTCTTGTCTCCTTCCTTGGGCCCAGATAGCTTTCTTAGAGGCCTATCTCTCTCCTTGGTTCTGAGAGCTCTTGCCGCTAGTCCTTTGCCTCTCTAGCTTCAGCCTCCCACCAGCATAAAGGTGGAAAATGGAATGAATCTGGCTCCTTCTCCAAGAGTGGATTTGTGTTCTCTGACTTGTGAATCTCCTGAACTTAATCCTGGTTGAGGCTCCTAGCTTGTATTTGCTCTCTTAAAAGTGTAAATCTTGTAGAACTCTAATAAGTACTAAGTACATTAGTGAACTAGAGAACTGTTAAGTACATGCTAATTTAGATAACTGACTTAGCACCTTGTAAGAATCCTAACAATTTCTGACTCTTTGTTACCTATTTGGGGTTTTCTTAGCAAAGATACTAGAGTGGCTTGCCTTTTTATAGGCAAACAGGGTTAAATGACTTGCCCTAGTTCGCACAGTTAATAAGTGTCTGAGTCTAGATTTGAACTCAGGAAGATAAGACTTTCTGACTCTAAGCTTGGTACTCTATTCATTGCATCACCTAACTGCCTTTCTATGTGGTATATGGATTCCAACTTCCATGATCAATTATCTGAGAATTAGAATGATATCAAACATACCCAATACAAACTTTACTGGACATAATTGAATTCTTTTTTATGTTGCAATCATGAGAAAAACTTTGCAAAGCTTCTGGGTTATAATTAATAATACTAGGAAACATTTACAATACTAAAAATACAGAAAAAAGTGAGGCATGTATAAAAGTTTCAAGTCAGGAGAATTAAATTTATGTCTTATTTCTGCCCCTTGCTAGCATTTACTCGTTACTTCCTGTGACTATGAGTAAGCCACTCCATTTTCCCATGGCTCTTAAATGAGGAGGTTGGAAAAAGATAATCCCTAAGATAAATGCTGTAAGATTCTATGATTCTCTTAAAGGATAAAGGAGTTCACTGAATTGTACTGACTGTGTGACACAACTTGAAAAACTGGTGTTATTTTTAAAATTTTGTTTGTGAAAGAAGACTATTTTTTAAAATCAGACATCCATTTGGTTCTAAGTCATTTATCTAACTCACGAAGGAAGAAAATAGATTTTTAAAAAGCCAATAATTACCAGAATATTCTGGTGGGTTTTTTTGTTTGTTTTCAACAAGTTTTCAAACATTTTAATATTCTAAATTATTCATACATAAAATGCTAAAAGACTCTAAATGATTTGCACAGATTCACATAATTTAGTAAATGTCTGGGGCAATATTCTACCTCAGTTCTTTCTGATTCCAAGTTCATTCACAAACCTTTTCATATTCTGAAGAATATTAGTCTCTCCACTCTGGGTTTTCCTGACTTTGCCTAATTTTTGTTTCCCAACTTCTCAATACCTTTTACTAAATCATCAGTTATTTCACATCTGTCAATTAAAGGTGTCCACCAATACATTTTCCTCAATCCTCTTTTTTTTTTTCTGTTTCCTCCCCTGAAAGCCTCATTAGCTCTGATAGATCAAAATTACCATTTCTGATCTAAAAAGCTATACATCCAATCATACTTAGTTTCTCTCCTAACTTTTAACCCCCGTCATGACCTAGCTATTTGATATTTTGAACTATATGAATGTCCATCTCAAATTCAATGTACACAAAATAAAAAATCATTACTTCCCCCTTCGTCCTCTCAAACTCTTCTTTATTCAGTCTTTTATATTACTGCTGAGTTCACCACAATCCTTCCAGTCACTCATATTTATAAATTGATTTCATCTTGGGCTCCTTTCTCATACTCACTTAATACACACTCAATTCTCAGATCATGTAATTTCCGAGTCTTCAGAATTTCTTTCTCTTTACTCCCTTAGTCACTGCCCTAGATAATGCCATTATCAGGTCTCACCTGGAATATTGTAATAATTTCTTCATGGATTGAATCCATTGACATCTGCCTGATATTCTATATGATCCTCCAGTTAATTATTTAGATAGTACAAGAAAACTAATATGCTTATTTATTATAATATATATAATTAATATATTTAAATAATATATTATATATAATTGATATTATTATTTAGATATGAGTACTTAATATACTTCTGTTTCCTATAGAAGTATATTGGGAAGAAACATTGTGTCTCCTGTACTGGAAGTAAAACAGGTGCTCGTGTCTAGAGAAAACTATGCCCAGGATGCGGTGTGACTAATTATAGCAACCAAGTTAACAGTCACAAGTTACAGACCCACATCAGAACGTTTTTTAAGAGCCAAATCAAAAATAGTTCAAGAGTTCCTAACAAAACAAGTGATCATTCTTTAAAATATTTCCTTTTGTTTAGTTAAGGATCATTTGTTTACTCGTTTTTCAATCACATCCAACACTTTATGATCCCTTTTGTGATGTGCTTGGCAAAGGTACTACTTTGACATTTCCTTTTCAGTTCATTTTACAGATGAGGAAACAGAGGCAAGAAGGGTTAAATGATTTGGCCAAGGAGTCAAGTAAGATTTAGACCCAGAAAGATGAGTCTTTCAAACTTCAAGCCTGATACTTTACTCACTGTGCCATCAAGTGCCCCTTAATTAATGATCGTATATCATAAAAATGAGGGATAACCTAATATAGTGAAGCTAAACTTGCCTTCAGAAAGATTTTGAATTTGAGTTCTTTCTCAAGTTATTTAATCTCTCCATGCTGTAGGCCAGTAATGTCAAACCCACCCTATGCATGCATAAGGATTCTTAAGACTGCCTATTTATTTTAAAAACTGGATAGTAATATGTTCTATTGCATTTCTATTTGTTTTGTTAAATATTACATTTAAATCTGATTCTGGCCTGTGCATTTGATGATCCTACTCTAGGCAATTAATTATCCAACACAATAAGTTTCAGAGAGGTGCCAGCCTGCATTATTAGTAAAGGAAGTTCCTCACCAGGGTCTCAATTACACTGATAAAATCACAGGTCTAGTAAAATAATTCAAACAAAAAGCATTTTCTTTGCATTTCTTACAACCATGTCTATAACTAACAATGAAAACAAATCATTGTTATGATTTATGCTGTCATATCCATAAAATTTAATATGAATAGAATACTAGACTGGAAAAAGGAATAACAAAAGTCTAAATTTATGTTTATAAAATGATTTTCTCACATTCCATTGATGAAGTTATTTTGAATATTATTATTCCCATTTTAAAGACAAAGAAACTGAGACTCAGAGAAAAAATACTTTTTTTCTATCAAACAAGTAGGAAGTATAAGTCAATAAATATTTATTAAGAATCTATTATATGCCCTGCACCATGCTAAATACTGAAGATGCAAATATAATTAAAAAAAAAAAAAAAGACAAAGAGGGGCAGCTAGATGGTGGAGTGGATAGAGTACCAATCATGAAATCGGGAAGACCTGAGTTCAAATATGGCCTCAGACACTTAACATTACCTAGCTGTGTGACCCTGGGCAAGTCATAATCCCAATTGTCTCAACAACAACAACAACAACAACAACAAAAATAATAAAGGCTCCTTTCAAGAAACTTGAAAAAGGAAAACGGACAAAAAGAAGGTGGAAAGAGCAGGTTTTAAGGCAAGAGAGAAAGGATGAAGTCCAAAGGTGTTGATCTAGGTCAGAAATGTAGAGATGGCTGGTCTAGGTGTTTTGGAAGTAGGACTCTTCCATCTCCCAATCAGAGGACACTAATGGGGCCTGAGTTTCAAGAGTGATGTGATCTTACAAAATGAAGAGCCTCTAGGGCAAGATGGAAATGTCCAAAGAAGTGGATCTGGGTAAGAAATGGAGTGTCAGAACGCTGACTCAAACCCATGTATACTGATGCTCAGAAATCTCCCACACTCTCCTCCTCTCCACCTATTTCACATTGCCTGCCCTAGGAAAATTAAAGAAGGATCATCTGGACTTTTTGCAGGTTTACTGTGAAATTTGGGGCAAATCAATGTGCTTTTTAGTCAACTTGTGAGGCCATTATACATCACTTGGGGTGTGTTTTAGAGGAAACATAGTTAATCTTGATAAAGTAAAGATAGGCAATAGCCCAATCAAATGTCTTGCTTGTGTTTATCAAGGAAGTAGACACCTTTGAGATTATAGCAACATAGAATTTAGAGATGGAATCTGAAGATGACTCAGTTCAATCCTTTCATTTTAAATGCTAAAGGGAAAAAGTGACTTGCCCGCCGTCATACAGCTCAGAAGTAGCAGGGCTACAATGGCAATCCTTGTCATTTTACTTAAAATTCAGTACTGTTTTACTCATGCCACTTTGCTTCACTGCTTGTTGCTAGTACTGTATAAATTATTCAAACAGAAATCTTTCTAACATTGACTTAGCACAGTGCCTGGGACATAATAAATATTTGATAAAAGTTTATTGGTTGACTGGGAATTAAAATTCAAAAATCCTTCAGAGAAAGACAAAACAATATTACATCACTTGAGTAATGAAAAATAATTTGCTAAAATCTAGTTTCAACCTTACCAACTGAGATAAGACAATAGTTAGAATACTAGGCCTGAAGTCATGAAGATTTGAGTTCAAATCTCTTACTAGATGTCTTACTCTAGGCAAGTCACTTAACTTGTCTGCCTCACTTTTCTCAATTGTAAAATGGGGATAACAGCATTTGCCTCCCAGGATTGTTGTGAGAATCAAGTAAGATATTATTTAGAAAGTGTTTTGTATAGTGCTTGGTACACAGAGAAACATAATAATAACATGTATTTCTTTCCGTCCAAAATCCCAATACTCCTCAAAAAGAATTATACTATACTTACAGCCCTACCTCACATTTAATAGCTCATGTTTTCCCTAACAGCAACTGCAGTCTATTATTAAAATGCTCATAGTCTTTAAACACAAGTTGCTTGAAGAATAGGAAAGTTCTGAAAAAAAACTCTTTCACAGCAGACAAGCACAGTAAGATGATTAGTTTTAAAACTAGAAGGAGCCTAGGAGGCTAACTAGTTCAACTCTCTCATTTTACAAATAAAAAAAACTGAAAATCAGAGGAGTTAAATGATTTGTCCAGTGCCATACAGCTAATAAGTGTAGCAGGATTTGAATTCAGGTTTTCCTGACTTAAGGAGTAGCCCTTTATCCATTGGCTTCTATCCATTATACCATACTACAGGGCGTGTCATTTTTTTGTAACAGTTTAACAATCACAGAAAGATTTAAAAACCTCACATCCATCACGAATTATAGAAATCCATTACCCTTGTTTTATATGGCATCTTACCTAGGCTACCAACTCTACTTGTTCAAGTGATTCCATTTCATCCCCTTTCCTCCAATAGATTACTCCTGTAGGCTCCACTCTTGTATTTAGTTTTAATCTGTCCATGCCCACTGGCACATTTACTACTACCTACAAACATGTTCATGTCTCTTTCAACCTGGAAAGCACTAACATAATGCTTTTACTTGATCCTACCAGTTTCATTAATTATTGGCCTATATTTCTTTTGTCCTTTGAAGCTATACTCCTCAAAAAGACTATCTACCATGGTTGCCTTCTCGCTTTCATCTTAACCTCTTATCATCTGCCTTATCATTCCACTGAAATATCTCTTAATTGCCAAATCCAATGGCCTCTCCTTGATTTTCCTTCCCTTTGACTTCTCTCCAGCCTTTGACACCTATGATCACTCACTCTTTCTTAATACTCTCTTCTTGCTAGGCTTTCAGACAATGCTTCCTATTGCGTCTCCTCTGACTACCTTACCATTCCTTCTCTGTCTTCTTTGCTGGATCCTTTTCAAGACTTCATCCTCTAATTGTATTTATCCCTTGGGGGTTTATCCTAGGTCCTCTTCATTTCTCCAGCTACAGTATTTCACTTTAGGATTTCAACAGCTCCACTAGATTTCAAGATTTCAATATCTCTATACTAACAATTCTCATATTTACTTCCCCTGACCCAATTTCTCTGCTGACCTCTAATCTCATATCTCCAATTTCAGATATTTCAAATAATAAACATCTTAAATTCAATATGTCCAAAAAGGAACTCGTCACCTTTCCCTCTTAAATCCTCCCTACCTCCTCCCTTCCTTGTTGGTATAGAAGGCAAATTATCCTTCTAATCCCTCAGACTCACAATGTAGGAATCATCCTGGATTCTTCACTATCCCCTAAATCCCTCCCCTATCCCCCACCCCATGTCTAAACTGTGGGGAAGACCTGTTGATTTTCCCTTTGTAACATCTCTTTTATATTTCTCCTTCTTTCCTCTATCACTACTACTACTACTCTAGTATATTTTCTTATCACATCTTGCCTTAATTTGATATACAGCCTGCAGAAGTCTGCATGTCTCAAGTCTCTCACCACTCCTATCTATCTTCCATTCAACAACTGAAGTGATTTTCTTAAAGTTCATGTCCAATCCCAATCCAAGATACTTTACTGACTTCCTCTTGCTTCCAGATCTGTTTATCATTTAAGACCCTTCCTAACATAGTCCTCTTCTACTTTATCCCTGATATATATTCTTTAAGTCTGTCACATTGGCTCCTTGGCTATTGCACAAATAAGACACTTCACCTTTCAACTTCTGCCATTTTCTCTGGTTGAAATGTTCTCCTTCCTCTCTTCCAACTACTGATTTTCCTAGCTTTCTTTAAATACAAATTAAAATTTCACTTTCCAGAAAGTCCTCCCTAATCCCTTTTAATACCAGTCCCTTCTCTCTGTTAATTATTTCCTATTTATCTTGTATATAGTTAACTTAATTTAGTTGCATATTGTGTCTTCATTAGATTTTAAATTCCTTGAGGGCAGGAACTATCTTTTGCCTTTTCTTGAATCTTTAGCATTTAGCACAGTCAAATTGTGTTAAGTAGTGAAGCTACTATGCCTGGAACATAGTAGGCACATAGTAATTAATGTTTACTGGTAAATTGATTAACTCAATTGATTCTCCCAACAACCTTTCAAGGTACTATTACTATCCCATTTTTAGATAGATTACTATCCCATTTAGTAGGTTCTCAGAAAACTGAGAACAGAAAGCTTAAGTTACTTGCTTAGAGTTACACAGTTAATAAGTAACTGAAGCAGAATTTAAACTTAAGTCCTCTAAATTTTGTGCTCTATGCACTTCATCACTAGCCAAGTTGAGATGTTCACACAACTAATAAATGTCAAGATTTCAACCTAGATTTTCCTGACTCCAAGATTTGATATGTAATCCTCTTGTATAGGCTGCCTCTAATGACAAAATAGGAACTTGAATGTTCTATGCATAAAATGTTAAAACTAGAATTAAGCATGTTAATAAGAATGATTAGAATATCAAACAATGAAAAGATAATCATGTGCTTACAGATATTAATATGCTTAATTTTTAATTATTATTGTAATGCTGGAGAAACTGAGGAAAGATAGAGATTAGAGAGTTTTTAATATTTTATTTGGATTTCTAAGAGGGAGAGATTGTGTTGGGGGCATGTTACCCCCAGGGCTGATGTCCAAAGCACCCAGCAGCGAATGGGAGGTTCCCATGAAATATAGAGACACACACTTAGCTTCAAGCCTGGGTAGCTAAACAAAGGGTGGGGAGGAGAGGGAAGGGGACAGTGAGTGGAAGGGGTGCGGGGGTGGGGGGTGGGAGGGTGGGGGTGGAGTCCAAACTATGGTGAGCAGGAATTTGCAGGAAGGAGACCATCATTAGAGATATCAAATTAAGTATCTGAGATAGGACATCTGGAGTTTTATCTTTTGGAATGCCAGATCTCCACAGCCCTAATTATCTCAGTTTTCATGAGCAGAAAAGGGGGGTTGCAACAGGGAAACCAAAGCAGAACAATTCAGGGAAACTGAGGCAGGACCATTATGGAAACTGAGTCAGGACAATAAAAGGGAACTGTGGCACAACATTATTTGTGCTGAATGCTCAACACATTTAGAAACTACATCAATTATTATTATACATATTATTTCTGAGCCACATTAAGATCAGCCTTGTCATGCCCACACTAACAAGCACATGGCATAGTCTCCCTTACTTAATAAGATTAGCTCTACAATATGCCAATGCTCTTTGTTTTTATTGTTTGTTGGTTTGGTTAGTTTGGTTTGTTTGGTTTATTTGAATCTGAATATCAAGTATGACTCGAATATCCTCTATCTTCTTGTATCCTCCTTTCCTTTCCTTTCCATCCCCCCAAAAACCCCTTGAGGGAGAAATTATATTAATTTGATTTTATTGTTTAAAAATATATCTTTATATTTGCCATCTCTCCAACCTGGAATAGTTTTCCTTTTTCCCTCTTTCTTTCAAAATCCCACTTGTCCTTTAAAGTTCAAATACCTAATATTTTTCTTCCCTACTAATATTTTCTTTCTTTAAACATTTATAGCACTTAACTGTCAGCACAATTCTTGGGAGATGCTTGTTTACTATAGTTTTTATTATGTCTTTTTATGTCTATATGTTAGTACAACTAAAAGATGAGTTTCTTGAGGGCAAGGCAGGTTTATGCTATTTTCATATTCTCTGTAGCAACTCATTTGCATATGACAAACATGTACATTGTAGGTGTTCAGTGAATTCCTGTTGATTGACAGATGATAGTTTTGTTTTAAACAAAAGGAATTTTCATCTGATAGAAATTCAAATGCAAAATTGGGGCAAGGAGTAATACTCATAAATGAGTAGGACCCAAAGCTATTTCCATGTTTGTAACTAATAAAAGTGCTTTCTGCTTTTGTTATACACAGAAGCATCATTAAATGCTACATTGACAGTTTTCTCTCCAAATACAATTACACAAACATATGCCATAGCATTTTTAACTTTGTTACCTATGTATTTGTCTTAACAAGACACACTCTAGTGAACATTTCACCTTGCAATTCTAATAACTCAAACATACATTGATGATGTGTCTTGAACAGTTATTGTTTCTGGTACTTTTTAATTATTATTTTCATGTTTAATAACGATTAACTTTAATTTGAAGAGGTTATATTATAAAAATCGGGTAATTGAACTGGGATATAACAAATATAACAGAGCTATTTCTAATTATGGAAACAAGTAAGAGAAAATTAAGTTAATATACTCTAGGGACATTTCTGTCAACTTATAGCCCTACCTCACATTTAATAGCTCATGTTTTCCCTAATAGCAACTGCAGTCTATTATTAAAATGCTCATAGTCTTTAAATACAAGTTGCTTGAAGAATAGGAAAGTTCTGAGCCCCTGCCATGCAACATTTCATAGGAATCCAGTGAATAATTGATTGTTCATCAACTGCTCAGGGGACAAGACTATGCTGGGATAATTTGAGGAAATTATGAGTCAGGATTCTGTTTGCTCTCTTGACTACTGGCACATTAGGGCTTAGAAGATGACCTGTTCTGCATAGGGAATAGAAACAAGAATCCATGAGTTCAAAGATACAGGAAAGGCTTTGATGAGGAAATTCCTTCTGCCAAGGCATATGAACAACTTTTCTTCAAATTATACTCAGAGAACTGTCTAAAACAGTGGTTCTTAAAAGTGTGTTTCAGGATCACTGCAGGGCTTTAAGACCCTTTGGGGGGATCCAGTACTTTCATCACAATACTAAAATGTTTTAATTTCTAATGTGGCAAATATCAATAAATATAAAGCAAGTGTCTCCAAGCTTCTCAATAATTTTTGAGTGAAAAGAGTCCTGAGACCAAGATTTGAGAGCTACACAAAGAGATTAAATGATTTGCCATGTGTGTATAGATATGTGTATATACATATACATTGATATACAAACAGAGATACCTGAGAAATAGTGAGTGGGGCAGGGAGGGAGGGAGGGAGACAAAGAAAAAAAGAATTCTTTTTTTTTCTCCCCTGTATATGTTGATGATAGCACTGGCTAACTAACCTCAATGCTTAAAATATTTCCCCTTTCTACCTTCATCTTTTAACTTTCTTAGTTTCTTTTAAAATTCAGCTCAAATCCCACCTTCTATGGAAGGTCTTTCTCAATTTCTCCAGCTCCAAATTTTCCCCCCACAGAGAAATATCTTTTCCTTGCTATATATCTGGTAGATACGGTTATTTTTATAGTATGACCTCCATAGAATATGAGTTTCTTGAGGGCAGGATCTATTTTAGCATTTCTTTGTAGAACAAGTCTTCTGAACTATAATTTGCTAGCAGTCAAGTGCTTTACTTATGAACCTCTGTTTTTATTTCTAAAGAAAATTCTGTCTTCTGAAGTTAATAACGGCTCATCACATTTCTATGAAATGGTGTTATATGGGAGGGTTTCAATATCTATCTAATCTTAAGCAACTTGTAGGTAAAGTCTATGAAAATTTTACTAATAGACTATAGCAACTATTGGAGAAATATAAGCTGTTAATTATGAAATGGGGCTAAAAGTTGGTCCTAATATCCCTGGTGCATATGAGCTTCATTTTCTCTTATTGTTTTCATAATTAGGGATGGCTTTTGTGGTGTCTATTATAACTCCAATCTAATTACTAACTTTTTATGATGTAGCCTCTTCAAATTAAAGTTAACTTTAAAAAAAGAAAAATAGTAATTAATTAAGGCCTAAATTAGTATTGTTGATAGTATTTGTGTATAGAAAAGAAAAAGTAACAGAAATATAGAAGTGGGATTCTTAAAATTTTAGAAAGGATTAGATATACAGATTAAGGGAGAATGAAGAAAAAAGAAAGACTAAAGGTTTGAACCTGGTTGAATTGGAAGGATAGTGGTATACACAGAATTATTTCAGAAATTGAGAAATAGAGATGCTTTTAAGGAGAAAGATAATGAGAGCTTCTCCTCCCTTCCCCAAGATTTTAGCTATGAAAAAGTGGAGAGCCACAGGATGAGAAAAAATATGAATGCTTTTTCATTGTAAACATTTTACCAGGTACTGTATTAAGTGCTAAGGCTATAAATACAAAACTGAGACAGAGCCTGCCTTTAAAGCCCTTAACATTCTAATTGTGGCATAATTCTAAGGTGGATAGAATGCTAGGATTAGAATCAAGAAAACTCATGTTTCTGAATTTAAATTTGTTTTCAGACACTTATTAGTTGTGTAAGCCTGGGCAAGTCACTTAATCTGTTTGCCTCAGTTTCCTCATCTGTAAAATGAGCTGGAGAAGGAAATAGCAAATCATTCTAGTATTTCTGTGATGAAAAACCCAAATAGGGTGATGAAGAATTGGACATAACTAAAAATGTCTGAACAAGTTTCTAATAGGATCAACACTTACAGAAAAAGGAAAGAAATTCTAGTGTAGAGACTCACAGAGATGGTAAATTAATCAATAGTGCAATCTATTATTAAGATTCTCTAACCCACAAGCAATAGTGCATGGTGGCAGAGTCAATAGCAAAATGTACAAGTAGGTGACTAGGTAAAATGCAAAACATTCTCTGGTCTGGAGTTACCTAAATATATCCAACTAGGTAAATTAGCACTTACTCAGGTAGAGTCAAGTTCCAGAGTGGGACTCAAAGCTGAGTGGGTTAATTTTCCAATGACTGGAACTGGGGGCATGGTTTCTCAAAAGTCTGCTCTAGCATATACTGTCTTAGGTGATAGAAACAGGGCAACAAACAAATGATTATAGTAGATGCCTGGAGGGAATATAGAACATAGGCAGAAGATAGTTAAAGAGAGGTCAGTGTTATTGTAGGACCTTAGTTATTTATGATACATGTGTGTGAAGAAACACAAGGACAACAATCTGATGTTGTTGCCAAGTATTCTTGACAACTGAGGTGGACTCCACCAAGATTGACAGAAGGGACTCTACAATGCAGCAAACTAAGAGAGTGTCCTTAGAGAGTAAAAACATTAACCCTTCCTCACTACCACAATTCCCAAGGCAAGGAAGTAGCACTGACCTGGATTATTGCCATTACCTTTTAATTGGTCTCCTTGATTCAAGTCCCCAGGCTAAATTACTTTGTTTCTTTAGTGATTTTTCTTAAAGCTTAGGTCTCTCTTCTCTTCCTCAGTAAAGTCCAGGACTCTCAGGAACTTCCAAGATCAAATATAATCTTCTCTTTGGCACTTAAACTCTTTATGACCTAGTTCCTTTACATATTCTATGATCAACTGTACCGAACCACCAGCTGTTCCCATGATACTGAAAATTCCTTGAGGGGAGGGACTGCTTTTGCCTCTTTTTGCATCCCTAGTGCATAGCACAGTGCCAGGAATTTATTAAATATTCACTGAATGACTATCGAATGTATCCACCAGCCCTATTTCCACTGCTTTGCACTGGCTCTTTTATAAGCCTCAAATTTTCTTTCTCCTCATTAGCACCTTTTTTCACTTCAAGATTGAGAGAAATCCCCCCTTATTAGGCCATTCAGTTCTCCACCCCTCCCCCACTCAGTTTGATGACCTTCCTTCAGTATATATTTTATCAGTATTTAATTATTTATATACTGCTTTCTCATTAGAATGTGAGCTCCTTAAAGATGGGGGATTATAGTTTTGTCTCCTCCTTTTTTTTTTTTTTTTTTTTTTTTTTTTTTGTTCCCAGCATTTAACACAGTGTCTGACACATAGTAAGTGCTTAATAAATGCTAGTTATTCTGACTGACTTGTCCTGATGCCTCAGGCAACAGGAGCTGAGGGAGCAATTAAAGCAGTGGTTCTGAAAGGGTATGTCATGAAATTTTGGATGTGATGTTATTGCAAATAAAAGAACATATGTGTGTGTGTATATAAATGCGTGCATACGTGTATGTATACACACACTATATATACATACATTTATAATATTGTAATTCATAGTCTATTATGAAATTAAAATTTATCAAATTTTGAACTTGTAAAGAACTCAACAAAAATGATTGTTTTTATTAAGGGAAAATTACACATAGTTGAAGTCTCCTGACTCCCTAGTCTTTTGACTAGTCTCTGACTAGTCAATTTAAACTCTTAGTATGCTTTGATTGCTCATGGTAAATAAGTGATGTAAGCAAAAAAAAAAATTGAAGAATTATTGATGTAGAGGTATAATATTGTAGGGAGTTGAACATATTTGCTTCCTTAATACAATTCTAGAGTGTTTGGAACAAATTAATTAGAGGGGGATTTGTCCTTTGAAAAGACACCAGAGCACCAGTAGAGGGCTCAACAAGAACATTTCTATGAGACTTGGAAATACCAGTTAAGTACTCAGAGTTGTGAAGACCACAAAGATCATAATTTTTGAACTATATGAGACCTCAGGGATCACCCTGTCCAACTCTCCAGGATCCCAGCAGTTGTGGAAGCTATAAAACTAAAGGATACTGGAGACCATAAGGGAAAAGCCTTGGGAATCTACAACAAAGAACATTTCTTAGGAGTTGGCCCTGGATATAAAGCTGAAGTCTAAACAAAAAAGTGTAGATTGTCACTCCTTTAGAATAATGCATTTTAGGATTCCAAAACAAGAATAGACCTTCAGGATTTTCTGGTATTATTTTCCTCCATGGAAGGAAAGAATAACAATTTCTTATTAGATAGTCTAGTAAAACTATAAGCTTCAGCTAATTAGCTATCTTCTAATGATGAAATATAACATTTACTTCTTAGTAGAGAGATTATAGACCAACAAGAGGTGTAGAAGTTTACATATGCATTACATATGATTTGCTTTACTTGATTATATATATTTGTTACAACAGAGGACTTCTATGAGGAATAGGAAGTGTTAAGTTAGTAGGTAGTGATAGGTAAGTGAAGAAAAAAAATCACCAGTAATCACCAATAATAAAATTTTAAAAGCACAAAAAGAAATATAAAAATAAATAGGAGAATGTTGTTCCTATCTATAGATATGTATGCTATTGTATCTATGCATATGTGCACATGTATGTACATTTTTAAGACAATCCTCAAGTTCACAGTTTCTTCTATAATAACTTTCTTGTTATTTTTTGTTATTTGTTTTTGTTTTTTGTTATTAAGTCTATAATAAAAAATAAAGAAAACAACCAAACTCATATTCCCATTGAGGAAAGAGTATTCAGCCTTGGAAAACAGGGTTATCTATACTTTAATGATTATATACAAGGTGTAGACCATTCAGAAAATACGACAGTCTAATAGATTGACACTAAAATTAAAATATGCAGGCAAGGTTAGGGAGAGGTAATTCAATGAACAGATGAGGAAATTCAGATTTTATATACTTGCCTTTTTACTGGGATGACAGCCAGATTTCTAACTGAACCTAAGATAGACTATATTTTATTGTAGCTATATACATGTAAATGAATAGTGTATAAAATACAGGCAGTTTCTTTGGTGGTTATTTAAGTAATAAAGGATTTCTAGACAATTAAGGACAGATTCTCTCCTGTCTCTCTGTCTAAAGAACTAGAGATTTCTTTGATGTCTGCAAAGAGATGACATTCCTGAATCTTAGATGACGTCTGTTACTTTATCTCATTTCAAGGACCTCTGCAAAGAGTCATCATCATTTTGTAGATATTCATAATGTACTTCCTTGTCAGTAGCATAATTTCCCCGTGTGAAAAATAATCTTTTCCCTCCAATCAGAAGAACTTTCATCTTATCCTTCCCTCCCTGTTCTTAATAGACAATTTCTTTAAAATAATAATATAACCAGCACTTATTATGTACCAGACATTGTGCTAAATATTTTATAAATATTATCTCATTGGAAATGTACAATAAACCTGGGAGAGAGGTATTACTATCATTCCCAGTTCACAGTTGAATAAACTAAGACAAACAGGTTAAGTGAACTTGTCCAAGGTCACAGAGTTTATAAGTGTTTGAAGTCAAATTTGAACTCATCTTCCTGACTTCTTGTTCAGAGCCTGAAATTCACTGTGCTAACAATAACTAGATATCTAAGTAACTAGTTGTTTTTGGTTTTTTGAAAGTTATTCCATATTTCCTTAATCTCTCTTCATTATAGTTAAAACCTACCTGATAATTTCATTACCTGAAATCTGAATTCAAACATGTCTTTAGTAACTAGGGCTTTTCCTAATCATTTTCAATTCCCTCTTAACCATCTTCTATCATTTTTTGACCGAGAAGATAGGAGTAAGATATGATTTAAATAGTTCTGTTCAGACTTACCATCATGGACCCACCATGAAATAGGATTTCTGTTCCTTGTTCTTGCTTTGAATATACCTAAAAGGTCCAATCTATATTTTAACATTTCCCATGAGTCCCAGAACATCTGGGCCTTTAAACTTCCTGGAAATATTCTTATAAGCCTTTGCCAATTTCTTTTTGTTAGACCTACCTAGTCCCTTGACTTTCAACCATGCTTTGTATATTTCCCTTTTGCATCTAAGCATGTCAGGGAGCTCTTTTTATAGTTTCTTTTTTCTTTTGTTCCCTTCTACATTGGAATAATTTGTGATTGTATTGTCCACATCTCCAATACTTCAAGCCATCTTCCCTTTTAGTATATCTTACTATAAAATTATACCTATCATATTTCCAAACTTGCTATGATCATGTAGTACAATGGGGGAAAATGTTAAGATTTGGAGTTATTTCTTAAGTTGCCTTCCCCACCCTAATGTGAAATACACTTCCTTCTTTGCTCTGCCTTTCAGAATCGTTTTCTGTTTAAAATTAGCTCAGATGCCACCAGTTCTATGAAGTCTTTCCTGCTCTCTCTCTTTTCCATAGCTATTATTTCTCTCCCTCAAATATATTTTTTAAAAATCTTTAATTATCTAATGTCTCCTTAGCATCTTTCACTGCCTAATTCCTTTTGTATTTTATATGTGTTTACATTGTATATTCAAGGTGAATGTAAGCTCCTTGATCATTGAATAATGCATTGTTTCTGTTTTTGTGTCCCCCATATCTAGTTTTATACACTGTCCATAATAAATGCCTTTTTGCCCCTCTTCACTTCCATCTCCTAGCTTCCTTCAAAATGCAGCTCAAACTCTACATTCTAAAAGAAGACTTTCTCAATCTCATCCACCTGACTATTTATGCTTTTCTTAGTGAGATTACCTTCCCTTTACACAGGATATAATTTGTTTGTAAATAATTATTTGCATTAGAATGTAAGTTCCTTGAGGACAGGAGCATATTTTTGCCTTTCTGTAGAATCCCAGCACTAAGTATATATAATAAAGGCTTACTAAATTTTATTGCTGTTTTTGTTAAAATGAACTAACTGGTTTATTTGAATTGAATTATAATGGCTATTGATAAAATCTACAGCACAAAGAATAGTGGTGTCCTATTAGATACAAGTTACTTTTCCTATTAGAACATATCATCAATTGTATTTTCTTTTATTATATAATTACAGTAATTTCAGAAGAAATTACTATTTCCTGAATTGTCACAATAAATATTTTTGTCTCATCCAATTTGTTTAGTTTCAACTATAATATATATATATATATATATATATATATATATATATATATATATATAATTTGTAGGGAAGTATTTTATTATATTTTTTGAAAACCTTATGAATTATTACATTGTTTAAGCCTAGTTTTTATGTAGCTAGAAATTGTTCAATCCAAAAATCTACTGTAGGAGTCAAGATGACTCTTTAGAGACATTCTATGGAAGGCAGGTGACTTTAGGGAATGCTTATATCCCACTTAGATCCCCAAATTAGATTAAATGTTTATTCTTATTTGCTGATATACATCTCAAACTGTCTTTCTCTGAAAATTAGTGTTGCTAATCAGGCAAATGTCTTTATGTCCTTGTTTGACATAATCTCATAAAGACTTAGGAAGGAACCACAACTTCTTCTGGCTCTTTCCTTTGCCAACTGATCTAATAAAATTCTCTAAAACTATTTCAGGTTTGGGAGTTCATTCTCACAACTAACAACTTTTATGTAGTTTGGGCTACAGTTTGTCCCATGTACCATGTAATCCTTTCTGTTTTGTAAAATTATTCTTGAATAGGCTGTAGACTTTCATCAGGCCTAAATTTTGTATCCTGACATATCAATGATGCATAATAGTGATTACTTTGCCTAGATAATTGATATAAATAAAATCTAAATTATTTTATGTTTTCTCCTTTTGCAAACTCAGAGCAAAACCAATGACCATTAATTATTTTTTCATCTTTCTATATACTTTTTACCTATATTGTCATCACTATTTCAATGCTACAAGGATCATAAATCACTATTGAACTTTTTGAATAATGAAGTTCGACTTGGTACCATTATACATCTATAATACTAAATTTTGTTGCCTGTATTGGGGCAAATTTTTAATATTTGATTTTCAAATGGAAACCAAATGTTTTCTTCAGTTTTACAACTTTTGTTTGATTAATCCCTCTCAATAGTAGGGAGCCTAATTATTTATAAGCTTTCTGGTATATAAGATTTTTAGTAATATTCTATAATGTACTAAATTCATTTTTAAAGACTTGGCTTTATATACATTTTAACAATTCATTTATGTTATTGAACTTACTTTTCCCACCTCTGTGAGCATAAAATCATATATAGATTAGACACTGTTTGCTAATATCTACATATTTTATTTTCTAGGACATAGTTTTACTTACATAGAATATAGAAATAAATCTCACAGAACACTAACACGCAAACACCTATAGAAATACTGTGATAAACTACACAGAATAAAAGTTTAAGAGTTAAGAAAACCTGTTTGACCCCAATCCAGAAACTCATTAGGAAATTACTTTTTTGAGCTCCAGTTTTCTCACCCATAAAATGGGATTATTAACTCCTGTTTATCCTCTAGAGTACCTACCTATCAGAATTTTTGTATTATTCAAATGAACTAACATATGTAAAGCACTTGGCCAAACAATAATTGTTATCCAATGATATATATCCAGCTATAACACAGTTATAACATTTTGTAGCACATTTGTGCTCTCATTTGAAGCTCAATCAATACAGAACTTGACATTAACTGCCTCAAGTAAGTTTATTCTACCCAAGAATGCTTTTAGGGTTACCTATTAAGAAAGGTAGGTAGGTTATGCCTATAGAACTATGATAGATACATACTGGACTTAGATCCCAACCAAAGTGAAAAGTGAAAGCCAAAGGTGGATATAGATGCCAGTATAGCACAGTCCTTCCCAAACTTGTTATTAGTCCCCTACCAACTGATGGGATTTAAGTCAAAAACCAAATAAGACATCCTGAGAAAAAACAATCCAAAGCCTGTTTTCTAGCATCCTATCAGTGACAAGTTCTTCTACTTTTACTCCTATGAGATATCCAGAGAACAGAGTGAAAAGAACAAAGATTTCAAATCCCTTCCTCAGAGACAGCATACAAACTATTTCATATTTAGTAAGATTGTGTATAATCACACTCTTCTTGGCTGAAATGATGCTTTGCTTACCAAGCCTATTCTTTGTTAATGTATAGTTGCCTAATGAAATGACCTAAATAGTATCAGATTTTATTTAGTTTCCTGACACTTGAATACCAATGTCACTATAACCCTTCCAGAAGAATAGCACTGTCCCAAACTAACAGAGCAAAATTAATAGAGTTTTTTATTCTAATTAAGAAAGACACTGTCTTTACTTCTCCAGAAGTGACCCAAGAAATCCAAAATTTCTAAGATACAAAAAAAATTTTTGGTAAAAAAAAACCACCAACGTGGAGTTGTGAACGAATCCAACCATTTTGGAGAGTAGTTTGGAACTATGCTCAAAAAGTTATCAAACTGTGCATACCCTTTGATCCAGCAGTGTTACTACTGGGATTATATCCCAAAGAGATTATAAAGAAGGGAAAGGGACCTGTATGTGCACGAATGTTTGTGGCAGCCCTTTTTGTAGTGGCTAAAAACTGGAAACTTAATGGATGTCCATCAGTTGGAGAATGGCTGAATAAATTGTGGTATATGAATATTATGGAATATTACTGTTCTGTAAGAAATGACCAACAGGATGATTTCAGAAAGGCCTGGAGAGACTTACACGAACTGATGCTGAGTGAAATGAGCAGGACCAGGAGATCATTATATACTTCAACAACAATACTATATGATGACCAGTTCTGATGGACCAGGCCATCCTCAGCAACGAGATCAACCAAATCATTTCTAATGGAGCAGTAATGAACTGAACTAGCTATGCCCAGAAAAAGAACTCTGGGAGATGACTAAAAACCATTACATTGAATTCCCAATCCCTATATTTATGCACACCTGCATTTTTGATTTCCTTCACAAGCTAATTGTACAATATTTCAGAGTCTGATTCTTTTTGTACAGCAAAATAACGTTTTGGTCATGTATACTTATTGTGTATCTAATTTATATTTTAATATATTTAACATCTACTGGTCATCCTGCCATCTAGGGGAGGGGGTGGGGGGGTAAGAGGTAAAAAAAATTGGAACAAGAGGTTTGGCAATTGTTAATGCTGTAAAGTTATCCATGCATATATCCTGTAAATAAAAGGCTATTAAATAAAAAAATAAATAAATAAAAAAAAAGAGAAAAAAAACCCCACCAACAACAACAATTTTTTTTGATAAATTAATTCCTCTACTTCTAGGAGATGTCTGGTGATCTTTCATCTTTTTACTGCCTTTAGTCCATGAAAATTTACTTTGGAGAGAATAAAAGTAAAGGACCATTTCAATGCTTATTTTGGTTCTAGGTCCCATATCAACATACCTTGTTGCCTTTTCCCCAGAATTCACATTGTTGCTAATTTTTTTTAAAGTTATATTGAGAATTCTACATAAAAATGCCTTTATGAAATACAAATGTTTTGTTTAATTATTCTTGTTGATTTAAGAAAGTAGGATGTATTGAAAGGAAGACCAACATAAGGGAAATCTTAACAAGCTTCATTCTAGCTTATAGCTGAGTACATTACCTTATAGAAATCACTTTACTTTTCTGTGCCTTGATATCTTCATTTTTAAATTAAGAAGCTATATAGATTGTTTGCTTTGAAGGAGGAAGGGGAGAGAGGGAGAAAAATTTAGAACACAAAGTTTTGCAAAGGTGAATGTAGAAAACTATCTTTGCATATATTTGGAAAAATAAAAATCTATTATAAAAATTAAAATAAAAAAATTAAGAGAATGTTGAAGAATAAAATATGACTAGACTTTGGCTGGGAGGTCAAATTGCTTTTATTAGACAAACAGTTGATTGGGAGACAGCATATAAAACTACCTCAAAAGTGATATGTGTGTGTATATATATATATATATATATATATATATATTCTATTATATAGGATATATGTCTATATATATGTGTGTGTATGTATGTATGTATATATACACACACATATATGTATGTATATGTATGTGTGTGTATATATTATATATATATATATATATATATATATATATATATATATATATTCCCTTTTTGGTATCAAAAAGGAAAGCAAAGCATCAGACGTGCAAGGTAGTCAGTGTAAGGAGGCCTATCTGGGGTACACTTTCCTAAGCACTCAAAATATTATTATCTTGGGATTGGTAAGGAAAGGAGAAAATAACAGATAGCTGCTGAGACAAGGTCAGGCATTTAATGATTATTTAAGGATCACTTTAGTTAATTTAACTTCTGCAGTTGAATAACATTTTCCCAGGGAAAGAAAAGTGGAAAACAATATAGTTATAGCATAAAAGAGAATCCATTTGTAGTTAGTGACTAGTAAAATAAATTGGGAAGAATCATTCCCTCACATCTCTGGAAGAAAATGAAAGTACTTAGGTCAAGTTGGCTTCTGCAAATACTAGATGATCTCTGACTTCCCTTTCAGATCCAATATTCAGGGAAGCTATTCAAATAAAATAATGCTGGGTCAATTAGTAAATTGAACTGATCTATGCAAAAATAGAATTTTTAAAAAATCAAATAATACAGTATGACAAGTGATCTACTCAAATTTAATATATTTCCAAAATGGAATTCATTTTGCTTTCTCCTTGAATCAACTCTTCTTTCAAACTGTCTAATATCTGATGAGAGCCTCATCTTTTTTCCAATTATCCAGATTCACAACTTTGGAATTCTCTGCAACTTTTCTTACTCCCTCAGCTCCCATAGCTGATCAATTGTTAAATCTTATCAATCCTACCTTTTTAACATTTCACAAATTATTCTTTTTTCTGTGCCCACATGAGTGTACCCTAATTCTGGACCTCATTGCCTCTTGCCTGAATTGTTTTGGTAGCCTTTTACTTAGATTTTCTGTCTTTACTCTTTTTCCTATTCATCAGTTAATTGACAAGCATTTATCAAATACATGTTGTATGCCAGGTTTTGTGTTCAGTGGTAGAGATATAAAAAACAAACAAAATGAAACAATTCTGTACTGAAAGAGGTTATATTATATTGGTAGATTTCCCATCTAACTTTGATGCAACTACAAAACTGATATTCCTAAAAATAGAAAATTGACTATGTCATCATCTTACTCAAAAATTTTAAAGAGGGCTGTCTATTCCTTAAATGAAAGAACCTGTGTATTTTAACATACTATGGCATTTATGGTTGACATAAACATTTTTGGAGGGAAAACACAATGCATGCTCAATTAATCACATCTAAAAGATGAATTTCACAAAAAGAACGGAGGTGGTTGGATTACGAGGCCATCATCAGATATAAAGAGTTACAAAACCAGTTCTATTACAAAACTTTTACATGAATCCACATTTGACATTTATAGCCACATTTAATAGTATAGACACAAAAGTCACCAGTGCTCATAACTGACTTTGAGCATTCTGTCAAATCAAATAGCTCTCTTCCTTTGAGAAGAGGCAGAATGCTGCCTGTAAGCATTGGATTCTTGATACTGAGAAGGGCATAGGCTTTTCATCAGTGTTATACCATCCTGAATTAGAGAGCCTCAAATTTAACTGCATGGGTTTGGTTACCTTAAAATTTTGACATAGATGCACTAGGGACATAGATTGAATTTGTGACTTTGTTTTGGTTTGTTCTTTATCCCTTAAGTGTATTAATGGCTTCTTGCTACACATGCAATTTATCCTTCACTTATTCAAGCACAGGTATACAGAGACATATATGCTGTAGAGAATCTTCAGAATCTGACATAAAATGATTTCAGGTATAAAATGCAGTTTTATTGGCTATTTTTAAAAATAGACAAATACTTGTGTTTCAGTGATGAATAGTATCTGGAAATCTGACTGTTAAAAATGGGCTGCCTCATTTGGGGAATAGGTAAATAAGCTGTGGTACCTGAATGTAATGAAACATTACAATGCAGTAGGAAAGAATGAGTACGATCAATATAGAGAAGCTTGGGAAGAGGCATATGAACTAATGCATATTGAAGTTACTAGATCCAAGGAAACAATTTTTGTTGTTTGTGTCCAATTCTTTGTTACTTCATTTTGATATTTTCTTGGCAAATATACTGGAGTGATTGCCCATTTCCTTTTCCAGCCATAAACTGAGGCAAACAGAGTGAAGCGATTTGCCTGGGGGTCACACAGCTAGCAACTGTTTTGAGGCCTAATTTGAACTAAGTAAAGATGAGTGTTCTAATTCCAAAACTAGTGCTTTATCCACTTCATTAGGGAAACAATATACATAATGTCTATTACATTACAATGTAAGAATGAAATAAGAATGAAATAATTTCATAAGAGTGAAATAATCTAAATTGGGTGCTGAGAAATTGTAATGATGAAGCTTGGTTTCAAGGCAGAAATAAATATTCAAATATATTTCCCCCTCTTTTTTGGCAGATGTGGAGGATGAAGGGTGTAAAACACTTCACACATTGTCAAACATTTTTAATATATTAATTTTGAAGAATGGTTTTCCCCTACTTTTTTCATTTTTTATCATAAGAGATTGCTCTCTGGAAGGTATAAAGAGGAAGGGGACACTGATAAGTGATATAAAAATTAATATTTTTATAGGAATGGTGGTACAATGTACTCAGTGCTAAATATTTAAACAAAAGGTGACTATTTCAGGGAAAAAATCCAGATATGTGGAAATTTGTTTTTTGACATTTCCTCCTGATTTTAATCAATAACATTTAGAATAATTCAGACCCAGTTTAGCTATGCAAAGGCACAGAAGGGCCTTTTAAAATAACAAATGTCAATATTAATTTAGCCAGTAAACATTCAACAAATATTTTATGTTTCTATGGAAAGTGCTGGATTTTTTCTCAGTGGATCTGTGTCTAAATCCTGATTTGACTACTTACTAGTATATGTTGGGAAAGTCACTCCATTTCTTTGGTCGTCAGTTTCCTTATGTGTAAAATGAAGAAGATGGGCTAGCTGTTCTCTATGGACCTTTTCAATTCTAAGTCTATGGACCTACTATGCAAGGTACTGTGGAAAATAATAACTTCAATTTTAAAAATTTCTTAATATTTATCAGGCAAGCAATAGATATAGAAAAATAAGAAAAATGTATGGAAATATCTTTGAATGATTAGCAGTGACCTATGTGCTCAACCTAGAATAAAAGTGAAAATGCATTTAACATACTTATCTTAGTCTAATTCCTTTCAATAGGAAAAAGAATCATTTCTTCTCTCCCCTAATCAATGTGTGCATGCGTACACTCCCCCCACTCACATACTCAATCCCTGTGCTCACCAACACTATTTTTTGTTGACAACCTGCTAACATTATAAATAAAAGTTAGTTCTCTTCCCCTACCCACACTAAAAAAATGTCCATTGTGTCTTTTGTAAAAGTACTTCTACAATCTTTTGGTCTCTTGAGATCACATTCTTTTTTTGAAATCAGAATATAAGGAATAGCACATCTTTTGTTTCTTGCTGTGACTTAAAAGATTCAACTTATTCTATCATTCAATTTGCATCAATCCTCTCCCCACCCCCATCCCACTAAAATCACTATAGAAGAAGTTATGATAACTAAAGAGTCCAGAGTTTAACATTCTTGTGAAATGTGCTATATACTGAGAAGCCATGGGGAAAGACTAATAAATTGGAAAAAAAAAGTCATTAAGAGGATGCCCCAAGGTTAGTATCTGTGTAACACAAATATCATTATTCTAGGACTGCTGTACCTATTTCCCAGGACTCAGCATCCAAAGAATTTTTAATTCTTACTTTATTGCAAATGTCAGTGGCAAAGGGGAAAAGCTGCTTGATGCTATAAGAGAAAAAGGGATCAGTAACCTATAGTAGGGTATAAAAGCATACTTTAAACCTTGAAAATACCTCCAGGAGAGCAAGAGGATTTAACTAGCTATTTAATTTAGGAGAACTTCTGCAATTCATTGGCAAAGGAGACCAACATTAGTAATAAAAATGAACCCTGGGGAGGAAATGTGCCAGGTCCTAAAGGCCACAGAAGTGAAACAGTGAAAAGTTTATAAAAGAAATGAAACTGAAAAATATATCACTGGGAAATACAGATGGGTACCAAATGGTTCTGCTCTCAGATCCAGACTTGATGACTGATATGTCAAAAAAAATTATCAACCAATAAGCATTTATTAAGTAACTACAAGATGCTATGTGCTGAAGACACAAAAATAAGACAAAATAAAACAATAGACAGCCATATAGGTAAATAGAACAAATAAATAATGTGTAGTAATAGGATGGGATTTGTTATTTCAATGATAGAGGAAACTTCTAGATGAAGAAATATACTCTTCTAATACAGATTGGCAGCATCTTTGCAATTCATAAACAGAGATCTTCTAAAAGCAAGAGGAGGTTAAATAACCTGTTTGAATAAAGCCAGGATGTGTCAGAGGTATGATTTAAACCTAGGTTTCTCTTACACTGCAGTTAGCTCTCCATCCACTAAGCCATGGTGCTTCTCAAAGAGCATCTATATAAATAAATACAAAGTAACTTCTGGGATGGAGTGGTATTAGTAACTGAATGACTGTCCCAGTACTTCCCTCTAGGTGTTGTTTGGAGCACCAAGTGGGATAATTTTTGTCAAATATTTAGCCCATAGCAGGCTCTTAATAATTCTTATCTCATCTATCCATTCATTCATTCATTGGAAAGATGAAGAATCTCATTTTGTATGTGATATTAACCTGAATTTTGGGAGAAGCTAGGAATTCTAAGTGAAAGTGAAAAGAGAATATATTCCAGGCAAAAGAGACAGCCTCTGAAAAGGCATGGAGACAAGCAATTGAATATTGTGTACCAGGAATGACTGAATATGTATTTTTTAAAAGTTAACACTAGCCAGAGATGGGTGCTGTCACTGTGTCAAATAATGTTACTCACTAAAAAGGCTATGCTCAGTGGACCAGTTGAAGGGGGAAAAAATAAAAAAGACAACTACAAGTGTGACATTTTAGTCACCAACACAAATGATTTGTCTGTTCCAGTCTGAGATTTACTGTGACTATATTCAGGAACACATTCTATTTATGCAAGGGATTCTGGGTATTTGCTGAAATAACAAGCCACAGAAGCCATCTTTAAATTAGGCAACTCCCTCTGCGAATTTAATTTTAGAGAACAACAATGCAAAATCCAACCTCACAGGGTTTCAAAACTCCATTTCTAACACTCAAAAACAAACAGAAAAAACTCTCAGGGATTCAGGAATAAGTTTTTGGTCTTTAGTCTGGTGGACATAGTGCCAATGATTCTCTTTTCAATTAAAGGCAATTCACACATAAAGTATTGAAGACATAGAGCATTATTCCTCTTCTGTAGCTAAGCACAATGGCTGTATTAACACTAGATAATCAGGTCAGGGAATAAAAATTAGTGCAATAATAAACCCTGTTTCCAGAAAATAGAGGGGTATTATGTAAATGTAAAATGATAATAGCTCCTATTTAAATGATGTTCTAATGTTTACAAGGACAGCTAGGAAGTCAGTAGATGGAGTGCAGGCCTTAGAATCAGGAAAACTTGAGTTCAAATCCAACCTCAGACACTTATTGGCTATATGACTCTGCATAAGTTATGTAATCCTATTTGCCTCAGTTGCCTCATCTATAAAATTAGCTGAATAAGGAATTAACAAACCACTCTGGTATATTTGCCAAGAAAACCCTAAGAAGCATCATGAAATGTTGGACACAACCAAAATAACTGAACAACAATAAATACAAATGTTTTTTCTTTCATCTACAACTCTTATAATGTATGAACAGAGATCATCTTCTCCATTTAACAGGTGAAGAAGATGAGACTAAGGAAGACAAAGTTACTAGTTCATTGTCATGGAGTTTTTAAATTATATTCTCCAGAATGCAAATAAGGATGATGATGGTGGTGGTGATGGTGGTGATGATACTGAGGCTGGTGATAGCAGTAATGACAGTGGTGGTGGTGATGATGATGATCTAGATTCTTGTAGCATACAGCTTTTAGTAAGGGGGAAAGAACGTGTCACATTGGGATTTAATAGTGCATGCACATACAACACTAGGTATCAAGATATATATATATATATGTGTGTGTGTGTGTGTGTGTGTGTATAATATATATGTACATATACATATATATATATATAAAGGGAGGGAGGGAGGGAGAGAGAAGAAGGGAGAGGGAAAGAGAGAGGATGAGGGTTAGAGAGGGGGAGAGACACAGACAGAGAGTGATAGAGACAGAGACAGAGACAGAGACAGAGACACAGAGAGAAAGAACTTACACTTTGAACCAACTCAGCTTTCATTTCTAGAGAGAATGTCACAGATTTATTAGAAACCTTCTAGTATAATTCCCTTTTTCTATATCTCAGAGAAACTGAGATCCAGAGAGGAAAGTCACATAGGAAGTTACTAAGCATTAGAGGAAGAGAAAAACTGAGTCACAAGATAGCAGGATAACTGACAGAATTGGAAGAAAATTGTAAGGTAACTTAGCATAATCTACTCGTTTTGTAGGTGAGGACTTTGAGGTCCAAAGAATGGAGTGATTTACCTGAGATTTACAAAAGCAGTAAGTGGAAAATCAACATTTGAACCCAGGTCCTCGGTTACAAAATTTCTATTACAGCATATTGACAATAGTTATTATACCAGTGAGAGTAAGGGATTTTGGGAATTGAACCTGTGATTTCATTAATATAGAAAATGCAATGAGGAAACTCCTGCTCCCAAAGCAGATCAGTACCTGCTCTGCAATTTAAAGTCAGAGATAGTTAACTGGAGCACACAGAATTTAAGTGACTTAGGGTCACACAGCCATTATATGGCAGGAAAAAAATAAGCTAGGTTTTCTTGCCTATGAGGCTGACTCTCTAGTATGCAATACTGTCTCTTGTCAGTCTTAATTAGAGTAAGTAATTGGATTAAACGTTATTTATTTTGGATATTTCATACATTATCTACTGCCTACATTATTGAAATTGAATTTTAATTTTAGTTAAAGGGTCAGATGAAACTAGTTCCAGCCCCCAATATCCTTAATTATCTTTAAATACTGTTTGGAAATAAGTTTTCCTACTATGCCATACTAGCTAATAAATATCTAGGCATTTTTTAGCTAAAATGGGGTACAGGAAAGAGCAACATATGCAATTCTACTTAGAAAAATTTCCACATAAAATCAGTTAAAGTCTGCAAATTACACCTTAGTAAAAGTATTTCCTAATGAATTCATAAGGTTCTTTCTTTCTACATATATTAGTGTGTTTATATTTATTGGAAACAAAGTGTCCATGAATTCCCTGAGCTCTCACACACAAAGAATCCTTAAGAATGTAAGCTAGGCTATGGAATGGCATTTAGGAAAAATGCTTTCCAAATGGGACTAAGAATTCATTGTTATCATCTGTGTCTGGGTAGCATCAGTCTTGATGTTCTTGACAAAATTAGGGAGGCAACAAAATCCATAGAGGACATAAGTCCCAATTTTAGAAATAAAATTTTAAGAAATTTTAAGAAATAAAAATCTAGTTGAGAAACACCAGGCAGATACTTAGGAAAATATGTACATGTAGAAACACATATGCTTGTGAGAGTTCTAAATCTTCTTAGTTTAATAATTAAACCATTTTCCCCACTATATGATTATGATTACGTAGATAGGCTTAAAAAAGGAGCACTGATTGAGGTTACCTACTCTATGCTCTGTTGTTAGCTATAGTTAATGCATGACTATGAATAAGTCATTTGACCCCCTCATCCCTAAATTTTCTCATCTATAAAGTACAGATTGAACTAAAAACAATTCTAATGTCCTTTTCACCCTCTGATTCCATTGCTCTCTGTTATTTATCTAACAATTCACTTTTTAAATATCTAGGCAAACTTTTTCAATTTAGGAGCACAAAAACATTTGTTTTCATGATGGCTATTGTAACTTACAAATTGAGAAGCCATTTAGTGGGGAAAGAACTGGACTAGATTTTAGTCCTGGCTTTGATAAGTATTGACTGAATAACAAAAGGTAAGTACTTTAAACTTTTAAAGCCTGTTTCCTTATTAAAAACAGAAACAAAATATCTCTTTCACAAGTGTGTTTTGCATTGGTATATACTCATGTCAAAAATCAATTTTACTTTTAAAAAACACTGCAAATTGAGATAAGCAATTTAAAAAACAACTAAAAGGTATAGAACAATAGGTAGGAAGTTTCAAAGAACACTATTATTTCTGTGGTACCTCAGAGTCTAGTCAATAATAGAAGTCTTCCACAGTTTGAATTGCTAAGAAAATAATTTGCTACTAAGCCACTAAACATATCTAATAAAAATATAAGCCAGAATTGTATACCGGCATCTAGTTTGCTCAGTACTTACTATCTCCCTGAGAAAATATGTATGTTTTTTATTCCAAGTCTTTTCTTGATCTTCATGATACTGTGCAGGTGGTTTGGGGGCTTTGGATTATGTCTAGGGAAGGCAAATTTTAGCAGATTCTCTCAGGTTAGAAAGACAGTTTCATTGACAAATTGTCAATTTTCTGAGATCCAGAATAGCTAAGGGATGAAAGACTCAGTACTAACTGGCAGGATGACTACTTAGGGGTGGATTTTTAGGGCATATCAACCAATGAAACAGACACAAACACAAAATTGCTTTAGTCCTGCTCAGCTTCCTTCTCAACTTCCTTTTTATGGGGTACCTTTGGAAGAATAGCAGAAAAGGTGGTAGACAGTACTAAGAATTAGAGGTTTTAGATCATCCTTTAACCTAGATATTTGTCATCCAGCCATTCTGGAGAGTGATTTAGAACTATGCTCAAAAAGTTATCAAACTGTGCATACCCTTTGATCCAGCAGTGTTATACTACTGGGCTTATATCCCAAAGAAATCTTAAAGAAGGGAAAGGGACCTGTGTGGGCAAGAATGTTTGTGGCAAGTCTCTTTGTAGTGGCTAGAAACTGGAAAATGAATGGATGCCCATCAATTGGAGAATGGTTAGGTAAACTGTGGTATATGAATATTATGGAATGTTATTGTTTGGTAAGATATGACCAGCAGGATGATTTCAGAAAGACCTGGAGAGACTTATATGAACTGATGCTGAATGAAATGAGCAGGACCAGGAGATCATTGTACACGGCAACAATACTATATGATGATCAATTCTGATAACCATGGCCCTCTTCAACAATAAGATGAACCAAATCAGTTCCAATAGAACAGTAATGAATGGAACCAGCTACACCTAGTGAAAGAACTCAGGGAAATGAGTGTGAACCACTATATAGAATTCCCAATCCCTCTATTTTTGTCTGCCTGCATTTTTGATTTCCTTCACAATCAAGTGTTCCTTGATTGTACGCTATTTCAAAGTTTGATTCTTTTTGTACAGCAGAATAACTGTTAGGATATATATATATATATATATATATATATATATATATACTTATGTTGTATTTAATTTATACTTTAACATAATTAACATGTATTGGTCAACCTGCTATTGGGGTGAGGGGATGGGGGGAAGCAGGAGAAAAATTGGAACAAAAAGTTTGGCAATTGTCAATGCTGTAAAATTACCCATGCATATAACTTGTAAATAAAAAGCTATAATAAAAAAAGAAAAAGAAGAAAAAAAGAAAAGACAAAAAAAACCCTAGGTATTTGTACTTTAAATATGAGAAATTTGTTACTTGATCAATTAATGGATCTCGTACTGGAAGAATTGAATTGCATGAATCTTAGCATTTTTTCCTAAAAATTTAAACAAGAGGATAAGATCAGGGTATAGTTAAATTCAAGGATGATTTATAAATGGTAGTTGGGTGATACAATAGATAATGTGTTCAATTTGGATATAGGAAAACCTAGGTTCAAATCTTAGCTTAAAAACTTCCTATCTGCATAATGAAGGGCAAGTCAATTAAACTCTCTTAAACTCAGTTTCCCTGTCTATGAAATACAGATAAATAATAGCACTTATTTCAGGTAAGATACAAGTATAAAATGATATAACATATAGAAAGCCCCTTGCAACCATTAAAACATCAGATAAATCATTACCATCATTATTATTAATAGGTTCTACTTGGAAGGCAAATATAAAAGCTGGCAAAATTGGTTTCTATCTTGATTCAAGGTCTACAAAAATATGTGACATCATGGAATATTTATCCATCTCCAACTCTTAATAAATATTTGTAAAAACTACCTAGAAAACAATTGGTTTATGTGACATCTATTACAGAAGATGAAAAGTTAGAGAAATGATGTGAAGAATTTAAAAAGAGCTTTTAAATCAAATAAACAAAACATCAGTACAGAAGGTGCAGAAATGGGTACAGGGAAAGACAGTAGAAAATATGTTATAAAATATAGTTTGAGTAATAAGTGAGAAAGACCAAAGGCTTATAGAATATACAGGAGCCATTCTCTTGCCTGTATATCATAATCACTTTGAGAAAAGTGTGAGAAGGCACTTAATATGGTAAGCACCAAATAACATCTCAAAAGAATATATTTTGATAGACAAGAAATTACTGATTACTGATATGAGTCATTCCCCAAATCAGCTATCTGATGTGTGCAGATTATTCATTGATTTGTTAGAACAAAAAATAAAATTAATATAAAGAATAGAGGAAAAACTAAAAATTAAGAAAAGATTTGTCATGTATTTAAAATAACTTCAACCTGGGCTATTCAATCAAGTCATTGGTTTAAAAAAATGGAAATAAAGAAAAGGAAGTAAAAAATAATGACAATTTGACAGAAAAAAATTAGATTATGTAAATGAATGAAAATAACAAGGAAGCAAGGCTAGAATTTATGTCGAGCAACACTTTATTCTTCATCTCCTTGACAAATGAAGAGATTGAGCAGATAATCACAATATTAGGTTAGAATACAGACTCATTTATGAATCCTACAAAAGATTGTTGAATATTATAATCAACATTGCCTCATAAAATAGCAGGAAGAAATATAAGAAAAAAATTAAGTTTAAAGAAAGCTTAGTACAAGATATAACTAAGAACAATTACCCTAAGGGCTCTTAAAGATAAAACTGAAAGGAAAATAACAAATGAAAGATGGAAAAGATCTGCAAAGATGTTTATAATAAATTCTTTTGTTCATCAGTGATATAAACAACACATTTGTTTTCCAGTATCTTAGGACTTCAGACAAAGTTTGCCAGTTCTCATTAATCATTTTTAGGTATGTCTAATTCTGGTTTTATTTACTTAAAAATACCTGAAATGACAGCATGGGAAAGTGTGGAGAAAAAAGCATCTTTTGTGATTCCAATTAAAATTCATCAAAAGGTCTGCTGAAACCCATTTAACAGAGGCCTTTTCCTGAAAACTCACACTAACTACAATTAGTAAACTATTTGGTCTGTCAGATCAAACCACTGCAGAGAGGAAAAAATGAGCTTTGGGATTTGCAGTAATGACGTGTATGATATAGGCAATATTGTCTAGATGACTTCATGCCAGTTCCAAATAACAAATACTAATGATGTACAAATCAACCTGACAAGCGTTGTGGCCCTTATATCCATGCAGGTCCCATTTATGTCTATGAGTCATGCAGTGTTTAACCACTACTACAATCATAGATTTATATTTCATGGAGACTACTTAGAAACATCAAGTCCTTAAAATTATTTATGATTGTTTTGATCCAGCAAAGAATATTCTCTTTTCCTAACAACTGATCTTTTTCAGTATGTACTACATATAACATTAGTGCTCCTGACAATAGCCAATAGGTAGTATTCATAGAATCAAAGGTTCAGTTTTAGACTCTCTCATTGATTTTGCGTGATATTAACTGAAATTATTACATACATCAAGTGTTTGCCAGTATGTATTGCATTTCATTTGCATCTGTCAATTGATCAATAAGGTTGTAATAAGAAATACTATGTGGCATTATGTTTGGTGTTCAAGATACAAATAAAAAGCAAGACATTTAAGTCCCAGATCTCAAGGAGGCTACATTTTATTGGAAAAAAATGTGTCTGCATACACACACACACACACACACATACACACACACACACACACACACACACACACACAATGTATTCACAGTTAAGTAAAAAATTAATGTGAAATAATTGAGGTAGGAAGACTAACACTTGCAGAAAATCAAAGAAGATTTCTTGAAGGTAGTGACACTTTGGCTAAGCCTTAAGGAGAAATAAAAATTCCAAGAGGAAGTAAGGAAGAGAGACATTCTAGAAAACAAGAGAGGGGAATCTATGCACCAAAAAAAAAAAAAAAAATGGAAAATGGGATGTTATGTTTGGGGAATAGCAAAGAAATGACTTTAATTCCCTAAGGAAGCTTAAATTTAAATAAGGAAAAACACATCAAGTCAGAAGAAGGGAGGAAAATTGTATAGCATGAAAATGGCCAAAAAATGGTAGAGAGGTCTTGTTCTGAAGCAAAAATTTACTTATTAGAGCAGATGTCACAGAACATAATTCTTATATAACCTCTTTAATACTGCCTCTGAAAGCCACTAATTTTTTATGCCTTGTTTTTGTTCTCACAATAGTTCTAGATTAGGTTCTATTGACTTAATCTATCTTCCTTAATACAGAACCAGACAGTGGTGGTTTCTATATTTATACATGTTTCTTGTTTAATCATAGCTAATATTTATCTAGTACTTTAAGATTTGCAAAGCATTTTAGACAAATTATCTCATTTATTCTTAATAGCAACTCCATTAAGTAGATATTCTGGTGGGAAGAAGGTGAGGGAAAGGAAGGACACAATATTAAGTGAAAATAATTAAAATGACAATATAAAGAGGATACTCTATCTTTATTCCAAATAAAATTAACTGAGAGTCCATATGAAATATTACAAATAATCCTGGATTAGATATCAGAGAACCAGTATTCAAATCCTGCTTCTGCTATCAAACTATGTGCTAACAAACTATGTGTGTGATTTTAAGAAAGTTACTTAATTGTAGCAGCTAGATAGTACAGTGGATAGAGCACCATCCCTGAAATCAGGAGGACCTGAGTTCAAATCCAGCCTTAGACACTTAATATTTCCTAGCTATGTGTTTCTGGGCAAGTTACTTTCCCACTTGCCTCAGGGGAAAAAACAAATTACTTAATCTTTCTAGGCCTCAGTTTCATTCTCTGAATATTAATAGATTATAATAGCTGACCTTCACAATTCTTTCCAATGTTAAAACTTTAATTGGAATGTCATGTTTGACATGATACATGTCAGGATTCATTTAACACAGATAGTTTCCTACAAAGTACATTACTATATGCCTTCTATAGTCCAGCCAAACTATCATCCTAACTATTATTCAAACTGGAATAAATCTTGCCTCCTTGCCTGAAATGCCATTGCTTCTCTTTACTGCCTCACTTGCTTTCCCTCCATCCCTCCTTCCTTCCTTCCCTCTCTTTCTCCCTCCCTCCCTTTCTCTCTTCCTTTCTTCCTTCTTTTCTTCCCTGACCTCAATGAGCTTACATTCTATTAGAAAAAAATTTGTCTCTCTCACACACACACACATAATGTGTTCACAATTAAGTAAAAATAAATGTGAAGTAATTGAGGATGGGAGACTAACACCTGATTTCTTTGTCTTTAGATTTCCATAACTAAAATCATAGCAGTATTTGGGAAAAGTGAATACCTGAAAACTATTCCACCATATTTGGTAGCTAGATGAGAGAGTAGAGAAGGTTCCATATCTGAAGTTAAGAAGACCTGAGTCTGAATCTTGCCTCAGATATTTAATTAGCTCTGAGATCCTGGGCATTACATTTAATTATTCTCAGTCTCATTTTCCTCATCTGTAAAATGGGGAGAATAATAACATCTATTTAACAGAATTGCTATAAAATTAAATGAGATAATTTGTCTAAAATGCTTTGCAGACCTTACAGCACTAGATAACTTAGCCATAATTAAATAAGAAACATTTATAAAAGAAACCACCACTGTCTGGTTCTGCTATTAAGAAAGATGAATTAAATTGATAGAACATAATCTAGAACCACTGTGAGAACAAAAACAAGGCACAAAAACCAATAACTTTCAGAGGTAAGGTTAAAGAGGTTATATAAGAAAACTAGTCATACAAATAAGAGAATTTTATTCTTTGAAAATTCAATGCTTTTCTCTACAAGAAAAGAAAACATGATGATGATAATGATATGGGAGATTAAAGTGAGCCATGTAACAAAAATAGATAAAAGATCAACTTCAATGCCATTCTCTTTTATCAACCTATGCAATTTTACAGCTTGTTTACCACAACATTAAAGGAAAATTATAAACAAAAATAAAGTTTTTTTCCATTATGCCAGTTCAGCTATGTATTTGCATACTAATAGCAGTCATTAAGATTTCTGAGGAACAAAAAACAATTTCTCTCAAATTTTAGTTTAGATTTTACTGTGTTTGTAAAATGCAGCAAAATAAAAGAAGAAAATTTTTGCATCCCCTATTTTTTCTGTTATCTTATCTAGAGGTAGAGGATAATGGGTCAGAACCTTGGAACTAAGACTCTTCTGGGGAATAGGCTATTCTTAATAATCTTATCCCATATGAAAACACAAATCTCTGTTCCTTAAATAGTAATGAAAGGGAAAGCCAGCTCTGAAGGCTGCCCAAGGTGAGACCAGGAGGCTTTTCAGATTTTCAGGTAAGCTTTTCTTTGCTCTGACATGGCCCCAAACTGCTCCCTTCTATAACAAGTAAATAGCATAAGGCATTCCTGAATTCCTTTCTTTTCCAAAGGATGAAATTAGGGCAATTTAAGGTCTCTAAACAATTAGGAACTTGCATAGGGGAGGACTCTTCTTGAGATCTAGATCCCACTTCTTCTAAATCTAGATTCTAGAATTACTAAGATGGTAGTTTCAGCAATTCCTGCCACCTAACCACACATACATTTTATTTGTTTGTCTATAAGTTCTAAGCATGTAAGGGCCCTAAATCAGCTGTAATCATTTTTGGAACAGCTTATGTTACTAAACTAATCTAAAAGCATGAATAGGTACGTAGAGTTCAGACTGTCACAACATGCAGGGTATTCCCATTGAATATTCTTTACATTTAGGGAAGCTTTGAGAGGAAGACTTGAAAGTGTTTTGCAAATTTTTAAATTTTATCAATTTGCAAATTTCCCTCAAGGGAAGAGCCGGTTAAGTTTGATGTAAGTTTGATATCAGAGCAGCTTTCTTGACTAAATCAGTGCCTTTTTCTGAGATTCAGACGATCTGAAGAAAATATGAAATTTCTTATAAAGTACATAATTAATAAAATAAAATTGAATCATTAATGTCTTTGATCTTCATATCAGCTTCCTATAGCTATCTGATGTAATAAAAAAAAACATTCTTCCCATTTTAAAGCTAGAAAAATCAAAATTAGAATGTGACCAGGGCCTGAATAAAAACCCAGATCAAAACAATTATTGAAATATCTTTTGCTTTGTACACAATTTTTTTTCATAATTATAACTTTTAATTGACAGAACCCATGCCTGGGTAATTTTTTTTTACAACATTATCCCTTGCACTCACTTCTGTTCTGACTCTTCCTCTCCCTCCTTCTACTCCCTCCCCCAGATGACAAGCAGTCCTATACATGTTAAATATGTCATAGTATATTCTAGATACAATGTATGTTTGCAGAACCAAATAGTTCTCTTGTTGCACAGGAAGAATTGAATTCAGAAAAAAATAACCTGGGAAGAAAAACAAAAATGCAAACACTTTACATTCATTTCCTAGTGTTCTTTCTTTGGGTGTAGCTGCTTCTGTTGATCACTGATCAATTGAAACTGAGTTAGATCTTCTCTTTATTGAAGAAATCACTTCCATCAAAATACATCCTCATATAATATCGATGTTGAAGTATATAATGATCTCCTGGTTTTGCTCATTTCACTCAGCATCAGTTCATGTAAGTCTTCCCAAGCCTCTCTGTATTCATCCTGCTGGTCATTTCTTACAGAACCATAATATTCCATAACATTCATATACCACAATTTACCCAACCATTCTCCAATTTATGGGCATCCATTCATTTTCCAGTTTCTGGCCACTACAAACAGGGCTGCCACAAACATTTTGGCACATACACGTCCCTTTCCCTTCTTTATAATCTCTTTGGCATATAAGCCCAGTAGTAACACTGCTGGATCAAAGGGTATACACAGTTTGATAGCTTTTTGAGCATAGTTCCAAATCACTCTCCAGAATGGCTGGATGTATTCACAATTCCACCAACAGTGTATTAGTGTCCCTGTTTTCCCACATCCCCTTCAACATTCTGCATTATCTTTCCCTGTCATTCTAGCCAATCTGACAGGTGTGTTGCTTTGTACACTATTAAAGCAACCTCTTTGATATATTATAATATAAAATATTTAGAGCTGAAAGTCTGTCCAGTCTGTCTTATTTTATAGATGAAGAATTAAGGTAGAAAGACTAAGGACTTACCCTGAGTCATATGACTAATGTTTAAGGAAGGATTTGAACTCAGGTTTTCCTGATTCCATATCCAAAATGTAAATCTAAAAGTGTCTTTCTTTCTACTTGAACAAATAATTAAATTAGATCCTAACAAGCAGTACTGCTATTTCTTATTGTGAATGAGGTCATTTTAGACATTTAATTACCTTTTTTTTTCAGACCCTAAGGGTACCATTAATAATAAACATCGCAGAATGTTAGTGCTAGAAGGGACACAATAATTTACACTTCACAATTTACAAAACAATTTCTCATGCATTATCTCATTTAATCCTTACAGTCCTCTCAGATAGAGGTACAAGAAATATTATTATTCCCATGGTACAGATGAAGAATAAATGATTTGCTTGAGGACACACCATTAGTAAGTAATAGAACTAGCAAAAGAATAGCAAATAGCAAGAACTCTAACTCAGGTCTTTCTGACTCTTAAATCCAAGGCTATTTCCACTCTTTCATGCTGCCCTCCTGCTAATCTAATGATATAAGTAGTGTTATTTTGACCTAAAAGAGTGAGGGCCTTCAGGCTCCAGTGGGGCACCAATAGTTTGCTTAGGTTTGGAAAGTTCATTGTGACTTATTTCCCTGGGGGTTAATGTTAGCCAGCAAATTATCTTCTTGAAATTGGAAAACCTGAAGTCATTCTTTCAACCTTGAATTTGAAAGTAAGAAATTATATTTTATGGAGGCAAAGACTTTATTATATTCAGAACCTGTGCACTTTCAAAGGCATATTTTTTTTCTTCAGCCTTGAAAATTATGCCTCTTTCTATATGCCAAGTTAATTCTTGTTGGCAAAATATGTACAGGGCATAGTGTTTAGGCAACTGCTAATTACAAATGGACACCCACCACACTGCAGAACAAACTCTTCTCTGACAAGTAGTCACAAATGTGGCAAGCCATTGTCTAAACCCATAAGACTTGTCATTAACTTTCATTATTACTAATGGGAGTAATGGGCATGTCTCCAAAGCAAATCTCAGAAGCCATGCCTTTCCTATCTCTGTTCCTGTTCCTGAAAAAAAAAAAAAAAAAAAAACACTTCATTTTCAATTTGGATTTGGTGAAATTGTAGGATACAGTAGCATGGTTTACTTTGATTCTTCTTTTTATGGATATGGCCAATAAAATTTTGCCAGAGATTTTTCCAGAATCATAAAATATCTTAGGTAACCTACAAAATTGGCTTCTACCTTCTTAGAACTCCTATTACTCATAGAATTAAGCACTGCAAAGAAGTTATTTTGTATTTTTTTAAGTATCTTTATATTCTGTTGAAAAAACATAAATATTTTTGAAAGCTATGCTATGACAGACACCAAGTTCCTTTCAAAGAAAGCAATTTGTTTCAGACCAGCCCACACCGAATTACATAAGAAATCTACAGCTATTTATAAGAAGTAAAGCTATACTCCTTCCTCAACAACAAAAATACAACAGTAACAAAAGTCTACTACAGTAAGCATGTATATAATGCATGTATGTGTATGTATACATATACTTATTTATGTGTGTGTTGTGTATAATGTATAAGTATATGAAAACTAATGTACTAATAAAGGATCTGCAGAAGTTTGTCATATGAACATCCATTCTCATTGTGATCCTCCTTGAACTTTCAATTTTAGCTAGTCTGTTAAATATGCTACCTGAAGCATATTTTTCATTTTTTGCCTCTATGTCTTTGTCTTGAGTTCTCATTTTCTCTCTTGGAATGTGCTTCCTTTTTTGCCCTGCCTACTTAAAACCTATATATCCTTCAAGGACTAACTCATGCCCTACTCTCCTTATGAAGCCTTCCCTGATCACTCGGGCCCACAGGATCTTTCCATCCTTTTAATGCCTTTCAGCCAAGTAGGGCTGTCACACAAATCATTGTCCTTTTACACAGCCAGATGATATTCATTTGCTCAGGAACTGCCTTGCATGTCTAGAGCTGTGTTCTGAAACTCCAAAGAAAGCACATAGACTATCCCTCTTAGAATGAGTTATTATTATTATTCCTATTCATTTAGTATACAAAGTGCTTAACATGTACTTCTAGGACAACACATACCAAGCATTTCATAAAAGCTTGTTCACTTGAGTTTCATTTATCTCATTCAATATGAATGAAAAAAAGCATTTATTATATACCTATTATGTTCCAAGAACTGTTTTAGCTTTGGGTCATAAAAAAAAAAAAGAGACAGTCCCTGTCCTCAAAGAGCTTATATCCTAATAAGGAAGGAAAAATCACTAGAATAGTGCTGGCCAAGGATGGGAGTTTTGATTTGGGGACTCACTGAGAATGAGTGGAAAGGGGCAATAGAATGTCTTTTCTAGTAATGATGGTTTCTCTATGATTGCTTTTCCCACATCAGAACATGAGGGTAGGGTAGGATAGGGAAGAGGAGCAAAACAGAAGTGACAGATTTGATAAGAAGTCTGAGTAGATCTGGGACAGTATATGGGTGTCCAAATGCATTTTTAAAAAAGCATATAAATGTTGTCTTGGTTTTAAAGAACCTGCCCTTCTCTCTAGTTCATTGAAAAATGTGGCAGAGCTATTCACTAATGAGATAAAACATTTGAAAAGCTCACCTCTGGACCCACTGTCATAATACTACACCCTGGACAGTGGTAAGACCTACTTTCTCTTGTATCTTGTTTAGGCACTTCCTTCATGACTAATGTTTTGTGTTCCTTCAATGACTACAAAGGAGAAGAGCCTTGTCTTTGTGTACCTGAAGAAGTGGAGGGCCTTTTAAGGTTTCTGCTTATTTGTGCATACATCTATATGGAGCTGGAAGATGACCAATAATAATGCATGCTACCCATCTTCTGATACAAAAGTAAGAATGAAACACACATTTTTGGAGATGCCCTAAAAGGAATTTATTGTGCTTGACCTTGTATGTTTGTTAAAAAAGGATTTTCTTTATTCCAGTAGAAAAGGGGATAGAGTGAAAAAACATGCTTATTATTAATTGAAAATAAAATTTAAGTTAATCAAAAGGCTAGTTTTGAATACATATAATATACATACATATTATATATATATGTATATATATATATATATACAGGCATATACACATATAGTGGTGCAGGTATGTGTGTGCATATATACATATGCACACACATACACAGATAATATGGGGAATTGAGTAGCACAATGGATAGAGTCAGGAGTCTGAAGTCAGGAAAACTCACCTTCCTGACTTCAAATCTGACCACAGATACTTACTAGCTGTGAGACCTTGGGCAAATCACTTAACCCTCTTTGCCTCAGTTTCCTCATCTGTAAAATCAGTTGGAGAAGGAACTGGCAAATAATTCCAGTATATCTTTGCCAAGAAAATCCCACCTTGTATCATGAAGAGTCTAAAATGAAATATACATATACATTAACCTGTGTAGTTTTTGTTGTTGTTAATATTTCTTGAACTTAAGGTGAACTTTTATAAGTGTGTTGAAGAACTAAATTCACCAATAAGTCAGATACTATCACATACATAGTATTACACTATACGGCAGAGAAGATATGTCACAATAAATCTAAACTGATTCCTCCTATTTTACAAATTAACACACTGAGATGAAGAGAAGTAAATAAATACCACAAGTCAGACTGAGAAAGACAGGATTTGATTTCAGATCCTCATATTCTAAATTCAGTGCTATTTCCCCCTTATACTACATGGTCTCTCCTTTAATGGAGTTGATGAATTGATATCAGAGAACATATTGTCAACTTATCCAGTAAGATTTATAAGTAAATAAATTTAAATTCAAGAGAATTCTGAAAAGCCATCTAGTTCCCACAGAAATACTGGTGAAAGTTTGTCTTCAGATAGAAATAGAATGAAATTTGGGGAAAATTCTACCAGTATCAGTTGGACTTTACCTATTTCCAATGAAAGACTATTAATAGAAACCCTGTGGTTTTTACCACTTTTCCTGGAGATTTCTGATAGGCATGAACAGACAGCCAAATACCTCAGCTATTCATATTCTTGTCTCCCTAACTCAGTTGCCTATTTGGGGAGAGATTATCTGCCTGGGGCATAACTTCATCTCATAGATATTCCCAAGAATATCACAGGATGTTTAATCCTGGAATAAAAGCAAGTGTATTATTGCCTACCTGGTACAGAGTTGGAGAGAACAGCTTCAAAAGACAGGCAGCCTGCTCAGGGACTGCCTCCAGAGCACCACAGGTGACACCTGCAACAGCAGCTGGAGTGAAGACTTTGCTGTGCTAAGTGATGTTCCATAGGTAGCTTTTCATCTAACAGAATGAAACCAGGTGACTATAATGATCCCAGTGCTGTGTTCAGCAAAGGAACATTAGTAATTCTCTCATGAAAATTCTTTGAATATGAAGCAATAGCATCCTTCTGGGTCAATCAAAAGAGAGTTAAATTTGTTTTCCCTAAATATACCAACCTAGTGCATTCCCTGTGCATGAGCTGCTATCATTATACAGTTCTTCCTAACTATGGTTCACAATGCTTTGATAAATATTTCTTTAGTGTTTCTACACCAGAGTCTAGAATAATTTTAAATAATCTTGGGCAGAATATAAAATGCAGAATTTTCAAAAAAGATAACCATACAATCAATTAATCAACAAGTATATAGAGAAAGCCTATTCTATGCCACACACATAATATGTGCCTGAATATACTAAAAATATAATATACAGATTAACACAAATTAATAATACAGAATAAAATAACATAATAAAGAATATACAATGAAAAAATGAAACAGCATATATTCATTGGGGGAAAAACACAGATAGTGTTAATGGTTATAAATATGTACAAAATTAACACAAAATAAACATCCTTTGAGCTGAACTCTGAAGGAAAGTAGGCATTCTTAAAAAAAGAAGAAAGAAGTACATCTGAGGCATGGAAAGAGCCCATCCAAAGGCATGGGGATCCTATTGGAGGGTCCTATATGAAGATTATTTAACAAAATCAAGTCATAACATCTCAATATTTTTTAAATGCTAACTACCCTCAAATATCAGCTACTTAGTAGCAGACTCTGTTCCTAATGTCTCAAGTTTTTAGACTGTTAAACAATTAAAAGGAACCTCATATATCAAGTTCAATTGTATTAGTTTTTAAATGAAGAGCTGGAAACCCATTGAGATGAAAGACTTGCCCAAAGTCATATGGCTAATAATAATCATGTAGGGGAATCAAACCAAGTTATACCATTTGTCTTTTCTTCCTGCCCAGAAATAGGTTTATTTAAAAGTTATAATAATAATAATAGTCTAAGTTAATCACTGAAACTATTTGAAAGGGTTTTTGTAAATGCTACTACTATTACCAGATCTTTATGCCAAAAAAATCATAAAAAGGGATCTACAGGTAGATAAATATTTATAACAGTTCTTTTTGTAGTGAAAAAGAATTGAAATTTGAGGGGAAGCCCCATCCATTGGGAAATGTCTGAACAAGTGATGGTATATTGATGTAATGAAATACTAGTGTTCTATAAGAAATGATGAGCAGGTAGATTTCAGAAAGACTTACATGAACTGATTCTTAGTGAAATGAATAGAATCAGGAGAGTATTGTAAACAATAACAGCAATATTGTGCAATGGTCAACTATGAATATTTTAGCTCTTCTTAGCAATACAACAATCCAAGACAATTCCAAAGATTCATGATGGAAAATGCTAACCGCATCCAGAGAAAGAACTGTAAAATCTAAATGCAGATCAAACCATACTATTTCCAAATTTTTTAAGTGAGGTTTTTCTTTTGTTCTGTTTCTTCTTCACAATATGACTAATGTGAAAATTCATTTAATATGATTGCATGTATATAATTTTTTTTGCCTTGGTAATTTTTTACATTATCCCTTGCACTCACTTCTGTTCTGACTTTTCCCTTCCCTCTCTCTTCCCCTCCCCCAGATGGCAAGCAGCTCTATACATGTTAAATATGTCACAGTATATCTTAGATACAATATATGTGTGCAGAACCAACAGTTCTCTTGTTGCACAGGAAGAATTGGATTCAGATGATAAAAATAACTCGGGAAGAAAAACAAAAATGCAAACAGTTTACATTCATTTCCCAGTGTTCTTTCTTTGGATGTAACTGCTTCTGTCCATCAATGATGATTGAAACTGACTTAGATCTTCTCTTTGTTGAAGAAATCCACTTCCATCAGAATACATCCTCATACAGTATCATTGTTGAAGTATATAATGATCTCCTGGTTCTGCTCATTTCACTCAGCATTAGTTCATGTAAGTCTTTCCAAGCCTCTCTGTATTCATCCTGCTGGTCATTTCTTACAGAACGATAATATTCCATAACATTCATATACCACAATTTACCCAACCATTCTTCAATTGATGGGCATCCATTCATTTTCCAGTTTCTAACCACTACAAACAGGGCTGCCACAAACATTTTGGCACATACAGGTCCCTTTCCCTGTTGGAATCTTTACAAACTGTTAAGCCATTGGAGTTGATAGAGACAATAATTATCTAATTTAGCATGGTTCAATATGATTGATTTGATCTTAGAAGGAGATATTTTGGGCCAGAACTTGAAACAAGGTACTAAGTACAACTGATAGAAATGATGCTTGTGTTCACACCTTTAGAGAGCTCATAGAAGCAAGAAATATTAAGTACTCATTGGAGTTCACATGTTTGGGAGATTTCAGAGAACATGCTGGGAGATATCCCACAATCCCACTCTCAGAGAAGTAGCATAAATACAGCTCCAGTGAGCCACTTGAGAGAGTTATTTGGGAACATTCCCAGAGGTCAGAGAGGAGCACTCTTCGAGGAAGCCCACAAGCCCTATCTTCGAGGCAAGAGAGATTCTTTGTATCTTCTACCTTGGTGCTGGCTGGAGTTGGAAGGACAAACCTTTGGATTTGGAGACATTTGGGCGGAGCTCTTAGAACCAAGCGAAGAGATAGGCCTCTGAGCTAACTGGGCTATACTGAAGGACGCAATAAAAGATCTGAACTTTTATCACCTGGCTGTGTTTTGGAAAAAGAACACCACATTTCCCTTCTTTAGTATCTCTTCAGGATATAAGCCCAGTAGTAACACTGTTGGATCAAAGGGTATGAACAGTTTGATAACTTTTTGAGCATAGTTCCAAATTGCTCTCCAGAATGGCTGGATATATTCACAATTCCACCAACAATGTATTAGTGTCCCTGTTTTCCCACATCCCCTCCAACATTCTGCATTATCTTTCCATCATTCTAGCCAATCTGACAGGTGTGTAGTAGTATCTCAGAGTTGTCTTACTTTGCATTTCTCTGATTAATAATGACTTGGAGCATCTTTTCATATGGCTAGAATAGTTTCAATTTCTTCATCTGAGAATTGTCTGTTCATATCCTTTGACCATTTATCAATTGGAGAATAGCTCAATTTCTTATAAATTAGAGTCAATTCTCTATATATTTTGGAAATGAGGCCTTTATCAGAACATTTAACTGTAAAAATGTTTTCCCAGTTTATTGCTTCCTTTCTAATTTTGTCTGCATTAGTTTTGTTTGCAAACTTTTCAATTTGATATAATCAACATTTTCTATTTTGTAATCAATAATGATCTCTAGTTCTTCTTTGGTCATAAATTACTTCCTCCTCCACAGGTCTGAGAGGTAAACTATCCTATGCTCTTCCAATTTATTTATAATCTCATTCTTTATGCCTAGGTCCTGAACCCATTTTGACCTTATCTTGGTGTACAGTGTTAAATGTGGGTCGATGCCTAGTTTCTGCCATACTAATTTCCAATTTCCCCAGCAATTTTTGTCAAATAGTGAGTTCTTATCCCAAAAACTGGGGTCTTTGGGTGCATTTGTATAATTTATATCAGATTAGTTGTCTTGAGGAGGAGGAAGGGAGAAAAATTTAGAACTCAAAATCTATAAAAATGAATACTATCTTTACATGTATTTGGAAAAAACAAAATACTATTTATAAAAAAAAACTGTTGTATATAGGTTTCTTATTTGTTTTTTATTCAGAAAGTAAATAGATTATTCTATTGAGTTATCTTTTGTAAAAATTGTATTAAATTATACCAAATCTGGGCCCTTCCACTCTCTCATTCAACCTTACCTTAAAGGAGGCAGTTTGACTAGATTTTTCTCTATAGTTTCTCCTACCTCTAACCTTCTATAATTTCAATCTGAAGAAAATCTCAATTAGAATAGATTTACAGCTCTACATGGTGTACATTGTTCTATCAAACATTTCAGACCCTCATTCTCAATTCCCCAGAATTTATATAGGCTTCTACCCCAAGGCACCAACAAATGCAGAAAACCATTGCTCCTGTGCTTCCCTATGCTTACTCTTCCAAAGAACAGACTGTCCCATTGTAATTGTTGTTCAGTTTTGACCCTTTGAACCATATTATGTTGATAGTATCTGAGGGATTTTCATGACAAAGATATGGGAGAGGGTTGGTCTTTTTTGTTTGTTTAATTAATGCATTACGACAAACAGAAGTTAAATGATTTATCCAGGGTAATATAGTAAGTATCTGAGGTCACATTTGAACTCAGGACTTCTGGATTCCAGAGCTAGTACTCTAGCAGCTCTTGTCTCATCATGCAATTACCTTTAAGGCAGGACCATTTTCCTGGTTGCTGTGCTCCCTACATCCATTCTACAGGCCCCTTTCTTCCCACACATATGCTGATTTTGCCCCCAGGTATAGTTCATGAGTTGTGTCTCTGCCCTTTGGAAGTCAAGTTCAATCCTTAGACTAGTTACAACATAGCCTCTGGACATCATCATCAAGTCTTAGGACTTTGGGCCCCAGAGAATCATGTACTGTGAATGAAATTTTTGACTATATGACAGGGTCTTTGGAACCTATTCCCTTCAGTAATGGTTATATTCTGCAGTGGCAGTTGTAACAAGTCAGAATAATGTGGTTAAGTACTGAAAAGAATGCTGCTGCTGGAGGAAAATAGATGATAATGCCAAAGAATATAATTGGAAGCACTAATGGGCACTCAGATATTTTAAGACTCTCATGTATATTTAGAGAATCCTCATCTTTGGTTTTCAAGGCTTATTATAAATGATGGTCAAAAAGAGAAGACCCAGTGGTGAACTATACCTTTATACTTGTTACAAATCTGAATACAGGTTTTAGTGCAGGAACAAAAAAGTAGTAGTTTTCATTTTTCGTTGTGATCATAAATGTATAGTTATATAAACTTACTATTTTTTTAAATTCCAAAATAATATACTTTAGACTAAAAATGAGTAGAGTCTTCTACTACAGCATTTAAATAGAACTGAATGACAACATTTAAACAAAGTTTACTTGCTAATATGCAGTGTCCTTTTGTCTATTTTTTTTCTTCTTTTTTATTAAATCCAGAGAAACAATTCAGGGAAATAAGGAATTGGCCAGAAAGCTGGAGCCAGGAAAACCTGAATTTGAATCCTGTTTTGAGCAACCAATTACATATTTGATTCTTAAACCAGCTCTCTTCTCTGAGTTTCAATTTTATTATCTTTAAAATAGGAATAATACCTACTTCGCAGGGTAATGGTGAGGAGCAATTAAATTCATTTGTCTATCTCATAATTTGCAAATTTTAAAATGCTGTCTAAATGTAAATTTTAAAATGCTGTCTAAATGTGAGCCATAGAATATCATCCCCACATAGTACTTGTGGTTTTTTGTTTCTTTGTTTGTTTTGGGAGGAGGAAGGGAATCTCAAATCTGTGATTTGGTTGCCACAAAAGACTCTTTGTATGGAAACTCCCTCCAACAATGCAATTAGATGATTTCTAGTGTTAAAGAATTGCCTGAGCCCTGAGAGATTAAGATACTTAACCCATGGCTTCCTGGGCTAGAAAATGTCACAGGCAGGACTTGAACCATTTTTTTGACCCCAAGACCAGTACTCTATCCACTAAAACATATTTCCTCTTGTAAGTAGTAAGTCACACACAAACAGATGTATGAATATATGTAATATATATACAAAATACATATACACAAATATATATGTAAGTACATGTATATACACATTATATATATATATATATGGATAGATATATCTTTACATTTGAATAATCATTATCTTGACTTATTAGGTACATTTACATTAGGTAAATAGAAGGATATCTAAATTTGGAATCAGCAGAGACTTAATTTAAATACCCCACCTCTGAAATTTACTGGCTATATGTTTGTGAGCAACACACTAAACTACTCTGGATCTTAGTTTCATTATCTGTAAAATGGGGATTAAAAATAGCACAGGGTTTTTGTGAGAATCAAATGGGATAGTGTATGGAAAGTATGTTGCAAAATATAAAGTACTATATAAATATCATTTCTTATTATAGGACATTTGATTATCTCCTAGTAGATTATTCAATGTTTGCTGATGCTTTTTATGTCCTTATGGTTGCTGTCACCACTTTTTATCACTAACACCCTCAAATGGGAAAAAAAAAAAGGAACAATCACACTAAATAAAATAATGATTTAGGAAAGACATGACTTGCTCAGAAATATAATTTGGCCATGTGTGCACAATAAAAAGTTAGCAATTATCCTAACTAAATTTATAACAACCAGTCAAGAAAGGTCTAGCAGCAAAAATCCAATTTGCCCAAGTATATAGAGCCAAACTAGATAGAGCCCAAGGCAAGATTGTAAAGTTCATTTGGCTTGGACAGATTCACTATAAAATCTTTAGTTAGAGCAACAATATCAATGATTTTTGTCAGCTAGGGCAACTCCCCAGTGCAAAGGTGTTTGGCCCACACTATTCTAGACTAAACCCAGTGAAATGCTTTATTCTATCCAAGAATATAATAGGGTCTAAGGCTATCCCAAGAAATAAACAGAGTAGGTGGTTGCCTAAATAGTAGAATGTGAAGAATGTTGCCAGATGCTGCCCCAGAACATCTCCCTAAACTGGGGGAGAAAGGAGAGATGCTGAAAAAGCAGGGAAGTCATTAATTTAAAAGAAAAAGTCATTTATAATTTCTCTATCATTTATAAATTCCCTGAATTTTTTGTTTTGTTTGTTTTTTTGAAAAATCAGGGTTAAGTGACTTGTCTAGGATTACACAATTAGTAGGTATCTGAGACCTGATTTGAATTCAGGATCCAAGGCTAGTGATCTATGCATTGTGTCATCTGTCCCAACATGTTTTCTAAAGCAGTTAAAGATGAACTCAAATTTGGAATCAGAAGAATACTCAGATTCTGACATTCTCTCCAACAACAGAGTATTAAAAAATCATTTCTATACCTCAGTTCCCTCATTTATAAAACCTGGATGTGAGGAAAAGGTGACATAGTGTAATCTTGAATAATTTATTATTATTCACATTTTCTAGATAATAGAGTGGAGGCTCAGAAAGGTGAGGTTACTTGGAATTAGGCAATAAAGTCACTAAAATGTCAATACTCTTTGACTGAGATTCCATTGTGAAACATATATCCCCAAGGAAGTCATTGACAAAAAGAAAGTCTTCATATTTGCCAAAAAATTTATAGCAGCACTTCTAGTGGTAGCAAAATACTAGGAAAAAAGTAGATTGTGACTGGCTAAATGAATTGTGGCATAAGAAAGAAATGGAATATTACTGTGCCCTATGAAACAATGAACATGATGCATATTGAAAAGCATGGAAAGACATATGAATTGAAACAAAATGAAGGAAGAAGAATCAGGAAAACAATATACAAAGTGACTGCAATGATATAAATAGAAATAACAACTATAAAATCAAATTAAAACTAATTGTTGGAAATTACGAAGAATAAGGTTATCCAAAATAAAAATTGCCCTCCTCCCCCAACTTTTGCTTATTTGTGTTTGGGAAGCATAGAACACTGCATATACAATATCATATTTTTTAATATTTTGATTAGCTTTATTGATTTTTTTTTTCAGTCTCCCTTTAGGGGATGGCTCTCTGGGGCATTGAGGAGAGAGAAAAAGTGTAGGCAATGTAAAAATAAAATATAACAAAATTCTACTAAAATAATTGAATAATGAAATTATATGTAAATGCTACTTATTAAATATGTATGAGTTTATATATCTAAAACTATTTAACACTGAAGTGGGAGGCCAAGGATTTGGTTACTAAGTTCTGTGACCCTGAGCAAGTCAGTCAGCCTGTCTTAGACTCAAATGTCTCAATTGTAAAATAGGAACAAATTTTATTTGCCTAAAAATAAACTGCTGATAATGGGAAAATCTAGTTGGAAATTTATCTTATAATTCGTGATTCTTATTCTTTTTTTCTCCCCTGAATTCTAAAACCCTTTCTCTCTTGAATAACTCCCATTTCTGTCAAAGGTAGTAGCAGTGTCCTAAATATGAAAACTCAAATCTATTTTTGATTTCTTCCTCACTCTTAGTTAGTTTATGCTTTGGTAATCAGCAAATTTGGTTAATCCTTTATTTATATTCATTCCTCTCTTTAATTTTAAATTTCCCCAGTTACCTTTCCTAGTTTGGATCCTTTTTACCTTATGACTGAATTATTGCCAGAGCTTCAAATGATTTTTCATGCCTTCAATCATCCCTCTCACCTTCAAAAATGTTGAGGTAAAGTGTCCTGAGAGCCCTACAGTATGATTCACCACAACCTTTACACTTTTGTAGACAAGGTCTTGGTGAACATAGAGCTAGACTCCATTAGTCTCCATTGATTTATTTTGTTACTTAAAGATGCTTGACTGAATTTCTTATAAGCATTAAAGTAACTAGATAATGAAAAAGTCATAGCTTTTAGCTTGACATAGTTGAAAACACATACTGCCTGGCATAAAGCTTTCTTTTTTTTTTTTTATTATAGCTTTTTATTTACAAGTTATATGCATGGGTAATTTTACAGCGTTGACAATTGCCAAACCTTTTGTTCCAATTTTTCCCCTCCTTCCCCCCAAGCCCTCCCCCAGATGGCAGGTTGACCAATACATGTTAAATATGTTAAAGTATAAATTAAATACAATATAAGAATACATGGCATAAAGTTTTCTGACCAAATGGCATAATATTGTCTGCTAATAACATTTCTTATAATAAAGAACAAAATGAACTATGGACAGCTTTCATCAGAAAAATAAAGCTCTTTTGCATCATGGTACACAAGATATATGGCTTCCTTTTACCTATTATTCAGAATAGTGTCTATAATTGTACCATAAAAAACAAATCCTCCAGTCTACAAAACCCTTTTACTTTTCTTTTACTGTTTTAGTAAATTTAAGCTCAAATGTCCTTATCCTTGCCAAACCCTCCCCACCTGTTCTTTTCAAACCTACCAATATTTACAAGTTAAAGGCTTCTTTCTTTCTTTCTTTTTGAGCAATATAACAAATTTGAGAGAGAATGGGCTGATACCAAAATTATTTTATTATGGTTTTTGTTGTTGCTAATTTAAAGCCCACATAACTCTTTTCACACTGAAGGTAAGATGCAAAATTTACTCTGCTTAATATTCAGTCATATTCTGTATCCAAAGCATTTGTCTCCATGTAGCTATGGGTAATTGTCAGCACACTGAGTTAAGTCAAGATTATGTGATACTTCTGGGGTTTCCAGATTGTAGGACTCAAGCTGAAATATGTTTGCATTGAATAATGATGTGTTCCTGTGACCTAACTCCTGCTAGATAGCAGTAATGTCTGCTGCCCGTTGGCCATGCCACTGAAAATGATTGGTGTTGCCAATGATGAAGTTATGTGTCATTAACTAAAGCAGCACTTTTGTGAACTCATAAATTGTTGACTGATTATTTTGCTCTGGTACAAAACTGTATAACCTCTGATAGTGTTATAAAGTGGAAGGAAACCAGGTGTCTAGGGCAAAGTGAGGCTTTGGCCATATTTATTCAGATGACTAAAATAATAACGATGTAGGAAAATAATAATAAAACCTGTCTCTTTTAGGCATCTGTGTGAATAGCTGCTCAACCTTACTTGACAAGTCATTCCACACTGATAATACATAGAAATGAGAAAATATTTAGCATCTTCCATAGGTTTATAAATATTAACTTTTTAAAATGTCACCTTAGTACAACGTCAGAATCAATTAGCAGCATCTCACAATAGGCTGATATTTCGTAATTTAGAACCTAATAGCCTCCCCAAGGAGATCTTTTCAGAGAAACACAATAGCTTAGCATGGGCTGAAGGAGTTGCATTCAAACTCCAGAAGGCCTTCCGGGAAATCCACTGTGCTCTCTGAGGATTTCATTCAACAAGTAAATAAATAAATAAACTACAAGCAGCCAGAGCATTTTCCTCTTAGAAGAGAGGAAATCTATATGCATTAAGGAGTTTAACATTTTCTATTAAATATGGATGGTGAATAATTTATAGTGGGTATCAAAAAGAGCCAAACAACTGGGAAAAATAACTATTATGCAAAAATTGTCATTTCCCTCCTTTTATTTCTCACTGAAATAAGTATAGTCACAGATTATCAGAACAAATGAAAATAAGACTGGCTGCAAACAAAGTTATAAAAAAGTATGTAAATTAGAATCAGGTGATAAACTGATGTGGTTAATTTCCCTTGAGAAAAAATCTACCTATCAAAGTTCACAAATCACAGTGTGTGTAAAGGAGGTTTCTCCAATTCCTGTCAATACAATATAAAGGATTGATTTAGTTTAAAAAGATGAGGAAGAAAAGAAAAGAAAATGGGAGAAAGGTTTTTCATTCTGGGTGTTTTTTTTGTGATGATAACAGGGAAACTGGAAAAGGAAATCAAGAACAAAGAAACACAGGGAAAGTGAAAACTGTCACAATCTCATACAGATTGTGATTTTTTAAAAATGTATTTTAAGTTACGACTGAGCCCACTGGACACCTGAACGTTTTATTGGTAGAATTAGGAAGTTTTTTGGGTGTAGATAACGTGATTTGTGGGAGCAATCCATTATCTACCTCCTTTCAAATATCAGCTTTCTGATGTCATTGTCTCAACACCTTTCTAATTAATCTGAAGGATATGGTAGTATTAGAAGTATCATTCTCTGTGCCTGGTGCAATCATCAGAACTATTATTAAAGATTTGTCCTCAGGGACGAAAACAGCAGAATAGGATTGCTGCCAATGTGTGAGTTCAGTCTTTTTGGAAGAAAGTTTCAACTATTCCCAAGAAGCAAAACACTGAAAAAAAGCACCCACTTTGGAATTAAAGAATCTGAGTTCAAATCTCACCTCTGACATTTCCTGCCTCTGTAGGCAAGTCACTTAAGGGACTTGGACAAATGGCTTCTGAGGTTCCTTCTAGCTCTAAATGTATGATCTTATAACTATCTAAAAGTCTGATCTATGTCCCTAGGATGGGTCGGAAATAGGACAAGGAGTGAGTCATTAGAAAGGTACCCCACAACAACTGGATTGGGGTCAAGTGAGGGAGTAAATTGGAAAAATATAAGACTTGGATATGCTGAGATTCAAACTGCTTTGGGAAGGAAGCGTGATATGAACCAAGAAGCAGCTAGCTTAACAAAGTTCTGGTAGATCAACTCAAGTAATGAATGGTCTTGGCCTTTGCACAATTACAAATTTTTTTAATGCTTGATAAGAATTATCAAGCCTATATAAAAATCAGATTAACAAAGTGACCAATAAATAAAGACATTTATTCAGTTTCAAAGAACTGCAATCCAGAACAATACAATGTCTTACTCAGATAAGGAAATTCAGTGATGGGAGTTACAAACAGAAGTTTCATATGTGTGTGTGTGTGTGTGTGTGTGTATACATATATATATATATGTATACACACACACACACAGACATACATATATATGTAAGAAAGGCTAGGTAAATAAATGAAATAGCAGATGGGTCTCAAGTTATTTAATACACCTTCATGGAAAAACCACAAAATGAGTTTAGACTGCTTGCAGATAACAGAAATAAGCTGCTGACAGGACCTAAAGCCAAAGTTACCAGTAGAGTCAACTGAATAGTTGATCTGCAGGAAGGGAGGGATTGCAGAAGTGTCCCTGGAGCTATATCTACTAGGAATAGGAACAGTTAGAGACTGCTGCCACAGCAATGATTCTCAGTTTACCTTGGGTTTGGGAGATGATTAGAAATTGTTAGTCAGATCAGGGTAAAGTTCCCAGAGAATGACAGGATAAAATTACTCTGAAGAAATCACGTTAATCTTTCTCTTCTATAACTATCAGAATATTTTCTTTTCTATAACTATCAGAATATTAAGAACAACAAGAAAGAATAAAATAAAAGAATCACTTTCTTTGCTTCTTTATGTGGAACATCAACCATTCCAGAATTTATATGGTACTTCCTCCATACTTTACTTGGCCTAAGTTGAGGTTGTTTTTCCCTCTTTGCCCCTCTTCTTCATCTCACATTATTCAGAAATGTCCCTCTACTACCTTCTTTAGCTCTGTCTTACATAAAGAACTCTAACAAGTTCTTCTCTTGGCAAACCAAAAAAAAAACAAAAAACAAAAAAAACAAAACACTTCTCTCCATGTCTTATGTTCTCTCTTATCTTCAGAGGACTGATACTGTAGTTGTTGTCATTGTTGAATTCTTGTTCTTGTTCTTCTTGTTCTTGTTCTTCTTGTTCCCTCTCTCTCTCTCTCTCTCTCTCTCTTCCCTCCTCCCCTTTTTGAACTTCAGTTCTACATTACCAACTACTTACTAAACATCTCATATTGGACATCACATGATATTTAGACATGATTTTTCCACAAATTGCCCCCCTTTTTTCCCTATTTTCCACTTTTCCTATTACTCTCAAGGTCAGTACCATTATTTCAAATATCCAGGCTTTTATCCTCAGGTGTTGCATTCATCTTATCACTTGTCTTCACTTCACACACACACACACACACACACACAAACACACACACACACATCCAATTTGATGTAAAATCTTGTAATTTCTACCTTCAAGGCATTTTGCATATTTATCTGCTACTGGCCCCTCAAATAACTCATCACTCTACAACAGACTCTCTCATCTAGACTATAGTAGTAGTCTTCAAGTTGGTATCCCTGACTCAAATCTCTTCCCAGTTCAATTTATTCTCCTTAAAGCTGTCAAAGTGATTTTCCTAAAAGATAGGTTTGACCATTTTACCCCTTCCTAATAAATTCTAGCAGCTCTTTATTAAGCTCCAGAATAAAAAATGACAAATCTGCTAGTATTTAAAGGCTTTAACAACTTTGCCCCTTTTACCTTTCCTGTCTTCTTATGCTTTTCTCCTATTTGAATTCTCTGGGATCCAGCTTCATTAGACTACTTGCTGTTTCTAACACAATAATACTCCATCTCCTAGACTGTGCATTTTTACCCAGTGGCTATCTTCCATGTCTAGAATGATTTCTGCTTAATTCTCCCCTCTTTAATTCCCCAAGTGCTCTACAGGAGCCAGAATAAATCTTATTTTCTGCTGGAGGCCTTTAAGGATACTTTCATATACACACAGACACACATACCAAGTCTCCTTTCCTATATTCCTTTTACATAGTAGCCATCTTGTATTTGCATAATTATTTGCACATTGAATATTCCATTAGAAAGTGAGTTCCTTGCCTATAGGGCCAATGTTTTTGCCTTTCATTGTAACCTCAGGGCTGAGCACAATTCCAGAATGCATTGTTGTTCAATCCTTTCAGTAGTTTCAGGTCCTTAAGACTGGACTCTAGTGGGGTAAATTTTGGCAAAGATATCGGAGTGCTGTGGCATTTTCTTCTCCAGCTCATTTTATAAATGAGAAAACTGAGACAAATAGGGTTAAGTAACTTGTCCAACTAGTAAGTAAATGTCTGGGACTAAATTTTAATTCACGAAGATAAGTCTTTCTGACTCCTGGCAGTCTATCCACTGTCTTCCCTAGCTGCCCTTCACATATAAGGGCAACACTTAATAAATGCTTATTAATTGGTGCACTGATTATCTTGGGTTCTTGAAAGATTTGCAGCAGAATATAGAAGCACTATTACTCATAAATCTAGATCTAGGAAGGACTTTAGACCTCATCTAGTGCAATTCCATCATTTTATAAATGAAGAAATTGAGATCCACAGGTTTTAAGTGATTTACCTCAGGTAATACAGGTAATGATAATTGGAATATGAATTCAGTTTCTGTGACTCCTAAGATCAGAGTTCCAAGGTCAGTGTTCTTTCCCATTACCAATTAATCTGTGATAGATCCTAGCAAGCTGGTATGTCTATTTTTCAAAGACAAGTGTAGTTAAGTTGTGAAAAGCTCACCACCAGATGATTGAAAGGTTATGAATTTTTCATTCATAACAACTCAAACACCATTTACTAAGTGGCTGGGAGATTATTTGTTGAATTGCTAGATAAAGAATTCACAATGACAAAAATCATACTTCCTTGAAGTATTGGAGCCTGTACCTAGCAGTCAGTATTTGAGCAGCTAGGTGGCATAGTGTATAGAGTTCAGGTCATGAAGTCAGGAAGCTTCATCCTCATGAGTTCAAATTCAGCCTCAAACACTTACAAGCTATGTGACTCTGGAAAGTCACTTAATCCTGTTTGCCTCAGTTTCCTCATTTATAAGATGAACTGGAGAAGGAAATGCAAACCACTTCAGTATCTTTGCCAAGAACACCCCAAATGGGGTCACAATGAGTCAGATATGACTAAAAATGACTGAACAACACTTTTCAGTACTGTATGCTCTGAATAAAAAAAGTAGGCAAAACATGTTCTTCTCCAGAAGATTACAACATTGGGAGTATCTGACTTAAAAGTGTGAAACAATTCAGTAATAATACAAAGAGGTCATAATGGATTTGTGAATAATTTTCTCTTTTCACATGAGAATAGCATGGCTAATGTGTGTCAAATAACCTATCAGAAGCAATTGTCTATTAAAAACAAATCATTTTATTAGCATGCTTACTGTAAAATAGCAATTTTTTCATCTGATCTACAGAATGGGAGAAATGTTATGAAAAGTATTCTAGGGAAACAATATGGAAATGCTTTATAACTCAACCATAATCACAAATCTAATCAAACCCCAACCACTGTATTTTGTATGTTTTCCTACAGTGTAATAGCAGTGTGATTTGCTAGATTTGATATTAAGAGGAACCTATGCTTAAATGCTGCATTTCTTACTTCCTAGCTATGTAAGCAAAGACAAATCACTGAACCAATCTCAGTCTTGGCTGCCTCATCCATTCATTTGGATTTCATAATACCTGGAAGGCCTACTTCACAAGCTTGTTTTGAGGATCAACTGAGATAAGTAGGTCAAGTGCTTTGTAAAACTTAAAAATGCCATATAACTGTCAGTTGTCATTACACATTTATAATGTTCTACTCCTAGCTATTCTGCCTTTGACACATTCTAGATGTGTGGCCAAGAGAAAGTCACTTAACCTCTCAGAGCTCCAGGCAACTTTCTTAAAACCAAAGGGCAAAGCAGTGGCCTATATACAGGGATGGAGGAAGTTTCTTCCAAAGAGAATATTCTAAATTCAGTCAGAGATATTAAGTAGATAGATAGATAGACAGACAGACAGACAGATAGACAGATATAAATTCATGGATAGATGGACAGATAAATAAATAGATGAACAAATGAACAAACTGATCATTTTTATAACCACTAGGTAAAGATGTTCAAAATTCCCTCTAGAAAAATTTATGTATGGCTTCTAATGACTGGAAAAAGTACTGGGCTAGGAATTGAGATCTAAATAGAAAATCTATTCTGCTTACAAAGTGCATGGTCCTGAAAAGTTACTTTTAAAGGGGGCTAATATAACAAGCATACCTGAGGTATGTACCTCAAAGAACTTTGTAAACAAGTTCAAAGTTATCCTACCAATTAGTCTTTAAAGCTCCATTTTTGTATTCTCTGACACCAAGTAGATGGCTAATTGCTTTCTCAATATATTTCATTAAATCAATATGTTTCATTAAATTTCAGTGTTTTGTTTCACCTTGATATCCCCCTTATAAGCAATGGCTATGTGGAAGAGTGGACAGAATGCTGGAGTCAGAAAGGCTCATCTTCCTGAGTTCAAATTTGGTTTCAGATTCTTACTAGCTATGTATCCCTGGGCAAATAACTTAATCCTGTTTGCCTGACTAATCAATAAAATGAGCTGAAGAAGGAAATGGCAAACTATTTTAGTAATCTTGCCATGGAAGTTCTAAATTTGGTCAAAAAGAGTTGTACAATTGAAATTACAACTAAATTACAATAAAACTAAAATTCTTTGTCAGCTTACAAAGAAAAGGGCATAGGTGATACTGTACAAAGAGCACTGTAATTGAAGAAAAAGGATCTAGGTTCCAACTTTGCCTCTGCCACTTCTTTTCTTTTTTAAAAAAAATCATTTTATGCTATTAAAAGATAGTTTTAAATATTTATTTTTGTAAAACTTTGTTCTAAATTTTTCTCCCTCCATCCCTTCCCTCTTGATAGTCCACAATAAAACTGCTACAAACATTTTTTGCACATATGGATTCTTTTCCATTTTTTATTATATCTTTGAGATATAGCCTCAGTTATAAGACTACTAGATCAAAGAGTATGCAGAGTTTTATAGCCCATTGGGCATAGTTTCAAATTTCTCTCCAGAATGATTAGATCATTTCACAATTCCACCAACCATGCATTAGTGTTCCAGTTTTCCCTCATCTCCTCCAACATTCATCATTACCTTTTCCTGTCATCTTAGCCAAACTAAGAGGTATGAGGTAGTAGGTGATTCAGATGCAATTTACTTTTATATGACCTTGGGCAAATCATTTAATTTCTCCAGGCCTTTGTTTCCTCAATTATATAATGAGATTGGTCTACATTATAGCTTTTTAACCCAGGATTTGTGAATTTGGATTTTTTCATGTTTGATAATATTCAATTTAGTTGGTTTCTTTACCTATTTATTTTATTTTATATGTTTAAAAACATTTTCTGAGGAATCCATTAGGCATCACCAGGATGACAAGGGGGTTATATTTGATCCTAGAGATAAGAGGGAATCACTGGAGTTTAATGAGTAAAGAGTAGAAAGGGAGGTGGTGGTGACATGGTCAAACTTGCACTTTGTTAAGACCACTTTCAACAAGAGTGGGAAATGGCTTGGAGTAGGGAGAAACTTAAGACAGGCAAACCCATCAATTAGCTGTTAAAATAGTTCAAACAAGAGGAGATAAACATCTCTATCAGAGTGGTAGAAGTTTCAGAGGAGAGGAGGTATAAAACAGAGATATTACAAAGGTAAAACTGACAGGCCTTGGCAAAAGATTGGTTATAAGGTATGAGAAAATGAAATTTAAAATGATAACATAGGTTGATTGCTTGTTCCACAGTTACAGAGGGGAGATTTTGAGCAGAAAGGAAAATAAGTTCAGTTTTAGGCACGTTGAGTTTAAGATGTTTACAGGATATCCACTCTGAGGTTCTTCAGAGATGATGTTTGCATTCATGGGAGCTGATGAGATTGCCAAAGGATACAGTATAGAAGGAAGGCTCAGAATAGAGCCCTCTAGGATACCATGGTAAGAGGACATTTTTCTGGATGAAAATCTAGCAAAGGAGACTGAGAGAGATCAGATAGGTAGGAGGACAAACAGGAGAGTGGCATCCCAAAGACCAATAACCAGTGTCAAAGTCCACAGAAAGGCCAAGAAGGGTAAGAATTAAGAAAAGGCCATTAGACTTGGCAGCTAATAATTTATAACTTTGAAGAATAGTTTTAGTTAATCAATGAAGTCAGAAATGCTACAGTAGAGAGTTATGGGGAAAATAAGAAAGGAAATCAAGGCACCTATTGTTGATAGCCTCAAGTTTAGGTACAAAAGACAAAAGATGAATGGATCAATTGAAGATTGTTAATGATGGGGGAAAGATGGGCACATATGTGGACAGTAAGAAAGTAGCCTGTAGATAAGTTTTGGAACATTCAAGGCAAGAGATGATGAGGAACAAAACTAGCAAAGCAGCCAATTATCTGATGGTAAATGTTTCACAATCAGCTCTTTAGGGAAAAATATATTGAGCTCACACTTTTAAATCTAATCTGCAGTGTTAACATTTTCTCCATCACTATTTTAAATCTAATTAATTACTAAAATAATATACAACATTCAAGTCAAGATCAAATTGAAAGGAAGCTCCTGGAATCTCAAATGGAGAATGCATGGGATGGGGATTCAGATGTGTTGTTACTGTGGTAACAGGGAGAGAAAAAACTATTTCTTTCCTTGACAAACTTTGGAAATCCTCATGAAAATAAAAGTTTGTAAGAGATCATAGACCTTGACCTCATGGAGGTCATCTAACCCAATCTATATGCTTTGTGATTGCCATTTTTATTATTTTAATGTTTGAAAAATTGTTTTTAATGTATGAGGAAACTGGGGGCTAGAGAGGTAAAGTGAATGAAGTAACACAAGTAGTAGAGGCAGGATTCAAAACCAGCTCCTCTGCATTCAAATTCAGCCTTCTTAGACTATACTATGTTTCTAAGAGATGCTTAAAATTGGAAATCAATAATGGTATTCATAAAACATCTGCTATATCAAAGAGCCATTCAATTTCAACTGATAATACTAACAACAACAAATGTAGCCTCCAATCACTTAGTAGCTATGCAACCCTGGGCAAATCACTTAACTCTGTTTGCCTCAGTTTCTTTATTTATATAATGAGCTGGAGAAAGAAATGGTAAATCGGTATCCTTGCCAAGAAAAATCCCAAAAGGGATTACAAAGAGTGAGACATGACTGAAATGATTAAAAATAAAAAATTCATAGTGAATTCTTAGACATCATAAAAATAAATTTTTTTTCTCTAAGCAATAAAATGATTTCTTCTAAATGTATTGACTGTCCTATAGTTTGAAAATATTATATTAAATCCCAGTGCTCACAATTACAGGGAAGCATTTAATTATTACAACATACTAAAAGCTCTTACTTTCAGAATCAACTAATTTGAATCATTTCATTATTCAAAGTAATATTTTGAAATAGTTCTTGAAATAATCCACTTTGAAAAGACATTGCAGACCAATTAATGGTACAAAATCAAAGGGAAAGAAGCTAACCTGCTCAAGGATTAAAAAAAAAAAAAAGTAATTTAGAAGTACCTTTTCCATATAAATACTTAATGCATACTTATATACTAAATTTCTTCCATTCACCAAGGAAGCCCTGAGAGGCTACTTTGTTTTGAAACTCTCTATATCACAAATTATGCATTGTTGTGTTAGCTTTGTGTATATGTGGGTCTGATTGTAGATTTTATTATGACAGGAATCATGTATTATCGAAACTTAATATCTTCCCCAATACCTTTAACAGTGTTATACATAGAGATAGTTCTTCATGAACTGAAAGCCAAAGAAACTTTATCATCAAAACACACAAAATGCTTTGGTAGTCAAATTCAAATAGTTTGCTTATTGAACTGTATTTTAACATTTCTGTAATTAACTATTTTCATCAAATCAAAAAGAATATTTTTTGCTCATTCCTCCTAATCAGTCCAAAGAATTCCCCCCCGCCCCGAGAAATAAAAATCAATAATCCTATGCCATTAAGAGGTTTCCTATTAGATGATATAACTTTTGGTTCCATGACTTATTTTTATCTGTATAGGGGGAAGAAGTACATATATTGAAGAAACCATAGCTCCTTGAAACATCAAAGTGAACATATTGTGTCCTATATTTTGTGTGTTCTTATCAGGCTATTTCCCTTAAATTATAAATTTATTAAGTGCTGAAACCATATTCCTTCCAGAATGCTATAATAAAATCTCCAGAGTATCTACATTCCTGCCATACAGGAAGTAGGAGCTCAATAAATGTTAATTGATGATGATGGCAATGATGATAACAAATAGCTGAGATTCCCTTGAGCTTTGCTTAGAATGAAATGGTTGAAATAAAGAACTCTTCTGCATTGATTTTACACCCCACCCTAAATAAGCCACAACTGTCACTGTCAATGAAAGTCCAAGGTTTCTCAGACATTATTGGTGTCTAATCCTGAGCCAAAAGTCTCCCATGGGGAAATACAGTAGTTTCTTAATCGACCATTGAGGAAGATCATAGTGAATGGCTAAGGTGTTTTTTTTTATTATTATTATTATATGGAGTACCAAGTAAAATGAGCAGATTCATTCCTTTTTTAACAGAAAAATTCTCTCGTTTTTTGGAAATATTATTTTATTTTTTCCAATTACTTGTAAACTATGTCCAATAGTTTTCAACATTCATTTTTTATAAAATTTTGAATTCCAAATTTTTTGCCTACCCTCCTTTCTCCAATCCTTCCTCCTCAAGATAGCAAGCAAGCTGATGTAAGGTATATGTGTGCAGCCATGTAAACATATTTTCACATTAGCTATGATGTAAAAGAAAAAACAAAACAAAAGAGGAAAGTCATGAAAAACAAAAAAATATGAAAATAGTATGCTTTGATCTGTATTCAGACTTCATACTTCTTTTTTCTGACTATAGACAGCATTTTCCATCATGAATATTTTGGAATTATTTTGAATCATTGTATTGTTGAGAAGAGTTAATCATTACACAATGTTAATGTTACAATGTTGCTGCTTACAAAGTTCTCCTGGTTCTGCTTGCTTCAACTCAGCATCAGTGCATGTGTGTTTCCATTTTTTCTGAAGTGTTCAGCAATTCCCTAACTCATGGGCATCCCCTCAAATTCTAATTCTTTGTCACCACATAAAGACATTTTGTACCTTCTTTTCCAAGTAGTCCATTTTACTCTTAGAGGAGGTTTTTTTTCCTTTAGTAGATTGAAGTCCAAACTCAGTGTGAATATGTTGGCCAAGAAAATTAATGTAAACCATAGATTCAAAAATGAGAGGCCCAGTGTCCATGATTAAGGAAGTGATATCCTCATTGTATTGTAGTATGATCAGGCCATTTCTAAAGTATAATGCTCAGTTCTGAGTACCATAGAAAAGGCCTTGAAAAACTGGGGAGCATCCAGAAAAGGCAACTGTCAAGGTAGAGTTCTGAGATCCCTCTCTTCTCTATTTTCTCATCAGTCGTGATCAGACATTATGTTTTAGGGCATTATGTTCCATTCTTGGTGTTATATGAAAGAAAATATACAGATAAGCTGGATGGTTAGTGTGCAGAGAAAAATGATTATAATAAAGGGCTTCAAGCCCTTTCCATATTAGGATTGTTTGAAGGAATTAGGAAGGTTTAACCTAGAGAAGAGAATTCTTGGAGGAATATGATAGCTGTTTTCAAGTACAACAACACAGAACATTTCATCTTGTTCTGTTTGGGTCCAGAAGGCAGAACTAACAATAATGGATAAAAGATATAGAAGGCAGATTTTTGGCCCAATATAAGAAAAAAAATTCCTAGCAATTAAAGTTGTCCAGAAGTGGAACAGATTTCTTCAAGGAGGATTTTCCTTCCTACAAGTTTTTAAGTTATGATTGAACAACCATTTATCACATAGAGGATATTTTATTGAAACATAGATTTGGTTAAGTGGCCTATATTATTCCTTTAATCTCTCAGATTCTGTGAAACAAAATATATTGACTTGGAACCCAAAGGCATGGGTTCAAATCCCAATTCTGCTATTTACTGCTTGTATTACCTTGAACAAATCATGTTACCTCACTAGGCCTCACTTTTTCACCTTAAAAATGAGAACTCTATATAAAATTATTCCTGACGTTTGCCTCCAAGTTTTCTAAATGTAGATTGCATTCTAAGTCTTGTGATCCTGTAATTTGAATATAATATAAATTTTAACCTTATATTTTAAGCTACTTTTAATTTCTCAAAAAGTGATCCTCTGCCATCAAAATCTACTGGATAATATTAAATAACCTTGCATGATTTTGACATGCTGATAATCTTATAATACTCCCATGGATCCATAATCTTGTCAAAGTTGGTATTGTTTTTTACAAGTGCAGAAAAAAACTATTTTCTTTTGCTAAACAACTCTTATCTATGTCCTTCCATAAACACATTATAAATCATTGTCTAGCATGCTGGAAGTTTTCTTGTAAGTCTTTTAACATTTCAGTATATTCTCATGATTTGAAAAAGAAAATAAGTGCAAACATATTAAATCAAATCCAAAAACTACTACCTGGTCCCATAGCTAATATAACTGCCTATATACATTTACTTCCAGCCCTCAGACACACACACACACACATATATATATATATATATATATATATATATATATATATATATATATATGTATATGGCAAGTCCACAAAACCTGTAAGGGAAGAATTTAACAGTTATATGGGAAGAGAGGGATTCTGTCATTTTTCTTCCCATGGGGATAGGCAAGAGGCACCATGATTTAATGAATAGGGAGGGGAGCTGACATTGGAGTTTAGAAAACCTGTGACAACTCTGAGAACACAGGCTCTGTGCAACTCTGAGCAGATTGCTGACTAAGCTTTTCATTCTAAGATTGAAAGTTGCAACAAAAATGACCATTTGAATTGATAGAGATTTTCTCATCTTGAAATTCTCCGTATCAATGAAATAAGGATTCTAATCTCTATTCCAAAGTTTCTGTTTGCTGGGGTTTAGCATAATTAGAAAGGCAAAACATTTTGAACTATTGTATTGGTATACCTAATATCTTGCATATTGCCTGGCATTTAGGTACTTGATTGATTAATAGATTGATTACAGATAGGTAATCTAAGGAACTGACTAAATTTCAAGTACATCTAAATTATTCCAGAACTTTGAGCCATATTCTAGTTTACAGATACCTATATTCTATTCACAGAAGCTTTGTTTCTGTGACATTGCATTAAATTTAAGAAAAAAACTTCAACTCAACTTGTTCTAGTTAGCAATCAATTGATGATAATCTATATCATCTATGGTTACATGATCAAGCATATGAATTAGTTTTAATATTAATATAATTATTCTTAAATATAACATATATTAAGATAATATAGTATTATATATTGTATATATATTATATAATATAATTATTAATTATATGTTGCATATATATATATATATCTATATCATCTACATAGCCCCACCCAAAATACCCAATATTCCTACTAACAGAGTAGGAGTTCCTACTAACAGAGAAAAATTCTACCACCTTTTACTGAATTAATAAACAGCTTTAAAATTTAATTAATCTTTAAAAAGTATTTCTGGCATGGATGACTCAGAAATCAGAAGATCCAGTTGCAAATTTCATTATCTTTTTCAAGCCACTTTCTCTTACTGGGTCTCAGTTTTTCCACTAATAACAGTATTGTTGCTGTCTGACTCTTCATGACTTCATTTACAGTTTTGTGAGGTTTTGTTGTTGTTGGGTTTTGGAGTTTTTTCTGGGCAAAGATGTTGGAGTAGTTTGCCATTTCTTTCTCCATATCATTTTACATATGAGAAACTAAGGCAAATAGGATTAAATGGATAAGAGACACACAGGAATAGACAGGGTGTGACCTATATTATTGTGGTGAGTATATTCATCAATAATGAGATTATTGATCTTTTGAAGTAATATGAAATTTATGAGGATGATGTCTGCTTTCAAAATGTGTGGATGTATGTGGATGTGTTCCTAGAAACACATATATGTATACATAAGACATATATAGATTAAGGCTAAAATCTGTTTCTATCATGATGTGATGTATGTTATATGATAACTCAGATTTTATAGTTTAATATAAGATAGATATGTGCCCTATGACAGGGAGTGACACTAAAGTGAGAGATTTAATTATAAATACAAATTTAATAGCTTTGAATCAAATTTTTGTCTGCTTATTTGCATATGGTCCTCAACTCACATGAATGCTGGAACATCACACACACACACATACACACACATAGACACAAACCCACCCCAATAAGTGAATGCAATGACAAATGAGAATGCTGGCATTATAATCAAAGGATTAGAGTGCCAAATATAAAGAAAAAAAAGAGCCTATTCACAGTCAATGAAATTCTGATGAGTTATAAACATTCACAGCATAAGGACTTACAGCCCATCTTGAAAGAAAGATTTTCCTGATCATTGCTAATGAAGTTACAGTAATTTGTACAGACTGCTAAGAGGCAAATGTAATGAAGGAAAAGAACAAATACCAGATGAGGTCAGGGAAATAAATGAGATTTGTGATATAGCAATAGGAATGCGGCATTGGGCCTGTCTAGACATTTTCTCTATCTCTTGTCACAAGACGTTTGTTATTGTCGGTTAGACTCTCGCCTTTGAAGCTTTATAAAAATTAGCCCTTCCAAAGTACAAAAAGAAAACTGTTTGCTGTAGTTTAAAGTTATTGTTCTTTCTACCTACTCCATGAATTTGCTTTATCTAATGTCAATTTAATAGTTCTTTTTTAAGAACTAATTTGTATTATTTGAGAGGAGAACGAATGTTGATTTTCTTGTTTATCTCAACAAAAAGCTTTTCTTAACCAGTTAGACACCGGTATTTCATGAGCTTTGGGATTGTGGGTATTTTCTCCATCAATGTAAATCCTAACCCATCCAAGCATTCTTTTCTTGTGTGATTCTTGTTTTCCACAGATCTCTGAAGAATCTACTTCACATAATACAGACACTTAACTTCTCAGTATTATGGGCAATTCTCAATGATCATAAATTGTTAAGTTCAGAAGTTGCCTATCTAGATTGGTAGAGGGTGTTCACTCACCTGATAGAGTTCACCTACACCAAAGAAATCACAGAGCCAATCTTATCCTTTATCACTATAAATTAAGAATCAAAAGAACAGAATGTCCAAATATTGTGAAAGAGTTTGGGCATAACCTAACTGTATTGAGCATGTGTTGGTGTAATGAAGCGAACATTTACATTACTGAAATGTGAGGTTTAGACTTGGCTTTTTAACAGGTTGAATAACCTTCAATACTATTTTAAAAAGCAGATGTTACAAAAATGTAGGGGGAAAAGAGCTAGTGGAATTGCTCACGTGCAACTTCATTTTTTAATCTTCTTCATTACAGCACAAACATTCTGTTCATGAATAGGTCATATCCAATCATTCATTCAACCATCATTAATTATGCATTGCTTAGAGTACACACTGAATAAATAAGCATAAATAATCTCTATAGCCCACAGGATACATGGGTGTCTAGTGACAATATAGCATTTAAAAATTGAGTTAGCATCCCACAGAAAAAAAATATTATGATAGAATCAGATTTTTGGAGGGCACATTAATTTTCAGGAACCAAGAAAATTATCATATTGGGAATATTAAATTTAAAAACATTACTTTGAATCAGATGCCACATTATATTTTTGAAAGGGGAATTGTGCTATTCATAGACACTAGTAAGCCAGGACACTTTCTTGCTTAAAATATCCATAAAAAATGGAAAGATAGAGGAATATATATGTGTAGAAAATGGAAAATATTAACTGTAAGTTAAAGTCAATGATCACATAGATATTGGACTCAGTTGGTGTTTAGTCTGTTTGAAGTTCTTTCCTGACAGTCTAAGAATGAAAGACGACTCTTCCTACTGTTACTCATTTGAAACTGGCATTTCCACAAAGCAGATGGTGACCTTATCTCCTCGCTTGAGCTAAAACGATTTTTATTAAGATTAAACAAGTGTGAATATAGTGCTAATTTCCTGCAGCAAGCAGAATGTGAATGAGGGCAGCTAATGAGTGGAAGTGCCCTGCCTTGCCATATGGGCAAATGTACATTTTGCCAATGTAATAACACAGAAAATGAGCCAGTATTTGAGACTCCTTCCCTGAGTTTCACCTTTCACCAACTTAAGTTTTCCAATATCACTAGGCAGAGAAGATTATAGAATTCTAGCCAGTTAAGAAATGAATTGCTTCTCTTGAGTATAATAATGTTATCCCAAACATGTGTCAGCTTTCAATAGGTTAGCTTTCAGAAGCTTTGTTATCAGTCATCAGAGGAGCCAGGGAAAACTGATAAGGATTTCAAATATCCATTTTAAAAACCTAAAGAAAACCCTTCTATTACAGATCAACACATGGGTCACTCCTTCTACTTATCTGAGATGAACAAATGGTCTATATAATAAGTCTCTTGAGTGCTTGCTGCTTACCCTATCATGGGAGGATGCAAATCTGACGACCATATGAATAGGAAAGAAGTTTTTGATGAAGTAGGCGGGCATGAGAACCATACAAATCAGTATCATGGGATATGTTTGTTATGTTTGTTATCTAGATAACAAATTACATATTACTTATGGATTTCATGAGAAAATCATGAAATTCCTAAAAGAATTGGCAATAGCACTGACTGAAGATGAGAATTATTATCAATCACATTTCATTTTCCCCTCTGGAATCTTGATTCATTGTGTTCCTAACTTGGATTCCATATGATTACTTGGCACCAATAAAAGAAAGGAAGGAAGGACTTTAAGATAATACCATAACTTAATTGTTAAAGTTCTTTCACTTATTTATAAACAAATAGGTGATGCAGTAATTAGAACATGAACTTGGAGACAGGAATACCTAAGTTTAAATTTAGTTTCAGGAATTAGTTGTTTTACCCTGGACAAGTCACTTCATCTCTGACTCAATTTCCTTAACTATAAAATAAGAATAATAGTGGCACATGAAGCCTTTTCCCTTTCTTCTTTATTTTGTTTTCTTTCTAATTTTTTCCTTTTTAATCTGATTTTTCTTGTACAGAATGATAATTTTTTTAATTATAGCTTTTTATTTACAAGATATATGCATGGGTAATTTTTCAGCATTGACAATTGCAAGACCTTTTGTTTCAACTTTTCCCCTCCTTCCCCCCACCCCTTTCCCCAGACAGCAGGTTGACCAATATGTTAAATATATTGAAGTATAAGTTAAATACAATATATGTATACATGTCCATACAGTTATTTTGCTGTACAAAAAGAATCTGACTTTGAAATAGTGTACAATTAGTCTGTGAAGGAAATCAAAAATGCAGGCAGACAAAAATAGAGGGATTGGGAAGTCTATGTAGTGGTTCATAATCACTCATAACTCGCCCAGAGTTCCTTCGCTGGGTGTAGCTGGTTCAGTTCATTACTATTCTCTTGGAATGGATTTGGTTCATCTCATTGTTGAAGAGGACCATGTCCATCAGAATTGATCATCATATAGTATTGTTGTTGAAGTATATAATGATCTCTTGGTCCTGCTCATTTCACTCAGCATCAGTTCATGTAAGTCTCTCCAGGCCTTTCTGAATTCATTTTGCTGGACATTTCTTACAGAAAAATAATATTCCATAATATTCATATACCACAATTTATTCAGCCATTCTCCAATTGATGGGCATCCACTCAGTTTCCAGTTTCTGGTCACTACAAAGAGAGCTGCCACAAATATTTTTGCACATGTTATTCCTTTCCCTTCTTTAAAATCTCTTTGGGATATAAGCCCAGTAGTAACACTACAGCATGATAATTGTGAAAATATGTATGAAGAGTCACACACATCTAACATATATTAGATTGTTCGTCTTCTAGGGGAGGGGATAGGGGGAAGGCAGGAGGAAAAATTTACAAGGGTGAATGCTGAAAATTATCTGTGCATATATTTTGAAAATAAAAAGTTTAGAAAAAACAAAACAAAAAAGAATAGATATCCCTGAAAACTCAAAGGTACTGAAAAACTACTATAGTGAGGTAACTAAAGATCAGGAATCTTTTGCCCATTGCTAACTCCACAGTATTGTAGCTGATAACAATTATTTCTATTGACGAAGAAATAGGGAGTTGGACTTGCTGGCTTTATATTTTAAATTCACTTTCAACATAAAAATTTTTCTAAATAGTTGACAATTATTGTAGCCTTCCATGATCACTAGATTTTTTAGATCTTAGCTAAATGAGTTAATTTAAAAAAAAAAGGATTTCTAGGTAACATTGTCATCTTATTTATTGAATGATTAAAAAAACTATAATGAATTATGACTCTTAAATGCATTGTTTAGCCCTCTGAATAATTCAATAATTCAATAAGCCCACTGAATAACAAGTGGAAATAAAAGCCTATCATCAGAATAGAAAATGAATGAACTTTAGTAAGTGATTTACATCCAACTCTTGGTGATTTAATTTTTTTTTACAATTATTTCTTTCAGAACCACAGAATCTCAGAATTGGGAAGAATTTCAGAGTATCTAAGCCTAAATGTTCCACACAATACTTCCAAAAAGTGGTTATTTAGTAACTTCGCCTGAAGACCTCCAATGAAAAGGGAACCCACTTCTATTCAAAGCAATCTTCATTCCACTACTGAATCATTTTTATTGGTTAGAAGTTTGTTTTTTTTAATCCTAACATGAAGTCTATTTCAGCCTTTGTTTAGCTACTTAGTTGTTTTGATCATTTGGTTTGAAGACTAATAGCCAGGTTTTTTTGAATAACCTCCCAATTGAATAGGCTACCAATTGGCCATGACCCTTGTATGACAAAATAGCACTTGCTCAATAGCTATCAAGGCTTTCAAAATCTATCTGATATTAGATGAATACTTAAGAGCTCATACTTCAACAATATCTTTTTATCAGGTCCAAAAGCCTTTTCCCTCAACAAATCTATGACAAAGGAAATACAAGAATTACTATTTTTATTGAGCTTTGAAAAGATAAAATGATCTTCCCAGAGATCATACAGATAATAAGAAGTAGAACTGGGAGTTGTATTTGAATCCTCTGAACAACTTATGTGAAGAAGCAATTATTCAGCATCACCTATGTGTCAGGCATTGAGAATAGAAAGGCAAAAATAAAAACACCTCCTGTCCTTCAAATATGGTACTTCTGGAAAATTAAATGTAAAAAAATATATAGATATAGAAAAAATAGATGCAAAGTGATGCAATTTTGGAGAAGGAGGCATGCATATCTTGGAAGATGGTACTTGAGTTGAGTTATAAACGAATTTAAGGTTCCAAGTGGCAGAAGTGAGAAAAGAAGACATTTTGTTGTATTGTGAAAAACATTTACAAGTTTATCAAAGTAGAAATTAGATAAAAATTGAAACAAGTCAAGATCAAATTCATGACACTATCTTTAAATTTTCTTTTCCTTTCCTTAAATTAAACATAAATTAAATTTGAGGTATATAAACAAATGTAAAATAAGAGAAAGTTGCACTTGCCTATTTGTATATTTTTCATTTGATGATATATCATTATACTCTGTTTCTGAAAGCTATGGACTCACATATTTTGCTTCATAATAGAGATAATCATCTATATCATAACTAAGAATATCGAGAAACTTTTGGTGATATAAGAATAGGTCTATCTTTAATAACAGAATTTGTGCATCCTGTTATTATTAGATTCTGAACAGATACTGAAAATAACCCAGTAAGTATAGAATACTTCATAGAACAAGGTAATGTTTTCTAAGAAAATGAGTCATCAATTTAAAAAATGTATTTCTATTTTGAAAGCATATTGGATGAAAGCTACTGCTTTCCAAGATGCAAAGTGTCAAAGTGAACAGATATATACTATGCTTGTTTAAAAAAATAAGGCAAAAGCTATTTTATGACTTTTTATTAAATTATACAATAACAAAGAGATGTCCTAAATGCAAACAAAATATATGCTCTCCCAAAAATTCTCTTACTCTCTGAGGATATAAAAGATGGAAAGAATGCATGTATACCATAATATTCTTATCATTCCTTTTTGTGTCAACAGAAAACTAGAAACAAAGTGATTACCTATTGATTTGGGACAAACTGTGGTAGAATTTCAACCTTAGAATTTCAACCATCTTCTTGTCATGATATTAATTATGACACTTTGTGCATTCCACACAGTCTGACCTCCCACTCAGAAGTTTTGCTTTCCTAGTGAGAACTCACCATATCTAGCTGGCCCCAAAGCAACCATAATGTACTCAAAAGATCTTTCTGCCATGCTAAATGAATCATAAACACACAAACACACACACACACACACACACACAAACACACATCTTCCTACTCTTACTCAAGGAAAGGTAATGAAATCAACACTATCTTTTCTGAAAGAACATATTAATTGATTGTCCTATTCAAAATCTATTGACTACATTTAGCACCTCCTGGACAGGGAGGTTATTCTATGTATTATTTTTCTCTTTTAGAATATAAACTTTCTCATGCCAAGAATTGTCTTGCTTTTTGTATTTGTACCACTAGTATAAGCACAATTTCTTTCTTTTCTTCCTCCTTTTTTCCTTTTCTTCCATCTCTATTCTTTCCTTTCTTTCATCACTTGTTCTTTAATAGTGTGGTAAAAATGATGAATGAAGAATTCAGAGAAACATGGGAAGACTTTTAGCAAAACCATAAAACAATAGATTCAATTATTACATTATTATAAAAATAATAAAATGAAATCAAACACTGAGTACTATTACTGACCAATCTTTTCTGTGAGATAAACTACTGAAGCACCAGAGAGATAGAGAATTATATAGAGAGAACATCACACACATTAACATAGTTAGTGACTATCTTTTTTCACTAAACTGTCTTTTTCTGTTTCAAGGGAGGGCTAGTGGCATATGTGAGAGAAATGGGATTACATCCAACAGTATTTTTATTGCTCTGTACAACATAAATTGTAATGTAAAAACAAGGGGCACAGTGAATAGAGTACTGCGTCTAAAGTCAGAAAACATATTTTTCTAAATTCAAATCTAGCCTCAAACACTCACTGACTGTGTGACTCTGGACAAGTTGCTTTTCTCTGTTTTCCTTAATACCTTACCTGTAAAATAAACAGAAGAAAGAAATGGCAAACTTATCTGGTGTCTTTACCAAGAAAATCCTAAATGGGGTCAGGAAAAGTCAGACATGACTAGAAAATGACTCAACAACCACACTTTTTTAAATAAAAGTTAATATCCTGCAAGGACAAAGCTATATTGTAAAGAAAAGAAAGATCAAAATTTTCACTTGCTTTATTCAACACCAGATAATGAATCCTTCCTAATCAATTAATGAATGAAACCTCAAGACCAAAGTAAACAGCCCCACATCCCTTTCTGAATGATTGATCCAAAGCATTTTATTGGACTAAATAAAAAAAAGTATTTTTTTCTATCTTAAACATTAATGTTTTCTTGCACTTAAAACTGTGAAGAGAATTCTCAATTATCACTGAGTCATAACCCAGGAAGCCAATGTATGTTTTGTGACAAATAAAATGCACATTTTAAAATAAATAGATAAAAATTTCTTTGAAAGGTGCTCCATACCCTTCGCCCCAGAAAAGATCATATGTAGACACACAATATGAGTTTCCAATATCAGTCAGTTGATGTGAAAGTCAATAATCATTCATTAAGAATTTTCAGTGTGCTAGGCACCAGGATCAAATTTTGCCTCCTCCCATTGCACAATTCATTCTGATGTTCCCATTAAATTAAAAAAAATTGGAAATTAATGTGATTTGTAGCTTTCTAAGTCTTTGATGTATAAAATGTCTCATTCTGAATTGCACATCATTCTTTGAAATTAGCAATCAAAGAACTTTGAAAAAAGATAGAGCAACAAACTGCACAATGGTTTAAATCACTGGGAAGATAGGGTGCCAATCAGCTAATTGTAATTAGGTATTGTGCCTGCCTAAAAAGAACCTGAAATGGAAATTGTTTCTTATTCAGACACTTATATACATCATTCTTTGAAACTTCATGAATTTTGGATGGATTTTTGGCACTGAATCATATTAATCAAACTGAGACTCTCATATGAAAATAAGTGAATGTATACCATGTTCTTTCTATAAACTTCTCTTAGAAATATTTCTTATAGATATATAGATTCAGTATGAGGACTCTGTTTTTTGTCTCCGGGGTGATATATTTAAAGAGAATACTAATAACTCTGAATAATTTGAAAAATACCAGAATAAAAAAATTAAGATGAGAATCTAGTATCTAATTATGGCTGCATCTCAACAGGGAAAAGAAGTCCAAGAAAAAAACAGGTACAAAAGAGGGTCCTTTTGAAAAACTTAATTTTCTGTTGTCTGAAAATTCCCAAAACACAATCTTTCCAGTAGAAGACACTTTCAGGGAAACTATTTACTTCCATACATATAGCAGCTTAGCATTCACAAAGGAAAGAAAGCAATTCATCAAGACATTTGTTTGAAAAGTTATTGCTTCGTGGAAGGAAAATGCCATACTCAATAGGCATGACCAAAAAAAAAAAAAAAAAAAAAAAAAGGTTGAGATCTCAGTCAAGAATTTAAAAAGGAGAAAAAAATTATGATATAGTAGAGTCATTTTGCCTGTAGGAAAATAGCATCAAAGAATAATAGGATCATAGGATTTAAAGCTGGAAGGGACCTTAGAGATCATGTAGTTTAACCCTCTTATTTTTAATAAGAACCTTTTGGATTTCTTTGTTTGATTTTTTTTTGTTAGTAATGTAGATTTCCAAATAGAACAAGAGGCTCAAAAACTGAACATTCATAAAATTATTAGTTCTTTTCCTAATGAATGTGAATTAATGGTAAAGAAAAAATATATACTTCTGGATTGATTAATGGAAGTAAAATGTAAAAAATATACATTTTTTTCCTTTTTAAAATTCAATTTTCTATTTTTTTAGTGACCAAAAATTTATTTCCTCTTCTCACCTCTTCCCCTATTTCATTTTAGTTTAAAATTTCTGTCTTCAGGGAGCTTGTAGTCCAGAGGTAAGGAAGGGAGGAAGAAAATGCAATACATTCACAAAGAAGTGTGATACAAGGAAAAATCAAAAGTATTATAAGAAAAACTGAAGACAGCTTGCTTTCATCTAGTAGTCTGAAGAGGTTTCCAATCAGAAAGGAAATTGAGATTGAATTTCAAGAAGGAAGCAGCAGTTTTGCTTTTGATGAAATAGTAAACGATTTTCAAACACCTTACTTCATTTTATTGTTACAACAAACATGACATAAAGCATGAACTTTTTTGCCACCCATTTTATAGACAAGGCAAGTGAAGCTCATCAAAATTATATCAATTGCCTGTAATTACATAATCGAGTATAATTGAGAAATAATTGAGAAAAAGCAGAGTAGAAGGACTCAAGACAGTTTTGAATTGGAAATAAGAGAGATCTCAATTTAGGAGTATGAGGAATCAGTTAGAACTAGTTCCAGGAAGCCAATTGTTAAATTTTCAATGTAAGCATCTACAACTCAAAAATCAACTAATACTACCCAGCAGTGCTTGATTTATTGTCTTGTTGATGATCTAAACTTTTAAAGTGTTAAAGAAAATGTTAATAATAAAAGTTAAACTTTAATAAATGTCCTGAGTATCTTTTTTTTCCCAAAAAGACAGTTGTTTTATATTTACCAGTACACCTCTGCCTGGATTCTAAGCTCTCACATTTGTGATGTTTGTGACAATTGGCAAGTCATCCAATCTCTCTGAGCTTTACTTTAGGCTTGCTGTGAGGCTCAAACGAGATAATTATGTGAAGAACTTCATAAATTTAATGACTTCTGGCTATTATAAAGATTGAGCCCAACTCAGGTCTTCTCACTAGTAGTCCATTAACTTGTACCACACACTATATATCTTCCTGTGGTGATCATCTTTCTAAGTTATCATAAGATGCAACTAAATTAAAATAATCAATGTGAAAATATTTATCAGACAATAATTGCTCACATTTATAAAGTATTTCAAGGCAAGTACTGTCTTCACAATAAGCCTTTGAGGCAGACAGTATATTACCCTTATGAAAAATAAAGGAAATGAGATGGAATTCACCTCACTACTAAGTGAAATACCTGGGCTCAAACTTTTCCAAGGACCTATTTACAGACAGGATGATCTATTAAGTGATATAAAGAGTAAGTAAAATGGCCATGACCCTTTGTTGAATGCTAGTAAAAAACAAAACAAAAATCAAGGAATTTAAAATATACTATTGTTTAAAGAATCTTGAGCAAACAATATAAATTTGACTATTATTTAGCAAAGTGCTCCTTATTTCCTTTAAAATTATTTTGAAAGTTTCACAATCTGTATTGAGAATGGAGTTTTTTAGGTTAAAAATAATACTACACAGACATAACAAAGAATAATTGCTTGACAAATGTTTGTTGAATGAATGGGCAAATTAATGACTAAGCTTTCTTAGAATACAAAGTGCTAGCGCCTGGAAAAGCATAAGTTATATTTTAAAAGAATACCTAATGTCAGTTCACACAATATGGAATAACATATCTTAAGAAGTAACATAAAGGCTTTATCAAGATGTATATGAAAAAAGAAAGGATGTAGATCCTTTACATGCCAACTATTGCCTACTGTTGCTGATGTATCCCTAAAATAGCAAAAGAACCAGAGGAAGCTTCTTGGTATGTTTGACATGTCATCTGTTGTTTCATTTTGTTTTGTTTTCTTACAAAAAAAGTATATAAATGAGACTAAGAGGTTGTGTGGTATATAGGACTGCTGGGCGTCACACTGTACAGAGTGCTAGAACATGGAATCAGAAGGACCAGAGCTCAAATTCAGACTCAGACAATTACTAGCTGTGTGACCCTGGTCTAATCACTGTCTGCCTGTAATGGTATAATCACTGTTTGCCTGTAAATTTCTCATCTTGAAAATAGGGATAAAAATAGCTTTCATATCCCAGGATTGTTGTAGTGATAAAATAAGAATATATTTGTAAAGCACTTTACAAACCAAAAAAGTACTTTATGAACATTAGCTGCTATTACTACTACTACTACTACTACTACTACTACTACTACTACTACTACTACTACCACTACTACTATTACTACTACTACGACTACTGTTAACTACTGCTCTCTTCCACCTCCTCTTCATTATTATGATAATGGATATAGATATGGCATAGTATTAGGAAAAGCTGGATCTAGCCTCAGACACATATTGGCTCTGTGATTTAGCCAAATTATCTAAACTCTCAGTGCACCTCTCAGTTCTCTAAGGCTGCAAATTAAAAGCAGGAGCTGATCTGCATTGATCAGGGGACTTTTCTGACTTGGAGTCTTCTATATGAATGAAATCACATCTGGGGGGAGGGAAAAGAAAGGAGAGGGGAAACAGGAGAGGGGAAACAGGATGGGGAGAGTGAAGGGAAAGGAAGAAGTAAGAGGAGGGGGAGAGGGAGAAGAAGATGGAGTGGGAGGAGGTGGGAGAGAGAGGGAGAGGAAGAGATGAGAGAAAGGAGAGAGGGAAAGGTGAGAGAGGGCTAGAGGAGGGGGAGAGGTAGATGAAAAGGGCAGGGAAAGAGAGAGAATTGCACCATATGAGAAGTTGTGAATCTGAACTTATATCAGGGAATACTCATATCATTATTATCTTATATGGATCTCAAAACATATGTTTTCAATTTCAAAAGAATCAACTAAGATTTTGCCAGCCTTTACTACATTTGAAGCATAGTATATTGAGCAGCTAAATAGTACAGTGCATAGAGCGCCAGAACTGGAGACTGTAAGACCTGAATTCAAATCTAGCCTTAACGCTAGTTGGATAACACTGGAAAAGTCACTTAACCCCATTTGCCTCAGTTTCCTCATCTATAAAAAGGGCTTGAGAAGGAAATGGCAAACTACTCCAGTACCTTTGCCAAAAAAAATCCCAAATGAGATCACAGAGAGTCAGACATGACTGAACAACAAAATGATGGAAAATGCTCTTAACTTTAAATCAGAAGATCACATTCCAGTCCTGGCTCTGTAACTTACTAATTATGTGACTTTAATTACTTTAACCCTCTGGGCTGTGTCTTTATTTGTAAATAAGTAGGCTGGATTCAATAATTTCTAAATCTTTCCTTAGTTCTAATATTCTTGTGACTATTACAACTAACTTCTCAATAATATGGGTAAATTACAACCTACTTGCACTTTAGTTTCCTTATCTTTAAAAAAGAGGATATTCAATTAGATGACCTCTAATGTCAGTTTCAGCTAAAGATTTTTTTTTTATTTTTAGTTCTATAATCCTAAAATTGGAAATCCTGTGCAGAAATTTAACAGTTAAACTAAAAAAAGTTGTAGTTTGTCTTTTAAATACTTATTTAATACTTTTACATCTAGAAAATTGAACTTTCTTACTTCATTTGCAAGGTAAAGGGAGAAAAAAAAGAAAAGAATGAGAAGAACACAAAAAAGCAAAAGTGATACCTCAATAAATCCTTTTCAATAAATGCACTTTGAAGTTTGAAACCCTTTTAAGACTTTTGAGACACTGTATATATAAATGTATATCTTTATTTGCATTAACATATGTTTTGATAGCCCTTTGGGCATAGTTCCAAATTGCTCTCCAGAATGCTTGAATCAGTTCACAACTCCACCAACAATGTATTAGTGTCCCAGTTTTTCCACATCTCCTCCAACATTCTTCATTATCTTTTTTTGTCATCTTAGCCAATCTGAGAAGTATGTTTAACTAAATTTTTTTAAAAAGTTACTCTGAGAAGAGGTCAATAGACTTTGCCAAAAGAGTACATGATACAATAAAAGTTACTCTGTGGGATTTAAAATAGCATTTTAACTATTACACATCATGGTAGAAAGAGTTCTAGATTCAGAGTGCCAAGTCTTGGCTCTGCCACCTAATATCTGGAGGACTCAGTTGCTTAATTTCTTGACTTTAGTATCTTTTATCTATGAAAAGTGAGAACCAGACAAGTTGTCATCTGACACCTTATTCCTGCATCTAATAATAATAATAACTTACATTCATATAACATTTTGATGTAGGCAAAGTTTTAACTATAATATGTCATTTGCGATAATTTATCGTAAGCATATCATATTATCAGCATATCATCCAAACAGAAAGGAAGTTCTTAGAGATCAAGGGCTGTTTTGTTTTTGTTTTTATATCTCCAGTGCCTAGCACATAGAGGTGCTCAATAAATTCTTTTTGATTAATTGTTAATTAATATATTTCTAAGTTCCACTCCAATATTTCAACTTGGAATTGAATTGGACATTAGTTCTCAAAAGCTTTCTCAGCATAGGACAGATGTTGCTAGCTCCTAGAAAACTATCAAGGCTGCATATAAGTTCTAGTGATGGATTGTCTATCTGCTGTTCCAAGACCAGCATGGAGTTTGGAGAACTCACCAAGTGATGCTTGTTGTTGCTGTCATTACTGGTGGTTTTTATAACAATTCATGAAGATTGTGAAGAAGCCATCTGCCATGACAAAGGAAGTAGCCAAACTACCTAACATCATGGCTCTAGTGTGGAAAAGTGGAATAAGCAATGATTTTACTGTCAAAGACTTAAGTTCAAACCTCACTTCTCATGCTTATTATACATATTAACTTGAAAAAAATTCCCTAATGCCCCTAGACCCTACCTTCCTCACCTATAAAATGAAGAGAGTGGACTAAATAGCCCGGAATTTCTTCTAACTCTCAAAAATATGAATTGTCTATTTTATCCAAGCAGAAAGAGTGTAGTTTCAGTTTTATACTTTGGGAGTTAGGTTAGAGAAAAAAAAAAACTAGTGTCCTTATTACAAGTGGTGTCACTAAGGATGAATATTTTCTGCAAACAAAGTTTAATCAATTTGTTACTTTATCCCATTATTTTAGCAGCTTAATGTAATGTCAGGTAAACCTTGAAGCTCTGAAGAAATCAAACCAGGAGAGAGCCCTAGTTTGTCCTGTTCTAGGGGCATTTTAAACAATCTGGGATGCAAGCAACAAAAACCTTTGTCTCAGATCCAATCTGTGAAAGCTTTTTATCTTGTACAAAGTCTCTGCTGATGTTAATGAAACACAATTCATAATTGGCCTATCTAGTTTACTTTAGCATCTGGCAGGTTTGCAGGCTCGACTAAAAATATATGCTTAGAGCCCACTGCTGTATAATTAAATGAGAGTTTGGCTGTATTCAAAAATGCAAATGATTTCCTGGCTTTTCCTTTTGTACACTCTTCAATTATTTATGTGTTTTCCATTCATATTGCTTTCACTGGTTCAGGAACAATTTAGTTTCAACAAATTCCTCATTTGCTTAAAATTTAAATTAGATGATGCCTCTAACATATTGCTAAAAATATGTTTGTCACTGGAAAGGAGTAGGATAGGTTTCTTAGGATGTGGGCCATTTATTTTCTTAACAGAGGAAACTTTTAGCTCAAAAAAGGAAAAAGTTTAAAAAATTACTGTATATTTTAGAAAGTTATCTGTAATCTGACTGGATTAAAATAGGCAACAGGAAGGATGACAGATAGAGTGCTGGCTTTAAAAAGTGCTGAGTTCAGCTTCCACTTCAGAAATTCTATGTAACTGTGGGCACCTGTGAAATGGGAATTAATAAAAGTACCTAGTCTCACTGAGTTCTTGTGAGACTCAAATAAGATAATGCATGTAAAGTACTTCATAAATCTAAAAGTGCTATATATATGTCACCTAAATCATGAGATCATAGATTTAGAGGCGGAAAGGACTTTAAGCTGTGTAGTTTAATCCTTTCACCTCAGAGATGAGAAAACTGAGGCCTAGGGAGTTTAAGCCACTTGTTCATTCACTTAAGATTCATGCATTGATTGATTTAAGACTGAACCCAAGTTCTTTAATTCCAGATCTGGAATTTGCATATAAATCTCAACTATCACTGTTTTTATTATTCCTAAAAGGAATAGGACGATCTTAGAGTATTTCTAGTCTTACATCAATAAGCATCTATTCCCTGAGAATTCCATAATTGCAAATTTAGTTATTATTTACTTATGGAAAAAAACGACAGATAATTCAGGGAGGTTTAAAGTAATATTCTCCAATTTAAAGAATAGAGTTCTAACATAGACAAATGAAATCGAAAAATGTGTCTTGCACCACTCTATTGCTAAACTAAAAGCACTTCTATTGGCATGTCAACGTTCTTGCTCTGGGGTATATCTGATCAATACTCTGTGAGCCAAATGATACAAAAATCTTTCTCTCCAATGTTCTTTTTTTTTCAGGCTTGCAAAGCTCAGATGCTTGTTTAGAACGAATAGTGTACTTGAAATTGGCAGACCTATGCTCTACTACTACCCATCTTTAACTACTTGAGTAATCTTAAGCAAGTATCTTCACTTCCATTGGATTCAGTTTCCTTATCAAAAAGTTAGGACAATACTTACATAGGTTTGTTGTAATATGTAATGGAAATGATGCCTCCAAAGTACTGTCTAAATGTTTCTGCTGAATGGAAGGCTGCTTTGGCAATAGCAATCATTAATAATTGAAAGCATCTATAAAAAAAAAAATTTAAAGTTTGCAGTGCATTTTGCATTATGTTATCTCATTTGATTCTAGTAACCCTAAGAGGTGAGTAATATCATTGGCCCTATTTTCCAGATGAGGAAACTGAGGCAAAAGTATCTAGACATATTACTGCATTCTTTTTGCATTAAAGCCAGCTTATCTGGTGTTTGATATAGTAACTGTGATCAGTCACAGGATATGTATAACTCTAAATTAAACATAATTGATAAGAAATGTATGATGTTTGATAGAATTTTCATATATATATACTAAAATTCTTTGAGTTTCAGTTGGCTTATTTGTAAAATAAGATTAATAATAATGCTGCCTATATCACAAGGTTGCTATAGAGTTGTTTACCATCCTTTAGACTTTAGAAGAGAGTTGAACTTTGTGTTGAAAATTTGGGGAAAATCTGGACACAAATAGAGATTAGATTTCTTTAACTCTGCATCCCCAATCTGCTGTTACCCACGTCTCCATGATAAAAAGAGGATTAATGTTGATCCAGGGGTCAGCAAATTTGTAGAAAATATCTCTGAATACCTGCAGGCTCATTTTGAGTTTCCTATAAACTCCCCTTAAAGGTTTAAGAAGCAAAAGTAATCATTCTAATTCAACCTACAAGGTATGTGTGTGTGTGTGTGTGTGTGTGTGTGTGTGTCTTTAGGGATACCCTTGGACCAACTATTGGAAACTGATTCTGAGGAATACACCCACAGATGGTAACATTTCATGCTTGATTTGGTTACTTGACTTAAGAGTGCTTGTAGACACAATACATTTTTGTTGAATTGAATCATTCTATAACCAAGTAAAAGGAAGTAAAAGGAAAAATATCTTGAATATTCTTTGAAAATCCTAGGATTGCTGAAAAATTATGAGCCTAAGTAGAAACATAAGAATAGAATGATGGATAATTAATGTGCACAGCATAGTCCTTAAGTTGTACGCAGAAGGGGGCAGAAATTGAAAAGTTATAAGATACCTCAGCAGCTATCAACTCCAATCCACATGCCAAAGAAATCTCCATTGTCACTTAAGTGGTAATACAATCTCTGCTTAAAGAATTATAAAGAGAATAAATCTACCACTCTCAAGGCAAATCATTCTATCTATGGATAGCTCTAATTAATTATTAGGAAATTATTCTTCATTCATTTGTTTGTTTCCTGACAAGGCAAAATTTGATTAATTTATATTTTTTTACCTATTAAAAATTATTTTGCTCTATGGGGCCAAACAAAATTAGTCCCACCCCTCCTCCCAATGACAATTATTTAAGTACAGTTACCATGCCCTCTTACTCCTTTCCAAGTCATCTCTTCTCCAGAGTATATATCTTTGGTTCCTCTAATAAATCCACATACTAATCTTTGAATCTAAATATTTCCTGTTTAAAATATGACTAACATTTTGTACTTTTTTATTTTTTGTTTTTTGGATTTTCAATATGGTGTCTTCTATATAATAAGAACTTAGTAAATGCTGATTAAATTGAATTAACATTGATACAATACCTTAAATATATTATTTCATTTAATATTCATAACAAGCCTACAAAGTATGCTATTTGGATTCCCATTTTTATGAATAAATTGAGACTTTGAGAGGTTATGTGAATTTCTTATGGACACACAGAGACTGTGCCCTAGATGGAATTTAAATTTGAATCTCTATTGTTTACAAGTTAAAAATTTGGATCATTAGGGTTTAGAAGGGATGAATGACTGATACAAGGATCTACAATATCTCCTAAAGAAACACTCAGTCTCAGTTACTTTAAGAGCAGCTATTGTTGCAAAACAATTATAAGATGTACATTCTAAACCCAGGTCTCTGTCCTTAAATGGCTTGTAAACTTAAAAAAGATATTCCCTTCTTTGAACCTTCTTTTCTTCATAAAAATCGAGTTGGAGTCAATGATCAAAGGACTCTTCTTGCTTTAACATTGTATAAGTGTGTGAAGATCAGAACAAATTTTCCCAAATTCAAAATATTGAAGAACTATAACTTTTGAAGATGAAGTATGTGCTTTGTAACTACTTTTCCTCTTATGCAAAATAATTTAGTAAAATCCACATTAACAGGGCCTGTTGGGGATCATGGCATTGCCAATTCAATTCAACAAGTATTTATTAAATTCCTTATATACTAAGAATTACACTAAGTATAAATACACACACACACACACACACACACACACACACGGCTAAACATTTTAAAATCTTTCCTTTCAGGAAGCTTATGTTATTGGAGATAAGTGAGGTGGAAGTGAAAGAAATATCTGAGTGAAGTCAGGGCATGGCTAGAGTACTGCTATAACAAAAATCCTTCGATAGAGAAATTTTCATTGACTCATATATTGTCCTATTCCCTCCATTTTATTTCTGATTTGTTTATTTTTTAGGCCAAATTAACTGCTACTACAATCTCTATTTCACGATTTCTGTCCCATAATGTTTTTCAACTCTGATGAAGCCTAGGACATTATTTAAGCCACATTTCCTTTAGGACAAGTTAATAAAATGATCAATTGTTCCGATATTATTTCACCATTACATAGATTTAAAAAAAAAAAATCAAAAAGTTACCATTTTTGTTTTCTATCACCCTCCAAAAGCATCTGTCTCCATTTACATATCTAGAAAAATATGTGCATTGTTTGGAAGTAATATTTGTTGTTATCGTGATGGTAATAGTATTTTAACCTACAGTGTTAATATCTGGAAGTTATTGTGTCCATTATATGTGAAAAAATGACAAGAAAACAAATGAAAAGTTAGATTCTTTTTTCAACAAGGACACAAACCTTTAAGATGAGGTACATATGCATCTCTACTTCCCCTGGATTTTTTAAGAAGTGAAACTTTTCCTGCTGAAAAACCCATGGTTAATTTACCCAGATGTTTTATTATTTTATTAGAAAAATTATTGAATATGTGGTAAAAATGGAAGATTCACTATGTGCAGATAACTTTCTGCTATTCAGAAATCAAATGCAAATTCATCCAGTGTGCCATAGCTTATATCTCATCTTTTCAAATGAAATACACACAAAGTGTTAATGTGATCTATTTTTCTTTGCTGCCTTAGAAAAGAAATCCCCGAAGTGAACAAAACAGAATCTATACTAGCTCATTTGTGCTATTTCCTATCATGGTTAAAAAGATATTCATGTACACATGTTGCTACAAATTAGATTTTAAACTTTGGTGCTATATTACTAATATTATAAGTCCATATTAGCATATAGTTATTAAATGGGGAGGAGGAATAGTAATGTAAGGAATAGTATTGATTACCTAAATTTTGAGTCTTCCAATATTATATTAAATTGTTGCATGCCTTTGTTTCTAAATAAACACTCCTTGTATATAATTCTATTTTATCAAATTTTTTATGAACAAACAGTGCTACACTGGGAAAACAGCTATATCCTTTTTCTCAGTGACTCAAACATCAGAACTGTAGCAATAATTGCAACACAGAAAAAGTAAACAGAATTGTCAGAATCTGTTATGCAGTAATATCCCACAAAAACAGAAACTCTGAAAATAAATCAGAGGGTAACCTACAAAAATATGAAATATTTAAAGAAATGGAATATCAAATTGAGATCTTAATACAATTTCAGAAAAGAAATTTTAAAGTTACTAATGGGGGAAAAACCTAGTCCATCTGATTAGAAGAGAACTCTATTGCTTTTCTAAAATGTAAAACCTATATTGCATAAATTATTTCCAAAAATTAAGAAAGAAAAATTTTACTGTATTCCTTATAGTCTTAATATATAAGCCAGGGAAGGATAAAGCAAAGCAAAAGAACTATAAATAATATTACTAATGAATATGCATTTTTAAACTCAGAGGAAAAAAAAACCTGGCAAAAGACTATGACTACTTATCCAAAAAACTATTTGCTATGATCTAGTTGTATTTGTGTTTGTAATGAAATGATTCAACATTAGGAAAATAATGAACATAACCATATTTTAAAAAGCACCCCAAACACATGTTTAATATCAATAGATGCAGAAGATATTGACAAATTTAAATATTCATTTTTCCTTAAAAAAGAAGTCTAGATATTCAAAGACTTTTTCAATCATAAAAATTATACATGTTTATGTATTAGTATAGATGTATGTATGTGTGTACATATATACATAAATATATATATATATATATATATATATACATGTATATATAAATAACCAAAAGTCAACTTTATTTGCAAAAGAGAAACAGTAAAATCTTTTCCAGTAAATAGAGGAATAATCTCCTTTCTCCAACCCTTTTATGACACAGTTTTACACTTCTCACAACTATGGTTAGAAGAAGAATTCTTAACCAAATAAGATGATCAGAAATGATGAGATAATTTTGATTACATGAAGTCAAATGCCTAGAAAGTTAATCACAGAAATAAGAAAAGGGAAAGAAATTAAAGGCCTAATGACAGGCAAAGAGGTATTATAGCTATTCCTATTTGTTGAGTTCATAAAGATATAGTTAGAAAATTCTACAATATTAGCAATGAAATTAAATGAGGCAATTAATATAATCAGTAAGATAGCAAGATAAAAAAGAAAATAAAAAATCAAGAATATATCTGTTAAGCAATAATGAAATCTAGGAGATGATAGAAAGGTAATCCCATTCAAAAATAACTAAAAAAATATTAAAAATCTAAAAGTAAATGTTTCAAAGTACTCTGAAAACCTGTATAGATACAATGATAAAGTATTTTAACTTAAAATAATCAACAATGCAAATAAGTAGAGGGATATTTTGGATTTATTTTTATTTAAAGCTTTTTGAAAAAGCTTTGATACTATAGAAATTAATTTATATATTTGTGTGATGACAAACTACCAAAGAGATTTTTTGTAGAGCTAGACAAAATAACAATTATATTTATTTCAATGAACAAAAGATGTAGAATCTCAAAGGAAATAATTTTTGAAAGGGTAGGAATGAGGACAGGATAGGGAAAGGAACAAGCATTTATCAAACACCTATTATGTGCCAGGCAAGATGTGAAATACTTTGTTAATATTAATTTGTTTTACATGAAGAGAGAATAACACTTCCAGACATCAAATTAAACTGTTTAATAGATACAACAAAACTTTGAGATACTGTTTTTAAAAAATAGAAAATTGAGCCATTAGAACAGGCTAGGAAAATTTCAAAAGAACTGAATACGATAAAAAGCAAAAATTACTTTGCAAGGGATTCCCTATTTGACAAGAATTGCCAAGAAAACTATAAACCAGTTTGTTAGAAATTAAATTAAACCAATTAATTCTTTATACCATATTTCATAAGAAGTTCATAATGGATATATTGTTTTTATTCAGTCATTTGTAGTTGTGTCTAACTCTTCATAACCCCATTTCTTGGCTAAGATACTGAAGTGGTTTGCCTTTTTTTTTTTTTTTTTAAGCTCACTTTACAGATGAAAAAACTGAGGCAAACAGGATTAAGTGACTTACCCAGAATCACATAGCTGATCCATCAGAGACTGGATTTGTACCCAAGAAGACTTATCTTCCTGACTCCAGGACCACTGCCCTATCCATTGGGCTACCTAGTTTTCTGCTAACATGGATATATGACCCAAATATTAGCGGTTATACCATTTTAAAAATAGAAAATGACCTAATCATGTACCTTTCACAACTATGGTAAGGGAATAATTCATAATCAAGTAAGGGGATCATAAAAGATAAGACAGATAATTGTGATTGCATGAAATTAAAATAAAGTTTTCTTCAAGAATAAAATTAATGTTACAAGAATGGAAAGAGAAATAGTCAACTGGGGAAAATACTTGTATCAAATATCATTGATAAGGATTTGATATTCAAGAAGAAGAGGGAACACAAATATATAACATCAAAAGCCATTCCCTAGTGAATGAGTGGTCAAAAACATAATAACAAATAAATCTCAAAAGAGAAATCATAAGGTGCTAATAACTATGAAAGATTGCTTCAAATAACTCATAAGATAAATGTCAACTAAAAAAATCTCTGAGATTTTTCCTCATGTTTTGTAAACTGGCAAAGATGACAAAACTAATATATTGCAGAGATCATGGAAACTAAGGAACATAAACATCTCTTGGTTGTATCTGTAAATTTGACCAACTTAAGAGAAAGCAATTTTCAGTTATACTATGAATGCAAATTAGGTCCTATTCCCAATAAACAAAAAAGCATTTGTCTTTAATTTATTCCCCTTATCTATCTATTTTTTGGTTCTCAGAGCACTCAATTCTTTTATTACTTTTCCTTGAACAACTCTACTTAATGCCTCTCCTCCTCTACCCCCTCCCTCCTTCTTTCTAACTTTTTAATAATAGCATTCTATTCCTCCCAAGATGTCATGGAATGAAAGGCTATTACTTAACACCCTAATATTTTAAAAATTGAGATCATTATTTTCATATAACCAATTTATGATAGTTAGCAATTGACAATTATAAATTAAACAGAAGATATTTTACATTTGGACACCATTCAATAACAATGATAAGTACTATTAGTTTCATATAATTGCAATTCACAAACTAATTTTGAAAATATTTGTGGCTTATTACAAGTAAGGACAGAAAATACAGACTTGACATGTAATTTCATTGGTGTTAAGAATTCCCAGATGAAACAATTCCTTCTACCCATCCCTGTATATAATGATCTTAGAAATTTTCCTAGAATAATAAAAGATTAAGTGAATTCCTAGGTGCCAGTTAACATGCATTACAGCTAACATTTGAAGCCAAGTATTATTGTATCTGATGCAGATTCTATCTTCTATCAAGCAGTCTCTCAACTACAGCTAAAGTTTGGAAAAAAAGATTGAAAACACCTCTCTTTTCTCAGATTGGCAGGTGTTCTAATTCTAGATGTGCTGGTATATTTCCTGCTTTTCTCATTTATACACTTTTGCAATCATCCCTCATGCATAAGTAATTTTATAAACAGAAAATGCAATCATATTTTGAAAAACTTACAATGTTGGGAAAAATTCTTTAAGAGAAAGTGAAATGGATTCTTTTTATGATCAATGACAAAAATAAAATCACATTTTTATATTACAAATGGGAGTGAACTGTTCCCTTCACAATCATATTACATGTAATGTGTGGCAATTATTTTGGTTCCTCTGTGGAACAGGTCACACATGTCTTAAAAGTAGCAACACTGAAAGGTTTGATTCAACTTAGTTAATCATTAAAATGTCAGCTGCCTTTCAACATCCCCTTTGGGTCTGCCAAATTGGGCTAGAAATCACGCATGGATGGGTTTAATCAAAAAGGAGCTGACAGTTTCTGCTTCTGGTCAAGAAAAAATGCAGTCCTGTATAAAGAATGGGCACTCCTGGTGCTTAATAATCCTTATCCCAAATGCAACTCATAGTTTACAGAAGTAAAAATCATTACACCATATTAACTTTATGATTTTCCTGACATTGGGAATTCACTTTTTTTTTTTTTTTGTAAACTCCTAAAGCCCATTAGAATATGGGTTTCTGCTTATCGATGGAAATGAAGCTTCTGCCCTGCATGAGGCGTGGGTTGAGTTGAGGAGAGGTAAAGGAGCTCCAGACTTTGCCAATTCCTCTTAGGATGCCAGTATTTCTGGCTTCCAACTTTAAGAAAAAAAGATGGAAAAGGACAATCCCACTTCAGATTACTAAAGGAAAAAAAAATATGGGAAGGCATGAGAGGAGTTTGCAGTGTCTATTATGTCCTTATGTCTAGCTTCCTACTTTAGAGATTTTGGGGTTTTTCCTCTTGAGTAAGTCCAAGACCCTCTCTCTTGGTTTAATTAAGTTCCTTCACTTTGTATTGTCTGGAATATATTCACAATGTATACCTTCTCTGATTTCTGTCTTGCTATGGTTTGGATAAATGGGTTGCTTTGTTACTTACTATCTGTGTTCATTGTAGAACAAGTATTAAGTAAAAAGAGATAAATATATAAAGTTTGTATTCCCTTTCCCCCAAAAAATGACAACGTGATCAAAACTTAGATAAAAATCTGTTCTTATTTCCTAGACCAGGGAGAGGGAAATTTTTTCTTCCAAGGGCCATTTGTATATTTATAAAATTATTCACAAGCCATACAAAATTATCAAATTATGGAACTCAAGAAGTGGAAGATTATTCTAACTAGCTTTCTGCTCATCATCACCTGTGGTTGATTATGTAAATAATTTCACAGACCTCATACAACCAGTGGGCAAGAGGTTGCCCCTCCCTGGCCTACACAAACAATATTTAAAGTAGCAGATAGATATACTCCTAGCCTAGTACCTGACCTCTCTTTAAAGAGAATAGAATGGTGGCTTCTGGCCCCAACATTCTGCTTCCTTTCCTAACAGGAGTTAGATAAGGGTTGATGGTGAAGGAAGGTTAAAGATATCTATTTCTTCTGTTTCCTTTTGAACAAAATACACAATGACAATTCACAATACATGAGTCTTTCTACACATGTGGGGCCTGTTCCATTATCTTTACCTTTGGAAACAATAATTCTTACTTTCTGAACATGCAAAACCAACCTCTCATTGTCAAAGAATGAATGAAGGTGAATTGGAAGCAACCAAAAAGGTTGTGCATAGTGCAATTGATATTTAAGTATGAATCCCTTCTACAATATCCCCACATAAGGTCAACTAGTCTCTAACTTCCAATAATTGTGGTAAAACTATTAACTCCCAAGGAAGCCCATCTAATTTTGAGAGAACTCTAAATATGGGGGAAATGCCCTTAAAGGATTTCTCATAATAATTTGGTGCCATCTAATATAACTTGCCATGCTATGGTCCATGAGATCACAAAGAGACAGATGTAACTGAGAGAATGAACAAATAATATTATATTGAAACTAATCAACCTTTTTGGACTAAAAGTAAAGGGGTCCCGGTGTTCCTAGAATGAGAAGAAGGTTTGACATTATGCATTAGCATAGGAACTATCTTAACATTTATTCTATTATTCTAAATAGGATGGGACTAGACCTGTACAGTCATTGGTATAGGAAACTCCCACTATGGAAATTGTTTCTGGCAATGCTCAGGATCACATAATCAGTATGGGTCCAAAAACATAAGTATTTCTGATTCTGAAGCTGATCCTTTACCCAGAATACCATCTTCTTTCTAATGGAGTTTTTATGTAGCAATTTTATTCTCATAGAAGTTATTGTGAAAATAGAAAAACAGAATGAATAATAAGCTACTTAAAAACCCCAGAGCAACAGCAATGTGAAAAAATTGAAATCTATTCAATAAAAACTGCTAAGAAAACTTGATAGCTATATGGGGGGAAATGTGTTTGGTTCTAAACCTTATAACATATTAAGAGAAATTTAACTGAATCAGTGAGAGAAACATTATTAAATTATTTTTTAAAATAAAAGAAAATGGAATAATATATTTCAACTATAAAAAGGAATTTTATTGAATATGGAAGAAGTTATGGGAGGCAAAAATCAGTGGTTTAAATCATGCAAAGATAAAGGGATTTTCAAAATGAAAACCAATATCTTGACTAAAATAAAACAGATTGGTAAAAAAAAAAAACATTTTAAGTAAACACCAGCTAAAACTTTGAAATTATACTATTTATACAGGATTAATGCATGTTGACAAGAGTGATAATGTAATTTTTCAAAAGAGCAATGGTCAAAAGACAGAAACATGCACATTTTAAAGAAAATGAAAACTTAATATCATGAAAAAGCACTCATTTTGTTAATAATCACAAAAGTTAAAATGAAGATAACTTTATAATACAACTCTATAATCACTAAAATAGAAAAAATCTAATATGATAAAAAATTATATCAGTAAGATTGTGAAAATAAACAATCTAGGTTATTTAACTTATTTGTGGTTAGACTACAGATTAGTGGAAACATTTTGGAGAGCTATAAATGATATGCAGTTAATCACAAAACTAGTCATGCTTATTCCCTAAAACATCACAAAACAGGGAAACAATTATTTATCATTACGAAAATTACTGGATACTGTATTAATAGTAAAAAATTAACAACCTGACAATTGGTGAATTGGCCTAATAAATTATAGACATTGATCAATTCACATAAAAATATTGTGATGTTATTAAAATAGAAGTATGAATATAGGAAAATATGGAAAGAATTGTAAAAATGCAAAATGGTATAAGGTACAATAAACAGAAATAAATTTCTCTATCAGAACATTTTATATGAATATACACATATGACACACATATGTACATACATATATATAGATACATATATTTTCAAAAATAACAATATAACATAGGTACAGAAATACAGTTCCTACCTTTAAGAAAAGTTTCCATTTCAGTGTGTACTTTTTTTTCTAGTCATAACAAATCAAAGTGTATTAAATCAATTTAATCAATTTGGGTTTTTTGTGAAGTACATTTTTCAAATCATGAAGTACATGTGCTTTATCTCAGTTCCCACTGCATCCATAAAATCCAGTGACCTTAAGAGAGCAATGCTGTCTAAACAATATGAAAATATATACATTAATAAATGTTATTTGAAGAGAAATTATTTTCAGATCTCCCTAATTAATAGGGGGATCTGAAAAAAAATATCTGTAGGAGGTGCCTGAAAGGAAGTCAAAGATTCAGACATAGAAGTGAGGAAGAAGTGGATTTCAGACCCAGAAACCGCCTGCACAAAGATACAGGGTCAGGAAATCAAATATCAATTTTGGGAAATGATGAATAGGCCAGTTTTCCTGGAATAGAAGTACATGAAGGTGAAAAATGTAAAATAAATAATGGAAATGCAGCCTAGAGTTGGACTGAAAAGGATTTTCTTTAAATGACAACCTGAGGGGTTCATATTTTATCCTAGAAACAAAAAGGAGCCCTTAAAAATTATTGAGTGGGGTAGTTATATGATCAGACTTATGTTTAAGGGAGATTATTTTGACAGCTGTCAGGAAGATATATTGGATGAGGGTCAAAGGGACTAGAAGCAGGAGATTCAATTAGGAACTTCTTATTAATAGTTCAGGTAATATATGATTAAGACGAACTAGGGTGGTGGCTCTTGGAATTAAAATAAGGGAATGGCTATGAGATATATAAAGTATATTGTTGCAAAAAATGTGGAGAATATATATTCTTGGCAGTCCTGAACTTTCATTGTACACTTCTTAGAATACTATATTCTTGGGAGGAGAGGGAAGGGACATAAATTTGAAGATAGGATTTGGTAAGGATAAGAAGAAAAAACAAGAGAGAAATGAAAGCCAATATAGCTACTATGAAAGGTTGTCTTCTAGTCTGTATTAACTTCTAGGGGAGTCCCAGAGATATCTGATAGAAAATATGTCTTTGTTTATTCATATATTCCATTCAGTAAAAATTCCTAAAACAATCTATTGTATATGTTATACTAGGTTACAATAAATAACATATTGTATATGTTATACATACTATATATGTATATATATACTATATATTTGGCTTCAGATATTAGCTGTGTGACTGTGGGCAAGGTGCTCAGTTAACTTTGCCTCAATTGTAAAATTAGTATAATAACAGCACCCACTTCATAGGTTGCTATGCAGATCAAATAAGATAAAATTTGTAAAGTGCTTAGCACTATGTTTGATACATAGTAGGTATCAATATAAATGTTTATTTCCTTCCCCCTTTTGCTTCCCCTTCCAATCTTTAACTCTGGAATTTACTTCTATGTTGTCAGGATGGGCATGACCCAGGTACATACAACTAGAGTTGCTATGGATTAGAGTAGATCTTCCTGGGGATTAAATCCAATGCCAGAGAAGGCTAGAACTCAGTGCTATGGACTAGAAATCACCAGATCAAGGTTATCCTCTTGGGAGAGGCACCTTGCCTACAATCTCCCACTGATCCCATAGATCTCTGAGAGGGACAGAATAAGATCACTAGATACATACAAAATCCTCAGTGTACCCTATTCTTACAAGGAAGCCTAATTTCTTTTGAGAGGGAATTTACTCAATGCAGTAAACTAGAGCATTTTAAGCAGGTTCTGTAGAATTAGCAAAAAATAACAACAACAACAAAAACTTAGCCTTATATTCTTATCTCTGATAATGAAACCTACAGCATTATGCAAGAAGCTGACCATAGACCTCCTTACAGAATTTGGATCACTGCAGAATTTTCAAGAGCTGTATTGTGAGTGTATTTTTCCACTTTCAAAAAAATTTTGTTCCAAACCAACCTGCAACTTTTTAATGATTTTAAATCAAGAAAAATTGGGCCAATTGAAATCAATTTGTGTCTACTACAAAATGCATTCTTTTCTTCTACTACATAAGCTTTCTTTCAGTTGCCTCTGGACTCACAAGGTCCAGTAGCCTTAAGAGAGCAGTGCTGTTTAACCAACCAAACATGCCTATTGTGAATGGCTCATTTCAGGTCATCCTTGTCCACCATAAGACAATAATCAAAAGAGTAACCTTCTCTGAAGCACTAAAACCCTAAATGTTAATGTGGTTGCAATTCCTAATTCAATAAAAGGAAATGAAAGAGAGTCCACCAGAGCAGTTAATGAGTGACTATAACCCAAATGGGTTATAAATTATTGTTGGAGGTGTCCAACAGTGACATTTCTATTTTTAAAGTGCAAAAGTCAAAATGTTCATTAGAGGAGATTTAACTACAACAACGGATATTCAAAAGTCTTAATAGAGCAAAATCATGAGTAGAGTAGTTAGAATAATAAAAATTAACACCCAAATGTAAAGATTTTTTTTTTTACAGATTATATTTGCTCCAATAGGCATGCTGTGATTTTAAATCCAAGACTGAGGAACCATCACTTTCAAAGGCAATTACCCAGTTAAATGCTAAATTAAGGTAAGAAAACTCATTTTCTTATAGCCAAGTGGCTCAGGAAGTGGCAAATATATTAATATATACTCTCACCACAAAAGCTATTTGTAGAGTAATTTTAAATTGTCTATGTTTGTGACTGACGCCATGGAATAGATACAGTTTTATTTTATTGTTATTGGTGACATCTGAGCACTTATATGAGATACAGGCACATGATTATTGAGTCTTGCCTAAGAGCTTGCATGTAATGGTTTGGGTATCAACTGCTACAGATTACTAGTGACAGCATGTTCGATGCTTAATAAACCATGTGATGATTCACACTGCTGCTCTCAGCTCTCCTTAAACTTACTCAAAATACCACAGGGTTTCTTTCAAGGGTCATTTAGCAACACATTCAATAACTAAAGGATATCTCTTTTCCAACACCAGCTCAGTGACTAACTCTACCCAAAGGATCATGATGAAAGCACCTGGAGGTGACAATAGTTCTAGAGCTGAAAAGTATCGTAGGGCTGACAGTTCAAATCTCTCATTTTATGGATGTAAAACTTGACGCTAAGGGGGGATGAAATAATTGGTCCAAAGTTACTAAGGGTCAGATAAAGCATTTGATCCCAGGTTCTTTGATTGTAGAGGCTTTCTGCAAGAAAGAAAGTTTTTTGTTTTTTGTTTTTTGTCGTTCAGCCTAGTACTCCATCATATTTTATTATTGTTGGGTATCTTTTGGCAAAGCCAAACAAAATCATCCCTAGTCTGAATTTCCTCTATCTGTAGCATCATTTACTTTATTATATTTTTATCTGGGAGAAATGAAGAATAAAATTTTTCTGTCTGAAGTAAGGCTTACATGCTTACTCATTTAACACAATAATAATAGCTCAGATATGTATAGCATTTCAAGGATGGAGAAATGTTTATTTTTTAATAAATCATCTCATTTGAGCCTTACAACAAATCTGTGAAATAAGTATACAACTATTATTTTTCACATCTTACAGAAGAGGAAACTGAGGCTCAAACACTTAAGTGATTTGTACAAGACTTTATAACTAGTTACTGTTATAGGTATGAATTCCAACTCAGGTCACTCCTAATTCCAAGTCTAGAATAATTTCCACCATGACATATTGCTTCTCAGAAAATATGCCTCAGGTAGAAACATTAAAAAGAATAACAAATTTATGTAGCTGTAATGGAAGGTCTCATTCAATAAAGTGACACTACAAAACAAAGGTCAGAAAAATAGTTTATATTCTCATGTAACCCAAAAGTTCTTTTTCTAAAAATAAACTAGAGTTGAATCTGCACATGTGCATATACATGATACAGACATATACATCCACACACCTTTTGGATTTTTATTATTTTTGACAGTTGAATTTAAATGACCAGCTATTTGAGGAACATTTAACCAGCCAATTCTGGGAGGGAAAGTAGATGACACAGGAGACAATTAAGACATGAGATTGCACTGAAAATTGAGCAGAAGAGGGATAGAAAAGGAAGGTCATATAGAATTTTTTTTTTAAATGAAAGAATTTAGACCACAAGTTTCCTTTAATCAACTGAGCTCAGATTCAGATATTTATATAAAGTCACTTTGTATATAAAGAAAGATTCAAGTCATAATGTAGAATGATACTTTTTGTTTTATCTTATCTGTATTCATCACCTTCATGGACCTCTAGTTTACTGCTTAATTCTTGCTTGCAGTTACAGTTTAAATCAACCAACTGATTAATAAAAATTATTTAATAATTATTTACCAGGTGTTAAACACTGTGCTAGACATGAGCACATAAAGACAAAAACAAATGTCCTCAAGTAGCTTTCATTTTACCTATTGAAGTGGCATGTATATCTATAAATACATAAAGAATATGCAAAATAAGTAAAATGTAATATTTGCAGGGGGAAGGCAATAGTAACTAGAGGGATCAAGAGAGATATCATGTAGAGCACATAGCAATGGTACAGTGGAACATATGATGATTTTACACAGAGGACATGGATTTGAATCTCCCATGACACTTATGAGTTATATTACTTTGGGAAAATCACTTAGCTTTACTAAATTCCTCATTTACCTCACATAAAATGATGAATTTTCTAGCTGTGACTTTTATAGAAAATGATATAAATGTGTGTATATATATTTAAAAAGAAAAACAAAGGATCATGAAATGTTATTTTAGATTTTAGGGTGGGTTCAATGTAAAGTATAATATAGACACAAAAGAAGCTTTATGAATTCAAGAGAAATGAAATTATTCTTTTAGATATTATGTCTTAAAGTTTTAAAAATAAATTTTTCATTAAATAATTTCATATGCAGGGCAAAAATCAATGAATTCCATGAGGAAATAAACAATAAAAAAAGGAAACTATTTGGAAAAAGAAGAGGAGTTGTTCATGGGTTGCTTCTCATAGGCATGTAAGAGGAGTAATGTTACTGAAAATACTGCTGGAGAGCTCCTCAGAGCTTTGAAAGAATTGTGAGTACAGAGCTGAACAGAACAGAACTGCACAGAAACAGATATTTAATACAGTCTTGAAGCAGAGCTGAGACTAGACTGAGCTACTATCAGAGCCATTGACAGAATGCTTTAAAATTATTTTTCAATTTTACAGAAAGGAGAAAAAAGTTATTACTTTCATACATTGACTCTCCTACAAATATACCCCACACCTGGGGATTGTTGTTATTCTGGTCTAGTTTCAGAAAATTACAGAGCAATGGAATAGATCCATTCAAATTTTGCATTTCCATGAATGTATATCAGTTCTTTTCTAGATATTGCAGATGGGTGGAGTTGGGACCAGAAGTAGACAAGGAAGACAGTCTCCTGGGGCACAGTATGCAAGATGAGGCAAAAGTGATAAATTTTAACATTACTTTTTTTTTAATGAATGCATCTATTTTTCTAGTCAGAAAATTCCACTCTTTATGGCACACCAGTATTTATTCTGATATGTCAAGTTACATGTGAAAGAACGAACCTTAGAGGGTCTCAGTGTAAATAACACACAGGTAAAACCTTTAGTAGTCTTTGCCTGTCCTTACCCTAAATATGGGATCAGTTAAGTGATGCAATGGATATAGTGCTGAATGCACTTGGAGTCAAAAAGACTCATCTTCCTAAGTTCAAATCTGGCCTCAGACATTTACTAGTTCGGAGACTGTGGGCAAGACACTTAACCATGTTTGCTCAACTTTTCTCATCTATAAAATGAGCTGGAGAATGAAATAGCAAACCACTCCAAAATCTTTGCTAAGAAAACCCAAAATTGGCTCACAAAGAGTTGAAAACAACTAAACAACAGCAAAACCATGAATAAGACTATTACCAAGATTCAGTTATATCCTTTGGAGCAGCTGTAGTGGGGTTAGTTGGGAGAAGGCATCAGTCTGTACACCATTGCCAACTGTTAGTTGGCAGGGAAGTCAGAGCAGTAGGATCAAGGGTATGGATAAAGGAGAGGCTCAACTGATGATGTGGCAAAAATCAATCGCAGTTGGAAAAAAAAATGTTCTTTATTCTACACCTTCGAAGGTCCACTACACTTATCAAGATACATTTATACCTATTTCCTGAGTGTCTGATATTTCTTGGGCTGTTCAATTTCCTTTTATAGAATCATAAAATGTTTGTGGTAGAAAGCATCTTAAAGACTGAACCCATATTTCTAATTTTTCTCAGATGAAGGAACCAAGGCTCACAGCATTTCTTAGAAATAGGGAGGAAAGTATGACTGAATTTGGAGTTAGAAAATGAGGATTGAAATGCTACTCTGCCACTTAGTAGCTGCATGATTGCTTTCTAAACCTCTGTCATCACCTCTAAAATGGAAATGATAATACTGGTAATAAACTGCCTCAGGATTGTCATGAAGAATGCATTTTGCAAATCTTAAGCACCTTTTGTGATGCTGTTTTACTGTCAGTCAGAAGTATATAGGATTTTCTCTTCCATTTTTGTTGCCAAAAGATCAATCATGATGAAAGTGGTATGACTGGTGTTTTTCATAGGGTACAAACATTTATTTATTTATTATTGAAGCTTTTTTTATTTTCAAAACATATGCAAGGATAATTTTTCACCATTGACCCTTGCAAAACCTTGTGTTCCCCATTTCCCCCCCACCCCTTCGCCTAAATAGCAAATAACCCGATATATGTTAACATGGTAAAAATATATGTAAATTCAATATAGGCATATGTACTTACACAATTATCTTGCTGCACAAGAAGAATCAGATCAAAAAGGGGAAAAAATGAGAAAGAAAACAAAATGCAAGCAAATAACAACAAAAAAGTGAAAACACTATGTTGTGAGTCACATTCGGTTCTCACAGTCTTCTCTCTGGGTATAGATGGCTCTCTTCATCACAAGACCATTGGAACTGGCCTGAATCACCTCATTGTTGAAGAGAACCATGTCCATCAGAACTGATCATCATATAATCTTGTTGTTGTCGCATATAATGATCTCCTGGTTCTGCTCATTTCACTTAGCATCAATTCATGTTAGTCTTTCCAGGTCTCTCTAAAATCATTCTGCTAACTGTTTCTTATAGAACAATAATATTCCATAACATTCATATATTATAACTTATTCAGCCATTCTCCAACTGATGGGCATACACTCAGGTTCCAGTTTCTTGCCACTACCAAAAGGGGGGACACAAATATTTAAAGGTTGCTGACAACTTACATGCTCTGGTCAATAGCTCAATAAGAATGATTAACTGAAAGAAGAAAGGATAGCAGCTGAGTCCAGATGAATTGTCTCTAGCCTGCTATCTTTCCTGAGAGGTAACTAACTCCTCATCTGTGTTTAAGGGCACAAAGCTAGGTATATTTTTGCACTGTTGTTGTTTTTTTGCTTTAAAAAGCAATATGACCAAACCAGTGAGTTAGCAGGTTTTGGACTTATAAGACATGACAGTAAATCTTAGGACTATACCTTCAAATCCAATGTTCACTTTACTCTGAAATGATCATTCCCTATTTCTAAAGATGTAATATATATATATATATATATATATATATATATACATATATATATACCTAATACAAACCTAATAAATCCTGATTTAGTAATACTTTCAATATTATTTTAGCAATTTCCAGCTTCTTTCTTTAATGGCATATAGCTCCTGTCTATGTTACACTAACACATGACTTAATGAGCCTCTGATTAACACATTGACCTTAGAAAATGTGGGTAAAGTTAATTGAAATGATGGAAATCTGTTGTGATGTACAGGGCATTATTCATTTAATTCCGTTTCCTATGTTGTCATTAATATTGAATTTTAAGTCATTTCCGCTATTAGTATCTCAAGAAGTTTGAAATATTTATGCATTATGTGAGGGAAGAAATTAAGAACTTACAAAATTAATAGCAAAGGATTTAATTTCCTTCTCTAACTAATGTATATTTTTTACATGGATGAAGGAAATATTCCATTATTAGATTAGGGATCAGGAAAGCTGAGTTTTTGTCCCAGTAATTTATTAAGTGAATCAACTTGAGTAAATCCACAAACTTTCTGGGTATTAGTTTCCTCATCTGTAAAATAAGGTTAGAATAGCTGATGCATAAAGTGCCTTCCTACCCTCAAGTTCTATGGGAACTGTTGGATATTATATTTATAACTTTCAGAAAGAAAACAGACCAAATCCAGCAAATATATGTTCTAGGAACTTAATTCTAGCATTATTCAATAAAGAATAGAATTCAATTTAAGGTCAGGGAGTTTCTCTCTTACCCCATTCTAGGAATTTCATTACCCATTTGAAGATTGTTTCATCTACCAGGAAGTCATATGGCCTTTAGTATAATGTCTTAAAGACGAATCAGGGTGGACAATTATTTACTTAAATTGGGAATGAGTGAATACCCATAGCTGTTTCTGGATAATCACTTTCCTGACTTTATCTTGTTTTTCCATTCTCAGTCCTGGCATGATGAGCCAAGAAGAGTGGGTATGTATGATCAGGATAAAAAAAAGTCATTTATAAATGTTACCTCATTATCTTGACCCTGTGAAATAGTCCCTTTAGGTATAATGATTCCTATTTTACAGATGAGGGAAGCAATACTCAGAGAAGTTAAGAGATTTGCCCAGTATCATCTAGTTAGTAAATATATAGACTGGCTTCCTCTTCCTTTATTTCTTCCTTTTTTCCTCCCTCTTCACTATGCAAAAGACATACTTATCTTTTTAATTTAAAAATTCTTACATTATTTTACATTGTATATATATATATATATATATATATATGCATACATAGAATGATAAATAGTATAAACATTACATACAGCATATATATATATCAAGTAACATGACAAAAATGTATTAACAAAATAAAATTTTAGCACAGACTACTTAAGAGAATGCTATGTAAAGCAGAGAATAGAATGTACATTGACATAGAAAGTTAACATCTCTTCACACAAATATCTCACTTCTCCAATGGCTATCTGAGATTATTGCCCTCACAGAAAATTTCAAATGAATTAAATGTTTTAGAACTCAGCTAATAAGACTCGAAAGCCTTTCCTTACTAAACAAAGTTAACACTCGACATTTAAAGTTTTTGCCTGGCAGTCCAAACACATTTTGGGGCCATGTAACAGTTTTGCAAGTTTTAAATGGTTTCACATTTCTGCAAAGTATCATAAGAGCAAAACATGAATATTTTAAACAACTCAGCTTTGATTTTAATATATTTTCTCAGGCTAGGCTGGAAGACACCCAAAATGTAGCATAGTACCCTCAAAGTGGGTAATTCCAACCTCATTTAAGACAGTAAATACTATGGACTGGTGGCCTTAAAACAAATAAAGGTGTTTATTTATTTCTTTTCCAAAATTATTTCCTCCAGATTAAAATTACCAGGGTTGGGCAAATTTGAAGAAGAATGAACAAAATTACTGAGATGAGAACAAAAAGCAAAGATGGAATGAAGAAGCTGATCTTTCTTATGCTGATATTAAGAATGGATAAAAGTTGAATAATAACACTAATCAATTTCAGGACATTGAAATGTAGATTAGAAACAATCATTTTGAAAACTTTAATATGTTTGAAGTCAGTACCTCAGCAATATATAAAAGCAAAGGTTTTAAGTCACAGTAACTAGATATTCCCTCTAAATGAAATCATTATGAAAATAAATAACCAAAAATATGTATTTGATACAAAATTCAATTATTCTAGAGTTACTCCTTTTCCTGTCATTCATTCTTCTATCAGACCAATTATCCAAGCAGCTATTAAATCACATGTGGAAATGATTGTCATTATTTATCAACTCCTACCTGCAAGGTATGATTTCTTTGTGTGTGTTGAAATATTGATGTATAGATGTTCCAAGCTAGGCATAAGAATGAAGCCACCAAAATGGATCAGATGTTAACACATTCTTCAGTAAAAAAAAAAAAAAGGAGGGGGGGTAAAAAGTATTCAATTACTGGATAAAGGAACTTCCATTTTTGATGCTGAGAATTCAAACTTAAGAATTGATGTAACAGTTCCTTTCTGTTATTCTTATCATAGGTTTTTGTTGTTGGTATAGTTATTGGGGAGGGAGAATTCACATATTATAGTTGTATAATAATTTGAAAATTACTTTTAGTTTGATGTTGAGAAATTAATTAGCTTTAAATTATTAATAATATTACTGCCATTGCCACATGAAGGACACTAGTCTGTAATTAAACCAGAGTTTCAAACTATGCTGACTGTCAATTCCATAGCTTGGTTTCCTGCAGAAAATGTTTAACATATGGAGACCCATATGTTTCATTTGTATATCCATATGCTTTCTTTCTTTGTATGCACCTCAAAATAACTTCACTCTGGTGCCAGTTTTGTGGGAAATGTGCCACCTATGTGCCATTAATTGGTTAATAAAATCTTAAGTATTATTTAGAAACAGCATTGTTTCAAATCTCAAATACATGTTGAATTCAGGGTACCCTATAGTTACAACAATGATATGGTAACTAACATATATGTATATATATAATTTTATTCCAACTACATATATCATTATTTTGTTAAAATAACATTCTAATATAATATAAAATAATCTTGAATGCAACTATATTTTTATTAATTTGATATACAATCCCACACAGAACTTATATTTATGTATTTATACATATACCCTTTTATATACATACACACATGTATATATTCACACATATATTTTTATAAAGCATATATATACCCCATATATGTCTACCCTTTTATATACTATATGTGTGTATGTATTTACATGCATATGCCCACACACACACACACACACACCCTTTTATATTATGCCATGAAATGAAAGGTCCTCAAAAAGAGAAACTATCTTGTTTCTGATTTTGTATCTCCAATATAAAGCAGATGTTAATAAATATTTGTTGATTTAAACTGAACTAATTGAACATTGTCAATTATGTCATTTAGCTGTATTTAAAAATTCTCTCTGGTAGAGTCTAAAGACCACACAGCATAGAATTAAAGGACCTGGATTCAAATCCCACTCTTAATAATTATTACAAAACTTACTTCAAGAATGTCAATTTCATCATTTATATAATAAGGAGTGTACAATATATAATCTCTTAGGTCCCTCCCATCTCTAAAACCTTGATCCTATAAATTAAAATATAATAATATGCAAATATTTCACTAGCTGAAAATTTGTTGTAGGAATGAAATATGTATATCTTAAAGCATATAAAGATCTTTTACTGGGCTACTCCAACAAAAATACAAATACTTATTAGTGGTACATTATTTAGATAATTTATGATATGACCACGAAAATTAGTCATTATTGGTGTTTATTTGTCTCTGACTCCTCACAATCTCATTTGGAATTTTCTTGACAGAGATACTGGAGTAATTTGCCACTCTTTTCCAGCTCATTTTCCAGATGAGAAAACTGAGGCTAACATGATTAAGTTGGCTTTCCCATCTGAGTCATTGCCAGAGATCTCTAAATTAGTAAAAGAACTCAGTCATCTCCATCAAAAGGCTCTGGCTACAGGAATTTGAGAGTGCCTCACTACAAATCTTTGCTGTTTTTATTTTTCAGGGAGTTATGAACTCAAGTAACACAAAGTCATACAAGTAATCAGTGATAGCATTTGAACTCAAGCTTTTTGACACTTGTATGTTGTCTGTCTGCTGTCTGTCTCCCTCCTACCCTACAAAGTAATGAGGGTTAAGTGACTTGCCCAGGATCACACAGCTACTGTGAAAATTCTGAAGCTGCTTTTAAACTCAGGTCCTCCCGATTTCAGGACCCACGATCTAGCTTCTGTGCTATCTAGCTGCCCCACCCTCCATTTATCAAATTTCTACTGGAATAACTGCATATAGTATGTATATGCATACACATACATAGAAAAAATTTTACTTAGCAAAAGGCATTATATAAGCTATGATTAAAAATAGTATGAATAACATTAATTTTTTTAAATTAAGAAATCTGCATTGGAATGTCAAGAGCAATATTATTTTTCTTTCTATTTTATAGGATATAACATGAGTTTTAGACTGAAGGTTGTTGGTAAACTATTCTGTGGCCCAGCTGATATATTCTTTTCAGCTGTCTTTAAGATTTATACTGATCACCAATGTCAACTATACCATGAAATGTAAAGCATTCATCACTAAAATGGTCAAGATGAACAGATTAGTCATACAATGGTGCCCAAAGATATGGTCTGTACTGTATGTTTTCTAACAGATTGATGGGGCTCTTATTTCAACACTTCAGAGTTGTGTAAGTTCAGCAGGGTAGTTACTCTTTCCATCTATACTGATCAAAATCCCTTTATGCCTTAGTAGATGGTCTCTGCATTCCAAGTAATTGTGTTTCTGAGGCCAGTTTTCTAGTGAAGGGCATCTCTGAGCTTACCTATAATGACTCTCTGAATGACATATATAATATTTTACCAGAACTGCACTAATTTTCCTTTTAGAAAGATTTGCCAGCACATGCAGTAATGTAATATTTAAGAACCCAGAGTCCACACTCTCTGAATGTTGACATATTAATAAGTATAAAGTGCTAATATTATAATTTTCCATTATGTTGAATAATTTGTCTTTCTAAAACAATTAACCCCTTACTTCTCACCTTTCCCAGATTTGGAGATTTAATTTTGATTATCTTTTAGAAGCTTAAAAAATATCATATTGTCTACTTACCAAGAAAAATTAAAATTACAAAGTGAAGTAATTTTTTTACTGAAATTCCTGTTAGCAATTGTAGGCAATAAGGATGATTAGTTAACATATACTTGTAAATTCTTCTGAGCAGTTAAAAGGCACAGTGTACAGAGAGTATGCTTGAAATCAGGAAGACTCATCTTCCTGAGTTTAAACCTGGCTTCAAACATTTACCAATCATATGACTATGGGTAAGTCACATAACATAACTTGTTTCCTTTTCTGTAAAATGAGCTGGAAAAGGAAATGGCAAACCACTTCAGTATCTTTGCCAAGAAAACACCCAAGAAAGTCATGAAAAGGCAGGCATGACTGAAAAAGCTGAATAACAATAACAACATAAATTCCATCAACAAATTCATAATTTTAAATAATGATTGCTACTATATAGAAAATATATAATTATTATATATTATATTATGTAATATAATATATAATGTAATAAGGATTTGGATAAGATCATATTTTATATGCAAAATGTCCTTTGAATAAGGTCATATTTAATACACAAAAAATCAACAGATATCTTTTAAATATCTGCATAAACAAAGACAAAATACTGTCAAAATTAATAGGGATAAAATATTTTTATTCTGCTTTCCTAACCTCATTTATGTGAAAATTGGGTTGTTCCATCTTGTCCAATAGTTTTCATTGCTTTATAAATAGTAATAGCAAAAGGGATTAAGTTGTCATATTGTTCTTCAAATAGATAAAATAAACATTCAATCCCTTGAGAGTAGTATCTCTATTTTTCCAAATATTAAATTGTTCTGTTTTTTTGAATGATCACACAAACTTTAAAAATCTATTTGAAGCCTGCTATTTACACAAATGTCTATTACTTGGGAAGGAACATGGTACCACTGGATTGGAGTAAGATTCAAATCCTATCTTTGATGTTTACTACCTGTGGGACTGTGAGCATGTTACAATCTTTCTGGACATCAGTTTTCTGATTTGCAAAATGTAAATAATATACTTTCACAAATGTTTTAAAATTAAAATAAATTTCATATAAAATAGTTTATAATCTAAAAGCATTGTACTTTAAAACATAGCTACCATTATTTAATCAAAAACAGATAGTGTGGCATAAATTATAAAGTGACTTCATTATGAGTTCCTTGGAGATTCTGATTATTGCACTAGTGAACAATGAATGACATCATGATTAATACTTAATATTTAACTTAGATTTTTTTTTGAGTTGAAGCATTATCCATTGGCATGTTCATTGCCTTTATATTCAGATGCTCAAAATACTATAGAACAAAAAATCTGTTAAAACTAAAGGACTTCATAAAGTATTTGGCTTAAATAAGACTCTTTTTTTCAAGTTTTTAAAAATGTACTTTAATGTAAAAATTTGAAAATGAAAATGAAATTTTCCAGTTGTACCAAGGATATATTTAATATTTTAAGTGCTTTAACTTGATTAAATGCAGAAAATCAAACATAATTACAACAAAAATTTTAGAAATTTCAGGAAGAGAAATAACATTGTCATTTATTTCAGAACAAATGAGGGACTCATTTGTTAACTTCTCCTGAACCCAGGTTGTAACATGTCATTTAGTCATTCATTGCTAGTTGATTTGGCGTGCTATTGAGCACAATTTATGTGTTTTTGTGCCAACAGGTTGGTTTTTTTGTTTTGTTTTGTTTCATTCAAAATGTCAGTTTCAAAGAATTTCTATGTTGTTCTAACATATCTTATCTATGTTGTTTCCTGAAAAAAAAAATTGATCTCTTAATATGCATTTGTCACAAAATCTGAACTATCATTTTATATAGAAGTCTACATATAATTTCCATTATTATGTAACTTTATTATGTACTGAGCTTTTATTCTGGCAGACTATCTTAAATCTAGTATACTCCATAGGAACATAGATCTAAACTATGGAGAACACTCAGAAATCAGCAAGTCTAATATCCTCATTTTATACATGAGGAACTATGGCCCAGGGATGCTAAATAAATGCCCATGGTCACATAAGTAGTAGGTTGTTAGAGGTTAAATTTTAATTCAGGTTATCTAATTCCAGAGCTTGTGCTCTTTCCACTATATCAAACTGCCTCCTTGTATCATTAAAGAGACTATGGTCAGAAAAGAATGTGGATTGACTATATAACAAGAAAGAGATTTGAATAATGCTAGAAAAAGATGTCTGTCATATCTGGTAGACTTTCTAAGGTAAAATCTACTGGAGATCATGAACAAGAATGGAACAAAATGAGAAAGGTTAAATGCATCATATTCTACACTATGGAAAAGAGTACCCATACTAATGAAATCTTGGATCCATAAAAATGTCAACATCTTGTCTAGGTTGCACAATTCCCTTAATACAGTCAGGGAAAATGCCTATAATTCTTTACTAGATGAGTTGTGAGATGAGCAAACCACAACACTATCTAACCTAAAACAAAACAAAACAAAACAAAAAAACCAACCTGTTGGCACAAAAACACATAAATTGTGCTCAATAGCACGCCAAATCAACTAGCAATGAATGACTAAATGACATGTTACAACCTGGGTTCAGGAGAAGTTAACAAATGAGTCCCTCATTTGTTCTGAAATAAATGACAATGTTATTTCTCTTCCTGAAATTTCTAAAATTTTTGTTGTAATTATGTTTGATTTTCTGCATTTAATCAAGTTAAAGCACTTAAAATATTAAATATATCCTTGGTACAACTGGAAAATTTCATTTTCATTTTCAAATCAAAATAAAATATTTTAAATATCTTAACTTGAGATTTTTTCTTTTAATATAAGAGCCAGATCAAAAATTTTGAAGTCAAATAAAATTTTCAGTCTTCAAGAAAAAGATATCAGAAAAAGAATCATGTTGTTACAGTAAATTAGGTCTCAAACTTGTCAGGAGCCAAATTAGGGTTCCCAGTGCTCAAAGGAAAAATGAAGTTGTTCTAGAAAAGAGAAACAGGACAGAAGAACACATATAGACAGGATGCATCCTAAATCATATATGTGAATAGGCAAAGGCCTTGATGGCTAGTTTATTGTTGTTGTTTTTTCCTTTTTCTCCATAATTTCTTTTTTTTTTCCTATTTTACATGAAAACAGAGTAAAACATAAACCTAAACTGGAACAATTATGTTGGAAAATTACAAAGGGTATTGAAGGTGTACTTCCTTGTTGTTCTTTATTTATTATTTAGCTCTATCTACTTATCTATAATTTATTTGCTTATTTTTATTTATATATTTATTATTTATTTTAATTTTAATTTATTTTGTTATATATCAATATATATTAATAACACAAATATATAATATATAAATATATTTTATTTGTATTGATGTTTATATATTATCATTTATAATTTATTATTCACAATTAATAATAATAATAATGATTTACATTTAGATAGCTTTCTAAAGTTTACAAAACACTTTGCTCAAAACAATTATCAAACCCATTTTGTAAATGGTGACTACGAGGCTCATAGAAGCTAACTGACTTGTTCATCGATTCAATGGCAGAATTAAGATTGAGTCCTTGACCTCTGACCCTTAAGTCTCTATTCTTTGCTTTGTGCCATGCTCTCTCTTCCAATTGGTGTTATCCATTGCCTAAGGCTTTCATGTTGTCATGATCATCAAGCACAAAAGTGCATGACTAGGAATAATAACATGTGTTTCTGTTTTTTCAGGCTAGATTGTGCAGAAAATACTTTGAATCTTAAGGAAATTGCTAAGAGATCTGAACAAGAATTGGACATTTGTGGCACTTTACTTTAATGTAACCTTAAAATGGTAATTTTTTGAAAAAGTTTCTAAGCTGTCTTCAGTAAAATACATAAATCTAAATAAAACACCTATTAAAATAGATTAATAGTTCAGGTTAAAAAGAGCAAAGAATATAATCTATTTATGTCTAAATGCTTAATTATGAATTAGCAAAGTGCTACACCTGCCCCCTCCAAAAAAAAGTTAATACAGTGTTTTGGGGAATTTTGTTATTGTTGTTGTTGTTGTTATTTTAAATCAAACCTATGCCTTCTTTGGGATAGAAAAAAGCACAATGTGGAAACTATCAGGATAGGCTCATATCTGCTCGGTAACATAAAGAAAGGACTGAACTTGGTGATATCACCAGCACAGGAAATCCCCATGGAAGAAGACTCAATCTATTCAGGTAAATTAGCAGTTTTGCTGTAATTCTCAACCTTACAGCATTTCTGAGGATACTGAGACATTACACAACTTGTCCAAGATTATACAACTAAGTATGTATCAGAAGCAAGATTTGAATCCAATTCTGGCTAGTGTAAAGGGCACACAAAAATAATTGTAATATAAAGTCAAACATAACATACACAATTCATTTTAAAAATTAAACTTTTTAAAAGGTTTTTTGAGCTAGATTTCTAAAAAAAAAAAAAAAATCCCATTATTCTTGAAAGACATCAAGGTAACAACAGTATTGCCAAGATAATCTTAGCATTTTAATTAGTTTATCTGGTGGGGAGGGGGGTGAATTATGCCTTTTCTATGGGCAAAGTAAAAAATATACTATGTTAAAAGGAGGATTGACTTTTCAACTCTTTAAATGTGTTCTTTCTTATAAATCATCAGAATATTATTGATAAATGCATAATATGTAGGGATTTTGTTTTTCTTTTGTGACTTAATCCAATTGTCCTACATGAATTAGTAAAACTTTGTCATTATGGAGATTTGTTTGAATAAAGTTATTATCTCAATAAGATGGTGATAAGGGTAACGAATTAATTTGCCATTGCTCAACTTTCACAATAGCATACACAGAAATATTCCTTAACTTCTAAGAGCTTGATTATATAATATTATCAAACTCCCTTTCTCCCCTATTCTTTGTTCCAGAATCAATAATAGTCTTTACCTCATTATACTATTAGAATCAGCAGCCAACAGTAAAGATATTACCACTTAGGTGAGATTTCTATAACACATTGGAAAGAACTTATTTATTAAAACACTGCATTCGTTACCAAGACCATTTGGTATTGGCTAAGGAATAGATTAGTTGATCAGTGGAATAGGTTAGGTTCAAGGGACAAAACAGTCAACAACTTTAGCAACCTAGTCTTTGACAAATCCAAAGACCACAGCTTTTGGGATAAGAACTTACTGTTTGATAAAAATTGCTGGGAAAATTGGAAACTAATATGGCAGAAACTAGGCATTGATCCACACTTAACACCGTACACCAAGATAAGGTCAAAATGGGTTCATGACCTAGGCATAAAGAATGAAATTATTAATAAATTGGAGGAACACAGGATAGTTTACCTCTCAGACCTGTGGAAGGGGAAGGAGTTTATGACCAAAAAAGAACTAGAGATCATCACTGATCACAAAATAGAAAATTTCTACTATACCAAACTGAAAAGTTTTTGTACAAACAAAACTAATGCAGACAAGATTAGAAGGGAAGCAATAAACTGGGAAAATATTTTTACAGTCAAAGGTTCTGATAAAGACCTCATTTCCAAAATATATAGAGAATTAACTCTAATTTATAAAAAATTAAGCCATTCTCCAATTGAAAAATGGTCAAAGGATATGAACAGATAATTCTCAGATGAAGAAATTGAAACTATTTCTAGTCATATGAAAAGATGCTCCAAGTAATTATTAATCAGAGAAATGCAAATTAAGACAACTCTGAGATACCACTACACACCTGTCAGATTGGCTAAGATGACAGGAAAAAATAATGATGATTGTTGGAGGGGATGCGGGAAAACTGGGTCATTGATGCATTGTTGGTGGAGCTGTGAACGAGTCCAACCATTCTGGAGAGTAGTTTGGAACTATGCTCAAAAACTTATCAAACTGTGCATACCATTTGATCCAGCAATGTTACTACTGGGCTTATATCCCAAAGAGATCATAAAGAAGGGAGAGGGACCTGTATATGCATGAATGTTTGTGGCAGCCCTCTTTGTAATGGCCAGAAACTGGAAACTGAGTGGATGCCCATCAATTGGAGAATGGCTGAAAAAATTGTGGTATATGAATATTATGGAATATTATTGTTCTGTAAGAAAAGACCAACAGGATGATTTCAGAAAGGCCTGGAGAGACTTACACGAACTGATGCTGAGTGAAATGAGCAGGACCAGGAGATCATTATATACTTCAACAACAATACTATATGATGACCAGTTCTGATGGACCTGGCCATCCTCAGCAAGGAGATCAACCAAATCATTTCCAATGGAACAGTAATGAACTGAACCAGCTACGCCCAGAGAAAGAACTCTGGGAGATGACTAAAAACCATTACATTGAATTCCCAATCCCTATATTCATGCCCACCTGCATTTTTGATTTCCTTCACAAGCTAATTGTACAATATTTCAGAGTCCAATTCTTTTTGTACAGAAAAATAACAGTTTGGTCATGTATACTTATTGTGTATCTAATTTATATATTAATATATTTAACATCTACTGGTCATCCTGCCATCTGGGGGAGTGGGTGGGGGGTAAGAGGTGAAAAATTGGAACAAGAGGTCTGGCAATTGTTAATGCTGTAAAGTTACCCATACATATAACCTGTAAATAAAAAGCTATTAAATAAAAAAAAAGACAAATAGATTGGCAAACCCTTAAAAAAAACACTGCATTCTATGAGTCTGTTCTATATAATAAGCAGATATTTCATTTTTTAATGTAAGGAAAAAAGTCTGAAATTCACAAATAAGAAGAATTTTTAAAATCATGAAAATCCTAAAAAGAATAAACAAATTTATTCAGATGCTTGATTCCTGAGGCATCACTTCCACATCTTGGAATTGGGTTAACATTTATTTTATTTTATTTATTATTATTCATGCACATGTATATGTATACATATACATATACCATTTATATCATCTCCCAAAACAGTCATCCCATTAGTGACATTTGTTTCCTAAGTGCTTTCTGCATCATGTTTTATTTGAAATACTCTTTTCATTCCGTGGATGCTTTTCTTTTCTTTTCTTTTTTTAAGGCAAGCCAATAGACACTTGACCTGTGATTTATTATATAGCATAATGGAAATAAAGCACCATGCCAATCAGTCACTAACATGTATTAAGTAGCTACTACACTGTGCCAGAAAAAGAATTCAAAGTGAGGGTCTATGGAACCAAAATCAAAACTGTCTCAGCCTTTAAGAAGTTTAGATGTACATGGAATGAAGTTAATACATTAAGAAATGCATATATAACATGGGAGCAACTAGGTAGTTCATGGACAGAGCATTTGGCTTGAAATCAGGGAAGCCTAAATTCAAATCTGGCCTCAGAAACTTAGGAAGTAGGTTACTTAACTTCTGTTCATCTCATAAATTTCATAAGTTTCCTCATAAATGAAATGGAGATAATAACAACTTCTACCTCCCAGGATTGGTGTGAAGATCAAATGAGATAAAAATTATTAAGTGCTAAGCACTGCACCAACACATAGTATTTACTATGTAAATGTTAGCCATCATCATCATTAATATAAATTATATATAATATAAAAAGAAAGTAAAATCACAAGGGATAAAATATTAAAAATGAGATTAGAAAAGACTTTTTGTAAAATGTGGAACCTAAGCTGAGTCTTGATGGATGTTTGGGATAAAAACAGGCAAAAATGAAAAAGTACCAAAATATATATTCCAGGCATAGATACATATTGTAAAAATGTCACAAAGGAAGAATATGGAATATCTTTCATTAAAAATAGAATTTGACCAGAATGTAGAATATATGAAAAAGATTAATGTACAATAAACTAATAAAGGTAGGCTGAAATTAGATTGTAAAAGATTATAAACTCTAAACAAACTTCCTTGAATTTTATTCTACCGACATGAGGAAAGCGCTAGAGTTTTTGTTTTTTGAGGAGGTGTAGTGACATAGTTCTACCTATGCTAGGAATATCATTTTAGTGGTTCGATGGGGACAGATTAGAAAGAAGAGAAAATAAATATAGGGAGACAAATTAAGAGACTGCGATAGTCCAGCTGACAAGTGATATGGGTCTGAACTGGGTAGTGGCTGCCTGAATAGAGAAAATGGGACAGATATAAGAGCTCTTGTAGAGGCAAAAATCTACTACATTTGGTAATTTATTGATTTATTAGATATGGGGGGAAGAGATGAGGTAAGGCTAAGGCTTCTGCAACTAAGGCCTAATTTTACCTTTAAAATTCAGTTTGTGAATTGTTGACAGGAGTTTGTGGAGTCTCTCTCTGGAAGTCAAAGGCTACAGGAGATCTAGCACAGAGCTTAGCTCAACTAGGTACAGTGTAGCAGAATGAGCCATAGCCTACTTATAATTTAGAGAATTTGGTCCTTGTTCACAATGGAATTGGTAGGGGTGAGAGAAGGAGTGGTTGGTAGTCAGGCTCCTATGGCAGATAGAACCCTGAAGTCAATGCAGGAGGCAGTATCACTTAGAAGTTCAGGAGGTGGAATGAAGATATTCTTGTCCCATAAAGAGGATGTGCAGTCTTCCAAAGAGAAGGTCTTTCCCACCTCATGTTGGTACCCTGAGGAAAAGCTAGATTCACCAAACAACCCCAGGCACTAATTACATGTTTCCTCTTCCAGATGGTCCTCAATACAAAACAAAATAAGCCAAGATAGGTTTCAAGGATCATCTAATATATGCTTTTAGAAGCTACTTTTATACTTATCACATGAGAAAAAATTAGGACATCTAAAAGTAACTATCTAAAACTCAACTGTGCATGCTCTTTAACTTAGCAATGAGTTAACTCAGCAACTGAGCATATACAACCAGAGGTTAAAAACAAGGGGAAAGAGTCATATTCACAATATTCACAATATCACTTTTCTTTTGTTTATCATTTTTCATTCTGGTTTTCAAAAAAAACAGAAACAATGTAGATATTAATTTGCTGGAGAATGGCTGAACAAATTATGATATATGAATAAGATTATATAATAAAAATTACTGAAGGAAGATATTCAGGGAAGTTTAGGAATGGAAAATATAGGAAAGGATAAAGAGTAAAGTGAGAAAAACAGAACAATTTTTAAAATAACTATGATAATTTTAAGGAAAACAATACTACAGAACTGTAATCAATGAAAAAAATCAATCATGATTTTGGAAGACAGAAGAGGAAGAAGCATGTTCCCATATAGCATGAGATAATGCACTAGAGATGCAGAATTAGACAGGTCCACTGGGGAATTTCTTTTGCTTGATTATACCTATTCATTATAAGGGAGGACTTCTATTTGTGGGAGGGGTGATGGTTGGGTAGTGATAATGATGCAAACAAAGGAAAGGAAAAAAAAAAAGAAAAACAAAACAAAACTGATTGTATTGCAATTATGTTAAATTTGATATGCACATTAAAATTATATAATGAAAGTTCCCAGTTTGATGTACTAAGTTTTTTTTCTGTTATACACACACACACACACACACACACACACACAGTATTAATATTTCCTAAGTTAAAAATAAAATATTTTTAAAATAACTCAACACAGATATCTTTCCAGTTCATAATACTTATGGCCCCAAAGTACCCTGAGCAAGTCACTTCATAATAACCTATTCTCAGATCTCCTGACCTAAAATCCATCCCCAAAAATTATCAATAAAAGAAGATATGCAGGTTTCAATGTCTATTTTTCCTGATCCTTAATCTTTAAAGACTAACATGAATTCTGTTTTAAAACAAATTAGTTAAACCAGATGTAGGTCTAAGGACCTATAAATGTATTTTAGGGTATCTGTGGACCTGAATAGGAAAAAAAATCTTAGTTTTCACCAGCCTCTAACTCAAATTTAGCATTTTCTTCTATTATAAATGCATGGCAATGATCATTATTCTGAGAAGGGATTCAGAACACATTTTAAAAGGTTAAGAACCTCTGTACATGCAAAAAATAAATACAACCAGTTTTCAGGTTATCTATCTAATTAGTTTCAACTGAGCATAATAATCTTTCTCAAATGATTTCCCTTCGAAGTTGACTGATCTTTGAACTGGCTGATTAACTAGATTGACTAGGGCAGGCATTTATCCCAGGGTTCTTAGGGCTGCAAACCAGTGGATAAAGAATTGGAGACTTAATGAATGTACTATCAGGATTTGTCTTAATTATCAAATGATGTAAAGAGACTCAACTACAACTTCCATCATTTCTTCATAACACTTTCCTGCAGGCTTTGTTGGCATATATTGACTTGTCAAATGAGAGTTAGTTCATAGTGTCTCTTACATAATCCTGTTGAATTTCTATCCAGCTGGTCACACCTTGTAGTGTTTTTCTGGTTCTCTTTTTCAAGTTAATTTAGTATAGCAAGGTTGCTATTTTGTTAAGACTTTTTTTTTTAAGCTTCCTCATTCCCACTCTGATAATTTATGAGTAATCTTTCCTGTTTCCTTACTGACATGTTTCTCTTCATTCACTGATTTCTACATACCACAACATATATTCCATCGTGATTTTTGAACTTTTGTGTTTATTACCAGCTAGTGACAATAATATTTTTACCATAATCACACTTTTTGAATCTCAGACACAATCATCATGAAACAGATATATTGTCCCCAGGAACTCAGTTTGCCTTTTCAGGTAGAGGATTCCTTTTCTTCAAAAATTTTATTAGCAGTTAAAGATCTTTGAGTATAATGTACAAGATTCTACTTCCAGATCAAATAACTCTTAAACATGATGAGAGATTAATACTACTAATTCATGAAAATAGCCTCACCTTGTCTCAAAGTTTAACTTTTTCTTGTTATATTTTAATTGTTATGGCTTTTCAGAGGCTCTAATTTTATACTTATCATAAATTACATCAAAATATATTTCTATATAACAAATGAAAAAACATCATGGCATAATGGGAAAATATTCTAGTTTCAAAATGGATGTTGGGTTCAAATACTGACTTTCATTTAATACCTGTTAATCATTTAACTTCTCCATGCCTCAGTTTCCCCATCAATGCAGTGAGCAGATTGGAAGATATAATACTCTCTATAATCCCTTATAACTCTATATCTATGAGACTATGGAAATACTTCATCATTGCATCAAAACATATTAGCCCAAACAGAGAGATCACATTCTTCCATTAGAAAAAAATTTCAGATACTGATACTAAAATTCAAGAAAGATATCATTTTTCTTCTTTATCATCAAGGTGTAGGAAGAACCCCAAAACACTGGGATTAGAGAAGTAGTGTGATGTGCTGAATCTATTAGGGGAACTGGGTTCACATCCCCACTTTTACTATTTATGCCTATAGGACCCAAAGCAAATCGCTTAACTCCTCAAGATCTGTTTTCTCATTTGTAAAATGAAGGGATTGAAATAGGTGACCACTGTGCTTACTCTAAATCCATACATCCTCAAGTCCTTCCAATAGCTTAAAATGAGTGCTACTTAAAGGTCTTTTGATGTTTCTATTCTTTTCTTTCCTTACTCCCCCTCTCTTGGCAATCTCATTTATTCATTCAGCAATCTCATTCAACTACAACATCTGTGCAAATGTTTCTAAAGTCTTGAGCTCTCTTGAATTTTACATTCCCATTCTCAAGAGTCTGCAAAAGATATCATCATCAGCTGAATGTCTCACTGGCAGATGAAATTCAATCTTTTTAAGATATAATTCTTTATCTTTTCTCCAAACTTGTTCTTTATGATTTCATTATTTCTAGGACAGTACTACCATCTTCCCTATCTCCTATATTCATACCTTCAGAGTTATCTTTGAATCTAACTTCTCTTTTATTCCTTTTACTTTATCATTTACCAGCAAGTTTTTATTTTCATACATTAAAAAACCCACTCCTGTCTATTTTCTGTAATATATATTTTCATTATCAATAGTGTAATCACTTCTTACCACACCCCTTTTCTCACTATTCCAAACCATCCTTCATGCTTTTTTCCCCTAGAGTAATCCTACCTATACATAGATCTGTTCATAACACAGATGAGCTCAAAAACATTCAATGGCTCTTTATCACCTATGACTAAAATATAAATTTCTGTTTGTCATTTAAGGCCCATTTCAGCTTTTTTTCACCAGGTCTTGAGAAGTTAAGTGATTTGCTTTGGGTCACGTAGGCCTATGTTCTATCCCTGTTCTTTCCTTTTTATTTTTTTTTTATATTGATCTTTTTCAAGCTATTTATGGGCCAGCCAAATTCAATTATTCTTTTTCCCTGAACTCGCATTGAACTTTCCTAACTCAGTGGCTTTGCAGTTCCTATACCAAGAATGTTTTCTGGTTCCCACTTTGTGGGAAATTTCTACTTATCCTATAAATGCTATCTTCTCTGGGAGTATCAAGTGGTAATTATCCCTCATCCCCACCTTACCCAGGCCTCTGATCTCACAGTTGATGACTGAATAATGTTAAGGATAGTGGCAGGGTAAAACATGCAAAGCATGCTTGTATCCTTTTTTTAAAACACTATTTGTGGTAGTGTCGTCTAAAAACAGTTAGAAAAAAGAACTTCCTAAATATTTTGAATGGTGGTAATATCATTAGAGTAAATGTTAAGTCTTTCAAGGAGACAACTTCAAAGAACAGTAATCATATGGTTCTAAAAATACTGGAATAGTTATTTTATTAAATCAATAATGTGTTACTTTATACAATGTTCTCTTGGCTCTGCTTGTTTTACTCCATTATTTTGTGCAAGTTTTTTATTAAAGCTTTTTATTTTCAAAACATATGCATAGATAATTTTCAATATTCATTCTTGCAAAATCTTTTGTTCCAATTTTTCTTTCCCTTGCCTCCACCCCCTTCCCTAGATGGCAAGTAATCCAACATATGTTAAACATGTGAAATTATTTTATACATATTTCCATAATTATCATGCTGCACAAGAAAAATCAGATCAAAAAGGAAAAAATTGAGAAAAAAACCAAAATGCAAACAAACAACAACAAAAAGAATGAAAATACTATGTTGTGATTCACATTCAGTTCCCACAATCTTCTCTCTGGGTACAGATGGCTTTTTTCATCACAAAATTATTGGAATTGGCCTGAATTATCTCATTTTTGAAAGGAGTCATGTCCATTAGAATTGATCATCATATAATCTTGCTGTTGCCATGTATAATGATCACCTGGTTCTGCTCATTTCACCTAGCATCAGTTCATGTAAATCTCTCCAGGCCTTTCTGAAATCATGCTGCTAATCATTTTTATAGAACAATAATATTCCATAACATCCATATACCATAACTTATCCAGCCATTCTCCAACTGATGAGCATCCATTCAGTTTCCAGTTCATTGATACTACAAAAAGGGCTGCCACAAACATTTTACACATGTGGATCTCTTTTCTTACTTTATGATCTCTTTGGATTATAAACCTAGAAAAACACTACACAATCAAAGGGTATGCACAGTTTGATACCCCTTTGTATATAATTCCAAATCACTCTCCAGAATGGGTGGATCAGTTCACTCCACCAACAATATATTAGTGTCCCAATATTCCCACATCCCCTAAAACATTCATCGTTTTTTTCCTGTCATCTTAGCCAATCTGGATAGGTGAGTTGTGTACCTCTCAGAATTGTTTTAATTTGCATTTCTCTGAATAATAGGGATTTAAAGTACTTTTTCATATAACTAGAAATAATTTCAATTTCTTTATCTGAAAAATTGTCTGTTCATCCTTTGACCATTTTCAATTGCAGAATGGTTTGAATTCTTATAAATGTGAGTCAATTCTCTATATATTTTAAAAATTAGATCTTTATCAAAACACTTGAATGCAAAAAAATTTTCCCTTCTAATCCTGTCTGAATTGGTTTTGTTTGCACAAAACCTTTTTAACTTAATCTAATCAAAACTACCCATTTTGCATTTAATAATGTATTCCAGTTCTTCTCTGGCCACAAATTCCGTCCTTCTCCACAGATTTGAGAAGTAATCTACCCTTTGTTTTTCTAATTTGCTTATAATATCACTCATGGTGTGTCTACTTAAACAGTTGATCTTATACATTAAAAATTTGAAAATGCTGCTTTGAATGCCTGACCACACAACAATTCTAAGTTCTCTCATATCATTCAAAGAATTTTTATGTCAGCATAGAAATGACACAAGTTTTTTCAGCTGTCAATAATGTCTCAATAAACATTTGGTTGATCAGTTGATTAGTTGATTGAAGAACTCACTGTTTCTTAATAAGAATTATTCAGTATAATATACTTAATCTCCTCAACTCATATCACTACTTTCTTTTTTTTCTGGCATACATAGAAAGTTCATGTTTGTTTTCAGAGCAGAGCTTCCTCCCTTACTTACAATTAAATCAATTCATTTAGAATTAAGATTATTTTTTAGTTTTTTTCCTGTAATATAGATATAAACCAAGTTATCCCTCTACTCAATAAATTCTAGTAGCTCCCCATTTCCTTCAGGATCAAATATAAAATCCTCTCTTCGGCATTTGAAGTTCTGAAGTGCTTTCCCTCTTCAGCCTTAAACATCAACTGGACTCCATGATTCACTCATATTGGACTAATTTCTATTCTGCAATCCAATATTTCATTTCCTATCTCTGGGCCTTTATACTGACTATGTCCTTTACCTCTTTTGGAATATCATTAAAACTGATTAAGTTTCAAAAAAACCTGAGAAGACTTGCATGAACTGATATACAGTGAATTGAGGAAAACTAGTCTGTATCTTATATTCATCAATTTTCAATCCGGTTATGGATGTCATATTCATCATGAATCCTTTAGAATCATGGTTGGTCTTGAGGAGATGAAATTAATAAATATTTCAAGCTGATTTTCTTCATAATATTATTATTGTTATATAGATTGTTCTTCTGGTTCTGCTTACTTTACTATTTATTAGTCCATATGAGTTTTTCTGAAACCATCTCCTTCATCAATTCTTATAACACAGTAGTTAAAAAAAACACTTTGAAAGATTTAGTAACTCAGTACTTTTTTTTTTTAATTAATGGATAAGAAACAAAAAAGTAGAGATATTTGATGTTTCCTAGATAAGTCATTATTATATCCAAAACTCACTTCTGCTTTTAGTAACTGTTAAAGGAAAAAAAAAAAGTTTAGCCATTATTTGAGAGGAGATTTTGGTGTTGTTCAGTTACTTTCAATCATGTCTGACTCTTTGTGATTCCATTTGAGACTTTCTTGACAGAGATAATGAAATGATTTGCCATTTCCGTCTTCAGTTCATCTTACAGATGAAAAACTGAGGCAAACAGGGTTAAGTAAATTGCCCAGGATCACACAGCTATTAAGTTTGGGAGACCAAATTTGAACTCAGCAAGATGAGTTTTCTTGTCTCCAGGTCTAGCACTCTAACTATTGTGCAACCTAGATACCTTGGAGTCTTTCTACTATAATGAATTAGAACTGAAGGAGAAGTAATGTCTAATGACAACATGAAGTTCCATGGCTTATATGTATCTTAAGAAACACAAGGACCAAGACATATCTCACCCATAAAGAGAATTCTATAAACAGGTGTAAGGGATTCCTATTCTATATAATTCATTAGTATTGAATACATTCACATCATTAGTTTTTTAAAACATGTTTCAAAATTCAATAATTCAGTTGGAAACATATTTGACCCCAAAGTCTTTTCCTTTGATTTCCAACAGGAAAGTGAACATTCACGAGTCTTCTTCTGGCAAGCAAAGGCTGAGTTAATATTCAAAAGTGTAATTTTAAAAATATAAATCTCAGTGGAAAAAGAAAATATGAAAGAACAGAAATATTTCTCTCTATGACCATGTGATAAACTAGAAGGGTTTTTCTAAAAGCACCATAAAAAGAGAAAGGAGGACATCTTCAGCTAGGTCACCAACCCCCTAAACATACCAAAATCAGAACAGTAATAATGCCACAAATTAGCTTCCCTGAAGAGGAGAGTTCTGATAGTTGCTTTGGTTAAGTGCTGTAAATATGTAGTGAGTAGGATAAATTATTCATGTAATATTTGAACTTACTCTGGGAATTTGTGAAAGACCAGGGAGAAAAGCAAGATTTTCTTTCAGGTAAGAACAACACAAATTCTAACTTCAGGTAAATAATGAAAGGCTGAGGGCAACTTGCATTTTCTCTAATAACTTTTTAGATTTTCTTCCCCTTCAGAAAAAAACAAGGGAAATAATTGTTTTATTAATTTGGGATGAAAAAGATGCTCAGATTATGAGAAGCATTCTTCTAAATTCTCTGAAGTGGGATTTCTCCTCCCTATGCAAGGCTCATGTTTGGCTTGGCTTTCTAGAATATACAAAAAGTTGCTGTTTTGGTATGTGAATTATTTCCAATAAAACAAGCTGTGCATTACATTGGGGAGTTTAATTCATATTAAGCAATAGGAGCAACCTTTTCAATGTAATAAAAAGTGCCATCGGTACTTAAAAGCCAAATTGCCACAGAGCATTCTCCTGAGCACCTTTCCTAGTACAATAACTTCAAGGTTTATTTCCATCATTAATTTTTCTGTCAACTTGTTTCATAAATTGTTACCAATTGAAAGAAGCAAACTCTGGTTACAGTCCTATTCAGATTTCCTCAGTTTGCTTAGAGAGGTAGTTGGGAGAGGGGAGAGAGAGATAATAAAGCAGATGTTTATTTGTGTTTTAGTTGCAAACTTTCTGACACAAGTGAATCATATTGGTCTACTTGAAGGAATTTATTCAGCATTATCAACATTTAAAAAGTCAAAGGTTGGGTTTGAGGTGGAAAGCATGATTATAAAAGAAAGTAATACTCTTAGCCTTATTCCCAAAGCAACAAATATTAATTTGGGAGCAAAGGAAGGGAAACATTGTATTACTAGCCTTCCATTTTAGAAAGTAACAAAAATTGCAGAATTCACAAATGACAATTCCATCTAAGCACAGTATCAGTACAAGAAGAAAACTAAACCAAACCTTCCCAATTAGTCCAATAACAAATCTAGAATTGGTTCTGATTCTTATACTCCTGCATGGACCTGGAATCTTTTCCTAAAGAGCAATAAAGTTACAGGTGGCTTCACTACTTGAAGTCCAACTGATGATTCCATTGGTTTGAGGGAAAACCTCCATACACACAGTTCAGCAATCTTTCTACAACTTAGACAATTTCCTGTGAGCACTTTGAAATTATCTGACTGGTCCATGATCATACATCTTTTATGAGAAACAGAACTTGAATCGTTCTTTCCACTTTTCAAGCCAATTCTCTATCCACTGTCACATGGCTTTCTAAGATAAATGCCTGTTTTGATTTTGTTTTTGCATTCCAAGCACTCAGAACATCTGTTACTTACTATGTGATAGGTTTTCATAAGTCTTGTTGGATTGAATTTAATTGAATTGAAGGACGGTTATTGTTGGTCACAAATTTAATGTAAAAGATTATATTAAAGAAATATAGCTTCATATATTCAATATAACTTAGGAATATATCTCTATTGAGAGAAGGCTGACTGGAGGAGTGCTCCCCAGGATATAAGTGAATTCATCCCCCCAACCGTACTCTGGAAGATTTATGGAATGATAGGAATAATAGTGGCACAGAATGGGAAGGGACTATTGCACTACAACCTGCACCATTGATGGGAATACCGGCTACTGAAAAGAGAAATTCAGAAATCCTTGGAAGCATAGAATGGAAGCATCTTCACTGGGTAGCATTCTCCTTAAACAAGTAGGTAAGGTTCAAAAATTATAACTGCCTCATTCAAGTTCATATACTTATTATGTGGCAATATAATACTCAAATCATTAAACTCAAATTCAGTATACTAATACTCAAATTCAGATCCAGTGTACTTCTTTCCATTTTAATCATGCTCTCTTTCATTCATACTTAAAAATCTATAGTGTTTTCAAGATCTTTCCATTATAAAAAACAGTTCATGAAAGACCATTTTGTAGGTAGTGAACTCTTTTTCACTTTTTAAAAATTAATGGGACCTACATGAAGGTGATTTAGAGTAAAGATTTTCATGAAATTGATGTGGAAAGTCACATTACATCAAACCTTATGTCAACCCTTAATTTCTTATTAACATTGTGCCCTCATACAGAAAGAACTCCTACTGAAAAAGAATATTATCCACCTGGGATCTATGAACTTGTGTGTATATATATATATATGTATATATATATATATATACATATACACAATACACATAATGTATATAGTACATTTATGTATATAACACACAAATATATAAACCCACATGTTATATAAATATATGTATATATAAATTCAAATATAGTAATATTGCATTCAAGATCCTGTGCTGTGCAATTTGTTTTATGCATTTAAAATATTATTCTGAGAAAGGATCCATAGGCTTCATCAGACTGCCAGAAGCTTTGAAAAATTTATATGAATTGGTGCAAATTGATCTAGAGAGAACAGAAAAACAATATACACAATGAGTACAAAATTGTCAATTAATAAACCACAAAATAAGACAAAATTAAAATTTATGTAATTACAATGATCAAAGTTGGCCCCCAAAGGGGAGATAGGGCATAGCTTGTCTGCCTCCCTTCTTTATGGAAATATGGCATATTCCTAAACTCTGTTGATATTTTGGTTAGTTCTGGTGGACTAAAAGAGAGATATTGGAAGGGAAGAAATTGATGTGCATACAATTCCTCAAATTTGCTACAAATTGGAATCAGTTTTGGCATACTTGTCTGCCTTGAAGTGTCACAAATAGTATTTTGTAGGAATTTTATGCAATCTTAAAGGGTCCTATTTTTTAAATTCATTTATAAATATACTCACAATATTTATATCATCTAAGAAATGTATGAAGGAACAGGCATGGGATGTTTAATGAATAAACAATGGACAACTTATATATGTTAACTTGTATCTTCAAAGGTCAAGAGAACTAGAGAAAGGGTCTTAGCATATTGGAAAACTTTTCATGGAAATGGGATGACATGGACATGAACTAAAAAGGATTCATGGATATGAATGAGCTAAAATTTGCATCACTAGAAAAAATGTCCACATCAAGGCAATCACAGATCTATTGGATCTTTTGAATATTGAGAGATCTTTTTTTAAAAATATTTAAATGCATGTAGTTTGTGTAAATTAAATGTATGTAGTTTGTATATATGAATGCACATTTAGCTTTAAAGAGACACATGTTCCTAATATAGGAAAGCACAACTCCTACTAAACCATAAGGACTAGTTCATTAGAGTATTAATTGATATGTGGAAATGTTTTTGAAGTTCAATTTAATTTCCTAAAAAATTCAATTTCTTTATAGAAAATAATGAAGCATGAGAAGTAAATAAGAATTACAAGTAATATACATGGAATTTGACAAAGGAGTCAAATACAGGGAGTATTGTTTCCTAAGGTGGATCTTTTGCCACTGGAAAATACTGCAGTTGGCATTTCAGTCTCCATTCCCCTGCCTGCCCACCTCACTACCTCTCATAAACACTAATGTTTTCAATCCATCATAGGAACAAGGAAATAAGGTGCTTTCTATGTTCAAAAGCTGTAGCCTAGAAAAGCTATGAGAGGAGCCATAATCTATTATTTCTATTATAAAAGATTGAGTAAGCCCCTCAGAAGTTACTGCCTATGAGGTGAGGACTTGGAGCAATTTCATCTCCTTCTATGTAACACAAGAGTCCTGTTTCATGTCCTGGAAGAATAATATACCAAAGGGCAACCTAGTGGTGTGAAAGACTTCATACTGTGTCACAAAGTGCCTAACGGTACTACTTCTGGGGAGAAGTGAAGAATCAAATTCCACACAACTATATGAACAATTTTCAAACAGAACAGGATAGTATAGTTGATATTTAAATAACACAGAATTTTTAAATATATTATTTAATTTTTATGATAAGCTTCTGATATTGCAGTCAAACATCATTATCCTCATTTTACAGATTACAGTGGGTAAATTAATTGTCTAAAGTCATCCTACTAAAAGGTAACAAAATAGTCTTTTAATTCTCTCATGAGGGATCTAATATAAAATACTATTTTTTTCAGTGATCTTTTTATTTTTTTCCCTCTAAACCAGGTTCAAATCTCCTTTACAGATTGAGGTAGGAAAATCCCTAAGAATAACTTGATCAGAGTCATTCAGACTCTGTGACTGAAGCAAGAACAGAAAAAATGGCTCTATTTACAATATTTCCTGACAAAAAGGGCCAAAACACTGAGGAAGAGGTGTGACATTGAACTCCAAGTGCTGTAGGAGAGGATAAGGAGTGATCTGCTCCTCACATCATTGGGGCAATTAACACTTGAGGTGTCTGTGGGCATTTTTACAGTAGTTCATTCTCAATTAAAAAGGGACAAGTGAAGTTCAAAAACGACTGGCTTCTGTCCAGGAAAAAAGACCCCCTGCTGTTATTTAATAGGCACCTTCTCAGTGCAAACACTATCTGAGAATCCCTTACAGACAAGGGACTTAAGAAAGAAACATGAGGTTTCCAAACAAGTTCTATTTATTGGACAACTTTATAAGGTTAAGATTCCCTTTCCAGAAAGTTTGACATGGAGACTGAATTTCTCTCTCTCCTAATCTGGGCAAATTAACTTTAAAATTATTTTAAATACTCTTTAGCAAGAAGGCAAAGTAATATGAAAAGATTGTTTTTTTTTTTTTGGAGTCAGAGCATTTGTTTTGGAATCTTGGCCCTGAAACTTAATTGAGGTATAACCTTGAACAAGTGACTTTCCTTCTCAAGGCATCAGTTTCATCTATAAAATGGGGCATTTGTATTAAATAATCTCTAAAATTTCTTATTACTCTGACATTACAGGAGAGTATATTTTTCCCCCTCTGAGGCATTGTGGTGAGATAGGAAAAGGGGAAGGAAAAGAGAAACAACACAACACTAGATCCTATAGCCTTGTATGCAGCAATCAAAAATGGGAGTTTTGAGCAGATTCTGAGCAAATCCTTAGTTTAAGTAAAAACTCTTTGCCAATATTATCTACAGACATATATCAAATAGATCAAATGATTTAAAATTGTTGTTGACTATTCAAAGAAAGCTTTTTTTTATTTTTTAAGCCAAACTCGAGCACACAGTTGGTGGCTGTGATTGGTATTATCATCAATGATCAAAAAATAATTAAATGTCAATATGCATTTTGCAAATTACATATAAATAAATGAATTTCCAGTAATGATGTTTGCCTATCAAGAGTGTCAGACTTGAGGCCTACAAAACAACCAAATACTACCAAATGAATCAGATCAAATTGTAATTGGTAAATGTTTAACAAAACAAAAATATAACAGATATAGATATAAAATACAACATAAATAATGTTAATTTGTGGTTTTCTAAGTCAATATTAATCCTGCAAGGTTCTTTTTTTGCCTCTTAGCTCAAAGTAATTTAAGTGTCTTCATATGTAAAGGTTTTAAAAGTTTTCTATTTCATTCATAATATCTTTGTTTTCAATTATATTTCATTTTTCCAAATATACTTAAAGATAGTTTGGAACATTGATTTTTGTTAGATTTTGAGTTCCAAATGTTTCTCCCTCCTTCCCTTATCTATCCCCTTCCCAACACAGCAAGCAATCTGATATAGGTTAAATAAGTGCAATTCTTTTAAACATATTTGCCATGTTGTGAAAAAAAAAAAAAAACTTTAAAAGGGAAAAAAACAGGAGAGAGGAAAAAACAAACAAACAAGGGTGAAAATACTATGCTTCAATCCACATTCAATCTTCATGGTTCTCTCTCTGAATATAGATGGCTTTTTCAAGTCTATTGGAATTGCCTTGAATCACCAGATTCATTCATAATATATTTAGAAGATATTTCCTAACTCTCCCAATTTAAATTGTTCCAGGACCATAGTTTATCATTTGTGTAGGTGGGCAAATATTCATGTTGAAAAAGAAAAATTCACAGAAGCTTTATGCTTACCTGTTGAAACCAAACTACCTTAGGACATCACATGATAATTATAATAATAACTTGAATTATAAAGCTACAATTCCAAGGGGTTTGTACTTTTCCTTTTCGTCTTGCCCTGGGAATTTGGAGCTAGATAGTTTGGAACTAAGTTTTCCATTGAGGTCCTACTTGCAAATAAGATTACAATTTCTGATGCATAATTATTTTCTATAGGGCAATATTTATTTAAGGACCAGTAATAAAGTAAATTTATGATAAAAAAAAAAAACTTCTGATCTGAGAGCAGCTAACACTGGTAGGATCATCTAAAACTGGAGTCAAATTCCAGAGATACTGAATGTAGGACATTGTGGCAGACAGATCCGAAGGAGCAGTTGGAAGCAAGTTTGAGAACGAATAAAAAGACATCAACTAAGGATCTTCTAGAAGATTCAATACTGAAATAAATGGAAGCCTGAATTTCATACATGTTGCCGATATAATATCTCATAGAAAATATGTAGGTCTTATACTTTAAAAGATATTTAGGAATAGAAAAATTCAGTACTTATAAATTTTAAAACATTTAAATCAAAGATTATTTTAATCCTGTAAAAGTTCTGGTCTTTCCTCCTTTACAATTTTACTAAATTTTAATCAAGAATACTCCACTTTGCTATATGAACACAATATGAATTTAGTATGCAAACCACTAAACTAAGAGAAATAAAATGAAGCAAAATTAATAAATAGAAAATGCCAAACATAATTTTACATCTGAAAATTAGTGCTAGGGAGAGCACAGAAAAGTAGGAGAGATGGAACTTCAGTAAACGTTTGAAAGAAGGGTAAATTTTAAAAATTAGAGATTTATTGAAGACAAATACTGTCTAGTAATGAGAGATATCTTGAACAAAGGAAAAAGGGCAGGAAAGGGTAAAGAGAGAAGAAATGGTGAATATTCTAGTTTTCCTAAAACAAAATTAGCAAGAGAGGGATTTGCATTATTAGATAGAAATGGTCATTTAGTGTTTGGATGAAGAGAGCAGAACAAGGGAATTTATACTTTGTTGTATAGGAAACTAGTATTATGGGGACATTTTGTACATTAAAACTTTATTTGGCATTATTGTGAATAATTGATTGGAGAGGCAGTGTGGTAGAATGGAATACTCATAGTCAAAAGTCCTGGAAATTAATCTTAATTTTGTGACTATCTTGTAAATAAAATGAGACACTTAACATGCCAAGGCTTCAGTTTCTCTATCTTTAAAAATTAAGATTGGTATAAATGATTTCTGAGGCCTCTCCTGTTCTTTAATTTTTTGATTCTATGAATTACATCTCCAAGGTTCTCTTCAGTATAGAAAATAATGCTTTGATTTAATATTTAACTTCCAATAAGAACAATGGACAACAAATAATGGATTGAATCCATGGTATAAAGGGAAAATAAATTGCTCTTCTTTACAGAACTGATTTTCAGAATTCTGGATGGCTGCTTCCAGCTAAAGTCCCAGCATACAAATATATCTCCCTTGCAAGTCTATTAAGGGATCACTAGCCTGTTCGACCTGATAAGATATTTCTACCAGAATAGTTATTCTTTTAGATTAGGCAAAAATGCTTTACACATAATGAGTGCCTAATAAATATTTAGTAGATCAGAATTAATGAATTGAAACAAACTTTGCTATTTTTTCTCTAAAACGTTGTTAAAATGCCCGTTCATTAATTAAAAGAGTGGGGAGGGTCTTTTGATTCCCTCCAATTTTCTTCCATTACTATATGCATAATGGATTAGTTTGTTAGAATAGTTAACAATTACCTAATTATTAACTAAAAAAAAAAAATGAATTCTGTGCCCTGAGATACAACTAAATTTTAAGGTCATTCATTGTAATTGTTAAGTGGAGGGAGAAACAACGACTTTAGAGAGCAGGACTGGAAGATATACTCCAATGGGAACCCAGATGCCAGACTACTAGGAGGGTTCACATAAATGCTCCTAGACAAGAAGAATAGAAAATGAGAGTTCTGAAAAAGGTGACTGGAGACAGAGAATAATATGCTACAGGTAGGGAATATGTTACTTAAATTAACAATTTCTTCTTAAAATTGTTGACTCAGGGGCAAGTGCCCTTTTCTTATTACATATTATGACCTTTACTTTACAAGTCTTAGAGAGTTTTTACATAATTTCCACCTCCCTCCCCAAGTCAACAATTCATTCACTATTAGTTTCTAGAACTAATAATAATCAATTTGATTATTAGTGAATTCAAAAATAAATGATGTTAAATTTTATATCTGACAAATTATATATGATTATATAAAATATATGAAATAACTATATAACTAAATTTACTAAATTATGAACTTGTAAATTGCATGTTAGTTTGGGGGAGAAGTAAATGGGAGGGTGAAGCTAATAGATCTCACAAAATAATAGATACCTATGAAGAAATTAAAACAGCAAAAACAAAACAGTTGTCAAAGTCTGACATCATCTACTCTGCACCTTTTTCTTTTCTTAAAAAAAAAAAACAGTAAATGTCTAAATGTTAAGATGAAAAGAAAATCAGTTATTTCCAAAATACTTACCCCTAACACCTTCTATAAACTGTCCATCATTTTTAAAGGAAATCAAATGCCCTCCTTCTGTGGAGGTGGGACTTGGGGGGGGGGGGAAGATCTATCTATCATCCCATTCATTAAGACAGTTGGCTACTCATAATTCCTCAGAGCAAGTTGGTCCTAAACCTAGGTCTACAGTACATTATGAAAGAATGAAGAAAGCTTACTTAACCTACATTAAATCTTGATAATGCAATAATGAGTCTTTTAAAGGGATAATTTTAATTCCCCAATCTTCAGTCATAAAGACTATAGAGTGCTAATCTGGTTTGCCCTTTCAATTAAACTTGTTAAGGACTTTCTATTTAGTCAGCACCCTGAATGGGCCATTAAAATTCTTGTTCTGTAAGAGTTGTGTGCAGTGCACTGTTGTTTTAAAATTCCATTAAATCCAAATGGTCTTTATCGCCCCATGACCACTGTGACTTCAATCAGCCAATTTAATTACCTTACAAAATTGTCAGCAGAAGCAGCAAAGAAAAACAGGAAGGGCTATGACGTTATCAAATTAAAATCTTCTTCTTCTGTGTTTAATCTAGACCAGTCAATATCAATGAGTATCACCTCCTTTCTCTTTCTGGGGATTTTGACCTTCCCCTTTATCCAAAGATTTAGGGTTTAAAATCCATTCTGAGCTCTCCCACAATCCAAAGAAATGGGATACAAATTGAAGGAAGGTAAGGTATGCCTTTGGCAACTCAAAAATCATCCAACATTTCCATTTTTTAATACTTGAAATTGCTTCAAAAACTCAGAAAAGAATACTTCTGGAATCCTTATATAGCACATGAACAATATATAAATGCCTTAAGTAAGCTGTATGTAGGAAGATAGAAAATTGATGTTTCTCAATGTATAAAAATAGGTACTTGAACTTTTGGGAAAAAAAGTATTTAATAAGAGCTATAATAGCAAAGCAGATTTTTTTAAAAAAAAAGAGTAAACAAAATTTAGACATGTAATACTTACTGCAAAATGCTGCTGTTTCTCCAAAAGAATAGTATTTCCAAAGAAAACCTATTATGATCATTTGACATTTTTTTTAAATCATTTCATAGCCCTAATGTCTTCACTATTGGTGAGTAACTCCATAAAGGATCATGTAGCCAAGTCTTTAACCAGAATCATGGATGGCATTTGACTTCTTTGTCTATGGAAGCAGTTCAAATTAACTTTCTTGTTCTGGGTAAATGTTGAAAGAGAGTCATTTGAGATTTGGGCCAATGAGCACATTATGGTGATTACTGGAATTAAATTCAAATGCTAAACCTCACTGAAGAAATATTTTCTCATATAAGAATCCCTGTCCATTTCTGAAATAAAATCTCAAAAGTTCAGAAAATAGTTTTGGTTGTGTTTGTGTGAGTATCAGTGTGTTATTTCAAGAGCAAGAAGATATACTTCAAAATTGTTTTCATTAAAGGCTCTACCTCAATTAAGAGAGATCACAACAGGTCAATTATACATTTTTTTTAATTCAGTAAGGATTTACACTGAGAATTTCTTTGTTAGCTTTTCTTGAAAATATTTCATTCACTGTCTTTACAAATTTCAGTTTTAAATTTGTATTCTGGTTATATCAGTCTTTCAAAAGCCACCATTCTTCTTTGTAGGTGTCTCTTTATCTCTTTACCTCACTGCACTCATCACATGGTCCTCCCATCTTGCTTCTTAAAGGAAGTCCAATTCCTTGCAAACAATGTGTGAGAGAGAAAGACAGAGAGACAGAAACAGAGACAGAAAGACAGAGACAAACAGAAAGACAGAGATAGAAAGAGAGTTAGAGGAGGGAAGAACAGAGAGCAAAAAGAAGAGAAGAGATGAGGAAAAAGAGAAGAGAAGAAGAAAAAAAGATTTTTTTGAACTTAGCCATTCTATTCATGACTCAGAGATGATACTCCTAATTACTGTATCTGTATTTGTTTTCTATACCCAGGCAGGATATCCTTAGACACAGGTTGCCTTGCTGTCATGATGTCTGCTAATTTGAATAAGATATGATTCTAATGCCATACCAGAATTTGTCTGTAAACTAAGCCAAAGTACGGCTTGCTCCTAGATTTGGAAGAAGAGCCCTTCAACAAGAAATTGTTCCTGTACTTGTATACTTGAATAAAGCAAAACTCATACGAACTGAAGCTCAAGGGAAAATAGCCTAAAATGTTTTTTACCTGCTGGGAACAAGACCTTTGAAAAGCCATGTTAGTATTCTAGTGAAAATACTGTTTGACTTTTTTGCCCATAAGTACACTTCCAGGTTCAACTAAAAGCAAATTTAACTAAAGAAACCTTTATTGAGAGTCTATTATATGCAGAGTACAGTGTTAGGAGATAGAGAGTTAAAGATGAGATTCCTGCCTAAAGGAGCTCAGAATATCCCTACAACCTGTTGGAGATATATTTGTATTCTTACTCTACCACCATTCTTTAAGATATAGTTTTACCTAAAATAAATCATAAATTGATATAAGCTAGTCCTTCTAAAATGTGCTAAGCCTCTATGAAGGTTATCAAGCTGTGAGGGAAAATGAGGTCTTTATTTTCATCAGAGGTTCTTTCCAAACCTCTTGGTGAATCTTTGTGAGAGCAGTGCTTTGGCACAGTGAGCTCAAAGTGAAAATAGGGAAAGAGCAAAAGGATATGATAGCCAAGAATTAAGAGGGAGGGAGGGAGAGAGAGAGAGAGAGAGAGAGAGAGAGAGAGAGAGAGGAATAGAGAGAAAGAGGGAGGGAGGGAGAGAGACACAGAGAGAGAGAGCCTATATTTCAAAACATTCTAAGAGTGCCAAGGCACTGAAGAACTGTTTCTCTTATTGAATCATAGATCTCAAGCTGAAGGGATCTTAGAGGTCATTTTATAGATAATAACACAGTATGTAGCAAAGCTTAGATTGAAATGTAGGTTCCCTAATCCAAATTTAATGTTTTTACCAAAGCACAATAGTTGACCCATGGACTCCCAAAATAAAAATTTTAAAATATCCAGTGACAACTATGGAAGGATAAAAGCAAGTAATCAACAATAGACTCTAGAGTATTTCAGGGCAAGTGGAGCACATGGTTTGCATCAGTCTGTCTTCTGTTTCATTTAGTCTAACAGCCTTCTATCTAAAAGCAGCCCTTAGCTTTGAAGAACCTGTATGAGTCAGAAACACAGACCTAAGTGGCTAAAATGTCAGTCAAGCTGATCTTGCTGGCTGTGCCCATCACCACTAGGCCTTTGGGTCTCCTCTGTGTATTACCCCAGGAGGAAATAAAGCCATCCATTCTTTCTTCTCTTTTCTATTATGTTCTCTTCTCTCCTCTCTTCTCTCTTACACATACACACACACACACATACACACACACAGAGACACAGACACACACACACACACACACACACACACACACATCCTCAACAATAAAATAAAATACTGATTTACTGATTTAAGCCAAAGTAAAGAAGAAGTACAGAGAGATGAGAAAAAGTATACTAAGCACTAGCCCATTAGCTTTATATTTCTTGTAAATGCTTTTGAGAAAATATCATTTATGAAGTGGATGGAGACTTCAGCCTCTTCTGAATTCTAGAAGAATGTTCTGGCATGCTGACCTACTTCACTGGGGACCCACATTTGCTGAAATATCAGTGAGGATGTCACCATATATCCAAGACCCATGTCTCTACTTGAAAAGTAGGGACCCTTCTAGGACAATATTTCAGCTCCTATTACATACAATTAATTAGATAGGCATCTGTGAGGAATTCTTCATTCTGGCCCTCTAAAGCTTGTTGTAAGAAGTTTTACTTTACCCTCTTAGACTTCATGATAATGAACTCCATATACCTCCTGGCTCCATACTCACCCTGTCTAAAGAAGTGTGTGTGTGTGTGTGTGTGTGTGTGTGTGTGTGCCTTCGATGAAAAAGGGTGTAGGAAGAAAAGCAAGGAGAAGGGAAGGAGGAGATAGAATTAATCGAGTGGCAGACACACTCAAAGCAGGTGGCTGCTCTTTGTTATTGTTGGTTTCAACACATCACAGGCAAGATTGAGTGGAAGCAGCAGACGATGAAAGGAGGATTCAGTGTCGAGTCACCACAATAGTGGGAACAGTAGGAAGGACAATACCAAATCCATGATGGTTAATTTCCACCGAAGGAATGAGGGGGTTGGAGGATTTTGCCAGCTCTCAGCTCTCTCCCTTGTTGCCATAGTATTGCTGGCTGAGAAGCAAAAGCGGAGGCTGGCATGTTGCCTACCTCTTACTAAAGGGAGAATCTCTCAATTCAGCATTCTCCTAGGCTTAGACTAGGCAGGAGGATCACTATCATCCAGGCAGGCAGCCTCACAGAGGCAGCTGGACTTTCAGCAGCTTCCAGGCATTGGTTGAAGTTTGAGTGTGAAAAAAGCTACCTTCCCTAACTCCTAACTCCCATTTGTTTCCTTAGCGGCTATCAGAGAAAACAGAATAGAGAGTTGAATTATTATTACTTTTCAAAAATTAAAAAACTGGAAAGTTCAAAATAATCTTGCTAGAATCTTTATAAACATGTAAATCCTCTTTATTCCTAAATACACATTTTCCCCTAGAAGGGAACAAAACACTTCTTTGAATGTAAGTAGCTTTTTTTTTTTTTTTTTAAGCTGGCAAGTTAAAGACAGGCAATTGAGAAAAGCCAGATTGATACACACAATAGGGAAAAGTTAAGAACATAGACAATCCAATTCATCACTGGAAATATGGAGAAATTAATTTAGATCCTGTGCCATTGGTTCTCAGTATCAAAGTATAAAGGAATTGAGATGAAGTCTCACCAAGGCATTCAATATGTGTGGTCTACAAAAAAATGTATCTTATTTTAAAGTGTCAGCTTTTTTGGACAGCCACTACATGATTCTGTTACAATAGCCAAGATTTTTTAATATGAAGATATGAAATGATCAGCTAATGTAGCAATCTAATGATTCAGCAAATACGTGCTGCAAGAGCAGAACAGCAGTAATTAAACCTTCTGAGTTTGCACACTGCAAGTCTTCTTCATCAAATACACTCTACAAGCGCTCACAGTTGTGCGCGTGCGTGCACACACACACACACACACTCACTATTCAATTTATTTTCAGAATAAGAGCAACCACTCAAACAACTAACTGGAAGATACGAGACTGTGAATGCTTCTCCTGCCTGTTCTAATGGGCAGTGTTCTACAGCACAGCATCAATGAGCACATATGCATACACATGCCTGAAGTGGTATAGAACATATTTATTCATGTCCAAAGAAATAAATATTCTTAAGGATGGTTGTTGCTAAGGTATACCTTATACATCACCTTCATATTTAAAAGGAGGCAAAAATATATACTACAGCCAGAAATTCAATTCAAGAGATCAATAATAACTCTTTAAATAATCACCAATCTTTTCAACTTCATGCTTTTGGACATCATAAAATACATTTTTTTTCTCAACTCTGAGTCTAAATCTCAGAGTCTCAACTCTGAGAAAGGTACAGACTTTTACCAATCCATTATTCACATATATAAATATTTTTAATTTTAAGATACATATGCAGCCAATTTCCATCGTAAATTTATTTGAGTAACTTCCTGTGCTTTTCCCCCCCCCTTCCTAACAGTCAGATTACATTAGTCTTCCTCTCATATTAAACTCAGATCTTCACTAGGGAACTTTCCGGGACCTGTTCTACTCTTTCCTACAACAGTCTTGTTCAATTAAATGTTGCACATTGATCACACTTGATTTCATCTAAGCAAATATCTGTCTCCAAGTATTTCACCTAAAAAAGTTTCACATTCAGATTTTAATATAAATTTGAGGGGATACCCTAATTTCATGGGGGAAACTTAAATATTCCCTATAATCTTTCTATTGTTTTTTAGGCCCATATGTGAAGTTAAGGTGCAAGTATTATAACTATTTCTCCTCAGCTAAATATTATTGGAATGGGGTGGGTTGAAGTGCGGGAGGAAAGAAAAGTAACACACACACACACACACACACACACACACACACACACACCCCTCAGTTCACTTAAAAGGGGCCGGTTCGCACTGATTCATTGCAAAAGCTCAAGTTTCAGCATTTAAGTATTTCTATTTAAATCATACTCCTTCCTGTTAAGAAGCCTGTGACTAAAATTCTAAATAAAAGAAAATAAAGATTTTATTTCGAAGAAGGAAAAAACAAATAAACACAAAGCCGAATGTTCTTACGTGATTCTGCCCAGGACACACCAAGTTCTTAACAAGGAACGTGGGGAAGCAGACAGTGGGAACTTACCAACTAGTTTCCAAATTTTAACTAATCAGCCACTAACAGAGCTCGGCTTTCCGCCGCGATGAAAATAAGCGCCCAGTACAAGGAATCAACACAAGCGCTGATCGCTCTGCAGACAGAGAGACCTACGGGGCTTAGGCAGTCAAAGCTGCCAGTCACTTTCCTCACAATTATCATTTTTGAGGCACCACGGCCCCAACACGTTCATATACAGTCTCGTTATCCTGCTTCCTGGGGTTAAGACATTGGAGTCAGGGTTGGGGAGGTAGATCGAAACTAGCGGGTTTCAATGTACGTCTCCAGAGACTAGGAGACATCTACCAGACTGAGGAGATCCCCTTTTCAGAGATAAACATGCGTATTTACATTGAGCTGCTACGGCAGAGCTTACTAACGTACAACAAACAGGGATAGAAATCTTACCAAATCTTAATACATGTGTGGTTCCTTGAGAATATCCAATCCACAGTAAGCAGAGAAGGAGTCTAATGGTGCACCTGAAGACTGGGTTACTTAGAATCGGGGATATAATCTTCATGGTGTTTCTATGCACACACGCGCGGCACCTACTTCCCCCTTTTAGCGTCAGGCTCCCCGGTAGGGTAAGAATGAGAATACGTAGACTGATGGCCCTCAGACACGATCACGGCATGGTCACAGAGAGAGGAGTGAGTCTACGCTGCCCAAACCCATTAGCAGTCCCTGCATGTTCTTCACTCACTGCGCCAAGGAGCAACCTTCAACTGCAAGGAATGGTGGGACATCCATGTTAGTCGAGGAGAATCCTTGAGAAATCCAAAACACACACACAATTCCAGCCGGGTAAGTCTGAGGAAGCAAAGGAGGAGAAAAATCAATAGGTAATCCAGCCTGGGAAATCGCGGAAATATCGAGACATAGCAACAGTCACCGTACAAAGGGCTCTTTGCTAGGCTTCTATTCTACTGCACTGCTGCACAGCTTCTGACGTGAAGCCAAGATTAAGTGAGAAAAATTGAGATAGCTGCTCTCCTCTTAAGACTGCCAGCCAGACAGCTTTCTCAATATCTCTTATGCAACTGATCTGAGCACCCTTGTGTTGTAGGAAATAAGTCTTGTTTGTTTATGTGTGGAAAAATCCTTTTTTTTTTCCAACAAAAATCCTTCCCTAAAGATTGACTAGAATCTGTGCAGTTCTATTTAAGACCAGTTCGTGAATTTTAATAGATGACTAGCTAGATCGAAACTATTACTTAGAAGCAGTTAAAAAGGGAGAAAAGGGGGATGTATTCCAAGACTATCAGAGGATATAAGTGAAAGTCTAACTCCTGCTTGGGCTTAATAAGGGTCTTGATATTCATATTCACTTTCTATCACTTAATTTTATGGAATAGAATGAAATTGGATGACTGTATGTAGTCTTTAAAAACTTGTGAAGGATGTCTCTTGATTACTACTCCTGGCTACATGATTTCCCTTTACACATTTTTTTTAATACCAAAGATGAGGTAAGTGTAATCTATTTGATCACTAGTTTCTCAACTTGCCCAGGAGTACAACGCATAAATAAAAAGACAGCAAATGAATGATACTTGGATTTAGGTGAAAAACTCCAAGTATTCCTATAATTTATGTTCACTTTCTTCTTACTGTGATTTTATGATAGTTTTATAAATTTCAGCTTAGCTTAAGAAACATTAAACATTCTTGCCATCCCTGTAAGTGTTCTTTAAGTTTCTAGTAGTTTTCTGATGGCATATTTTGAATACCATTAAATAGTTGTATTTTCTAGTGTGATAATTTTCATTTCCAGCCAATTTATTCAACTTTCTCAAATAAAAGAAAATTAAAACCAATTAAAAAAAGAAAAAGTAAAACCAATAAGAACTGTATTTCTTTAAATGCCTTAAAATGCAAAAAATGCACTTATTAGCTGAAAATAAGCTGTATGTTATCTTAAAAACACATAAATGTTAAAATAGCCAATGCTGTTAATTCAGATCATAAAATAAACTGTCTTTGAAGTTAATAAAGATCTCACTGTTCATCATTTAAAAAAAATTGAGCACTCTAAAAGGCAAACCTTCAAAACTGTGAACCAATACTTCTAAGAAAGCATTTAATTCCTAATCTGTCCCCTTTCCTCCCAAGAGAAGAATTCCTTTCAAAGATGAAAGTTCAATGTAGAAATTAATTAGAATATATACTATGATGCCAATATCTACTAGAAAAATAACTTTTAGGTCATTTTAAAGATTGACATGACAGCATTTAATTCTGAAATAGGTTCATATTTTAAACAGAGAGTATAATAAGAACAAATATTATGAATATTTTCCTTATTATGGGTCTCTGAGTTGTTAAAAAAAATAATAAAATCTCAGCAAGTTCTTTTTATTCTATTACTCTGATTTTCTGTATACAATTTAATTTAAGTAATTGTAAAATGTTAATTTTTTAAAAAGAAACCTACATTCTGCAAATGCTATTAAATGTCATTGAAATTTTTTTTTAAAGATGGAGGCATAACTGCAGTGTCAAAAAATAAGTATCATGAATGGCTAGTTCTGCAGTGGAGCAGGCAATTCAATCAAATAATTTGACTATTTGAGCACTTTTAAAAGGAATACCTAGTAATAAAACTAAGGGTATCTAGCGACTCCTTCAGCCCACATTTAGAATAGCTCTTGAAAAACATGAATAGTCCAAGATGCTATTTCTTGTATTTTCTCCTTCATTTATTCCATTCTTTTGATAAATTTATATTTGGTTTTATAAAGCCTTAGCTTCAAAGTAATTTTGAATATCTTTAATTCCCTCTAATGCTCAAATATTGTAGAATAATTGTCTGATAGTGGTTTTTTACTTGTGAACAATCAAAACACACTTATTGGTTAAATGTACTAGCTATTTTATATATCCTGAGAAAATAAAAAGTACAGTCTCTTACTTTTTCTCATTTCCAGTTAATGTATTTCAAAATTAGAATGAAGTTTGTAATTTACCCCATTTAGTACATATCACTTAAACTGTTTTTGATTTGTGTGAACATATTATGAACACAGCTATTAGTTTAAAAGGATAGGAGAAGGGTCGAGGTTAAGTTTACAGATTCACAAAGTTTTCATGCAGTAAATTAATTTTCAAGTGCTGTAGGATAAATTGTTTTTTATCATAATTCCTTCAAAGGATCTATCTTAAAATTTGCTATTTCACTTTTTTACTGCATTAAGCTGAATGGTTTAACACCACGGACAGCGACTGTACCTGTGTGAATATCTACGAGCCACGTACGACCTTTTTTCAGAACCATGGACAGTACTACAAGATTCAAGTTCAACACCCTTGTATTGTACTCCACAATAATAATGACCACAGTGTGTGTGTTTGAAACCTCAAAATGCAGTCTTCACGTGAAGGAGATCAAAAATTTACTAAAATGAAAACAAATGTTTATCTTCATATTTTAATAAGTCTGATCTGTTCAATATCTTGATTACTAGTTTGTGTTTCATGATTTAGGACTGCTTTCAGTGACTGGAATCTTATTCCAATGGGGCTATATTCATTTCTTCCAGTGTACTGTGAAAACCACTCATATTAAATGTGAATTTATCCATTATCACTAAGAATATCTATTTGTTAGTAAAGAAATATTTTAAAGACCACCAACAATTCAGAAAACTGAATAAGAATCTGTCAGTATTCAGTGGCTAGACATTTATAAAGTGTACAATTAGTTAAAGCCTTAAAATTCACCACCTCCAGAATCCCATCTGGTATAAGGATAAGAAGTTCTATTCTAATTCTTTCTAATCAAACTTCACAGGGGAAAAATATTTATCAAAAATAATAAATTTCCTCCTAGCTACAATCAATCCCCTCTCTGGGTTTAAGAAATATCTCCAATAAACAAATTTGGAGGTCTTTAAAATAATTTTTTAAAAATAATACTTCTACTATATGCTAAAGTAATAAGTCATTATATAGGATTTGACAGAAAAAAATAACCCTTTCTTAAATTAGACTGATTGACAAGTCAGTCAGTCTAAAGTTGAAGGAAAACTGAAATTAGTATTAAAAGCCATATATAATTAACATTAATAAAGTTTATATACATTATTCTGTGGCATTATTTGGCTATTTCTAGATTTCTACTATATGACATCTTTATAGCTAAATCTCTATGGACTCCAAGGTCAAAACAGAAATTGCATAACACACATACATTTGTTTTTGTATAAACACACACACACACACACACACACACACATACACACAGTGAGTAGAATGGTTGAGTATTAATGCAGACCACTGGGTAGGGGAGATCACAATAGACTAGAATAATAAATTTTGAGTTTTTGGAAGTAACAGAAAGGAAAAACACACATCATGTTTGTACAATGTTTTATTTCAGCAACCAAAAAAATCCTTGCTTTATTTTAACTGTTTTTTACATTTTCTTACACAAATGACCTTTCAATACTAAGCATTATTACTTGAGATCATTTTAATTTTCTATTCTCACAGTAAGGATGAATCTGATTCTAGTCAGCTGCCACCTGCTGGGACATGTCCATGTGCATATTAATCTTCATATCACAAATGGTTTTTAGTCTAGGTATTTACATTTTCAGCATATAGTCATGTAAGTGACTACCAGTGCCACATCCTGAAATAGCCTGAACTCATTCCCCAGTTTCTCTAAAGAGGCTTCATATTCCTATATATGAAGATATATATATATATATATATATATATATATATATATTTGTCTTAAAGAATTTTCTTGTGAATTCCTCCTCTACTTCCACTTTGCTTTGCCTTTAGAGCCTTGCTTTTACAATATGGCAACAGGGGAACACCATCTTACAGTAATGTCTGACATACACCTATGTGATTATAGTTCATCTTGCCTGAAAATAATCAGCTTGTCCCACTGTTCTATGAGTGTGTCAAGGAATAAAATTAATGTTGATATTATTATAAGGTAAGGGAATATTGCTGCCCACATTCATTCAACTCCTATAAGCTATAAGACTAGAGATTCCTTTTCAACTGTTCATTCATATCATTGTTTAGCACAATATTTCTGTTGCATTGATGGTTAATGATATTTAATATAGTGATTAATTTTTACATGCTGAAAAGAAGAGTGCCCTTAGAGACTGGATTGTTATAAATTGACATGCTCAAAAAGTTTTTAAAGTTTTTGAAGAAGTGTATTTTTCAACAAGCTTTAAATAGGGGGGAAGACTTGGCAACACATTTCTGTTATCATGCCCACTGAAAGTTGGTATTTTTAAAAATTAATTGTCCACAAATTTCTTAGGCTTTTGGTAGGAAATGGATTTTTGTCTTGCAGAAGTGGAGCATTCTGGATTTATAAAGTAATAAAGTTTGGTCAATAGAGGAAAAACCACAATATTTTGTATCTTCTAGAAATTGAATGAAAGACTGCTTAAATTACAAAAGAGTGTATAGGTGCTTGCTCTGTGGAGCATATAAAATTAAGAGATCAGCTAATTTCTGAGGACCAGAATGCTTAGAGCATTGGGATAGAGAGGAGAAAGAACTTCTGAGCTTCAATTAAGCAGCAGTATTAAGTTGTCTATTACCACCTAGATCTAAAGTAATTTTCTAAGTTCCTAGCAAAAGTCTTCTTGTGTTTAAAGGAAAGAGTACTGCCTTGGAGATGAATCTGGCATGGCATAAGAGTCATTACCCTTGTACCCCAGGCATGTATAATTCAATTCTCTAAGTCCTTTTTTTCTCTAACTTTGAAGTACTGGCCTTTTCCCTAAGGTTCCTTCTCATGAACTCTGGATAATGCCAAAAGCAAATGAATACAACTTTTTATCACTATATAACCAAAGAAGATAAATGATACCTAGATGAACAGATGGATGTATAGATCAATAGCCTGGTCCCTGGTGTTTGGTTATACTCTCCGACCAGTGTTTTTGTTTTTCCTGCCCAATCACTGACACCTTTATTTATTCAATTACTCCATTTGGAGAAAGTAAGTACTCCTGGCAAGCAGGACCAGATATATTTTTAACTGCAATTCACTGAAGGGAGCGGGACAAAGCCATTCAGCAAAATGCCCCAGTGTGAACCTAGTGTGAGCAAGGATCCTTCGAGTTTTCCTATATCTCCTCTTTCCCACAAGCTAAAAAATAATATCCTCTCCCCCTCACTCCACCCCCATATATCTCCTGACCTTTAGAGGGAAAAACAAAACAAAAGAGTTGTTAAAAAGAGGAACCCAAGAGCCAAGAGCAGAACCCACACCACACCCGGGGAATTCTTACCTTTCTAGTCTGGAAAGGTGGGCGGGAGGGCAGAGGGGTAGGAAGAGGTTGGCTCTGGGAGCAAGGGGAGGAGCAGCCCAGAAGAGCCTGAATAAGGTTGTCCAGGAAGTAGAGGAGCTGCGGAGGTCCGAGATCCGGGACTAAGGTATACTTGGGATCCCAGTGCCAGTGAAGGCGCCTCCAATGCCAGTAGCCACTTCTTCAGTGGTAGTGGCAGCAACAGCAGCAGCAACAGCAGCGGTGGTAGCTGATACTGACACGCCTCCTGGCGGGAGCTCTTCGCCGCTCCCTTTAAAGGCGCCGAGCTTCTTTCCCCGGGGCTATGGGCCGCCTGCACTTGGTTATCCCATTATTCCCACTGTACACTTACATTCTCTTCTAGTCCCATAAGAGCTCTCCATGCATTCGATCAACTTTAATTCCACGCACACAGGCCAAAGATATTTCGAGCCCTAAGGGTACACCGAAAGGCTTCCGAGTTGAGGGGGTTCCGAGGTGGGGAGTGTAGATAGACGAGTAATCAAGGATTGGAAACGTGTTCTGGTTGATTCTTGATGAAAACCGCCAGGGAATTTATCCGTTCTCGGTAGCTACAACATGGATAAAGAGCTTGGGTACAATTGGTACTATGACTGTGGGCTTTATTCCTTTCAAAAACCATGGCAACTAAAGTTACTCTCGAGGCCAATGATTATGAGATGCCTGTCCTTTCTTTCGCTTCTACGCCACCCCCTTTCTCTCGTCCCCAGTTTCTCTAAAAGCAAATACACTGAAATCTGTCCTTGATGTTTGCATTTCTTACTCTAGTTCTGGTTTCTCCCCCACCTCAGCGCTTAATCACAATGAATTAAATATATATTTCAAGTCACTATGATGGTTTCATATCCCAAACCAACCATTCTCTGTTTTCCCACCTTCCTGGTACAACTCCAGTGAACTGGAAAGTGGGAGAAGACAGTGTTTTGGTATGTTTTTCTTCCCTTGATGAAAAGAGAATCGCGGGAACTCTAATGTACAATAATGTCCATGTAGATATTTCTTTATGCTTCCCATATGTTAGAATTTCCATATACTGGTTCTCAGTATGGACTTCTACATACCCTGAATACAGAATTTTTCTTCCTGGGGTATATGTAGGGATCTTTCTAGCCGTCGTCTTTACACCTTTCAGTGGTCTAGGGGAAAGGTTCCATTCGCTCCCTCTTCCAAATGTCTCAGTTTAAACGAGCATCAACAAAACAGTAGACGTGAGCGTTGCTGGACTCCAGTTCTGTCTAGATGTTAGTGATTAAGGGCTGTGGAAATCACCTGAAAAAAGAGTTAAGAAAATACCCAACACCTTCAGAACTTTAAGGGACTTTTGGGGAGCCTGATTTGCGAGGAAGTTAGTGGTGGCTGTATAGAATCTGCGAGGTATATTATGATACGATAATATCAAATTAAGTCTCCTAAAGGAAGATCGCTCAGTGTCCTGAAATACAAGTTCAAAATTTACCTTACTTTTACAGTTTAAAAAAATAACTTCGGAAAATAATTTCATATTTCTGATCTCATGGATAGGAAAAATCAATATCTTGGCAAACCATTCCTATTCTATCCTGGAAGCTTCAATATTAACTAGAGGTGAAACTTTCTTCCCAAAGGAAGCTATTCTCAACAATTCTCTAGGATTTTTAAGAGGAGGAGAGGGAAGGGAGATAAAAAAAAAAAATGGGAGAAATCGAAGGGTCTCTCAGGAGAAAGGAGTGAGGAAAGAAAAGATGGAGAGATAAGAAGGGGTAAAGAGAGAGAATGGAAAAAACAGGCAAAAACGGTAGAAGAGGAAGGGAGAGGCGAACGAAGAAATAGAGGAATATGCAAAAATATAGATCAGTGAATCCGGAATTTGAAGCCAGTATTTGATTTAAAAGAAGTACTGGGGGCATTATATTTGGCAAGTATGAGAAGCCTGGTCACCTATCCCCACTGAGGGTTTTGCTAGCTACTTCCCGGTGAACCTGGGGGTTGTTCAAAAGACTGGGATGAGCATTCTATTCTATGCTCTCCCAGCCAAGGGGTTTCCTTAAACTAGAGGGCAGCCAGCTCATTTTCAATCTGCTTTTTTCAAACACTAGGCCTCGGAGTTCCCCGCTGCAAAAGCCTTAGTGCCAGGCTCCTCCCTTTCTGGGTGCAGCTGGAGGGATTTCTTGATCCTCCAGCTCCACTCTCGGGACAGGAAAAAACCTCTCCCCTTCCCAGTTTTCTGAGCCCTGACCTTCCCGCTCTGGGGGCAAATTCAGAACTTTATTGCAAAGAAATTATACTAACATTGACAGGGAAATCCTCAGTCTCATCCAAGAATGGGGAGGGGGGAAGGGAGGCTGCAAAGGCGCTCGGGTTGGAGAAAAGCTGAAAAGCTCCCGTTACGAGTAAACAACTGTCTCGTTGTATGGAGGGCATAATAGTGAATGCCTTCCTTGTGCAGTAGATAGCTCACTACAGAGACCGTGACTCACTCAGGACCACGCAGAAAGAGCTCATGTCTCTGGGTCTTGCAGTTTATTAAAGTTCTGAGGCACCTCACAAGATTTCGCTTCGCCATAACCCTCAGGCTAGCTTTCTTCTCTTTCATTGGCCTGAGGTCCTACCAAAGAAAGAACCTCTCTAAAAAGACCAGTGAAGGACTGGGGCCAAGGGAGGGTCAGAAGAGATTCAGTCACTTGAATGAACTGATTTCGCTCTAGTTGCTAAGTCGGCTATAATAGCGGGATATTTCCCACTTGACCGATCCCACTCTCGGATCCCTGAAAGCAGACTAGCCTAGGGGATCTAATAACTTCGGCCTTAATCCATTTACCTGCAGGCCCCAAGGCAAAGAAAAAAGAACCTGAATATCAGCAGGAATATCCTAAGGAAGTCCCCTGGCTGGGGAATAGAGGGTGAAAGTGCATTCCTGAATTCCAACCGGCATTCATCTTCACAACATGCTATATATTTTAGGGAAGAAAGGAACTTCATGTCACAATATATTCTGGTAACCAGAATTGTGTTCTCAAGTCAGGATCCTGCACGTTCTTACAATCCAGCAATTAGTTTCTTTCCTAAAATCAATAGAGAAATTGTGTAGAAAACTAGAAACTGTTAGGCTCGGAAAGGACAGAGTGTGGAAAAATAAACTCAAACTTTGTTTTAACAAATTCATTGTTTTTCTTCAAAGCGAAAAGGATGTTCAGTTCCCAAAGAGATGACCAAAATTTTTGGAATACTAGATATTTTGTCTAGAACTTCTCCCACTTACTAGTTTAGCCATATCACCCCCTAAAGCCGAATCCCTCAAAGTTTTAAGGATCATTTTTCATTTATGAAAAGAAATTTGAATGAACCTGTCCTCTCCTTTCACTATTCCAGCTTTCTTTCTTTCTTTCTTTTCCCCTTAATTTCAGCTATTGTCTAAAACAGTGAATTACCAAATTCATTCCTATCTCCCTTAAACACCAATTAGTACCTCCTGCTGAATACATAATATGGAAGTATACTGGAACCAGTTGGAACAGCCACTTGAGTGAGCCAAATGCTAAAATTTCAATGTATTTGCACCTTAGAAATGGACAAATTTTACAAAATAGGGTTTGATTTATTGTTTTATTGATTGTTTTACACTTAAGTGATGAAGAAAAATGTTAATAAATAAGATTAAATTTAAAAGTGTCTCCGGCCTACCATTATTTTTCCAGAGACCTGATTGTTAAACTTTTACCAGCACAATCTTCTACCACAAATTCAACATGATTTAATTTAAATTCCACCTCACTTCATACCAAAAAGTCAGCATTTTCAAAATTATATTTTTCAACATCTCAACTTTCCAAGAAGCTTATATAAACTTGATTTTGATTATAGCTGAAGCAATATACTTTGCTTCTCTTAGCTGTCTATTGCTAGAACTTTATACTTAATCCTTATGAAGATCTTTCAGATTCAACTTCTTATCTAAACTCACTGTCAGTCTTGTCTATTCTATCTCAACTCCTTGTGACTATACTAAAATACTAGATTTGAAGTAGTCTCTATTTCTAGCCTCCTAGTTTCAGGTACATGGCCAAAGTAATCTACCAAGGAATTCTCTTCAAACATTTTGTACTTTCAATAGCATTCTTTTGTCTCTTCCTCAGTTCCCTAGTCAAGTATAGATTTATCTCTATAGATTTTTAGATTCTTCAGAAAGCTGTTGATGCATTCACACTGCACTATTGGAAAATGACCCCATTTTACCACCAATGCTAGTGCCCTTTATAGTCAAATTCATTCACAGGTATCACTTTTATTCAATCATAATATTATTCTGATGCTACTGTCAAAGGAAATTCAGTCTCCTTACTTATGTTGTATTGAAAGTATTCACTAAATTGTTAGATGACTGGGGCATAAAGTCAACTAATTCTTTTATCTTAATCAACACTCTTAATTGTAGACATTTTGTCTAGAGCTCCTCTCACTTACCAGTTTAATCACCCCACCCCAAAGCACTTTCTCTCCAAGGAATCCCCCAAAATTTTAAGGATAATTTTCCATTTATGAAAAGAATTTTGAGTGAACCTCTTTTCCTAACCCAGCTTTCTTTCTTCCAAAACTTGTAGTATAGAAAGAGTGTTGAATTTGTCTTCACAAGTCAGGGCTTTGAATCCTGCTCTATATTTACTGCAGAAACAATTCTAAGGAAATCAATTTGTCCCTCTGGGCCTCAGTTTCTTCATCATAGCAATGAGCAAATTACAGTAGGTAACTTTCTAAGGTATCTTCCAGCTAGAAATACATGAGACTATGATTATTCTAGTTCCATTTATCACCAAGTGGTTCTTTTAGCACAGCACTTTCAGTACTAACTTTCATAAATTAGAAATTGCAGATTACCTAGTAAAATAGACATTTTTGAACTTCAAGATGATGTTAATGGGTTTACTCTCTCGCAGAAGAGTATCTATAGCAACCAACCATTAACATATACTTTTCAAATACTTCTGAATACTCAAAAGCCTCCTGCCAACAGAGATTAAAGATGATTTCAAAATAAATTTTCAGGACCTAAAAGAATCAATCAAGACACTCATATAATTAGTATATTAATAAATCCTGCTAGTAATAGATTAATTGTATATGTTTTGTATTCAATTATTTGTGTACCTATTGATTTTTTAAATAGATTCCTTGAAGGCAGGAACTGTTTTTATTTTTGTTTATGTGGAAATATCTCTACTACCTTAGTACTAGTAGGTGCTTACTTTGTATGATGAAGAAAATTAAATTGACATCAGGCTTTAGACATATGTTTTTCAATACAATATTAAATCTCTGTACTTATCTGTTGTTAATTGAACATAAAGAAGTTACTTGGGTATAGAGTTCCATCCCATCCTCCTAAGAGGTCTTATTAAAAAGCAAACCATAGTTTCATAAAATATTAGGCTTTGAAGCAACAAATCCCTAATTTTATTAAGGAAACAAATCCAGAAAAAAAAAACTTGCCCAAGATTATATAGCTTGTAAGCAGAAGAGTAGAAATTAGAAAGCATAACTTTTGATTCTGAGACCATCAATTTTCTACTATAAAACACTACTCCACTCCTTAAAATTCTGACTAAGGTTCCTGAGGAGTGATTTCAGAACCTGAACAATGAAGATTTGGTTCTGAAGATTATAATTTTTCCTCTAACTGAAAGTGATATTACTAAAACAAGTGCTCATGTCCACAGCAGAGTGGATACTTTTACTGGTTTGCTGATTTATTTTCTTTGGGAAATTGGGACCATGTCATTTCCATACCTTTTGACTTTAAGTCTAGCAAAGAATGCAGTTGCTTTTGAGTCTGGGTGGCCACCTCCACCTCCACCATTTAATTGTGTATTATTGGCTAGTGTACAAGAAAGGTAATAGAATTCAGTTATGGTTTTTAATTCTGTAAATTAATCAAGGAGGCAATAAAATTGGAATGAAAGCTGAAATGTACAGAGACAAGGCTCAAATCAAAATATGGTACATTCTGCGTAATGATTGGTAGGATGAAAATCAGGAACTACATGGTAATTTTGCAATCTATTATCCCAACAAACTTTTACTATGAAAACAATTCCATCTCATTCCTAGTAGCCCTTTCAAAAGGTATTTTAAATCCCAATACAAAATGATTAATGGAAGCAATTTATAACTTAGTTGAATCAATATTTTATGTAGTTGATGATGTAAAAAATAGAAGCAGGTTTAGCCATATCTAGTGACATTAGGGATCCTATGTTTATTGATATGTTTCTAGTGCATAAAAGGATGTATATAACAAAATCTTTTTTCGAAATTGAAAATGTGACCAAAACATATTCATTTCCTAGGTTTGTAATACTCTGCTGTTAAGTGAATTGCTTAAGAGCTGTCTTTTTTTTTTTTTTTTTTTTTTTTTTTTTTTTGCTGTAGAACATTTCTGTTTATGACTTCAAATCTAATACAATTTTTTAAAAGTTGAGTTAAAAAAAGAAAAACAAATTTTCACATCATTAATATGAAGAATAAACAAATGGTTACATTAATGGAGGTGACTAAAACTCTAGCATCCCTACAAAATTGGCTCAGGTACATTAATTACACTAATTAAAGTATATTTTATCTGGTTCCTCTCAAATATAAGCCTAATCCCAGTTTGTTTGTTTGTTTTGGGGGATTTTTTGCTGAGGCAATTGGGGTTAAGTGACTTGCCTAGGGTCACATAGCTAGGAAACGTTAAGTGTCCGAGGGCAAATTTGAACTCAGGTCCTCCTGACTTCAAGGCTGGTGTTCTATCCACTGCACATCTAGCTGCCCCATAATCTCAGTTTTTAAAAAATTTTAATCAATGAAAATTAACCTCCTCTTCTTTTCTCTTCCTTCACTAAGAAAGCAAGAAAAACAAAACCCTTATTAACATGATTAATAGTAAAGCAATACAAATTCTTGCGCTGAGTTGGGGAAAATGTCTCAAATTTAATGAGAGTTCCTAAATCTTTCAAAATTGTTTAAAATATACTTTTATTATTGTTTAAATTGTTCTCCTGTTTATTCCACTACACATCAGTTCATGCAAGTCTTCCTATGTTTCTATGAAACCATCCATTTCATCATTTTTATGTCAAAATAGTATTCAATCATATCCATATACTATAATTTGTTCAGTCATTTCTCTATTGATGAGCACCCCCTCGATTTCCAATTCTTTCCCACTACAAAAAAAAAAAAGGCTGCTACAAATATTTTGTACATGTCAGTCCTTTCTCTTCCTTTGATCTCTTTGGGGTATAACGCTAGTAGTTGTATTGCTAGGTCAAAGAGCCTGTTCATTTTAATAGCTTTTGGATAATAGTTCCAAATTGCTTTGTAGAATGACTGGATGAGTTAACAGCTCCATCACCAATGCATTAATATGCATATTTTGTCATAGTTCCTCCAGCATTTTCCATTTTCCCTTGTCAACTGTGCCTATCTGAGATGTAAGTTGAAACTTCAGAGTTATTTTAATTTGCATTTATTTAATACTGATTTGGAAGTTTTTTTTTTATAAATATGGCTATTAAAAGCTTGAGATGCTTTCTCTAAAAATTATCTGTTCACAACATTTGACCACTTATCAACTAGAGAAATGATTCTTATTTTATAAATTTGAATTACTTCTTTGTATAAAATAAAAACAAGACCTTTCTCAATGAAACTTATTACAAAGAATATTTTCCCTTTTTATTGCTTCTCATCTAATTTTTGATAACTTGGATTTTTTTGTCTAAAACTTTTAAAATTTTATGTAATCAGAATTGTTTGTTTATCTTTCTGTTGCCCTTTCTATTTTGTTATGGACTCTTCCCTTATTCTGGATCTGTGGTTTCAATCTTTCTCCTTGTTTATGATGTCACTCTTTATATCTAAGCAATGTATCCATTTGAAGCTTATATTAGTAGTCATAGTGAAATGTTGGCCTAAACCTAGTTTCTGCCATATTCTTCTTCAGTTTTCTCAACTACATGTACCTACTGGATTGTGTTATTTCTTTGCTTTCACAGAGGATTGCCTAATCCAGTGATCACCTTATCTATTTTATAACTATTACCAAATTATTTAGAAGATTATTGCTTTGAAATATAATTTGAGAATTAATGCTGTTAGGCTTCCTTCCTACTTCCTTTTTTTTTTTTTTTCATTTTCCCTTTGACTTTCATGACCTTTTGTTTTGCTAGATGAATTTTGTAGTTATTTTTTCTAAGTCTATAAAATAAACCTTTAGTGTTTTGATTGATATGGCATAGAATAAGCAAAAAATAATAATAATAAATACCTGTAGCATTGCCATTTTCACCATAATGGATTTCTCTACCCATGAATAATTATTATTTATTCAATTATTTAGATTTTTTATTTCTATAAAAATTTCTTAACAGATAGACCCCAGAGCATTTTATATTTTTGGTAGTTATTCTAAATAGAATTTCTTTTTCTATATCTTCTTATTAATTTTGTTGATAAAATATTAAAATGGTGATAATTAATACAAGTTTATTTTCTATTCTACTTTGCTGAAGTTGTCAATTGTTTCCATTGTTGATTCTCAAGGATTCTCCAAATAAACCATCATTATTATCAGCAAAGATAATTTCATTTTCGCTTTGCTTATGTTAATTCCCTCAATTTTTAAAAATTTTTATCTTCCTACTATAGTTACTATTTTAGCAGTATATTGAATAGTAACAGTGATAAGGACATCTTTATATTATTAGAATTTATTAATTTTTTTGTTTATTAGAATTTTTACTTAAATTTATTAGAATTTAATTTATATCCATTACAAAAAATTCTAACTCTTAGTTTTAGATAGATATTACTTATCACATTTAAGAAAGATCCATTTTTCCCTTAAGAGGAATTAGTATTGTATCTTGTTTTAAACCCTTTTAGCATTCATTGAAAAAATACATATGATTTTACTTGTTTTATTACTAATGTGATGAGTTATGTTTATAGCTTTTCTGATTCAAAAAAAATGAACCAGCTCTGAATTCCTGGTACAAATTTGACCTGTTGAGAATGTATATTCTTTGTGATATATTGCTGTAGTCTCCTAGAAAACAATATTTTATTATTATTATTTAGGAAAATTGGTCTATAGTTGCTTTTTTTTTAACTTTTCACTTACCCAAAATAGTTAACAAGACTATATCTGTTTCACATAAAGAATAATAGGACTTATTATTTACCTATTTTTATTTTCACATAGAGCAAGTAATATTGAAATAAATTTCCCTCTAAATGTTTAGTAGAACTCACTTGTAATTCTAACTGGTTCTGGAATTTTTCCCCCTTTGGAAGTTCATTTATATCTTGATCAATTTTTTTAAAATGAGATTAGACTATTTAAGTCTTCTAGTGATTGTTCTGTAAATTTGGACATTTCATAGTTTTATTCATTCATTTCATTTCATTTGGTAATTTTGTTAATGTATAATTGGACAAATGGTTTCAGAGATTTTTTTTTATTTTTTCATTGTTGATTGTGAGTGCACATTATTTATTTGGTTTTCTTCTTTCAATAGCTAATAATCTGAAGAATATTTGTTATTTAATGTTCATTGAAGAAATAACTAATGTAAGTATTTTAGTAATTTGCATAGAAGAAAAGTCATATTCAAGCTATATGATAACATTCTCTTTTTCAAGCAAGGAACCATTTAACTTATATGAATACTCTCACCTGTAAGCTGTAATGTGCAAAGCAGCCACATTATGTTTTTTTTTTTTTTTTTTTTTTTTTAGTCAATTGGGGTTAAGTGACTTGCCTAGAGTCACACAGCTAGGAAGTATTAAGTGTCTGAAGTCAGATTTGAACTCAGGTTCTACTGAATTCAGGGCTGGTGCTCTATCCACTGCATTATCTAGCTGTCCTTAAGCAGCCACAATCTGTAAACCATTTCAGCACATAGGCTAAACCAAGTTGAGGGTAAGTGAGGGGCCTCAAATCTTATAATGAGTTAGGAGAAATATCAATTGCAGGCATATGAAGACTTCTCCTGGAGGAACAAGTGGATGAGAACAATTTGTTCCAAAGGCCATGAAAGCAGCTGCAGCAAACATTATGGATCACATAGAGCTTGGTTAGACTTTGAAGACATCAAGTTCATCCACTATAGCTCAAGTCAAAACCAATAATCTTGAATCTGTCTTTGCAGTAATGACTCTGGAAAAGAGAATACGGCCAGTGATTTCATGCAATTCATCTTCACTTAGATCCAATTTACACATGAATCAAAAGGTATCACCCATGCCAATTTACCATTTCTATCTATCTCAAAGTCCTGTGACAATAGGCTAGTGACAAAGCCATAGGTGCAGATATACTGGATTTATAGTCACAATGCTGTACATGGGCAGCCCAGTCACTGGAAGCAGTAGTGGATTCAGCAACATCCTGGGTGTCTGAGCAACCTTGTAAAGATGGCACTGCCCACCTTCAGATATGAAGAAGGGTCTAGAAAAGCTTCCCTTAAAAATGTCTGCTTCCACAATCCTGGACTGACTACCATGGCAGGGATCCCATCCTTTGATTGAAACAAAAAAAAAAAATGTACGAAACTCCTGAAAAGTTGATTCCACTCACAATAAGTCCATGCAATGTGCTCACACTTACAGACAACATAAAATCCAGTAGAAATAAAAGATAAATGGCACTTGTTGTGAGAAAATTTAATAGTTATTTCATCCAAATTGCAGCCCCGAGTGAAAGAAATCAAAAGAAGACTAGCTTACTGAATTTGTAGATGGACTTATGTTTTTCTGGAGTGGCCACAGTGAAAGGGAGTACCATGAAGCTGGTGCAGATTGTGCAATCAAAACTAATCTAGTAAACAAATCTGTGTGCTACCAAAAGGAGTGAATGTCAAACTCATGACAATGCAATTGCTGCTTGCAGCAAAATTCATCATCAGTGGCTTAGTTCCCACCATGATGAGCCCTGATAAGGTCAAAGAAAAATTTTACAAAGACCTGAAGACCCTTATTATCAATGTTCCAAAAGAGGACAAGCCTATAAATCTGGATGATATTAATGCTAAAGTAGGATAAGACTATCAGCCATGGCAGGGAGTCCTTGGGAGAAGTGGAGTTGGAAATAGCAAAAGCAATGGTCACTTACTATTGAAGACTTGTGAATTTCATGATCTTTTCACTGTAGTTATCTGAACTCAATAAAACTTCATGGATGCACCCTTACAGCAAATATCGATATTTAATAGACTATGTGATTGTAAGGAGAAAAGGCAGACAGAATGTAAGAGTGATGAAGGCAATGAATGTAAGAGTGATGAAGGCAATGTCGTACAAAATGCTGGACTGATCATAGACTTATCCTCTCCAAGTTAAATATTTGAATTCAACAAAAATGATGACCCCACTGCAAAAGAGACTACCAGAAGAATTAATGTCACCAAATTAGAGCCATTCTCTGAGAGGAAACTGTTACTAACTTGGAGAGTAATTTCAGCTAACACACAGTTGGCAACAGAAGTGGAGCAGAAAAGGAGTGGGTAGTTTTCAGAAATTTGGGGTATAGTACTACATTTGCTCGACTGAGTCAGAACTATTGCAAATATTAAGACATGTTAGATAAAAATGATGGGGAAAGTCAGAAGCTGCTAAATGAAAAACAAAGATTCCACAAGGTATATCAGCAAAATAATTTATCAATCTCTAAGGAGGTATTAGTCAACTCCATCAAAAGTAAAGTACAAACAAAACTTAGAGACATGCAGGATTCAAGGCTCAGTAAGAAATCAAATTCAATTCAGTTTTATGCTGATAGCAACAATCCAAAGTACTTTCATAAGCTTTGAAGACTATTTATGAAACAAAGACTTATAGTGCATCTCAATTTTTCATTGCTGCTGGAGTCGCATTGAATAGTAATACAGACATGATACTGAAGAAAAGCATTGAACACGTTTATAGTATTCTCAACAGACTATCATCAATCAATGCTGAAGTCACTGACTTTTTATCTCAGGTTGAAATCAATCTCTCCTCATCTGAAGTTCCAGCTGAAGAAGTTTTGAATGTCATTAGATTCTTTTTTTGGTAATTCCAGTTGATATTTACAAGATTTTTTTGGGGGGTAAGAGACCATTTGCTCATGCAAAGGCTAACTGAAATTCTCCAGATGTTATGACAAGAGGGGGTGATGATCCCCAACTTCAATGATGTCTCCATTATCCATCTTTATAAAGGTAAAGGGAATAAGATTATTTTGTGACAATCACAGGAGGTCTCTTTCAGTCATTGCTGGCAAGATCCTTGCCAGAGTCCTCCTTAATAGTCTGATTTTATACCTGAAGTAGTCATTTGCCTAAGAGCCACTGTAGCTTCAGAAAGTACTGAGGGAAAATGGAAATGGTTTTTTGCTGCCTGTTAACTCTAAGAGAAATGACAGGAGCAGAATAGAGGTCTGTATACAATATTTATAGATCTGATCAAAATCTTTGAAACTGTCAGTCATGTGGGTTTGTGGAAAATTAAATAAAAATTTGGTTGTCCAGAAAAGTTCATCAGTATTGCATATCAATTTCACAATGGCATACTTTCCTGACTTCTGGACAATGGATGATGCTCTTGAGATTTCCCAGTCACGAACAGAGTGAAATAAAGCTGTGTTTTTGTTCCATTGCTTTTTTTAGCATGATGTTTTTAGCCATATTGTCAAATACTTTTTAATTTTTTTGTTTTTTTTTTCTTAAAGCCTTTTATTTTCAAAACATATGCATGGATAATTTTTCAACATTGACCCTTGAATAGCCTTATGTTCCAAATTTTCCTCTTCTTTCCCTCACCTTCTCTCCTAGATGGCAAGCAATCCAATATATGTTATACATGTTAAAATATATATTAAATCCAATATATGTAAACATGTTTATACAATTACCTTGCTGCACAAGAAAAATCAGATCAAAAAAGAAAGAAAATGAATAAGAAAACAAAATGCAAGCAAACAACAACAAAGAGAGTGAGAATGTTATATTGTGATCCATATTCAGTTCCCACAGTTGTCTCTCTGGGTGTAAGTGGCTCACAAGATCATTGGAACTAGTCTTGATCATCTCATTTTTGGAAAGAGTCACGTCCATTAAATTGATTGTAGTGTAATATTGATGTTGCCATGTACAATGATCTCCTGGTTCTGCTCATTTCACTTAGCATTAGTTCATGTAAGTCTCTCCAGGCCTCTCTGAAAATCATGGTGCTGATTATTTCTTATAGAACAATAGTATTCCATAGCATTCATATGCCATAACTTATTTAGCCATTCTCCAATTGATGGGCATCCATTCAGATTCCAGTTTCTTGCCACTACAAAGAGGGCTGCCACAAACATTTTTGCACATGTGGGTTCCTTTCTCTCCTTCTCTCCAAAGATCTCTTTGGAATACAAGCCCAGTAGAAACACTACTGGATCAAAGAGTATGCATAATTCGATAGCTTTTTGAGCATAGCTCTGCAGAATGGCTGGATCTGTTCACAATTCCACCAACAATGTATCAGTGTCCCAGTTTTCCCACAACCTGTCCAACATTCTTCATTATCTTTTCCTTTCAACTTAGCCAATCTGAGAGATGTGTAGTGGTATTTCAGAGTTGTCTTAATTTGCATTTCTCTGATCAGTAGAGATTTAGAGCACCTTTTCATATGACAAGAAATGGTTTTAATGTCTTCATTTGAGAATTCTCTGTTCATATCCTGTCAGACACTTTAAATGAGGATTTACATAGCATCAAAATCAGCTGCTATATTAATGGTAAATTCTTCAACTTGAAAAGACTACAAACCAAAACTGAAGTGGAGGGAGTGTTTTGCATGGTTTTAAATTTGCAGATGATCATGCGCTCAATGTAACCTCCAAAGTTAAGACATAGCAAAGTATGGATTGATTTTCTGCTGCTTGTGCTAATTTTGGCCTCATAATTAACACAAAGAAAACACAGATATTCCATCAGCCACCACCACATCATTCATATGTGGAATGATTGGTTACAGCAAATGGAGAATTTGAATGCTGTGGATAAGTTCATTTACTTTGGCATATACTTTCCATTCCCTTTTGCTCATATAACTCAGCACCTTCTCTGATGAAAGTATGCCTTGCTGGGTAGTTCTGTGCAAAATTAACTCTAAAGTTATTAAGAGAAACCTTGAGAATATCCTTATATAGTTTTTTTTTTGATTACCACATGAGTGCTTGCTCTGTATGAGTTCTCCATGAAAGTCACTTTTCATATTCGAACAATGTAGCCAACCCAACAGAGTTTCACCTGCATTAGAGTTTGAGAATGCTTGGCAGGTTAGTTTTGTTTTTTCTTTTTTTAGAATTATTTTTATTAAAAATTAGAATAGAAAAAAAGAAAAACAAGAAACAGGAAAGGAAAACAAAACAAAACAGAACTTTGTCAAGTGCCTAGCAGAATATCAGAGATGATTCAAAGAATAAACACTAAAATCCAGTTTAAGAAAGGACATACAATAGTAGAGGAAATTATATTCATGAGTGTCCATCTTTTTTTTTGCTTCCTTGTAAGTTATTCTTTTATTCTCTGGTACATACTTTTTTTTACTTTCTTTTTTCCCCCTTTCATCCCCTCCTCACCTCCATAAAACAGGCTATCTTTAAGCACAGATAAAGGTTTTATATGTTATATTATATATAGATATATACATACACATATGTACACATCCCTGACCACCCCCATTCACACAAATACTCATGCACATTATATAAACCCACACATACATTAACACCTACCCACAGACCCACTCATACATAAATACATCTATACACCTACATACATAAAGCAACATGCATACATATCTACATCCACTCATACATACATATATATATATATATGTATATACACACATGAAAAGTGACTTTCATGGAGAACTCATACAGAGCAAGCACTCATGTGGTAATCAGAAAACAACTATATAAGGATATTCTCAAGTTTTCTCTTAAGAACTTTAGAATTAATTTCGCACAGAACTGCCCAGCAAGGCACACTTTCATCAGAGAAGATGCTGAATTATATGAGCAAAAGAGAATTGAAGCAGCTCAAAAGTAATGTCAAATGCCCAACATTAGAGAATCTACTCCAAATGTTCATATAGACTATTTGGGCCTGACCCGTGGCAAAGTATTCCCAACTCATATTGATTTGATCAGCCACAGTCTGACACTGTAACTTGACTCTAACATAATGATGTCATTTTGGTCCTCTTTGAGAACAAAGGACAACAACTAACCAATTTCAAGGATATCTCCCTTGATTTTCATTTTAATCCATTTTTACCTTATAAAAAATGTTGGTAGAGAAAAGAATATGAAGCACAAACTAATGTATTAAAACATTTTGTAAAGCTCAAATATGTTGAATTATTGATAATATTATTAATCTCCATATTTTCATATTTTTGTGGGAATTGGCTAAAAATAATCTAAGAACAGGTTGCTATCATGCTGTTATTCTTTTATATTCCATGTTATGCAAACTCTTGCACAGTTGAACAAAATGACTTTTATATAAATAATTAAAAGTATTAGGATATAAGCTTATTTTTCATAGGCTTATTAAGAGCATCTTCAGGACAAGTCAAATAGTAGATGATGGAGATTCATTGTTAAGCTACCACATAGTTTTCGGTTAAGTGTTTATATTTTTGAAATTTTTTCCACTAAATGTAGCTTGAAATTGTGAATATTTGATATGGTGATATCTAAAAATATTTTTCTCCAATTTTTTATGATTTGATGCTATATTTAGGTGATTAAGGACAACAGTGTGTTCTATGACAATTCTTTATTTCTAGAACAGTTTATTGGCCAGAGTTCAAGGATTTTTGAAGAATATATTTGTAAAAATAGCATGGGGAAGAAAATGGCATTAGAAACAAGAAGACAAGCTCATATTCTGCCTCTTATTGCTTTGTGCAACTAGTTAAATACTTTACTGCTCTAGATATTATAAGGCTATTAGTTGCAGGGAATAAACCAAGCTGCATTGGTAGATGGAATTTGCTTTGCCTCTATTTGCCAATTCTAATAATTCACATAGTTAGTTCCTACCTCTATATTTGTAGTGTGAGAATTTGTTGACGATTCACCTATTAAAGGTACTGAGTTTCAATGATAAATTCTAAATATCAGAATGTTTCTTATTAGGGATTTTATAGGTACAAAACTTTTGCAATCAGTACTAATATATATTTTCTACCATAATCTGCAATGGCAATTGAAATATAGGCTTCTTAACAAAAACCCATATATAATTTCTGTTAGCTGTAACTATGTCTTGAATTACCATCATAAACATTTCCAATTCAATGAAAAAATTTGTATGACTGGCATTCATGAGACATATCTCTGCCTATATATGCTTGTCTGAGTTCATATGAATAGTGTCCATGAAAGGCCTTTGAATTCTACTTTTGCAATTGAACTGTTTCACAGGGTCTTCACTGAAATTAAATCACTTTTAGTTACATTCAACAAATCCAGTGGTATACATTCATCATTTAGTGCTCAGTGAAATGACAGTTTTTTACTCCAAAAGCAGTACTGAAGGATTTTGCCCCATTTACTCTTGAAACACTTCAACGACAAAAATTAGAAAGTCTATCAATTCTTATCCTACTTTTTGGATGAGGAAGTATCCATCTTTCTGTAACTGCCCAAAGATTGTGAACACGTTAAAAACAAATTTAAGAGATTTTGCTAGAATCTTTCCAAATGAGTCACATTATATAAATCACAAGTTGTACTTTAAGATTGTAGTTATAAAAGCATTAATTGCTTTAAATGTGTTCTCATTCAGCTTGGATTTCAGGATGCTAATAAATCTAGAAACATTCAACCAGCTTTCTCTTTAATATCTTTATATTCTAAGTTCCTTGCCTGGAGAAGACCATGGCATTTGAAGGTATTATTTTTATTCCTTAAATCAACATGACCTCTGGATTCAACCTTACTTGGCCCAACAAAATATTGACATCCATCATTGGAGAAAAATTTTGCATTATGCAGAAGTTATTTCATTTCTTAGTAGAGCCATTTAAGTGGTGTATCATAGAAAAAAATTGGGAGGTGACAATAACTCTTAGAAATTTCATTATTCTTAGGTCCATTTTATATTTTTTCAGACATGAATTAGATACAAATGTGAAATTAAGCAAAATGTTTTATAATAATCTGGGAAAAGCAATATAATAGCCTCGTGTATTTATGAACCTAACATACTTAAGCAATAAAAGGTATGAATAATCACATAAACTATATGATCATATGCCTGGACTATGTTTATAAGAGTCTTGGTATAGAATACATGAAATGTCTTCTGTAAAGAAAGGGAAAATCAATCTTCTTTCTAATTGAAAGTTGGGTAAAGTGTTTTGTGTGTTATAATTATGTATCTTGTTTTTGCATAGTGAGAAGATGCTAGAGTTTGAATCATCTCACATATCTTTTGTTCATTATGTTAATACTGTACAAGTTTTCTATTTGTATTTGTTCCAGTTAGAATATTTATTTTATGGATTTTTTTTCACAACCATATAGATGAACAGAAACTTCTTAGTGCCCCTTCCCCCATTTTTTAATTGGGGAGAGGAGTTGTCTTATTGGATTTTTTTCTCATGACCATTAAGTTTTTATTGATGTTGACTTAAATATTTTGCTCTTTATCCTGCTTGGACTCCTTGTACTGTCAGCCATTAGACTTTTGCTTCTGTTACTAATAAAGGGAATCTAGATTCATTAATATGCTTTTGTTTGATGCATCCTTTCCATATTTTTCTGTTTTGTTACTTTTGGTTTTGAGAGACATGGTATTCAAATTTTCTAAAATACATACCAGTTCTAAAATACATACCATATTGATGCTTTACCTTGCCTTCTCACTATCTTCAGTATGTTTCTTGTCATATCCTTCATGGTGCCATTTAATATTTATTCCTCAGGATATTCCTTGATAGCTCCATTTTTCTTCTCTTGGTCCTTACCCTAGCAATGACGATGGCTAATGTATTATATTCTGTCTTGTGCAGCAGCAGTTTTACGCTGAAATGGTTTTACTAAATAGTTTTACATTTTCTCTCAAATGTTCAAGATGGTTCTAGCAAATAAAAGCTTTTTAAAATTATCTGTTTGGTCTAGTATATTTTTTAGTTGGATTCACGGCATCCCACTCAAAAAGGAGTCTTTTTGATTCCTATATAAGTATTCCCATCTCCCTTTCCGAGTCATTTAAGACAATTTTAAAAAATTAAATCTATTTTATTAAGTAGAATCTCTCTGTGATAAGTGAGGACTTTTGATTACTTAGTTTCAAGTCCTTTCTTCTTTATATTTTAATAGTTCTTTAATTCCTCTTTCTATTCATCTAATCTATATACAGATGAAGTTAGTACATGTTTGGCCTTTAATGGTAGGCAATATGTTGTTGTATGAGTTAGCTCTGAGGGTACTGTCATCACATAGGACTATGAAGTCCTTGCCTAGGACTCATAAGAACTATTTAAGCATTTATCATTCCATTGGGATGTTACATAATGAAAATATTCATGCTTTTAGTGGATTTCATATGCATCCATATTTAGTGTGCATGTGTTCAGTCTCATTTTCATGATGTTGATAATTAATATTTCCCTTGTGTACAATTTTGGCACCTTTAGTTTCCTTGTGATTATTGACTTCTTTTGGTACTAGGAATCAAAGGAGAAATGGAAAAATGATTGCTATATTGTTCTCCTTGTCAAGTTAATCATCTTAACTGTTTCAAGTAGGGTCAGCATACAACTTTATAAATGTATGTTATGTATATATGAATGAATGAATGAATGAATGAATCATAATATTAAATGTTTGCTATGTGCAAAGAACTGAGATCATTAATAAGTATAAAAAACAGAAAAATAAGACCCTCTCTGGACTTGAAGAAGGCACATTCTAATAGGGAAGACAACATATAAGAAAGACATATAGAAAGGTTCTAGGGTGCTTAGGGCATAGTGGCAAATCAGATGTTAATGCTTATTCTTTAATCTTATTTTCACTGATTAAAATGATATCAGTTTTTGAAGCTGAAATCATTTGACATGCTACCTCCTATTTCTCCCTCAGAGTGCTTTACTGCTTCAACTAGGCTGGCTTGTCTATTATGATTGGCAGTTGTTACTCAAAATGAAAATGGTTGGCTTCTTTTCCACAAGAACTCTGTCCCCAGTTGGCTGGTCATCAGAATAGGACTGGGCTGGAAGCAGGAACAGTGGTTGAGGAACTGCTGCCATTCCCATGACCCTTTTGCTTATCTGCTGATTGGTCAACAGATGTTTCTGGATGGGAAAGTGAGCTTTATCTCTACTATGATTTCTTCCCTCAAGGATGGTTCTGAGAGGTGGGGTGGAAACAATTCTGGTAGTTTGAGGGACAAAGCTCTTGGGTTAATGATTCAGAATTATCTCCATCAAGAGGTGAGAAGAGATAATAGCCAAGATCATCAAGTTTATATAATTCCATTTGTTTCTTTTACTCTCAAGAGCAGTTGAGCAAGATACTATTCTAATTAATAGCATTGCTTAAGCTACATTTTCTAACATTTCAGTGTTCTCTTTATGTTTCTACAGATACTATAATAGTCTCAGGGCATATCAATTTGCTTGGGATTCTTCTACTTTGTCAATCATTCAGTTTATCTATAATATATAAACTTTAAGTAGAGGTGTGCTGAAATGCTTAACAATCAGCTTTCTGAAAGAAAAAAATTATTCACATGACACACTTTTAAGTTTAATATGCGTTATTACATTTTCTCCAACACTTTCTTAAGTATGGACAAACAAAATAATAAATAAATAAACCAAAATAATAATAATTTGTAGTGTTTGACAATTTCTGAAGTATAAACGTGCACACTGAAATTTAGCAATTGACTCTCATGAGTCTGTTTGAACTGTAAAAGTGGTAATAATAATAATAATAATGATAATGACTAAATAATTACAATCATAATTCTTTTCATAGCTGGGTGACAAAATGGTTAAGAATGTTAAGGTCTGATATCTGTCTATCTTGATTTTCTCAAGTGTAAAATGTGGATCATACAGGTACCTATTTTATAGGATTGTTATGATAAAATCATATATTATACATAATATTTGCATTATTGATGTGTATATATCACATTCTTTTTAATAGATTGTTATACTTTTCTGTTAGACTTTTTTTCTTTTTACTGGTAGATAACTGGAAGACAAAGAAATGGATAGGCTTTGGGCAGCTAGGTGGCTCAGTCTATAGTGCACCAGCCCTGAAGTCAGAAGGACCTGAGTTCAAATCTCAGACACTTAATACTTCCTAGCTGTGTGACCCTGGGCGAGTCATTTAACCCTATTGCCTCAGCCAAAAAAAAAAAAAAAAAAGCAAGAAAGAAATGGATGGGCTCTCTAAGAGAATGAGTGAGTGACACTTAGAATAAGGGTAATGATGTAAGAAACATAAAATATCAATTAAAAAATTTTTAAAAATTAGAAAAGAAATGTATATAAATGTGTGTTTACATAAACACATAGACATCCTCACATAGAGAAACAATTGGTCTTTCATTTCTAGTTTTCCTCTCAAAACATCATCCCTTGCCCACATGGAAACATTTCAGTCATCTCATCTCTTTGTCAAAAGAATTACAAATTCTTCCAATGCAGTTGATCATATCTCTACCTGAATCATTGCCAGAAGCAATTTCAAAATGAGGTTAGAGTTTCTGCGTCCTGGGGAAAGAGGTAGGAGGAAAGAAAAACTTCTTCAAACCAGCAACCTAAGTTATTTCCCAAAAAGCTCTCAATTCCTCCTAGTTCTTCCAAATAGCTGTAATTGACACATCTAAATACATTGAGATGTCTGCAGCAACCAAAGTAAAATCAAGTCAAGTCCATTTTTGTGTTTAGCTAGGAAAGAATTCAGTCATATGAGGAAAAGAAAATTTCACCAAGCTCATGATATCTTAGAATTGATGCAAATCCAGATTTTCCACAGGTGTTAGTCAGTAACAGTTTATTATGAATGCAGTGCAAAGTAATCACAATTCGTTTTCATAAATTCTGGTATCTTGTCAGAATGGTATTGATGAGGTGCAAATGATGAGGCTAGTAGTAGTGAAGAGGTGTGAAAATTGGGGTGGAGAATCCCTTCTGGTCAGTGCAGGTCCAATGTGAAAGAATTAGCAAACAGTAAATCTGAATGGCAAAAGGGATTTTTATTGTCACTGAGAAGTTAGCTTTGCTAAGAAGACAGAATTCTTAGTAGCAAGGTTCTGTTAGGAAAATGGCAAAGGTTAACACTGAGAAGAGAGTATCTTCACAGTGGGCAAAAGTCCTGGCAGGCAGCTTTGCCAAGAAGAGAGCTTCCTTGGCAAGCATAATCCTGTTTCAGACTTCTGCAAAGATTTAGAGTTCAGAGTTGTCTTTTATTAGCCATCTGAGTTTTGGGCTTGCATTCAAATGAGATTCCTTCAATGTCAGTGTGCAGAGCTTAGATCTCTAATTGAATAAAATCATTTAACTGAGAGTTTGAAGGCTTTACCCAGAGGCTGGGAAATCCTTGAAGGGGATCTGGGCCACCCTCAAAAGATCTGTTTCAATGGAGGGTGATTGACCAAGATCTCCAATTGAGTGAAAGCACTTAACTTGGGAAAGGCTTGTCTGGTAAAGGTATGCTTTTTCCAGGGTTTGGGAGTCTGCCAAAGGGGACACGGTTCACATCTGGGACCCTCCCAAAGGTTACATCATTTTCCCCCAAAAGATCTCAGTTTACATCAGTATTTGGAGAGTCTCAAGGGAGACCCAATAAATTTTAAACAGCAATTCTCTTGCCATTCAATCATCAATCATGAATTAGACACCATGTACCAGACACTGGACTATACACATAGGTTAGATACAAAGGAAAAGCAAAAACAGGGACAATGCTTATCTTTAAGGAGATTACATTCTAATAGGCTAAACAACATCTGTACATGTGAACATATGAGATAAATACAGAGCAGATGAGAGACAATTTTAGAAGAAATCTTTTTTAGAAATTGTAGGAAATTTAGAGCACTAGTAGCTAGGGGTGGGGAAGAGGAAGCCAGAAAGACCTCCTGGAGGAAGTAGTACTTAAACTGAATTTTAGAGGAAGACAGAAATTCCAAGAATTGGAAGTTTAGAGAGAGAACATTATAGGCACAGAGATAGGGTGTCATTTTTCCAGGAAAAGGAAGTAAACAAGTATGACTAGAACATAGAGTGCATAGAGAAAAGTACAATTTAAGATTAAAAACATAGGAAAGGGTCAGATTGTAAGAATCTTATACTTCATCCTGGAAGTAATAGGGTGTCACTTGAATTTATTGATCAATGGAGTGACATGGTCTCACCCAGACTTAAAGAAAATCATTTTGGCAGCTGCTTGAAGGATGGTCTGAAGTGGAGAGACACTTGGAGCAGGAAGACCAATTAGAAAGCCTTTTCAATAATTCAGGCAAGACATCATGAGGGCCTGAACTAGACTGGCTGCTCAGTTAGTAGAGATAAACTTAAGGCATCATGTTGGTGAGAAGGAAAATACTAGAGTTAGCAATTAATTAGATATATAGAATGAATGAAAGAGAGGAAGGGAGGAAAAGAAATGAAATAAGCATTTATTCTACATCTATTATGTTCAAGGAATTATACACATCTCATTTGATCCTCACAATTCTGGAAGGTAAGCATTATCAGTAGCATCATTTTACAATAGAGAAAACTGAGGTGGATAAAGGTCATGCCTGGGACCACACAATTAATAAGTTTTTGAAACCAGATTTGAATTTAACTCTTCCTCCCTTCAGGCAAAGAATTCTATCCACTGTACTACTTAACTACCTCTAGAGAAGTTGAGAATGACACCAAGCTTTCAAATCTGCAGAACTGAAAGGATAATGGTGCCCTTGACCATAATAGAAAAAAATGAGAACTAACAAATTCTGTTTTGGACATATTGAGGTTGGATATCTATGGATCAACTAAATGTTCAAGAGGCAGTTAGATATACAAGATTGGATCCCAGAAGAAAGAATAAAGTTAAATATATAGATGTGGGAATTATCTGCCTAGAAATGATATCAGAACCTATGAGAGTTGATAAGATCATCAAATAAGAGAGTGCAGAGAGAAAAGAAGACACAGGAAAGAACCTTGGCAGATATCTATGGTTAGTTTTAAATTTCCTCTGTGAGGCAGACCTCTTTCATCCTTTCATTTGCATTTACTTCAGTGAAAAAGAACTACAATTTCTAATTGTTGTAGTCAATACAGCCTTTTTTATATTTTCATGGGGCTTAAAAATGGCAGAGAAGATCTCAGAAAACCCCTTCTGGCTTCCCACATGGATTCAAACATGATGTGCAACTTTGTCATTTGTATAGAGAAATCAGGAAAGTTTAATGTTCTAATTCTGTATTATCTGTACCATGTTATTTTATTTCTCTGGGGAGAAAAAAACTGATAGAAGGAGTTGAGCCAGATGAACCCAGACAATATTATAATAAATATTATACTGGAGATTTTCCCTAATCCTTTGCTATGCAGCTATGATGCATGAAATTTTTTTCTTACTTATTTGTACTTCCAGGTTCACATTCACTTCAGATAACAGACTGACTATATTTATCCTTGATTTTGCAAAAAAAAATCATATCAACACATATATATTCTACCAAGAAAATCTCTATTACCCTATTTTGTATGCCAGAGTTAAGTTTGCTAAGAAGACTCCAAGAATGTGATATACAAAAATGTAAGAGAAGGTTTCATCTCCAATTTTACACTAAATGTCATTAGTTGGCCGTGCTATTCACTATCAGGGCAATCAGCTAATCTTTTTAACTCTTTCTGATGCTGTCTCTTGCTGGTTTGGTGCTGAAGAATAACTCAGCCAGTCAGGGCCTGATGATACAGAAAAGCAGAATTTCAATGGGTTTGTCCTTATCCTACCCAATCCTACACTGCATCAATATAAAAAAGTAGAAACAGTGTAAACATAAGAGTAATAACTGACACTATTAAATCATCGATTTGTTGATTATTATCTCCCTCACCATTTTTAAATGACTATGAAAAAAGAAGCCTTCAGAGGATAAACTTCTATCTGAGAACATGAGTGTCTCTCAGTAGTACCTTTTTAGATTCCCTAAGATAGCTATCATCTTGCTGCTATAAGAATTTTTTAAAATTATTTTAAGAATATTCAATCCTCCCTTTTTATATTTTGTTGCTCTGTTGTTGTATTTATTCTCTTTATACTTATTACATTTATACATGTACTTAGTGTCTCCCCTTATAGAAGCTCCTTGATACTGTATTTATAATTCCAATATGTAGCACATAGTAGGCACTTATTTTTGTTAAATAATATATTCTGTACATAATTCATCTCACTCACTTGTACAACATGACTTACAGCTAATTCGTTTTTGAAACAGTAACCATACTACAGCAGAGGCAGCTAGATGGCAAAGTGAATAGAGTACTAAGCTTGGAATCAGGAAGACTCATCTTCCTGAGTTTAAATCTGGCCTCAGACACTTACTAGCTGTGTGATCCTGGGCAACTCACTTAATCCTGTTTGTCTCAGTTTCTTCAGTTGTAAAATGAACTGGAGAAAGAACCAATCCAAAAGGTCATGAAGTATCAGACATGACAGAAAAAATAGCAAAATGCTACCAGCATTTTTCCTTTTTAAGATTAAATTCAATAAACATTTGGCTATCAAATATTAATTGAAATTTAAGGAAAAGAATTCAAAATCATTATTTTTTCCTGTCTTACTACAAAAAATATGTCTCTTTTCTTTCGAACCTGAGCTAGTTACCTCAGCTAGCTAAAATTAGATTAGAAAGGAACCCTCAACTATAAACAGAGCCTTTATTGCACTTAAAACTCTAGGGCAGCATAGGGTAGTTGAAAGAATCCTAGATAGCTAAATTTGAAGTATGTCTCTCTTCACAACTTTATTATGTGATTATGGGAAAATCATTTAAACTCCATCAACTTCAATTTCCTCATTGGTAAAACAGATCTAATACTTAAATGTCCTAATGTCCAGAAAATACATTGTAACTATTAAAGCTCTAAGCATATGTAATTCACTAAATTACATATGTAATAATATGTATTATTTCTCTGGGGAAACTAAGATGCTATGGATAGAATCCTGAATGCAGAATCAGGAAAACCTGAGTTAAAATCCTTCCTCAAATACTACTGGTCTGTTCATGATAAGTCTTTGCCTTCTCTTTCCTCATCTGTAAAAGAATGAAAAGGAAATTATATAATCAATTTTTGCAGGGTTATTGTGAAGATCAGTGAAATAATATGCTTAAGGTACTCTGAAAACATCAATATGCCATGTAAATGCTAATTATTAGCTATTTATGCAATATCCAGTTTATTCTTCATTCTATAATTATGTTAGTGAATCTATAACCCAATCCATTTTTGCCACTTCTTTGGATACCTACCTCTGAGTTATGTACTGTACTTAAATAAATGAAGGCTAAAATAAAAAGAAACCATTGCAGTTATAGAGTGCTTATGCTCTAGGATCCAAATTATCAAAACACCCTCCTTAGTCCCTTAGTCCCATTTTGTTAAAAATGCCAAGGATATGTATCTTAGGTTTAGAAAGTTCCACAGACAAGGAAAGCTTGTTATATTCCCAATAAATGATTCTGCTAGGGAAGTTGGGGAGAATTAGGGAGAAAAGGAAGAGGAAGTCTAAACTTCCATTATTCTTTTCCCTCTTCTCCTATCCCTTTCCTAATCCAACAATCAACCATGCAGTAAGCATTAAGATTCTACTATGTGTCAGAGATTCTGCTAAGCAATGGAATTTTTTTCTTCCTGATGCTACCAGTTAACTGTTCATCTGCTTAATACAAATGGCACCACAATTTTTTCAGGTACTGAGGTCTGAAGTCTCAGTTATTTTTGTTTTTTTCCTTGTCATTCAACTCGCAATATCCAATCAGTTGCCAAGTGTTATTAGTTAAACCTCAAAAATTTCTCTCATTTTCCTCTTTCTCCATTCCCATTACGACCAGCCTAGTTCAAGCCTTTATTATCTTTTATCTATATAATAGGCAATAGATACAATTATATAGAAATATATATATAAAGAGAGAGAGAGAGAGAGAGAGAGAGAGAGAGAGAGAGAAAGAGAGAGAGAGAGATGGCTAAATACACACTCACAGATAAACAGAGAGACAGAGACAGACATAGAAAAGAGGGAGAAAACAAGAACAGGCCTATATAATAGGTAATAGCTACCATAGAATTAAACTAATAATTCTATGTATATGGAATTAACTGAACTTCCTCTGTCCAACCTCTTCCATATTCCAGTATAGTCTTTATATCATTCTCAGAACAATCCTAAGACACATTTCTGATCAAATTGTGTCTCTGCTCAAAAAACTTTAGTAGCTCCCCAAAAATCTAACAAAAAAAGTCAAAATTGCTGAGGTTGGCAATTTGGCTCTAACTTCCTTCTTGTTGTATCTCACACCACATCTCTTCCCACGTACTCTAGCTGAGGTTATTAAAGTATTCATTATTTCCAGTTATTTTGTTCCTTATCTGATTCTCTGACTAAGTGTATGTAACTCACTAAATTACATATGTAATAATATGTATTATTTCTCTGCAGACACTAGCCACCATGCCTAAACTGGATTTCTGGACCCTTGAAATTTACCCTGTTAAAATCCTTTCAAGGCAAAATTCAGTGGTCATTTCTTCTCCCCACCCCCCCATATTTATTATTTTATTTTTCTCCAGTTACATGTAAAAACAATTTTTAACATTTGTTTTTAAAACTTTGAGTTTCAGATTCTCTCCCTTTCCTTCTTTTCCCTCTACTCATCAAAAAAAGCAAGCAATTCAATATATGTTACGTGTGTGTAATCATGAAAACCACTTCTGTAATAGTCATATTATATAAGAAAATATAGGCCAAAAATATCAAGAAAAATAAAGAAATATTTTTAAAGTGTGCTTCAATCTCATTCCAACACCCTCAGTTCTTTCTCTGGGCATAGATAGCATTTTTCATTATAAGTCTTTCAGGGTTGTCTTGGATCATTTTATCATTTGTAGCAGAACATCTCACATTATTTCTGTTGCTTTATACACAGTACATTTCATTTCACATTAGTTCATGGAAGTCTTTTCCAGCTTTTCCTGAGAGTATCCTGCTCATCATTTCTTATAGCACAATAGAATTCTATCATAATCATATACCACAATTCATTCAGCCATTCCATGATTTGGGGGTATCCTCAGTTTCCAATTCTTTGTCTCCAGAAAAGAGCTGCTTTAAATGTTTTTGTATATATAGGTTGGTCACTTATTCTATGACTCCATTCCTCCTTCCAAATCAAATCATCTTTCTCAGACTTTTCATATTACTTACTCAGGCTTCTCCCATTCACATGTCATATTCTAATTTGTAATATTGTAATTTGTAATCTGAGTACATTTTCTATCTCTTGCTAGACTGTAAGGGAAATAGTCATGTTCTTCACTTATTATAAAGTGCCCAGCAAAGTGTCCAGAACACCAATACACCAGCAAATGTTTCTTGAATGGGACTATATGCTAAAATATGGCAAGATTTTATCTTTCCGGGGTATATTTATATATGAACTTGCTAATCTGCCTGAATCAGCAAATGATAGAATGTTCCAGGGAAATGCATGCAAGCTGGAAAGATCTGTTCACAGCAGTGTGGTTGTAGAAAGCATTGAACTGAGAAGCAGAAAGACTCAGAGCATATATGTGTGATTATGGGAAATCATGTAAATCCTGTAAATCTCAGTTTCCTCATCTATAAAACAGAGATGATAATATTTGCATTACTGCTTTATAAGATTATTATGTGGATGGTGTTTTGCAAATGATTATACTCCCAATCAATGTGAGCTATTTCTAGGTCACCGTGCCTACTCTGGGGCAGCCATTCTATCCTACCTACCCCTGTGCTGCAACTTTTTGTGCACCAGGAAATAAGCTACATAAAGCCAATAATTATTAGTAGCATGCAGTTTCACACCACTCACATTACCCTTTCTTTCCTTTGCAAACACTGTATGGGGCTTATTGAATTCCAGAAGTTGTCAGCAAAATAGGGGCTAAGGGTATTGAGATAAATATTTGATAGAAGGTACATAGTTCAGAAGGTCTCTGTAAATGCATTTCTACAAAATTAATTTTAAAAATTAATGGGATGGGGGCTACCTTTGATTATCCTCAGTCTTATGTAGATATATATATATATATATATATATATATATATATATATATATGTATGTTTGTAAGTGCATAATAGTCTCATTGTCTATTTTCTATATTTCTCCCCATCAATCCATTACTATGTCAGATTATGCAAGATACCATCCAATGTTAGAGCTGTCTGCCTCTAATCATAATACCCTTCTATTCTTTAATGGTATGTTATTATAGTGTACTTCTTTATTTTGATATAAATCTCATTTTGTAAGAAAGCATGAATAGTCAATATTTTCTCATGTATCACACTGTTCATCTACAATAACCAATTTATTCAAAGGAGATTTATTACCTTCCCCCAACCCACTCTTCAACACTGACAAAGTAGATAAGTAATACACTGAATTTATACAAGCATAACACTTTCTAAAAGGTTCTAGGTTGAAAGCTCACAGTTGTGTAAAAAGGAGCTGCATATGATGATGTGCAAGGACTGTGACCATAATCAGAGATGTCAAACCTCAGGGAACCAAATACAGTCAGAAATTTCCAAAGGTTCCTGAATTACCATTTATGTGCTCATCTCTTCAGTTAAAAACCATGAGTACAAAAATACCAACTGCTTCACATTTTTGACAAGTATATGTCAGTGTTGTTTCCATTATATGCAAATTAGAACTTCTTTTTTAAAAATCATGCTTAAAATTGACACTAGGCAGCATCAACTAGACTTCTGTACCCTTTTAGGAGCATGAAAAAAATGTCTTCATTCACCTGCTCTTGTGAAACAGAAGGCAGAAATTCCAGCAACGTTAGATAACTGCAACAGAAGTAAAACATCATCATGAATCCATGAATAATGTTGTCCCAGTGTTTGTTAATATGTTGTTGTTTTTATTTCCACTTTAGAAAGCAGTTGTCTTCATTACAGAATTCTTATCTTCAAAACAATATGATGAATAAGATATTAAGTATGCACCAATGCCTTTATGATCAGGCATAGTTAAGAAATTCAATTTTCAACATAATGATAATTGTAGATATTTGAGGCTTTAAGCAGTTAAACCTGAATTTTGTTTTTTTTATAAAATTTGACACATCTTATTCAAATGTTTTAAGATTATGACTGAAAATGATTTAAATTTTGATGGATGAAACATGGTCATTCTTATAAATATAGCAATATGTCCATACAAAGCATCCACTTTATATCTCTGTGACTTTTCATGGACTAGAATTTCAGAAAGTCCTTTTTAAATTCAATGACATGGATCTAATTAAGAGTGAGGTTCTTAACCTGAGGTTTGTAAAAATTTAAAAATATTTCAATGGCTGTATTTCCTTATGATTAATTTCTGGCTTTTATTTTATTCATTTAAAACATTATTTTGAGAAGGAATTTCTGGACTTCATCAGATTGTCAAAGAGATCCAACACACACACACACACTGAAAAATTCCTGATTAGAAGGTTGTTACCAAAGCTGGGTAATGTTTGTAAAACCAAAATTTGCTATAACTATCACTCTTTCCATAGTTCTGTATTCATGACATCTATAAATTATCAGAAAAAATATAGTAGACTGAAATATAGTACAAATGCTAAGGTATTTGATTTCCACATGGAATACTATTCTCTTTTCACAACATGTTAGTAACACAATAATGATAAGATCAATTTGTATAACATGGGGCATTTTTCAGAGAAATAGTTTATGCCCATTCTGGTTCTTCCTTGATTTAAATCTATTATGATCTCTTTTAAATAGAACTAGATGATCCTAATTAAAGAGTGTAGCCAAAATATCCTATTAATCACTCAATACATGAAAATGAAATTAAGCTAATAATTTAACAAATTAACCACCTTTTTGTGAAAGTGTTCTTATATGAAAATGTCATATTTACTCAAGAAAAATAAAAATCTATATTGTACACCAAGGAAAGACAGAAATTGAAATCTTCAAGCTTTAATCTAGAAGCCTTATAGAACCAATGAATGAAAGCAAAGTGTACTAATAACTTGAGCTCCTGCAGCTAAGACACATTGAGCACAAATATTTCATAGCATAAATTGTGACAGGATGCATTTAAAAACTCCTTGACATCCTGAAATAAAAATAGAATAGGAAGAACATGTTCAAAAGAAGTAAACAACTATATAATATAAGTTTTTAATATTCAATTTGAATTATAAGGAGGATTATAATAAACTTGGAAACTATTTTAATAAAAACCCACAAGACACAAGATCCATCACCCTTAGGTAGCTATGAAAGCTAACATTTGCTCTCCAAAAATGAAAAAATCTAATAGATATTTTAGAGGACATGATAAATAGGTTTAAATATTAATAATAAAAGTTAATAAAAGGTACATATCATTGAATTTGTTGAATGTCACTAAAGCCATTTAATGCTGGAAGGAAATTATGAAATAGCTATGATCAAAGAGTAGAACCAAAAGTTCCTACATGGGAAATATCTGTTTGAACTCAGACAACTAGAGGTTGACAGAGAAACATCAAAAAATTAGAAGGATTTATGATGGCCATTCAGGACCCATTCATTGCCATGAGTAATTAGTAAAGGGTTATCTTTAAGGGGATTGAATTTGGTATCAACAAAGATTATGTAATGAAAAGATAAAACTTTGCAACATATGAGGCTGCAAAATTCACCATAAATTAAGCACCTAAATAATAGAATTCTACATTAGAAACTCATGTTCGTAATTATCATTGCTATTGCTGTTCAATCATTTCAGCTGTATCCACCACTTTGTGAACCTATTTGAGTTTTCTTAGCAAAAACACTAGAATGGTTTGCCATTTCCTTCTCCAGCTCATTTTATGTATAAGGAAACAATTTAGTTACTTGTTCAGGGTTACACAGCCACTAAGTGTCTGAAGTTAGATTCAGATTCACAAAGATGAATCTTCCTGATTTTAATCCATTTTATCCACTGTGCCACATAACTTCTGATAGATAAAAGATTCCCAAAGAGAAAATGTAGATGTTAAATATTGTAGACTCAGATCTCAAGCAATATTCTATACTAGAACAGAAACACAGATAAGTATAAAATAGTTAATTTAATAAATTGTTATTATAATAATATTTATTATTATTGCATTATTATATGATACCATATAATATATCATATAATATAATATATCATATAATAAAATAATATTATAATGTAATATGTTATATATAATAATATAAAAACAATAAAACAATTAATTCAATAATTAATTATATTAAGTAGTCATATATTTGAATTTGCATTATTCAAATTTGTAATTATGTAAAATATAGTAATTGGTTCCAGTCCACTGGAAATGTACAGTATGAATCTGAATAAGAACACCACTTAGCAGTATTTATTATTTTCACTAATAAGGACATTATCAGACAGAAGTGTTGTTCATAATGACCTGGATCGACACTGATCCATAAAAACAAGGAAATCATTTTTTAATAAATGTCACCAAACCAAATTGTCCATAATGTCATAAAGTCCATTTACTTGTACTGAAAAACTTTCAAAATAGCAAAACCTAGCAGGGAACGTAAAAAATCACATGGGAACAGGAGAAAGCATATATTATCTCTATTATTATATATTCACTAGAGCAGTATCATGGATATTTTCACAGACTTCAGAGAATGAGTTTATATTTATAATTGTGTTTAATTAAATAAAATAATTGTTTTATGCACCAGGGCAGTAATTGATGAATATTATATGTAAAGCAATAATAGCAGAATAGTCTTTAGATACATCTAGATGGCAGAGTAGATAGAGTATGGACCTGGAGTCAAATTTGACATCAGGTACTTGTTAGCTGCATGAGCTTAAGCAAGTCACTCACATCTTTGTCTGCTTTAATTTCCTCAAATATAAATGGGGCCAACCAACCACTTTTGCTGTGAGAATCAAATGAGATAGTATTTGCTTAACATGGTGAGTTTTTCTGACAGTGGTTTTGCTATGGCCTTGAATGAGAACATTTCACCACTAAATTTAGCATTTTTTCCTAATCTTCAGATGTTTAGGCTTTGTACTCTCTTGCTTATAACAAGTACTTTTTTTTTTCTTAACAACACAATTTTTTTTTTCTTAAATTTATTTTTCTTGATGTTTTTCTAACTTCAAGAAGTCTATGTCACCCTCTAAGGGAATCAATAACTATCATCTCCAGGTTCCAGTTTCCCCTGAAGATTTTTTTCTTCTTTATAAGAATGAATTAAGCTGTTTTGAACCAAGAAGTTTTTCAGGTCTTAGTACTGTCTTTCATTGTTGATTATGCTTTCTTTTGCTCTTTAGTGTGGTTGATCCTGTTGTATAGGAAGCTTAAATGATTCTTCAGATGCTTAATTTTTCCATACCAACACCATTGCATGCAATCATTGGAGTTTATGCTTTTAGAGCACATTTACACATTTCCTTGAGCTAATGTATGTTCTTACAAACTACAGAATTAAAAATATAACACAGGAGAATATTGAAACATATATGGCATGAAATTTAGCACTCAACTGATCTAAAACTAACTAGCTGAACCTAGAGCTAACTAGCTCAATACAACTTTATCTGGTCAAAGTCAGACATTTTGAGTCATTCTAGGGTTAATAAAATTACACACATGATCACTGATATCACAAAATGAAATTTTATCAAAAGCATCACTTGCCATAAGTAATTCATAAATGAATTTAAAAATTCACTTGCTTGGCAAGCTACACTGATCAAATTAATTGAATAATTAATTACTCACAATGATTCTTTACAAATTTGCTCTATCATACCTCCCAAGGATATAATAGGAGTTTTTTAAAGAATGAAATATTAACTCATTAACTTTAAAACATTGTGCAAGTAGTAGTTTGTTAAATTGTTTAGTATTGTTTTTAAAGTGTATTTTTCCCTTTTTTAAACAAGTGAGAAAGCTACTGCTTTTCAAAAAAATCATGGTATGAAAAAATTTTATTAAAATGGATGTTTCAATTTGTTTCCATTGTTATATGATTTACTTGCCAGAAAATGATATATAAATCACCTATAAAAATTCTTATCAGTACACTTAAAAAACTTGGAAATATGATTTCCTCTCGATTTAAAAATGAAAACTCAGTAGGTTTTGAATCCATTTGTTAAATATATATTTATATAATATATATATATATATGCATTATCTTTGTAAGAATTTATTGGTCCAGTGGAAGATGGCTATTTCCTAGCTAACTTTCAACAGTTATAACAACTGCAAACTTTTTGCATAATTGGTGGATAGTATTGAAAAATTGGTATTGTGACTTGGAAAGCATAGTCAGTGATGTTCTTTTTCCATATGGATCTCTGTATCAATTTATGAAAGGTATTTTTTAGCTATCATAATCATTAAATCCAATCATTAAATCTTACCTTAAAACCATACCACCGTTAAACCATGATTTTAAAAAAATTATTCAATCATATTCCTCTCACTAAAATGTTATTATTAATAGTGAGACCAGGTTGGCTTTCAATAGGTATATTTCAGGGATCATTGAAAGGAATCTTAGTAAACAATAGTTCAACCCACCTCATCTCATAGATGAGAAACTATACCTTCAAAATGATTTAGTAACTTAACCAGTAACTTGCTAACAAGTAGCAAGTTAAAGAAGCAGAATTCACATTCAGGTTCTTGTAACCCTAGTCCAGTTTTCTTAACACTATACCACATTGGTTGGTTTATTGATTGTTCTTTCATTCTTGAAGAGGACTAAAATGATATCAATATGTTAGAATCAAGCTAGTATGCCTGACTGTGGTTGATCAGATCAATACAAGCTCAGAATACTCTGGCATAGATCAGACACAAATAGTCACTATGAATATTTGTAGTCTCTCTTAAGAACTTTAGAATTGATTGTATGACATGGGAGACACTGACACAGAACCACCCAATATGGTGTGCCCTAATCAAAGAAGGTGTTGTGCTCTGTGAAAAAGCAGAATTAAATATACTAATGTAACATCAAATGCAAGTGTAGATAAAGATATTCAACCATACATATTTCCTAAATAAGAGAGGAAGGCGAAGAAAAGGTGAAGTACAGTAATAGATGAAAGTGTAGTAAAAGTACAAACATAACCATTACTGACACAAAATTAAATTTTATCAAAATTATTGCTTGTCTCAAGTAATTCACACATGAAATTAGAGATTCTTGGCTACATTGATTAAATTAACTGGATAACTAATTATTTGTAATGATTATTGTGATTTCAATATTGTGAATAATCCAGCTTAGTATATTCAAATCTCCTAACAAATAGAAAAAAATACTGATTAAATACATTGTAGGAAAGAACTTTAGAAATGATCTCGTAATCATTAATTAATCCTAAGAAGTTAAATAAATTAATCCTAAGGAGTTAAATGGCTTGTTTAAAGTCATACACAATAGCAGAGCTAAGAATCAAATCCAAGTCATTTTGAGTCCCAGAACCATTGCTTGTTCCATTATACTATGCTGTTTCCATAGAATACTAATAGAAAACTTTACCAACTTCACTCATTTCTGGAGGGTCTACCCATTCTTGAAGATATTGATTTGTCATTGCCAACAATTCTATGATGTCACATTTTCAAGCTAAATTTAGAATTTCAGAGTTGAAAGAGATTTCAGCAACCATCTAGTTCTAGCTGAAAAAAAAAAATTACATTAAAATGCAGCTGGTGAATACCCATTCAGCTTCTATTTAAAGCCCTCCAATGAGGAGAGTCCACTGCCTCCCTAGGCATTCCATTTTACTTTTGGACAGCTCCAATTGTTAGGATTTTTTTCATTAAGCTTAAATTTGCCTCTTTGCAACTTTCAAGCATTGCTCTTAATTTTCCTTTTCCCCCACTTCAGCCCTAGCCCTAGGCTGGGAGGAAATCAATCTGATTCCTCTATAACATGTCAGCCCTTCAAGTACTTTGAGATGGCTATGATATTTCACATATGATATTTCCATTCTCCAGATTAAATATTCTGAGTTCCTCCAATTCATCTCTACAGAATATAAACTCAACAGCCTTTAGTGCAATAGTGTAATAGATCCTTTAGCCCTATTAAAATTGTTTATCCTTTTCATCCTCCTCTGGACATTCTTCATCCTGTCAAAAGCCCTACTAAATTTAATACCCTGAGCTAAACTACAGATGTAGACTGACAAGTTTATCGAACCCAGTAAGACTACAAAAATAATTAACAGTTCATATTTATGGTGCACTTTAAGTTTACCTAGTGATTTATACTCATCATCTCATTTGATCCTCACTGTAACACTGTGTGATCCTCATTATTATCCCCATTTTTCAGATGAGGAAACTGAGGCTCAAAGGGTTAAATGAATTCCCCCACCCACAGCAGTAAGTTCCCAAATCCATATTTACCTGACCCCAAATCTAGCTAGATGTCAAACTTAAATATGAGGAAGAGGTTATATATTAGCCTAAGGAAATCACAAATTAAATAATCTATTTTATATCATGAAAATAAATTTCCCAATTATATTTTAATTTGACTTCAGGCTGCAATGGGTAGTTTTGTAGGCCCCTTTGGAGCCTGCTGGCCATGAGTTTGACATCTCTGCACCACAACATGCTGTCAAGCCAAATGCCTCAGAGACAGATGCATTCCTCCGGGAACAAAAGAACTCTACCATCTGTTTTTGTAGGGACAAGACTGAAACACAAATTGACATTATATAAGCATTCTTTTCCTGTGTCATATTGATTAAGAAGTACTTCAAGAGCAGAGTACATTACAGTCATCAAGGACCATTGATATGGTCTTACAAAGGGTCCACATTTGCCTGACTCATACTGGTTACCATAAAAAATATATTACACTAAAGGTAAGTGTTGTATACCTAAAACAACTGGTGGGGCTAAGGGAAGCAAGAAATCCAATTAATCAGTCAGTTATCTTGTCTGAATGATATGAATGATATGACTTTTAAACCAGTTTAGTGTACTCCTTTTAGGAGTTTGGGCTTAAATCGTGCAAAAGTCATATGAGTATCTTTGATTTAGTTTGAAAACTGCAGTCACACTCCCCATTCTGTTTGAAAATTGTCTCCATTGTAGGATGTAACTTAGGCTGAAATTAGTACCCACATGACACAGAGAAGAAAATGGCCTAGCACAAAACATTTGGACGTTTTCAAGAATATAAATTAAATACTTCACAGCAGAATGCCAAGAAGGACATCCTTGGAGAGAGGGAGATAAGGGTTCAACTCTTGTTCTGGACACATACTAGTTATGTGACTATGGACAAGGAACTTCATCTTTCAGGGCCCAAGGCAGCTCTCTCACACTATAAGTTACAGATGAATTGCAAACATATATAGTGGACAATTTCCAGCTTCAGAGTTCACTAAAACAATTAAGTCACACATTTGGAGGGGAAAAAAGAATAAAAAAGCTTGGTTCCTTCTTGCTTCATTGAATATTGTGGCCTAGGGAACTGCCACTATATCGATCTATAGCTCTAGTTCCTTTAACAGTCTACAAAACATGATACCAGTGTGGCTGTTTCTGATTTAGAACAAGTATCACAATGCTGAGCAATGTAAAGGGAACCATTCCAGAAGAGGCAATAAAATATATCTCTGTAATTATTGATGGTCTAGATACAGAGACTAAGAGGAACCATATACAAAGAAGTACCCCAAATCAAATTTGATGTTGAAAATAAATTTTATTATGAATTTGGTAATTGGTTCTTTGTAGAACTTTTCCTTTGCTTTGAAAAAAAGTAATATGAGACTTTCAACAGATGACAGCTTTGCTTGCTTGACAGGTGATTTTAACCTACACTAACCTAAGTGCAGACAAACTTCACTTGTCAGAGGTATGAAATATCCCATCTAGTTCATACACAGTTCATTTATCTGAAGTGATCAAACTGGAGCCCACACATTTTTCTGGGGGGAAAAACACCATCTCTTCTCCTACACTCAATTCTTGGACTCTTTTTCCAGGCACCACCCCTATGCTCTTGCTTTAACAATGCATGTTAACTCTTTGGGGATGATAAGATATCCAAATCTATCATATTTATCATCAAAAATGTGGGATTTAGTTTAAAACCCGACAGCCCTACAGGAGGGCTTGCTGTAACCCAATTCCACAAGATTAATAATGAATATAATCAACTACTGTATGCTGTCCAACAATTATGTAGAGGCAAGAAAGACTTTAGATTTGAGTACAGTAGAGTATGATCATAATCCCTGCTCCTTGGGAGGAGGCTGAAACTAGTTGATTACTCAAATTCAGTTATAAGTTATAGTAAATCTAGAGCCAATAACACATCTGCACTAACTTGATAAACACTCAGGACTACAGGGTGTTTAAAGAGGGATCACCCAGCCCTGGTCAGAAAATGTAGTAGATCAAAGTTTCTGTACTGATCAATAGAGATAATTTAAAAGTAAGATGTTATATTTTCAGCCTAAGTGAGATAGGGAAATTCAGGAAGAGAGAGGAAGGAAAGAGGAAAGAAAAGAGGAAAGACTGTAGGAAAGGATGGAAGCAGGAAACAAGGAAAGAAGGGAGGAAGAGAGGAAGGAAGGAAGAAAGGAAGGAAGGAAGGAAGGAAGGAAGGAAGGAAGGAAGGAAGGAAGGAAGGAAGGAAGGAAATAGGGGAAAAGGAAGAAGAGAAAGAGATGGAAGGGGAGACAATCAGACAGTCAGACAGAGAGACAGAGAAAGAAAGAGACTCATTTTAGAGGTGCCTTCAAATCACTAGTTCGTACTTCCAGAATATAATCTCCTTGAGAGCAGTGACTTTTTCACTTTTATCTTTGTATGCTAGTGCCTGGTACAATGCCCCACACATGGGAGATACTTAGTAAATGTATGTTGATAGGTTATTGATTACTGGCATTTGTATAATGTTTTACATACATAATGTCATATGATCCTCATCAATAGCCCTGTGAGGTCAGTCCTACAGGTATTATCATACCCATTTTAAAGCCATTCCCTCTAAAAATAAAAACAAAACCCAAGGCTTAAATATATTAAGTGACTTTTCTCAAACTCACACAGTTGGTTTCTGTCAGACAAGATTTAAACCCAAATCTCTCCTGATTCTCAGTGCAAAGCTCTTCCCACCATACCTCACTGGCAAAGAATCACTGGTGATGAAATGAATGAAATGACAAGACGTGAAAGAAATCTGAGGCAGGCAAAACCAAACTAAAAGGGAAAAATCTGGAATTTTTTTCTTGAATAAAGAAGCAGAATCACAAAGCAAAATCACTGGATTGTAAAAAGCCAACGTAGGACCATTGGAGATATACGTGGGGATAGATTTTGGCTCAATATAAACCACTTTCATGTTTTTTTTTTTTTTGTATCTCTAATGCTTAAAACAGTAAGTAGCACATAGTAAAGGTTTAATGCATTGATTAGTTGATAGAATGGAATTGAGTATCTCTGAAGATAGTAGATTTACCACCATTGCAGGTTAGTTGACCACTTGTTGGAAATATTTTATTCCTAATATCTAATTGATCAACCAGGGAGGTGGACTAGAAAGCTCAGAACTTCTTTTTCATAATGTCTTTGGACTAATGATGTTCTATTACATTTACATACCATACATTATTTTACCATTCCACAATAGATAAGCATTCTTTAAATTTCCAGATTTTCTCCACTGCAAAAGAGCTGCTATAAATATTTTTGTAAACAGGGGTTCTTTGCTTTTTAATTTGATCTCTATGGGGTATAGCTCTAGTAGAGGAATAATAGTTAGAGGGTATGCAATGTACCAGAGTGTAATATCAGAAACAGGAAAACAATTTATACAATAACAGCAACATTATAAAGGAAACTTAAGAATTCTGATCAAAGCAATGATCAAGTCATGACTCCAGAGGATTAAAGATTATCTGTGTTGCTTACCTCCTGACAGAGAGGTAAAAGAATCAAGATAAAGAGTGAGACATCCATTTTTAGACATGGACAATGTGGAGATTTGTTTTTCCTTTTTTTTTTTTTTGTTTTGTTTTTTTGTTTGTTTGTTTGTTTGTTTAAACTGGGGATGGGTGGGAAAGAAAATATGTGCTTGATAATAAAAAATAAAATGGCAACAAGAAAGTGACTTCCAGCTTTGGGAGTTTGTGAAAGACCTAAGGCAAACTTCCAAATAAAGAGGGAAAGTCCCAAACAGCACCAGATTCTGATAATTGCAGCTACTGGGACAAGCCAAGGACAGTTTTCACTTGTATAACTGAAAATTTATTTTCTCAGAAATGAAAGCCAAATTTTGACAGAAGAAACATATCAAGATTTAAATCATTTTGCAATTTAAAATATGTCTTGAGAACAGACCCTTGCTAGCAGAATGTGCTTTCCCCCTTCTTAACGTACATTTTGGAATTTAAAGAGTTCTTCAGAGAATAGATTTAAATGTTGAATGATCCAAGTTTCAAATGTCCCAATAAGATATTTAGTGTTTTGTGGCTGACATATATCAAGCTCTTTGAACTTTTTGGCATTTATCAATAAACAGTCATTGCTCATTGGTCTGGTAAGAACATCAGTAAATGAAAATGTCTCAGATTTTTAAGTCTGAGAAATTGACAGCATCATTTTTGATATTTTCTTTTCCCTTGACCCTCACATAAGGTCTATTTTTCAAGCACTATTCATTGTGTCGCTGGAAATTCCTTTTCTGTCCTTTCCAATACCACTGCTACCATTCTAGCATAATCATCATTATCATTTCACTTGGGATCTCAGAATCATAGATGTAGAGCTATAAGAAATTGTAAAAGTCATCATATTCATTTTCCCCAACCCTCTACATCTGAAAACTAAGGAAACTGAGGCCTAATAATTGACTCACTAAGGTTTACAGTTAGTAATTTTCTAATACCTAGACTACTACAATTAATCACCCTCCCTATAATTCAGTCATCTTTCTAATATAAGATTAATCCTAATTATGAATAAATTTCATCATGCTAAGTTCTGGCTAAAAAATCTGTAATAGCTTCTTCCACTAAATAAAGTTCTATCTCTTTGTCTTTTTGTAGTGAAAGACCTCTACACTTTGGTTCCACTCTTTGTCAGCCTAATTTTCATCTCTCCCTTTTATGTACATTTTAATCTTATCAAACTGGGCAACTATTTCTCTATACAAATTTTACATATATTTTCCCCCTAACATACACATTTCTGTTTTCATAATTTACTCATCCTATTGCCTATACCTGAAACTCTCTTTCTCTTTGATTATGATATCCCATCCATCCTTTTAAATCAGTACTCAAATATTATCTCTTCCACGAAGTCACCTCTGAATTCTCCTACTTCAGGTCTTATGTAAGACTGGGTTTTTTACCTCTCTTTCATATTTATGATATATTCTTTTCCTGATAAAGTATAATCTCTAGGAGGGCATGGATTATGTTTTCCATAATTTTATTTTCTCGGAAATGAAAGCCAAGATCTTGACAGATGAAACATATCAAGATTTAAATCGTTTTGCAATTTAAAATATGTCTGGAGAACAGACCTCTGTTAGCAAGATGTGCTTTCCCCTCCTTAATGTACATTTTGGAATTTAAAGAGTTTTTCAGAGAATAGATTTAAATGTTGAATGATCCAAGTTACAATGTCTCAATATAATATTTAGTGTTTTGTGACTGACATGCATCAAGGTCTCTGAACCTTGTAGCATTCATTAGTGAATAGTTATTGGTCATTGATCTGGTAAGAAATCCAGGATCTACCATAATACCCTACTTATAGGAAGTGATTAGTAAGTGTTTATTATAGTTGAACATAAAATAAGATTGGATGTGCCCAAGTCTTAATACAGTTGCTGCTTCCCTTTCTAAAGAATAAGAGATCTTGTATACAAGTTGGATAGATGAGGATATCTCTTCCTGTTCTGTACTCTAAACCAATGTAGCAAAAATAAAAAATTCTCAAACTTTGGTGCTACTTTGAGTCTTTGTTTTTTAATTTATTTTTTATTTTAGTAATTTGTACTTTAATTCCATATAGGCAACAATACTCTATCCCACTACCTTATATCTATTGCTCATCTACCTGACTTTTCCATCTCTTAGTACGGTATACAGATAAATTATTTGTCTCTTGTTCTTTTAGACCAGTAGGTATCTAGACAAGAACTTAAGCATTGGAGAACTGTTGTTAAATATTAGGTGAAAATCTAGGGATAAGGGTGTAGAGCTTGGGGGTGGGATAAGAAAATGCTTGTTCCATTCCTTTCTTCTTGTCTATATATCCACTATCTGTCTTTTATCCATCAATATATGATATATTTAAGCATTACATAATAGTATATCTATACTATAAAAACATATATTTTATATAATAATTAGAGAGATTTACATTGTTTGATAGTTATGTATCTAGATTTTTTCATATTTGAAGTCACAGATGTGATATATGATATTTAGACTTTATTGCATCCCTGACTAGATGCAATCAAAGAGGACAATATGGAGGAAAAAAACATTTGGAAGAAATTAATTATTTTTCATGTAACCTAGTATCATCCAAAAGATTGCCTAACAAAAATTATATGAGGAATCTCCTTTAATATAATGACAAAAATCATCTGTAATTAGAAGCATTGTGTTAATTCATAGTTTTAAAATGCTTGAAAACAAACATTTTATATCATTTGATCATTCCTCTTGAGTCTTCTTTATGGAATAAGCTTGACTGACTTAAGAAGAAAAGGCTTACTAAGCAAAGGTAAACTTGTGCTTAGTCCTCATGTAAATTATCACAAATTACACAGCCAAAATTAATGATATTTTGCTGTCATTCTCTTCCTGGGATTCTTCAAATTGAATAATGCCTTACATTGATCTCTACCACTGTCAAATCAATACTGGTCAAATTATTATCTAGTTTGCTGCAGTCTCAAATTTAGTATTTCCTGAAACAAATATGCTAATAGTTGTGGAAGTAAATCTTTATTCTGTGGCTGTTTGTAATTTCGTCTGTTTGAGATATAGAGCAATGCTCTCAGCATCTTAGTTACTTAGGATGAAGGGGTATTTATAACTACACCATGGGAAGGAATTTTCACTTCAATGAGATTACAGATCCATCAGAGTATTGAGATACAAGAAAAATGAAAGCATGTTTAATAAATCTAAAGATATTAGATTTGAATGCTTTTTTTTAGTACAAAGCATCATAGTTTCAGAGTAGATACTAACCTGCATTCATAGAAGCTTCCTCACCAAGGAATTCTCTGTATCTGTGAAACAGCATAATCTAATGTGACACAAGGGATAGAATGCTGAGCCCAAGGTCAGGAAGATGCAAATTCTAATCCAACCTCCCCTATTTCTGTATGATTCTGGGCTATTTCAGTTTCTTCAATTACAAAATGAGAATAATAACAGCATCTATCTTTCAGAGTTATTTTGAGAATCAAATAAGATAACATTTGTAAGTATTTAGCATAGTGCCTAGAACATGATAGATACTTAATAAATGCTTGTTCCATTCCTTTCTTCTTATCCATATATCCACTTTTTGTCTTCTCATCTATTCATATATGTGTATGCATATTATATAATTAAACATAATATAATAGAATATGCACACTATTATAGCATATATATTTTATATGCTAATTAGAAAGAGAGAGATACACATTGTTTGATAACTAAAATTTGGCAGCCCAACTGATTTTGCTTATGGATGATCATATACTGATTATATTGTGCTCTATAACATTACAGGACTTCCTTGGCAAGGTTTTTTTGTCATTCCAAAGATTGTCTACTAAGCCCCATAGGGAGAAAAAATCCATGTGGTTGAGGTATACATATAGTTTATATTATGATGTACAGTTATATAAATACTTCACTGAGAGACTTTATTTATATACTTCTCTAGAATAGGCATGTAGTTAGGCAATGGACTGGTTCCAGAGTAAAATATGAGAAAGGAAGAAGGCTAGATTACATTCTGAGTGATACTAAAATATCCCTTGCCATCAAAGTGCAAAAATCTTTTTAATGTAAAATCTTCTTGATGTCTTATTGATTATTCTCATTGCCTAGCACTGGTTCTGGCACACAGTAAATACATAACAAATTATTGTTGACTTTGAATGGGAGAATGGGAGAGGGAGGAAGGGAGAAAAGGAGAGAGAGAGAGAGAGAGAGAGAGAGAGAGAGAGAGAGAGAGAGAGAGAGAAGAGGTAGAGGGACAGGAGAGATGAAGAGATATTATCTTTGCTAAATGCTCAAGCTAAGATTACAAATTATTAAGGCCACAAGACTCAGAGAAAATGTTCCAATTTATTCCAATATCCACCCTGATAAAAGGTGGACATTCCTAAATTTCCTTCAAATATCAAGATTTTTTTTAAAAAGATACTAAATCTCTTTTTAAAAACTCTATGCAATCATTTACTCTAAGAATATTTATTTAAGCATCTGTAGAAATATGGTGTTCTGAGAGATAAAATAAGAAAATCATAAAGATAAGTCATATTTGTATGTTGTTACTATAAACTTTTTCCCCCTAGCACATTCATTGACAGAAGGTAATGCTTCACACTATACAAGCATTTCAGTTCCTACGGCACAACTATGCTACATACCCATAATGTGTGTGTGAGAGAGAGAGAAAGAGAGAGAGAGAGAGAGATCATTTATTCTTCTCCCCTCTGAAAATACATCACCTTTTTATATAATTATCAAAGAATTAAGAATTGATAGGGATTAATCTAACATATTATTACAGTCTCTCTCCCTCTCTCTTCTTCCCTCCCTCCCTCCTTCTCCTTCTATTTATCCCCCTTCCTCCTTCTCTTTCTTTCCTTTCTGTACTCTCCTTCTCTCTCTGTCCCTCCTTCTCTCCCTTCCTTTTCTTCCTTCCCTTCCTTCCTCTCCTCTTTCTCCCTCTCTCTCTCTGTTAAGCTTGACTTCCTTGTGAATCAAATAGGTTTTGGTAACAATATCATTATACTTTTTACTAAATCATGAATTTAGCATTTTTGTCAATTTCTGTTTTTAAGAAAAAGTTTATTACATTTTCAGGAGTTGGTATTCAATTATTCATGAGGGGCTGTAGACTACAATGAAAATTATCATGTGTCATTAATCTTCCATGTTATTACCAAAAGTGAAGTGTATAAATATGTCACAAAATACTCTTGTTGCTCACTCTCCTTACAACCATGCTTGCTATATATCTTGCTCAAGATGCCAGCTTGACACTTAGATCAAGAGGGAAACAAGGGTCTTTATAAACCTTGTTTAAACAGGTTGAACAGCAAACAGAGCTCAGGTCCCCAGACACAGTGAGCAGTTTGAGCTCCAGATGTTCCTGATTACATTCTGAACTCACAAGACAGACAGACTTCATCTCATATACTCTAGAGCAGACTCTCAAATGGCACAATAAACCATTCCTTAGTCAGATGATGACATTTCAGCTTTCTGTCCCCATAGAGGTGAAAATGTTTTCTAAAGATAACTACTTTTCAAAAGAGCAAACTTCTGAGAAAAACAAGTAAATTCTGTTTAGTGATAAACTCTGCATTAGGGTGGGGAAACGGGATTCAAGTTGTCTTTTGTCAATCTCAGGATATTTCACTTAGTAAATATTTTATAGAACCCCTGGGATTCTAGCGCTCAGGTGCACGATGATATGGCTTGATTTGGCAGTTGAGGATGAGTCTGTAAATGGTACAGAGATATGTTACACTTCATTATAAGAAAAATTTTTACATTTATATAGTGATCTTCACCCCTAGTGTTGCTAAAAATTCTTGAGAGGGGAAAATCTTGAGAGGGAGAGAGTGTTGTGAAGAAAAGATCTTGGCAGTTCCAAGAGGTGATGATATATTTTTTAAAATGTGACACCTAAAAACATTTTGAATGAGTGAAATGAATGAAAAGTATTTATTAAACACCTACAATGTGAGAAGCACTACATTTGGCACTGGTAAAACAAAGACAAATAAATAAGATCATTCCTGACCTCACTATCTCGCTTTCTAATGGGAGAAAGAAAATACACAAAGGGGAACTAGAAAGCTTAAATAACAAGGAAAAGGTGTATTTTGCTCTTTCTCTTTATGTCTTCCTCAGGAGAGCCACACCATCTCCTTAAGGAGTTTATGTTAGAATACTTCTCTTTTCAGAGGTGGTTGTTACAGTCTTCAAAGATTTCTTGAATAAAGAAATGAAGTAGAAGGAGCAATAAATCTCTGCATCCTTGTCCAGAGAAGCCATTCTATCAAGTCAAGAATTCCCTCTCCCAGCACAAGGAAGTAAAATAAAAAATTCGTACTATGTTCAAATGCTATCTCTACTTCATGTGAGATCATATAAAAGTCACTTAATTGTTCAGTCACCAGAAACTAAAAAGAGTGCTTGAGGGAGCTTTCACAGAGGGAGTCCCCACAAATATGTATATTGGTCTCTGAGCTTCAACAATGGAGACTATAACCCATTCTTGCTAACCTATTCTATGTAACTTAGATCCTCACTGATTCACCAAAGCAGGTCCACCTGACAAGTTGGAAGCCTTCATCGTTGTCTCTTGACATTGCAAGGATGAAATACAGCGATTGCAAGGGTACTCATGCTCTTTAGCTATCATCATCTATCCTCATTATATGACCAGCTTGTCTTTGTTTTTCTATCACACATTTCCTCAATAACATATTTTACCCTTTTTCTTCTTTATTATTTGCTATAGTTTCAGCCTTCTCAGCTGCTATATATTGGAGCCTGATCATCCACCATAGACTATTGTATTGTCCTCCATGTGATATTTATTTTCAATTCTTCCTAGACTATTATGTTCCTTGTCTTACAATCCCACAACATGTGTATTAGAGTTGGCTATGCCAATGAAATCATATATCCAGGCCAAAATAATGTTAATGGAAGTGTGCTAGGCCCTGAAAATAAAAATATTTTCTTCTGAAGTCTTCAAGTTGGAAATGGATGATTACCTGACCATTTTTCGTATATAATATCATGGAGATTTCTTTCATATGTGGATTGATCCCTGAAGAGTCTTTAACTCGAATTCTATGGTTCTACAAAACATACAAATAAAATAGTGTTCAACTCTCAAGGAGCTTATAGTTTAGGACTATTCTCAGAAATGATGCAAATGGGGTCAGCTAATTAAGCTAGTTAATTAGGGACTAGTTGGGCAGGGATTGACTTGGGACTCAATTGTGCCATTAATAAATTATATGAGTTTGGGCAAATCATTTCATTTCCTTGGTCTCTATTTTTCTTCATTTGTTAAATGGGAAAGTTGGATTAGATTGGTAGTATCCCTTCATTTCTAAAACCTGATGATTCTATGATTCTAGGACTCTTAAATCACCCATGCAGGAACAAGACTGCCAAAACCCTGGCCTTTAACAATTGACTTTCTCAGAGCCAAGAATACTGGCTCCTGCATGGAATCTTCAGGTCAATAACAAAGGTATACATTACTTATCAACTCCATAGCCTATACAGAGCTCTTCACTAATATTTAAGTGCCTGAGAGAAAATCACAGAGAATAGGGATTTCTTCTCTTTCTCCACACTGTCTGTTTTCATTTCTATTATTTCATGTGCATAAAAAGGGACAAGGGGTTAGGGCAGATGGCTTTTTATTCCACCAACCTGTGAGTGACACCGGCATATACCTCCTTGAAGTCTAATCTATTCAGAAGCACAAGTTATAGCTCTCCTGAGCCTTGCATAAATTTCAGTTGCCTTAATCTCATCCCTAAGAAGTCTTTGCTAACAAGAAAGGGAAAACACTTGGGATATAGAGCTAATAGCATAATAAAACTATAAATTTAAAGTGCTTTCCCACAACATATTGTATTGGATTTACTATTGAGGCTGGTTGTTACATTATCTAAAATAGTCCAAAATTGTTTTTATGTGCCTCAACCCAACACCAGACCCAAGTAGGAAGTATCAAGTTCAAAACCTAGTCTCACAATTAACTAGGTTCTAAATAATTGCATGTCAGGCAGAATGTTTTCAATGTGCTGTCCAAGACTACCATGATAAAAAAAAAAGCACTTGATAAAGAAGGCAGCATGAGGTAAGGTGATGAGTAGAAATCAAAAGACCAAGGTTCAAGTCTCTTTTCTGCCAATTTGCTATTGGATATTGGCCAAATTAATTCATTCCTCTAAGATTCAACTAAGTGATTTCTAGTATCCATGCCAGCTTTTAATTATCTATGACAATAGAGCATAAGAATAACATGGACAAGTTGAAAACAAAAGTAATTAAAAAACAAAATACTTTAGCCATAAATTTTCCCTTTCTTCAAGTTGTTGAAAACTAACCAAATTGACTCATTTGATAATCACCATCCACCCCTTGAGTAATATAATTATATGTAGTGAAATCCATGTACATTGGGGATGAGAAATGGAAGAAATAGGTGATCAATTAAATTAAATTCAGCAAACTTTTATTAAGGAACCCCTTTGTGTGGAGCCCAACAGTAAATGCTGGGAGAGTTACAAAATTTATATTTTTAGGGCAAGGACTAAGGAGTTCCAAAGGGCTCAAGTACATCTGAATGACATGCCCATTTGACCATATGGTTTCTTTCCTTTCAATCTCCCAAACACTGCATGTGTCTGTATCATGTATGCAGCAGGAGGCATGCCTGAGATTTCAGTGCCTCTCAGGAACAGAAATATTCCTATGAGATTAGTTCTTAGGAGCTAATTTGATCTTTCAATTTTATTAACAATAAATTTGTCAAGTGAATTTTGACCATTGTTTTTCCTTATTTATTTCCAAAAATCAGTCAACTACAGATTGTACACCTACTTTATTCCAAAAAAAGAGGTCCCCAAAGTAGAACATTGATTATCTAATCCTAGTTTTTCCTTTTCAGAAAAGGTTTATTTCTATAGTGTTGTGCACCATTATTGCTTCATCCTCTTTTATTTGATTTTTTAAAATAAAATGAGGGGACAGCATTTTATTGGATTCTTAATGTAGTTGCATGCTTACAAATCAATAGCAGGGTCCATCATTCCCAGTTTTAAGGGCTACTATTGTGCTTGATATCTGTATTATTTTCCTTGATCTTATATTTGTTTTCCATGTGTTTAAAGTGCTAATGACATTCATTGCTTTGGAGATTTATCGGATTAACAACACTGTAACAGTTTATGGTGTTGCATTTTACAAGATTCACTTAATATAATTTTAATTATCACTGAAAAATGGTTTGTAGTTATAAAAGTGCTTTAAAAATTACAAGCTAAACCCATCCTAAATTAAAAGCTGGGGTTTGTGCCTATTAATAATAATTTTGCGAAATGGAAATATCACATGGTACAACAGCTCAAAGATGAAATATTCATATTCCAAATAACAAAAATACATTGAGAAGATTAAAACTGCCAAAGAAAATGGATTCTTTGTGATAATACTTCACTTTAGAACTTGGTGGCAAATTACTAAAATGAAAGTTAAGGTTATTAACAATGTCTGTTATTTAGGGAAGCAAGGGAAGCAATATATATATATATATATATATATATATATATATATATATATCAGATATAAAGCCTGACATCCTACCACCCATATGATCAGTTACCCCAAACAATGAGATAGTGATTCATGACTGGTCAGTGATCATTCTTGCTTAATGTTACAACTAAGGAAACACCAGTTGCAAAAAGACACTAAATGCCTAGAAGAAAAATTCAAAAGATCAAAGAGTATTGCCAAGGACTACACAAATATAATATCCCTATAATACAGTAGCATAGTTTTTAAGGATATTTTATTTAAGAGGACATGGATGTTTGTTTATGAATAAATAAAATGGAATGTAGTTTAGTGTGAAGAGTATTAGATTTGGAATAAGAGGTCCTGGGCTTGAATCCCATCTCTGCTGCTTAGTCCTTCTGTGATCTTGGATAAGTTGCATAATCTGAATATGGCATTTTTGCATGAACAGGGAGTAGATGATGCTTAATAGAATTTCTGTGTACTATGAGCCTATATTTTTACTAAATCATTTAATCATTCTTCCCCTATGTATTATTCATAGCTCAACCTTCCTAAGTCTAGTTCTATACCTTTGTCTCCACTTGTTCTGACCTCCTCCAGATCCTTGAACCATACTTAAAAATGGGCCCAAGGCTGCAATGAGATGGACTAGACTAATAAAGTTCAGAAGAAGGAATCTAAGTGCACGACTTCATCAAAACAACAAAAGCAAGGGGGTCAGTCTTCTAAGGGTCAGTCAACCATGGACAATGAGTCCTAAAAGCTAATTCATACCAGAAATGGAATCTACAAGGAAAACAAATAAGAAGGTTTTAAGGATCACTAGCTGAAGGCAAAAAAACATTGAATCCAATACCATGGCCTTTTTTTAAGTAAGGACAGGGAAAGAGGGCTATAGGAAGAACACTATTTAAAAGGAAAGAAACCTAATTCTTGGTGATAATAGGGGGTGGAGAGGAAAGAGAAACATAGAATTTCTTATTAGGATAAGAACCCTATAATTTGGGAACTAGATAGGGTGCAAAAGTCAAAGTAGAACTAGAAATCTTACTGACTTGATATTGAATTATTGAACCATCTTTCCTAATATTTTCCTGCTTAGGGGTGACATCATTCCCAGAATCTCACTGTCTACAGGTGGGGATTAAATGATTGCACCTTCAAAACAGTGGATGGCTGTAAGAGTCAAACAAGCCATTATACTTAATATTATTCATTATAATAATAATGAATATTATTATTATTATTATTTATAATAATAATATTCATTATTATTATACATTCCCTCTTCTATATTGGACACATTATTTCCCTCTCTTTTTTATAGTTATATAGCAGCTGTGGTCCCTCAAAATATCCTCTTTCATAGCTACAACCAGATTCAGTACTGTTGGAGTGCTAGTCTCTTCAAATCAATGGCTCTAAAGTCCCATTAATGCTTCTCTTACCAGACCAAACAAACGACTATGAATCCAAAGTAAAGACATTTAACAAAAAAGAATCACAAAGCAGTAACTGGAACTGAATCAGATATTAAATGCTCTTGGCACTCATTCACAAAAGACTGCCATCCTGACTGGCATCTCTTAGAGAGTAGTAATCTTGGCTCTTGATTAAGCACTTTATTCCACCAGTCCAATTGAAGGGATACACATCAGTCACTCATTGAGAGGTTCTAGGGAAACCTGCCATAGATAGAGGGAACAATGGACTTCCCGCTATTGTACTTCAGGCTAGGGAACTATAAGTTTCTTGGTAGGAAATCTAAACATGGAAACGCAGGCCAGTAGCTCTTATAATCAACATCAAAGTCTGGATTGAATTTTGGAGCTCAGGATATAGATTCCATTTTCTTCCTATCTCTTCCTAGCTAACCAGGGTTTATTTCTCTACCCCAAAAATTATTTCCTTTTTAAAAAAATTTTCCATCTTCATTTATTTTATTTTTTATTATAGCTTTTTATTTACAAGATATATTCATGGGTAATTTTTTTTAGCATTTACCCTTGTAAAACCTTCTGTTCTAACTTTTCCCCTCCTTCCCCCCACCCCCTCCCCTAGATGGCAGGTAGACCAATATATGTTAAGTATGTTAAAATATATGTTAAATATAATATATGTATATGTATATGTATACAAATACAATATATGTATACATATCCATACAGTTATTTTGCTGCATAAGAAGAATCAGACTTAGAAATAAGATAAAATTAACCTGAGAAGGAAATCAAAAATGCAAGCGGACAGAAACAGAGTGAGTGGAAATTCTATGTTGTGGTTCATACTCATTTCCCAGAGTTCTTTTGCAGGGTGGAGCTGGTTCTCTTCATTATTGAACAAATGGAACTGATTTGGTTCATCTCATTGTTGAAGAGAGCCACATCCATCAGAATTGATCATCATATAGTATTGTTGTTGAAGTATATAATGATCTCCTGGTCCTACTCATTTCACTCAGCATCAGTTCCAAAATTTTTCCTTAATGAGATTTCCCCCATAGCCTTTCATAGCTTTTGTGATTGTATGCTACTTACATTATGATCTGGGAGGATTTAGTTCTCTTTTGGTAAGACAACTGGGGTTAAGGGACTTGCCCATGGTCACATAACTAGGAAATGTTAAGTGTCTGAGATTGAATTTGAACTCATCCTCTTGACTACATGACTGGAGGATCTATCTACTATGTCATCTGGCTTCCTGCAATATAATTGTAAAGAGACTGTAGAGTCTTTGACTAGATGTGAATACCTACTATATAAACCTATTGGAGCCATGGAATGTTTTGTATATGTCTTTGTATCCCCACATATTTAACAAAATGTTCTTCATAAAGAAAATGCTCTAGGCTAGTTTACCTCTCAGACCTATGGAAGAGGAAGGAATTTATGACCAAAGAAGAACTAGAGATCACTATTGACTACAAAATTGAAAATTTTGATTATATCAAATTGAAAAGTTTTTGTACAAACAAAGCTAATGCAGGCAAGATTAGAAGGGGAACAATAAACTGGGAAAACATTTTTACAGTCAAGGGTTCTGATAAAGGCCTCATTTCCAAAATATATAGAGAATTGACTCTAATTTATAAGAAATCAAGCCATTCTTCCAATTGATAAATGGTCAAAGGATATGAACAGACAATCTTTAGATGATGAAATTAAAACTATTACTACTCATATAAAAGAGTGTTCCAAATCACTATTGATCAGAGAAATGCAAATTAAGACAACTCTGAGATACCACTATACACCTGTCAGATTGGCCAGAATGACAGGGAAAGATAATGCAGAATGTTGGAGGGGATGTGGGAAAACAGGGACACTGATACATTATTGGTGGAATTGTGAACACATCCAGCCATTCTGGAGAGCAATTTGGAACTATGCCCAAAAAGTTATCAAACTGTGCATACCCTTTGATCCAGCAGTGTCTCTATTGGGCTTATACCCCAAAGAAATACTAAAAAAAAGGGAAAGGGACCTGTATGTGCCAAAATATTTGTGGCATCCCTGTTTGTAGTGGCCAGAAGCTGGAAAATGAATGGATGCCCATCAGTTGGAGAATGGTTGAGTAAATTGTGGTATATGAATGTTATGGAATATTATTGTACTGTAAGAAATGGCCAGCAGGATGAATACAGAGAGGATTGGCGAGACTTACATGAACTGATGCTGAGTGAAATGAACAGAACCAGGAAATCATTATATACCTCAACAACGATACTGTATGAGGATGTATTCTGATGGAAGTTGATTTCTTCAACAAAGACAAGATCTAACTTAGTTTCAATTGATCAAGGATGGACAGAAGCAGCTACACCCAAAGAAAGAACACTAGGAAATGAATGTAAACTGCTTGCATTTTTGTTCTTCTTCCCAGGTTATTTATACCTTCTAAATCCAATTCTCCCTGAGCAACAAGAAAACTGTTCGGTTCTGCACACATATATTGTATCCAAGATCTACTGTAATCTATTTAACATGTATAGGACTGCTTGCCATCTTGGGGAGGGGGTAGAGGGATGGAGGGGAAAAATCAGGACAGAAGTGAGTGCAAAGGATAATGTAGAAAATTACCCTGGCATGGGTTCTGTCAATAAAAAGTTATTAAAAAATAAAAATAACAATAACAACAAAGAAAAGGAAAAAAAGAAAATGCTCAATAAATACTGCTTTTGTTAATAAATATATGACAAGTAGTGCAAGGAAGAAGGAGAGGAATGAGAAAGAAGTCAGTAATGACTCCTTGGATAACCTTACAATATTTCTATAACTAAAAATTGTTGTATTTTTTCAGTTGTCTAACTCTTCATGTCTTCATTTGGGGTCTTCTGGTTATAGGAGTAGATTATCATTTCCTTCTCCAACTCATTTTACAGATGGGGAAACTGAGGCAAACAGAGTTAATACCTTGCCAGGGTCACACAATTATTAAGTGTGAGGGGAGACTTGAATGACGAAAGAGGAATCTTCCTGATTTCAGGTCTAGTATTCTATTGACTGTGACACCTAATTGTTCCACAGAATAAGAATAATAAACTTATTTTTAAAAGATTTTGATTTAGGTAGATAAATAGTGCAGTGTATAGACTGCCAGGCTTAGAGTCAGGAATATTCATTTTTCTGATTTCAAATACCTCATACACTAACTAGCTGTATAACTCTACACAATTCACTTAATCTTGTTTATCTCAGCTTCCTCATGAGTAAAAAGAACAAGAGAAACAATCCCTCCCAATCACTACCAATATCTTTGCTAAGAAAACCCCAAATGGAGTCACAGAGTTGGACATAACCGAAATTTTTTTTTAAATTTAACTCAGGAATTTAATTGTTCTCCAGTATTTCCAAATAAATATATAAGCAAAACATTGTTCAGAATACAAAAAAAAAATCTTATTCCTCAATTTATAACTTTAGGAATGTTTATGTATGTATGTATAATGTATTATATGTATTATATTGTATATATGTATATATATTATATGTATCATAATGTATTATGTATAATGTTTCAACATTAATAAGGGAGGGGGGAGAAGGATAGAAAGAAAGGAAGGAAGGTGGAAGTGAAGGCCAGAGAGGAGTAGAAGGGAGGGGGGAAAGAGTGTTATGACTAACCTAAATTTATTCAAATGAGGGGAAGATTTTTAAATTTACCCTTCAAACATTTAGAAAAAAAAAGTGATTAAACACATTGAAAAAAAAGAAAAAAATGTAAGAGACTATAAGAGTGCATGATTATGACTAAATGAATGGAAGGAAGAAAGGGGAAATGAGGCTAAAAATTGGGAAAGATTTTTGGTAGCAGAGCTATTATCCTAAAGCATTTAAAAGTTGGTAGAGTGCTTTTAAAATGTTATGTGAATAGAGAAAGCATTTTTTGGCTTCAGAAGTGCAGCCTAGATGTTTTAATTGATCTTCCCATCTCAAACTAGTGAGATTCTTTAGGAACTCTCTCCATGAAGAAATTCTTTATGAACTCATACTGTCACACTTTTGTAATTTTAAAAATTCTCTTATTCTGCCTATGAAAATGTCTGTCATCAGGACAGGTCGACTTTTTGTTTCGGGCTCATTTTTTTACAAGTAAAAATTCTTAAATTTTATTCAAGACAAATGTGGAAAAATGAAAAATACTTGGGTTTAGAGCCAGGGATCCTATGTTCTAATTGTACCTCTGTTATTTACCACTGCACAGTAGTTCAACCTTTCATGTTCTATAAGATCTGAAGGCAATGCTATATGGTGGAAAGTACTGATTTTACATCAGAGACTTTGCATTCAAATCTTTTCTTTGCTACTTGTGTGACTTCTATGATCCTCAACTTCTATTCAACAGACAAACTAGGCAACTTCTGAGGTCTTTCTAATTTTAAATTTATTACCCTAATGACTATAACTAACACTAAAGTCATATCTGGCTATGTGTGTCATTTCATCAGGTAGAAATGAGCTATTCTGAATGCTAATTAAAATGACAAAATCACCCATGGTTTGATCCAATGTCTCATTGGACAGGACATGTGCACAGACTTCATGACACTAATGCTATAGCTGAGAAGCTGCCATCTGGATTATGGAAGTAGAGTGATCATGAAGCCAGGTGAACAGAAAATATGTCTATTAAAAGCTAGTTCTCATCTATCTTTTGAACTAGTTACATTATACTTTATCAGCCACATGTCATTCAACTCATCATCAACCTGTAGGTCCTCATACATGACATTCTATCTCCTTCTTTATCTTTACACTGGCCACTCTCCATGCCTAGAATGCTTCCAAATCTCTGTCTCTTAGAATGACCTGCTCTCTTCGAGTTCAGCCAAGTAGTGCTTCTTAATAAAAGAATTTTATAGATTCTCCAAATCATTAGCCCTCCCCCTAAAATTACTTAGCATTTTATATATTTTCCATTTATATATGTAACATATATATATATATATAGTTTCCCTCCATAGAATGAGTAAATAAATTTTAAAAATATTTCATTACATACTTGCTGATATTTTATTAAGTACTTACTATATGCAAAGCCCCATGGTATAGGCTAAGGATATAAACAGAAAAGAAAGAGTCCCTATTCATAAAGAGCTCAAGTTCTAATGGGGGAGGCAAAATATATAGGAAATTTCAGTTGTCAGTCAAATGGACTCAGTGGTCCTTAGACCACACTGAAAAAGCATATGGTAATGCATCTTCTTTAATGTAATTTTCATTTAATAAAATTACATCTAATTCTGATGCTGAATTATTGGACCAGTCTAAGAAATTTAGTGTTCAGTCTTTAGTAGTTTGACTACCTAAGCAAAATGTATGGTTATAGCATTTGTAGAGGTGGCTGTCAGGTTCCATCTCTGCAAGAGTTCCTTCCTTAGATGATACTTCAAGGGCCAGAATGGAGGCAGAGTTAACAGTGGAGGAGGGGAGAGGTACTTCAACTCCCAAGGGTTTAGATTTTACCTGTCATTTCATCTTTGGTAATAGTAATAGTAGTAGGAATAGTGGGCTCTTTTTCTGCAAAGGTTATTCTCTGTACATAATATTTCTATGATAGCTGAGAGGTTCAGTCTAAAAGCTGGGCAAACATTATTCCCAAGGCTCTCAGTTGGAGATGACATCTTGCAAGGTCCTGACATCTGTAGATCTATTTTATCATTCCTTGGAGGATATGTAGCTGCTTTCTCCTCAGATTATTTCTTCTTGAGGACAAGGCCTTTCTTGTTTTTATTTTTGTTTTCACTTTGTACCTGCAATATCTAACACATTACTGGACCCATTGCAGGTATATGGTATATACTTATTGAATGCTATTTTTGAGATATAAAGCACTGTTAAATTTTTAAAAAATCAGTCATAGTCATATACCTTAGGTAGATGGAAGCCATAGGAAATTCTCATAAAAAAATAGCAATAAATGAAGATGATCTTGGAATAAAAAGAATCTAGGATTTTAGGACTAGAAAAGAAAATTTAAGCCTAAAGATCATCTAGTCTAATCCATCGACTTAACAAGAAAAAGTGAGACCCCACAGAAGTGAGACAATTGGCCTAAAACTATATAGCTACTTAAGGACATAATCTGCTAAGGACGTGTCTCCTTTAAATACAAGACTGTGGGTATTTTTAAAAGACAAAATTACAAACCAGGTTCTACAAATCAAGATATTCTTATTTTTTAAGTATTTCTTCATATGTAACCAACTGAAAGGTCTTTTGATTGTTTTTTTAAACTCCTAACCCACATAGGAATAATTTCCCTATTGGTGATGCAAAACATGTATTAGTAGTAGTAGTAATAATAATAGTAGTAGCAATAGTAATAGTAGCAGTAGAAATACTGGCAATAGTAGTAGTAGTAATAATGTAGTAGTACTAATATAGAAGTAGTAATGGTAATAGTATTAGTAGTAGTAATAGTAGCAGTAAAAATAGTAGCAATAGTAGTAGTAGTAATAATGTAGTACTACTAATATAGTAATAGTAGTAGTAGTAGTAGTAGTAGTAGTAGTAGTAGTAGTAGTAGTAATAGTAGTATTGAGAGACAACTTGATATAATGGAGAGGGACCTGGAGTCAGGAACACCTGTGTTCATGTTTTGCTTTTTAACAAATACTGATTTGTGAGCCTGGGGGACAACCTCTCATCACTTTGGGAAACTCATAATTTCAAAGAAGAGAGATGTCGTAAAGGGAGTTTAATTTCATGTAAGATTTTACTGTTTGTGAAATATGTTAATTACATTATCATCGTTGATATTGTGAGAAAAGTAACACTAACATTTCTACTTTATAAGTGAGAAAACAGGTTCAGAGAGGTAAGTTAGCTTTGTTTTTGTCATACAACTAGTGAACAGAATCATCACTTTCAGCATGTCTTTCTAATTCTTAATCTAGTATTCTTCTGAATGAAATTTGTATGTAAATGTTTTTCCTTGAATAAAATGTTAGCTCCTTGAAGGCTGAGATAGTTTAGTTTTGCTCTTAAATTCCCAATGATAATCATAATGCCTGGCACATGTAGATGCTTAATAAGTACTTGGTGCTAGTTCATCTCACAGATGCTGTTTCATTAACAATAATTCATATTTTACCTTTTATATACTTCATTTTATTTTCATACCATCCCCAAGAAGTATGAAAAAGTATTATTATATTCACTCTATAATTGAGAGAACTGAAATTAAGGTTGTGGGACTTGACTAAGGTCATATAGCTTATTAGTAGCTATTCTTTCAACTAAACCATTCTCCCTTTATCTATAAATATAAATATACATATAGAATCATTCATATATAATACAAACTTATGTATGAATATAAATATAATAATCTTCACCACGTCCTATATCCTATGCTTAGGTGGATATTACAGCATTGTCCAGGACCATTTCTCTACACTGTCTCTCTTAATGATCCCATAAGAACTTGAGAATTCAATTATCTCTATGCAAATGATTCCAAAATCTGTCCAACATTTAATCCTAAACTACAATCCTACTTTTCTAGCTGCTTAATGGTCATTTCCATCTGAAAAGTTTAGAAGGCATTTCAAACTCAAAACAGAGATCATTTCCTTTTCTCCCAGACCCACTCCTCTCCCTAACTTCCCTTGTCAAGGATACCACAATTTCTTCTAGTCACCCCGGTCCACATCCTAGGATGCATCCTCGACTTCACTTTCTCTCACCCGCCTCACATCCCATCAGTTGCCAAACCTTGACAATTCCTTCCATTAATATTTCTTTGTTCCATCACGCCTCAGATATTCTTTTCATGACCCCCACACACACCACTTCTCATCCAGACTGTGGTAATAGTTTCCTAATTGTCCTCCCTACATCCAGTCTCTCCCTTTTTCAATCTGTTCTCAAATCTGCTGCTAAGTTAATTGTTCTAAAGTACAGTTCTGATCACGTCACTCTCCTATTCAAGGTTTCAGTGGCTCTTCATTGCCTTTAGAATGCAATATAAATACCTCCATTTGGCACTTAAAGACCTTCACAATCTCTTCTGGTCTATTGCACATTATCACCCTCCCTCTCCCCTTGGATGCTTCACACTCTAGCTAAACTGGACTACTCACTATTTTCCATACACAATATTTTATCTCTTATATCTGTGCATGTGGAAAGGTTGAACTCATGCCTAGAATACTCTCTTTAATTTTTGCCTGTTCATTCTCTACAACGATCAAGGTTCAGCTCAAGTGTCATTTTTTTCAACAACCTTTTTTTGATTGTCCCTGTCATTAATATTCCCATAAAAATCACTGTCTTCATGATATCCTATACTTACTTATCTGTAAATATATTATATTCTCCTGGTGCAAAACAGGTTCCATTGTTTCATTTTTATATTTGGATTACTAGTACAGTACCTGGCACTTCATAAACACTTGATATTGGTTTGTTGATTAATTGACTGCTCTTCATTCAAGTCTTTAGCATTAGCAATCTAAAGTTCTGATTTTCTGAAGGGAAAGCCATTCATACATAGTGTATTCTTTGCCTTACAATATCTTTCTCCCTGTTTGGCATGATTGATCTTCAAGACACATCATGAAATAAAATGCAACAGCAAATGCATACCTTATGTGCATGCACATTTATTATTGAAGCTACCTTTCATATAGGCAATAGTCTTCTGAGCTACCTTCTTGCTTGACAGTCCTGCTTCTCTTATATTCTGCATTTAATGATGAGTCAAATGTTGATAACCTAGTAAATAATGAAGAATCCATAAAACTTCTCAATTACAAATGTCAGCATCAATTAGGATCACAAGACTTAGAACTGGAAAGGACTTTATAGATCCCTTATAGAGAATGAAAACATATCATTCTGTTTTTCCTATTCTTTACTGCTCTTAGGTAGTTTGAGTTCTAAAACTGGTTTTGAATACTACTAAGCAGGAAAAAAAGAATAAATTCTACCAGTTGTTTAAAAATCTTTCCAATTCCAATTGGTTTTCTCCCTCAAGTTCAAGGTGACTTCAGTTTCCCTGATTCCTCATTCCATACCCCAACCTATTTGCCATGATCCCCAAGGCTCTATAAATGGTACCATTCAGTTTTATAGGGGGCTATAAGTTATTTCCTTCTCAATTCTCACCCTGTGGCCCAACAGACAAAAACAAATTTTCTGGCTCTTTGTTTTCCAACTCTAATCAATACAAATCCATCTCTAACTTGACACCAGTCAAGTGAAGGAAAAATAGAGATAGCCCTAGAATAATATAAACCAAGTGACCCCATTCCTTTAAATTTTTGTCTGTTGTCTGACTCATGAAAAATTTAATGTAAAAGCAACTAGTCAGAACCTCCTTTACAAAATACTTGATTTCCTAAAGAAGAATGTTGGATCATTTTCAATATGTATTCCTCACATAACATGCAATGAGAATTTTAAGTTAAAAAAACCTTTTTAGTTATTACTTAAGAGGAATGCTCTTCTGCCTCTGAAACTCAAGAAAAGTTTTTTCAGGTTTGGGCATCACTTAATCAACAAATATTCCTATGGTGAAAAGAATGCCTTTGGCCAAGAGCTTGCATGTCATATTGCAGCCCAATGAGAATTAAAATAGCTGATTAAACTCTTCAAATGCAGGGTTTATAATGGATGCCACTATCATTTTGCAAAGCAATTTAATGCATATTTAGTGCAATTATTATGTGCTCTCTTTTCATAAGAGGGACCAGCTGTGTTCTGCAAGAACAAGAAAGAGACCATTTGGTGCAAGAGTAACAGTGTATGTGAATCTCTATGAGAAAACTATTCCAATCCTGCTTCAGTACAGATTCAACTGTTAAACCTGCCTGGTTAATGTTTGGCATTAATAACATGAAGATAGAACAAAATAGTTTCTCTTTTTTTCCTCTTTCCAGGAATCTTTTAAAACCTTAAATTATCAAATATATATTTTAGACACAATATACAAGTAACACAGTGGTATTATACCAATCAATCAATAAACAATGACAGTGAGAAAAATGGGATTGATAGATAGAGCACTGAGCCTGTAGAGAGGAAGATAGGAATTCAAATTTGAGCATTTATACTTAATAACAGTATGATCTTAAAGAAATCTCCCTTAGTCTCCTCCCCTATAAAATTGGAATCATAATAGCATCTATTGCACAGGATTGTTGTAAGGATCAGACAAGATATTTGCAAAATGCTTAGTACAGTGCCTGGCATATAGTAGTCACTTAATAAATGTTTGTTCCATTCTTTTATCCATTACAAAATGTTTTCTTGATTCTGGGCACTGTTCTAGACATTGGAGATACAAAGACAACTCTCAAAAAGCATAAATTGTATTGGTAAAAGAACAGATAGAAGGAAGCACAGAAGCTTGGGGGATCAGTAAAGTCTTCATTAAGAAGCAGTTCCTCATTTGAACTTGGAAGGTAGTTAGCAAAAGCATGGAGATGGGCGGTAAAATGTCATATATGAGGAACATTATTGGTCAAAGAATATAATTGGAGAAAGAGTATGTGAAGAAAGTAACATGAAATGAGACCAGAAAGGTAGGCTGGAATCAGACTGTGTAATGCTAAATATAATAATTGCTATCGTTTGTGAAATTCTTTCTGTTTGTCCATCTCATACCTACATGAAGGATGTCTTCCACAGAGGTAATCAGTCTCCTAAAGATGTTTTAAAGATGATAAATTAGACATATTGGTTGGAAATTGTTTTATTGGTCATCATTTTTCAGTGTTAATTATGCCCATGATTTTTTCCCCAAGCATTTAGCAAAGTCTTCTTTTAAATATCTTGAAAACTGATTCATTTATGCACACACACACACACACACACACAAATTATATGATATCTAGCTTGGATATTCTTCACATACAAAATCTACTCCAACTGTTATTATTATCTTAGTTTTTGTTGATTGCAGTTTCTTTTTATCCCTATCTCACTTTGTTGATTATAATGTTAAAGTTCAAATGTTTCATTGTGGCCAATGAGAATTTGTTATTAAAAAAAAACTTTATAGATTTTTCATGTATTTTACTTGTCTGTTTTCCTAGTTTTACTTTCAGTGTTAAATGCTCTTGGGGTGACCCAGATTAAATTGACATTTTACAAAATATTTGTCAATTTTGGTTATTTTTCCCCTCCTTCATGACTTGTTATTGATGATACAGTTCATAATTTGCTCTATCCCTTGACAACAGTTCTGCAACATATTCTTTTTTTATTAAAGCTTTTTATTTTCAAAACATGTGTATGGATAATTTTCAGTATTGACCAGTGCAAAACCTTGTTTTCCAAAATTTCCCCTCCATCTTCCCATCTTCTCCCCTAGATGGCAAGTAATCAAATATATCTTAAACATGTTAAAATATATGTTAAATCTAATATACGTATACATATTTATACAATTATCTTGCTGCACAAGAAAAATCAGATAAAAAAGAAAAATGAGAAAGAAAACAAAATGCAAGCAAACAACAACACAAAGTGAAAATGCTATGTTGTGATCCACATTCAGTTTCCACAGTCCTCTCTCTGGGTATTCAGGACAAGATCATTGGAATTGGTCTGAATCATCTCATTGTTGAAGAGGGGCACGTCCTTCAAAATTGATCATTGTATAGTCTTGTTGCCATGTATAATAATCTCCTGGTTCTGCTCATTTCACTCAGCATCAGTATATGCAGGTCTCTCCAGGCCTTTCTGAAATCATTCTCTTGGTCGTTTCTTACAGAACAATAATATTCCATAATATTCATATACCTCATTCTCCAATTGATAGGCATCCACTCAGTTTCCAGTTTCTGGCCACTACAAACAGGGCTGCCACAAACATTTTTGCACATACAGGTCCCTTTCCCTTCTTTAAGATCTCTTTGGGATATAAGCCCAGTAGACACTGCTGGATCAAAGGGTATGCACAGTTTGATAACTTTTTGAGCATAGCCTGCAACATATTCTTAAAGAGTTAATGGGGCATTATAGACTAAATGACTTTCCCAGGATCACAAGGCCAGCATTTGTCAAATTTGAGACTTGAGCTTAGCCTCATTCTGATTCTGAAGTCAGATTTCTTTCTGCAATACCACACTGCTTCTCAGCAGATTGCCTCTCAGAAGATTAATTTAAATCGGTTAAACTTCTTTAAGTAATAGGGATAATTTTCATTGATTTTGTCTTTCATTCATTTCTCAATTTTTTGTGATAATCACTTTTTAAAATAGGTCATATTGGCTTCTTCATATTCTATAAGTTTTAAGCAGATGACCTTTAGATCTCTCTAGCTCCATTCTCTCCCAAGTTTCAGTCTTACAGCACCAATCAACTCTTGGACACTCCAAAAAGAATGTTCCAGAAACATTTTAAATTCTAAAACTGAACTAACTTTTCTCCTAAATTCTCTTCATTTCTTTTCTTTTCTGTCAAAGGTACTACCATCCCTCTATTTTATTAGACTTCTAACTTTAGAATTGACTTAGTTTATTTACTATCCCTCACCTCATATATTAAATCAATTGCCAACTATTTTAGCTTCTACCTACATTCAGGTGCTCATCCCATATCACCCAGGGTATTCCAATAGACTCTGAATTGATCTTGTGTCAATCTATTGTCCTTATAGTCCATTCTATACATTGCTGCCAAAGCAAGTTTCTTTAAGCACAAATCTGATCATGGCTTCCTTATTCAATCAACCCCAGTAGCTTCCAGTTGCCTCTAGGATAAAAATATAGACTCATCTGTTTAACTTTTTTTTTAATTTTTAAGTGAGATTTTTTATTAAAGCTTTTTATTTTTCAAAACATATGCACAGACAATTCTTTAACATTAGCCCTTGCAAAACCTTGCGTTCCAATTTTCCCTCCTTTCCTCATGCCCTCTCCTCGATGGCAAGTAGTCCAATATATGTTAAACGTGGTAGAAATATATCTTAAATCCAATATATGCATACATATTTATACAATTATTGTGCTGCACAAGAAAAATCAACTGATTGACTTTTTAAAAACCTTATACACCTGACTTCATCCCACAACATCATTAGATGCTATTTTTCCTTCATGACTCTTTGATCCAGCCAAACTGGCTCTCTCTATTCCCCACTCACAATATTTCTTCTTCTTAGTTTTGTCTGTTCCCTACACCTATTTTGTACTCCCTACTTGCTCTCTCTTTACAAGAGGCAGCTCAAACACTGTGTTCTATGAGAAGCCTTTCCTGGTCCTTTATCCCTCATTAGAACATAAAGTCATTGTGAGAAGAGATTATTTAATTCTTTGTACTTGTAGCTCCAGTGTCAAGCACAGCATCTGGCATACAGTAGTTGCTTAACAAATACTGTGACTGATAGATCAGATTAGCGCTGCATATCTTATGTTCTCATTTTTATTCTTCTAAATTGGAATTGATTTTGAGCTTTGCTCTAACAAGTCAACTGTGAGACTAGATACAGACAACTGATTCAGAAATAATTCCATAATTGGCAACCAGTCGTTTCTTAGTAGGATATAATAAATTATTTTTTCTGACGTTATTTAATACTTGACAGATCCAGCATCTCTTTTTATTATTTTTTAAATTTTACTAGCATATTGTTTTTCCAAATTCATATAAAATAGTTTTCAATGTTCAATTTTATAAGATTTTTTGAGTTCCAAATTTTTTTCTCCCTCCCTCTCTTACCTCCTCCTCCTCAAGACAGCAAGCAATATGATATAGGGCATACTTGTACAATCATTTTAAACTTATTTCCATATTAGCCATGTTGTAAAAGACAAATAAGAGCAAAAGGGAATAACCACAGAGAAAAAAAAGCAATAAACAAATTAACAAAACCCATGAAAATAGTATGTTTCAGTTTGCATTTAATCTCCTTAGTTCTCTCTCTGGATATTACAGTTGTCTTGAATCACTGCATTGTTAAGAAGACCTAAGTCTCTCATAGTTGATTATCACATAATCGTGCTATGTACAACATTCTCCTGGTTCTGTTCACTTCACTCAGGATCAGTTCATTTAAGCTTTTCCTGGCTTTTCTGAAACCAGCCTGCTCATCATTTCTTACAAAACAATAATATTCTGTTATATTCACATACCATAACTTATTCAGCCATTCCCCAATTGATAGGTATCCATTCAATTTCCAATCCCTTGCCACCACAAAAAGGGCTACTACATACATTTTTGCACATGTGGGTCCTTTTTCCTTTTTTGTGATCTCTTTGGGATACAGACCCAGTAAATAGACTGCTGGATAAAAGGGTATGCACAGTTTTGCAGCCCTTTGGGCATAGTTCCAAATTGTTCTACAGGAGGGCTGGATCTTATAGATGAAAAAACTGAGGCAAGCAGGGTTAGGTCATTTCCTTAAGATCACACAGCTAGTAAGTGTCTGAGGCCAGATTTGAACTCTAAAAGATGAGTCTTTCAGACTTCAGGTCAAGTATTCTATCAATTATACCACCTAGCTATCCTTCTTCATCTGGGAACTCCTTATATCAGTGAATTCACAGGTCCAGTTTTTTTACCTATTTCTATCATACATACATATATTTAAATATACTATATATATATATATATATATATATATATGTGTGTGTGTGTGTGTGTGTGTGTGTGTGTGTGTGTGTAACATATATAACTATATATACAGTGGTTTTTCTGTAGTCAATAAGCTATTGCTCACTTCCCTTTTTTTTTTTTATCTTGAGCCACATTTTCCAACACATTCTTCCCCTTTCACTTTATTTTTGCATTGAAGTCACAAAGTATGAGCTGATTTAATTTAGAGAGTATTATAATTCAACCACAGAAGCAGAGAATCACAGAATTTCAGAAACCTAAGTGACCTTCACGATGATCTATTTCAATTCATACTTGAAAATGAATCCCTTTACATTATACCTGCAAATGTTCATCTAGGTACTTTTTTGAAAACCTATAAAAACAAGGAACCTACTTTCTCTCCAAGCAGTCCATTTCACTTCTGTATAGTTCTAACTTATTTTGGAATTTTTTCTTACTCATTCTATGCTACATAAATTAGCAAATCAGTTATAATTCTCCTCAAGATAATCATATTCTAAATACTTATAAAGAGTATCAAAATACAAGACACCAAATGCCCCATTAAATGATGTTTATTGTTGCTTTTGGAATCCATTGTCTCCTTTAATCACCCATCTTCAAAGAAAATCTGTGAGCTATTCTTTATTTAGCTATAACTATGGGTTTTTTCTCTTTTAATTTTATTAATAGAAAGAATATTGAGACTAATATGATTAAATTCTTAAATCTCTTAATCAGTTACCAATGACTAGACTGGCTATTGAACAAGGTTCTTACATTTAGCATACAGAAAGTTAAGTTAATGTTTATAGACAGTCTAAAAACAGCCTCTGCGTCTTTTTCTGACACTTTTCTATCACCATTGTAGAAGTATTGTGAGACCAAGGACAATTTAAAATTTTTCCTTATTTCACGAGTAGTCATAACCAACTATGCCATCAAACTAGGATACATGATTGATTATGAGCACTTCTGTATACATTTAGTCTCCTTCTTGGAAAATAGATACAAACCAGGGTATAGAAGCACACAATTATAATCTTTGCTGCTAGGAAGATTGAGGCTGGTGGATTACTTGATCTTCAGAATTTAGGATTTTTGAACTGCATTTAGTTTAAAACTAGTTTAGTGTCTCAATAAGTCAGTAACAACAGAGGGAGGGGAGGGAAAAAAAGGGGAGAAGGAAGGAAGGAAGGAAGGAAGGAAGGAAGGAAGGAAGGAAGGAAGGAAGGAAGGAAGGGAGAGAGGAGAGGAGACGAGAGGAGAGGAGAAGGTAGGGAAGGAGAGGGAAGGGGAAGGGAGGGGAGGGGAAGAGAGGGGAGGAGAAAAGAGGGGAGGGGAAGAAAAGGGAGGGGAGGGGAGGAGAGGAGAAGGCAGGGAAGGAAGAAGAAAGGGAAAGGAGGGAAGAAGAAAGAAAAGGGGATGGAAGGGAAAGGAAAGGAAAAGATTGAATTATTTTGAGACCTTTGGGTCACTATGTCATGATGGAATAAGGTTTTTTTTTTTAATTTCTGCAAATTTAATGAATACATCTTTTTTTTCAAACTATAGGAAGCAAAATAAGAAACAGTGATAGGGAAATATGGTATGGTTGTATTTAAAAGAATAGCAGAAGAAATGAAATCTAATAATAAATTCTCTCATTACCATCTGTATAAGTTATGTCTTTAGCTATATCTGGAATAAGCCAAATTTTAAGACTATTTCTTAAATAGTTTTGTCCTCAAAACAGACTCTATAGCAAGGGATCTTAACTTTATTTGGATCAGATACTCCTATGACATTCCAGTGAAATCTATGGACCCTTGTTCAAAAGAATATTTTAAAATACATAAAATAGAATATATGGAATTACAAAGGAAATGACTATATAGAGATATAGATATCAATATATACCTACATGTCAATATATATCATTTTTATCTGTCTGTCTATCTATCTATCTGTCTGTCTCTCTATCTTTAAATCTATCTAAAACCAAGATCTTAGATTCCAAGGAAAGAACTCCATGGACCCTATGTTACATTTACTCCCTGTATCTCTACTATCACATTATCATTCAGTAATTGTTCTTTTTATTACAAACTTCTTTTTTCATATTTTCTATGAAGTAAATTGCCTTTAAGGGATACCATCAGATTTTTTTGCCCTACAACCAATTCAATATTACAAGACTTAAAATTAATTACACCAATTTAGTTACCATAATTTGTCTCTAAGATAAGTGTACATTGTTGCTTTCAGTGAAATTGTCTTATTTTTATATCACCTTCTTTGAACATAATCTTACTCAATATATCATATTTTATATATTTTTGTTCCTTTTGATAAATTATTTCATCAAATCTTTCCAGTTCATGTTGGTAAAATGTTCTTCCAATATACATTAAATATATGTATGCCTTAAGCAATTATCTTTCCTAAAATGCCTGAAATTTGTTATCTTGCCTTTTTCCTCCAAATAAGTATGATCCTTTATACCTTGAATGTTACTCAAGTTGATATGTTTAGACAACTACCTGAAAAGAAGTCACTATTTTCTTCAAAGTAAATTATGGATTACCTGTGAATACTGACAATAATTGAAGTAACTGAAATAGAAGGTAACATTCTTAGGCAGGTAAGAAAACTAGAGTTTCTTCTGCAAACTGAAGGAAATAAAGGTTCAATTTCTCATACAAGTACCCTTCACATACACTCTAGAAGAAATGCAATAGAAAGATATGTTTTTTTTCCTTTTTTTACCTTTAACTGGGAAGACAAGCAACAAAGAGCAGCAACTGAAAAAAGGGGGGGGGGATATTACTACAAAGAGGCATTTGCATACATGAAATTGGCAGCAATCCTTAGTATGGTTTTATATTAATAAGTATTTTACTGAATAACCTAACTGGATCTTTCAAGGTCCAAGTCACTAAGATTCTCAAGTCATTGGAAATTAAATCTTATTTGGAATTTTGCTAATGTTTATAATGAAGTTATCTTTTCACAACTTCATGTCCTGGGCAGGTGTCTAACAGAAGATAGACTGAGAAATATGGAACCAGGAAAAAGTTTTTCCTTCACCTTTATCTTTCAGCTGTGCCTATTGTTTGAAATCTGTAAACTATCCACAATGGCACTTGGAGATTTTCAGAACTTTTCTTAACTTTTGCTGTTTAATAGTATTCAGAAAAGGATAAGTGAAAGGAGTGACTTTTACTATTTAATATTGTCCAGTTAAGCGATAAAGAAAAATAGGTGTCTAAATAAGAGATTGGGGTAAAGGATTGTCAGGGAACCATTACGTTCTCTGAAATCTCCACTCTCTTTCTTCCCAGGGAGTCTTAACAATAGGATGAGAAAGAAGAATAGGAGAGGGAAGGAGAATTCAATTAGGGTCAATTCACCTGTCTAACTAGTCTTTCTGGGGTTTTTTCACTCTTTTAATGTCACAAGGTTTTGTGCCTAATATTCTCTTCTTTATATCTTCCCTACTCGATAAATTTCAGTACCCTTTTATTGTTCCTAAGAAAAAACAAACTCCATTTAGCTTTTAGGCCTTCAAAATCTGGGCTTTAAAAGCTCTTTAAAATCTCATTGTACATGATGTAAGCAGAACTAAAGAACATTGTACACAGTAGCAGCAATATTGTACAATGATAAACAGTGAATGATTTAGCTATTCCCAGTAATGCAAAGATCCAAGACTATTCTAAAAGGATCTTTGATGAAAAATACTTTCCACCCTAGAGAAAGAACTGATAGAATCTGAATGCAGATTGAAGGATACTGTTATTCTATTTTATTTCTCTTGGGGTTTTTTGTCTACTTTTTTTTTACATGACCAATATGTAAATATGTTTTATATGTCTGAACATGTTTAATCTTAATCAAATTGCTTCTTTTTAATAATGGAGGAGGTAAGAAAGTGTAGAATAGAATTTGGAACTCAAAATTATTTTAAAAGGCAATCGCATTGTATATTACTCCTCCTACTATACTTAAACCAATTTACACATATGGATTATATCTTTACTCTGCAACTGAATGAATCAGATTCTCTTTCTATTCCTTCCTCTTGACACTCTATCTCTCATGGCTGTGACTTTGCTCTCTTATTTCCTATTCCTGGAATAATCTTCCTTCTCATTCAAATAGCATCTTCTACAAAGTTTTGGACATGACTAAACAACAGCAACAACAAAATTTGAAGCTTTTTCTGATCTTCTCAAGAGTTAGTGCCCTTCCCCAAAAAATACCTTGCATTTAAATGGCTTCGTATTTATTTATATTTATTCTACATATACTTACCTATTTTGTCTCCATTATTAGAGATCAAGGCTCTTGAAATTAGAGTTTGATTAATTATTTATATTTATATTATTATTTCCTAGAACAGCTTGGAAAATAATAGATACTTAATATAATTCTTATGGATTGTTGAACTCCTCTGATACTACTGCATATGTCAATGACATATGACTATATGTAGATATGTATGTATATACATATGTATACATGTGTATATACCTATATATATATAAAGAGGGAAAGAGATGCACACACAGACATACAGACACACACACACACTCACAGGCAGACGGAGAGAGAGAGAAAGAGACAAAGAGAGAGAGAAAAAGAGAGAGAGAGAGAGAATAATTCCCATAAACTCCCTTTACTTTGGGCCAATACTTAACCACCCCAGGTACATCAGAATTCTTTATAATTCTAACTCAAAAGGGCCATTTGGTTTACTTCTACCAATCATAGGATATGTAGTTCAAAACAAAAACAATAAATTAAATAGAAATATAATAAAGTGACAAGTGAATATTCCTCTTAAAAATCTTGGGTCATAAAAATCATATATACATCTAGGGAAATTATTTTCTTCTGTATCTTTCAGAAAACACTACAAAAAATAGAACTAGAATAGTGGGGAGGTAGAGAATTTATTTATTTCTCTCCAATTTCTAACCTCTTTCTTCCCCAAAATATGTTGAGACAAAATTAACATTAGCTTACCTAACTGCTCCTTAAGGATTTCCCTGACTCCTTAAATGTCTCTAGATTTTGCCTTTATTTCTATTTTCTTCTTTCTTTCCCATTAAATATAATTATGATTTAAAATTATAATAATATATAACAAACATTAAAGAGAAGTATGTGTTTTACCTAGTATTTTAGATTTTTTAAGGAAAATTTACATGTGTTGAATGTTTAAAGCCAGAACAACTATTTGAAGGAATGAACTAATTGGGAACCCATATTTTATCTAAATAAAGAGGAACTGATTCTGAAAAGCTACTGTCTTCCATGAATGTCCTTGTAAATGTCTATAGATATGCTCTACTTTCCACCGTGGAGTGCTGTAATTAAGTAGCTTTTCCCTTGCAGAAGAAAATCTACTGACCTTTCAATTTACCAAAAGAAAAACTAGATCTCTTTTTTGTACCCCATCTACAATCTTTATCTGGGGTGCCATCTTCACAGTTACTTGTAACTCATATTCCATATGCTGATGGTGCTAATCGATATATCTCCTAAGCCAGACTTCTCAACAACAAAATCCTTTTTTTTTTCTTTAGACAGTCTATACCAGTCTATACCTTGGAATCTAGGCTAATATTAGTTCTTTCCTTTGAACTCTTCTTAGAAAATTTAAATATTAATTGTTGAACTTTTTCCCTTCCCTGATCTCTATTTTCTCTTCCAAATCTCTCGATTCAGTTTCCACTTAGCTTATGTGGAACTACTATTTTTTCTTCTATGACCTCTACTGTTTCTCTGTCTCTTAGTTCAATTGTCATCTAAATTATGGTAAATACATCAGATTGTCAATAAGCTTATACTGTGGGTAGTCAGAAACCCATTTTAGTTCTTAGGTCTTTTGATTTCCTCTAGCTAAGGTAAATCTCCCCAGGGTTTTACTTTCTCAAATAGAAAAGAAGCAATGACACTGGGGTAAAGAAACAGTTTTATCCTTCCTTGATCAGTTCAAGTCAGTCACCTTTGCCAGTCAGAGAAAACTGAATGGATCATGTGTAATGAATCAAGCACATTGAACTGCATCAAACTCAACTGACTGAACCTGACCTTGTCCTTGTTCACAGATCTATGAATCTCTTGAGAATGACCAGACATTATCACTTCCAGCTTCTGACTAATTTTGTAAATTTCCCTTTAGATATTCTCAAGTTTTTTCTATGGACTTTTGCATGTTATAAAAAACAACTTTCCTTTTAAAACTGTGAAATGACACAAATTTGGCCACCTTGTTCATTCCCTCTCTCTAATTTTTCCCATCAGCAACTTGCTCAATTTCTCTACCTAACCTCTCTCACCTGCAGGTTCTCCCCCACCCCTTAGTACCCTATATAAAGCCTATTCCCAATGCCCTCCTTAGGTATCCCAGCACTTGCTCTGTGACACTTTGAGCTGCAGTTCACTTGCACTGCTTTCAGATCTTATTTTTGCCATATTAGCTGTTTTCTCTTGAATTCAGGTTGACAATGGAAAGGGTCATTTAATCTAATCTTCTCACTTTACTGATGAGAAAAGAAACCCAGAGAGATGAAATAACTTGTACAAAGTCATAAAGTTAGGAAGTGGCAGAATTTGGACTCAGGTTCAAATATAGCATTCTTTCAACTATACAACAAATATTGCTTGCCCAATGACCTTTGTTCCACTTCTCCCTAAAAATTATGCCTGTCTGCTTTCTATCCTTACATATCTAACCCCAACTTTTCACCCAGGTTCCAATCACACATTTTGGTTAAAAAAAAAAGTCAACAGCTCTTCCTGAATGTCCTTCAAGCCTTTCAAACAATCTAAATTTGAACTTTTATCTTCCCCTTAAGCTCATTTATTTTCTGATTAATCAATATCAAGCAAAGTAAAAGCAAGGAGACATGCTTGCTCAAGGAATTTGTCATAATCATTCTATTCAGAAATCAAATGGAAGATAAATTTCTTTTATAAAGAAAAGTTCCTCTGGTCTAGAGAATGATGTCTAACAATATTTTATGTTTTTTTTTTTTCATATTGAGCAATCATTTCAAATCCTCACATAGCATTATGATTCTTCAGTGCTTTTCATCTTTTTGTGACATAACATATTCTTCAACTAGCATTTATTAACCACCTACTATGTACCAGCCACTGCAATAAATGCTACAAACACAAAGAAAGAAAAAAGTCCTTTCTCTCAAGGGAAAAGACGACATGAATACAATTTTGTACAAACAAGATATAGACAAGATAAATTGAAGGTAGAGTAGTGTTAGAAGGAAGGAATTAAGATTAAGGAGGATTAGGAAAGGCTTTGTTAGAGAAAGAGATTTCAGTTGAAACTTGAAGGAAATAAGGCAAAGAAAGAAAGAGAATCATCAGTCATAAGGAACAGACATTGGGGCATTCTGTTAGAAGAACAGTGCCTAGTGTCAGTGAATTGCAGGATATTTGGAGGGGAGAGTAAGGTGTAAGAAAACTGGAAAGGAAGAAGGGGCCAAGTAATGAAGAGCTTTGAAAGCTCAGCAAAAGATTTTATATTTGATCCTGCAGGAAATAAAAAGGTATTAGAGTTTATAGAGGGCAGCTAGGCGATGTAGGGGATAGAACACCTTACCTAAATTTGGGAAAATCCATCTTTATGTGTTAAATTCTGGCCTCAGACATTTATTAGCTGTAGTGACCCTGGGTGCCTCAGTTCTTCATCTGTAAAATGAACTGGAAAAATAAATGGCAAATCACTCCAGTATCTTTGCCAAAAAAACAAAACAAAAAAAAAAAAACCCAACTCCAAATGGGTTGATGAAGAGTCACACATGACTGAAATGACTAAGCAACAATAGGAGTTTTTGGAATGGATGGGGGGAACAGAAGGGACTGGAAGTGGATTCTCATGATCAATCCTGCACTTTAGGAAGTTCGTTTGAGAACTGATTGGTAGATGGATTGGAGTGGGAAGCTTTGAGGCATGGAGACTAATCAGTAGGGTCCAGAAATGAAGTGATGCAGCAATGTGGTAGCAGTGTCAGAGAAGAAAAGATAGAAAGAGAGGTAGAATTATGTTTATTTATTTAATTTATAATGGAGGATGAGAGAGTGAATTGTTGACAATGATTTTAAGTTTGTAAACCTGAATGACTTAGATAGTAGTATTCTTGTATCAGTAAAGTGAGGAAAAAAGGAGAGGATTGGGTTTTGTTGTTGTTGTTTTTGTTAAGAAAAATAATGAGTGTAGTTTGGGACATTCTAATTATAATAGAAAATTAGAAATGAAAAGCTGGATCTTAGGAGAAAAGTTAGAAATGGTCAAAGAGATATAAAATCATTCAAATAAAGAGTATCTGCAGGAGCTCATGAAGATAGTCTAATTGAAGAAAAGGGCACAGTCCAGAGCTTTGGAAATCATCCACAGTTTGCAAGCTTGATTTAGGTGATGGAAGAGACAGAAAAATAGTGGTCAGACAATTGGAAAAGAAGCAGAAAGAATAGTGTTATAAAAATCAAGACTGAAGAGGGTATCAAGAAAAAAGGGGTTATTGACAATGTCAAAGACTAGAGAGGTCAGAAAAAATGACATTAGATTAGGCATTGAGATCATAATTAACTTTTGATGTACAATGAAGTTGGAAGGTAGATGTTAAAGAATAGAGAGGAAAGGAAATAGCATCACTTATTATAGACAGCCTTCTGAAGGGGTTTATACACAAAAGGGAGGTGAGATATTGGGTAATAGCTAGAATGGAGAACAATTAAATATTAGTGAGAATAGGGATGATATTAAAAGAAACTGTTGACAAAAATGCTATGGAATAATATCGTTTAGGTATGTAGAAAGAGATTTGTGTTAGGAGAAAGGCCGCCCCTTCATATGAGAAAGGATTATGGCAGAAGCCATCTGGGTGATATGAGATGAGGGGGGATAAAAGGAGTTCATGGCAATTGGCTTCAATTTCTCCAGTGAAATGTTTTTAGCTGAGAGGGTGGTGGAAAGTGGTGCCATGGGAGATTTGAGTAGGAATAAAAATCCACTATGGTGAGTGAAATTGTAATTTGGTTAGGGAAGTACAAAAAGACTGCCTTGCCACAATGAAGGCCCAGTCTTGATTGTGTAACATAAATTTGTAGTTTCATGACTGCCTCCAGCTTTGTTCAGCAGTGTGTGAGTAGGAGTAAAAGCAGTATTTGGAAGGAAGAATCCAAGACTGGGATTTGGCAGGGCTGCCATCTTTTATATTAGTAATATATGCACATAGATCTAGAAACTCATTGATATGGCAATTCTCTTATAAAATATACAACAAATTTTTATGCTTGCTTATCCTATATGACTCATGTCCATGTATTCTCATAAATTCCTCATAAGATTCAGCTCAATGTGCAGGAAGCTTTCCTTACTTTCTTCTGTTGTTGCAAGGATAGTAATGGAGTGCTTGGATTATTTGTTTATTATTCCTTACTATTTATTATTATTATAATTCCTAATGATGATCAGTTTATCTTTCCCCTTTATATTATTCCTTATTCTTGTTCTTCTTACTATTTCTTATTCTTATCATGTGATCAGTTCATCTTCTCTCTTTATAGTTTTGTTCCAGTTCCTCTTCAAGATTCTTTATTAGTTACATGTTGTGGTCTATTCATAGTGGTTGGTGCAGTAGATGGACCTGGAGTCAGGAAGATGTAAATGCAAAACCACTCCTAAATAATTACTAGCTATATGATCCTGAGAAAATCACTTTATTTCTGTTTGCTTCAGTTTCCTCAACTGTAAAATTGGGATAATAATAACACCCACCTTCAAGGTTACTGTGGAGATAAAATAAGATAAAGTGTTTAGCAAAACTTAGAATGCTATATAAATACTAGCTGTTATTATTACTATTATTATCTACTCATGTGTATCATGTACCTCCCTATTACCATCTCTATAATACTTGGAATGGAAAATAAAAATGACATTAAAGAAAAGTAAATCAGAAGAAGCAATTGATCTGCTGATATAAAAATCTAAATATCCCATGTCCTGAAGAAAGGAATTTGTATAGAAGGTAAATTATCCTATGACATTCCTAGGGAGGTGATGACCTCTAACAACAAAGCTATCATTAACAAGAAGTTTGGTTCTAAAGAAACATGTTCCTAATAGTTGACGAGGCACCACCATAGAACATGTACTAATACCCACCATACCATAGAACAGTGGTTCTCAAAGTATGGTCTAGAGAATCCTGGGGATCTCTGAAACCCTTTTAGAGAGTCTACAAATTCAAAAATAGTTTTTATTTTCAATATGGTAAATGCCTATAAATATAATCCAGATAAACAAAAATTCTTTGGAAAGATCCTTAATAATTTTAATAGGATAAAGATACTGAAAACAAAAGTTTGAGAAACACTGCCATAGAACATAGAAATACTTAGTAAATGTCTTTTTTATGATATGGAGAGAATAATAATATCTCACTTTTCAATAATAAAAGTTCACAAAACACTTTCCCCACAACAACCTGTAAAAGCAGGTACTTATGAGGATTATTAAACCAATTTTATGGATGAGGAAAATGAGATTCAAGGAATTCAAGTAAGTTAGTCATTGTGATGAAATTAGTAAGCATAAGAGCTAGAATTTGAGTCCAGTTCCCCTGACTCCAAGCCCAGGGTTCCTTTTATTACTGCTCATTGCTTCTTATGGTAGAATCAGTTGGATATACCATTATCTTCCCATCTTTGGATCTTTGAAGAAATGTGCTAGGTAAGAATTATTTACAACTATAGAAAGTGATAGAATTGTCTAATTATGAAGGAAAATTATTGATTGGCAAGACCAGGTTGTCATAATGACATACCCTTATTTCACCTCGACCAATTCCTGACTTCTAGACTTTTGTACCATGATTAATTTTCATGGAACTTTCCTTAGGGGTTTCATCATGCTGGAACATCCACCCTTATTAAGCTACAACATCCCTTTCTAAAGCTCATTTCCTTCACTCTTTGGTGAGTTCCTCCAGCAGTCTCAGTTTTGTGGGGCAGAGGCTAGCCTTTATTTCTCTCCTGGCCCTATTCCTTGATTCTGGACTTCAAAACCATGCTTTGTATGAGGTACTTTTCTTTCTCTCATATTCTCAACTCCTTTTTCTGTGTTGCTTCCCAGCTTTAATATTTAAATTCCTTGAGGGCAGAACTGGATCTCTTTTTAAAAAAACTTGTATTTGTATCCCTCATGCCTAGCACAGATTAAGTGCTTAATGAATTCTCTTTCCTTCCTTCCTTCCTTCCTTCCTTCCTTCCTTCCTTCCTTCCTTCCTTCCTTCCTTCCTTCCTTTCTTCCTTCCTTTCTTCCTTCCTTCCTTCCTTCCTTCCTTCCTTCCTTTTCTTTCCTCTCTTTTGTTATAACTTAAATGGAAGGGAACACAAACCACCTGGCAGTATATAGGCTGCAATGGTTTATTTGAAACTTCCTAGGCAGCAGCTCCAAATAGAGTCAGGCTTATAATCTACAGTCACTTTGATGGCCTTCCACAGATATCATGAAAACATTTTGCTTCCAAGACAAAAGCAATGCTGGATCTTTCAGGAATCCTGTAATGACATAAATTATCTGATTAAATGCTATGAGGATAGGAAATACTATGCCATATGAGTTAAGACTTTGGAACTGTTATTCTTAGTAATATTAGAATTTGAAAGAAAGAAGCCAGGAGCCTTGACAATTCTAGCACTTAATGGTTTGCAAAGTGCCTTTTCAATATTACTTCATTTTATCCTTATAAAGCACCTGGAAGATAGGGTTGCAGATGAGGAAATTGAGACAGAGTTAAGTTACCCAAAATCACACAGATAGTGTCCAAGGTTACATTTGCACTCAGGTCTCCCTAATGCCAGGTCCTGTACTCTATTCACTGTGCCACGAAGCTGATATTATTTCCTCGAATTGACCAAAATGGAAACTCCTAAGTTTGGCAATATTAGAATCTGAAAAAAAAAAAAAAAAAGAGGCTATGAGTCTCTTGGGGAATGTAGAGAAGAGAGGATAAAAGTAAGAGGACACACTCAAAAGAAGGAAATTTCAAAGACATCAGCTTTCAAGTCAAAAGCATATAGGGTGGGAACAATCATTACACCCACTGCCAGCTGTGTTCTCAGACGGGCATCTAATTCCTGCAACATTACTGCACCTGGTCCTGCCTCACAAGTTTGAAGACTGGCACTATTTCCAACCATTTCAGAGATCCAATAAACCTCCTCCACAACCTGCAATTTACTCAGAGTTTGCTCAGGCTCTCTGCCTTTCTTTTGTTCCTCTTATGTTTAACAAAGCTTCTGCAAGACTTGAAGAAGTCTCATTAACACTCCCTTTTTTCCCTCTTCTCAAAAGAGTTAACAAAAAATGCCTTGTTTCACTCTTGCTATGGAAGTCTCATTCAGCAAGTGGTGGGGAGAGGAGGGAAGGAGGACAAATTCCTTTGTTTAAATCTTTTGAGGTTTGTTGTTCTTTACAATCTTCAACTTCACTGTAATAGAATTTCTTGTGAAAGTTTCAGTCCAGTTTGGCCGTGAATGACAAATGCTTAACAGTCATTCATACTGGTCTCATTTTAAGTTCTACACTGTCTATTAGAAAATTAGAAATTTGTCATATTTGCCTCCATTGGCAGCCCCCACCTCTATCTCCAAATACAAGCTTTCTTGAAGCTTGATGATTTGTATTGCTGTTCATATATTCACAAATGACTCTGGGTCAGTTAGCAAACCTGAATTGAGAGAATATGTATCTTTTCAAGGGAAAAAAATTATAATGGCTGGATTCCTAACAAATGTATGCTATCTAACCTCAACTGAAGCTTCAGCATGTATCTGGTTCTTCACTGCTCTGTTATATTTCTTTTTATCTCTTGATTCACTTTTACATTCTCCACAACCTTCTGAAACCTCTTTCTTTTTCCTAAATCCCTCAGCTACTCCTGTGCTCTACTCAATGTCAGGAAGATTATGTTCGTTTATTGATTAATTTATTCTAAAAGTATTTAGGTGTCTATGATGCATCAGGCATTGTCTTAAGTATTAAGGATTATTGTTTTGTTAATCACTCGTGTTTAACTCTTCACGATCCTATTTGGAGTACTTTTGGCAGAGATAGTTTTATAAATTGTAATTTCCTTCTATAGATCATTTTACAGATGAGAAAACTGAGGCAAAGAGAATTAAATGACTTATCCAGGATCATATAGCTAGTAAATACTTAAGGCTGAATTTGAACTCAGGTACTCACAACTCTAGGGCTAGCACTCTATCTAGGGAGGAGGAGATCAAGGTATGTTTTGAGTAGGAAGTAGCACTTGAGCTGAAAAGAAAAACAAGGATTCCAAGAGGCAGAAGTGGATGTAAAATGCATTCCAGTCATAGAAGATGATTGTGTAAAAGTAAGATAAATGCTATAAACTGCAAGTATTGGGTAATAGATTGGGGAAGATCATCTGGAACCAGGATATAAAGGTAAGTTTGTGTTTTATCTTAGAGCCAAAAGGATATTTTGGAGTTTCTTGAGTAAGACAGTGACTCCCTTGAAACACCCTTTTTATTATTAATTCAGAAAATGTGGGGAGAGCAAAGTAGAGAAGGGAGAAATTGGGCCTTTCCTTCTGTATTCTAATACTTTAACTCCTCCCTGACTGACTTTTCTCTCTTTTAAGCACTTATATCACTCTCTCCTTGCCCTCACAGCAAAGAATTCCCTATTTTAATGAAAATATTACAGCCATTGAGGTGAGATATTATAGAGATAAAATATTTCTTCTAATCTCAAAGGATGAGGTGGCTCCTTGTCTTTTCAAGGCCAAACCCTCAAATTATACCCTTAATATGTTATTGGGACATTGCTCTACACTCTTTTTTTTCATTCTTAATTTCTCTCTCTCTTCTGTCCCTTTTCTTTTTTTTTCTAAATAACAAAAACAACAACAACAAAATATGTTAACATTTCTTCTGACTTAAAAAAAAATCTCTTGATCATATTACTCACTTTTTTGAGGTTAGAAAGGGACCCCAAAAGTTTGGGATTACAGACTGGTGTCACGAGGTGTCTCAAAAGAATTTGCAAGTTTGAACCCATTTCTTGGTCAAGAGGCAAAGTTTATTGTAATTGTAATGTCATTACTAGCATCTAAATTTCAAGACACTTTAGCAAAGAAACAGAAGGAAAAGAACCACATTTATCTAGTTCTTTTCTGATTTTATGGCCTAGAGGTAGGACCAAAGAGTGGTCTCTGGAATTTGGTTAACATTTGGTTAACATAACAGACAGTAATGTTTGTTGACAAACAGATTGTTAGAACAACAATAGTATTCTTAGTTGGTGGGAATTCCCTGAAGCAGACTCCAAAGCCAGAAGATTTAGAATTACTGACTTATTGTTAGAACAAACCCTAAGATCAAGGGACCTCAAAATCATTGCTGTCTCCTCTAGAAGCTATATTACATCATTTCCCCTCTCAAGCAATCATATCCTAAATTCACTTGGGGCAAAGGGACAGAGATCTCATCTTCTGGAGCTGCTTCATGATGATAAGGGGTTTACAGCTATCTCTGTTAGTGGGGTACAGACTGGGGAGGAAAAGCACACAACTTAAAGATGGCAGCAGCAGTATTCAGAGGGGTGCTGAGTGTCAGTGTTAACTGATGGTATTCAGGGTGAACAAATAGTTGGAAGGTCATAGGTTGGATTCTGAAGGAAACAAATCTCACAAGTAGGTTAAAAATGCAGGGACCAAATATAAGCAGAAAAGGATAATTAAAAGTGGAGTTAGTATAGGGGTTAGTAGGTTCAATAGCCCATCCAGAAGAAGGCTGGGGGAGGGGGGTAAGATGCCCTTAGATGCAGATGGTATCTGAGGTCAAGTTTTGTAGTAGCTTCCTAGTTAATTGTCCCCAAGGATGATTATAATTACATGACATATCATTCGGAATGTTAGTTCTCAAGAGGTTATGAAGAATCTTCAAGGAAGGTGTTGTAGATGCATTATGAGTGAGTTTGCCAGGATAATCTTGGAATGGATATCTAACAATTATTATATGGGTAAGATATTCTTTCTAACAAGAAAACAAGGAATAATCAGGTTAAAGTTATTCCCCTGGGAGGTAGCTAGTACAATTGGGGTGTCATCCAAGATTGGGACGGTGACATTTGTGAATGGGGTCTTTGCAGATATTGTATCAGGTCTCATATGTGAGCTGCCTTGAGGATGCTGATGGCACACCCAACAATCCTGAATACTCCCACTAGCCACAGAGTTCTCTAGCCTGACTAAAGACTAAGGAGTTATCTCCCCACTGACTTGCCTCTGGGATTAGAATCTGGCCTGAGGCTGTTTGAAACCACCCAAAGGGGAAAAGGGTGTATCCCTTTCTGAGCTGTATGAAGGGTATAAGAGTCAAAGTGCTGGGGAATTAAAGCTGCCATCATCAGGGGCAAATAGACAGCAGCATGGGCAGCTGAATCTGCAAGGGTCCTTTACAAAACATAAACCTTTCTAGGTACATAAGCAGCTTGCAATAGCTGTAGAATTTCCCTTGCATATTTAATAGGAGGATTTTTTTGCTGTCAAAAGTCCCCTTTCTTTCCATATAGCCCAATGAGTGTGAAAAATATAAAAAACATATTTGGAGTCTGTATAGATGTTCACTCTCATTCCTTTCTCTACTATCAAAGACCTAGTAAGGGTGATGGTTCAGCTTTCTGGGCAGAAATCCTGAAGGGGGTGGATTAGCTTCCAAGTGCTTTTGAGAGTTACCATAGAATAACCTGCCTTCATCTCCCTATTTTCAAGAAAACTGGACCCATCTGTAAACCATTTACCATCTGGATTGTCAAGAGGAATGTCCCAAGTTAAATCAATTGGAGTAGACAGAATCTAAAGCTTCCTCATAATTATAAATAACGTCACTCAGTGGTGTCAGGAAGCAGGGTGCCAGATTTAAGAGTGTGACACACCTGGAGAGTCAATTCAGGAGTGTCTGACAGTAAATCCTGATATTTGGTAAGCGTCCCCCTAGCAAGCCACTAATGCCCTTTGGCTTAAAAATGCTCTGAACCCTGAAGGGAGTTAGAACCTCTGATGGTTAATCTAAGGTGAGGTTGGAGCCTTCCTCAATTAGAAGGACTATAGCAGCTAGCTCTAAGGTAAGAGAGTCACCCCAAAGACACCAGTTTCCTTGAAAAGTAAGCAAGGGGGTCTGGGATAGGGTTCCAGAGACCCTAGTTGAGTAGAAACCCTTAGAACTTGGCTCTGCCTTCCATCAATGTACAGTGTAAAAGGTTTTAGGTAGGGCTAAGGCTGGGGCAAGATTTTGGTTTATCTTTCAAGGTCTTTAAAGACTGATAAAATTGTGTGGGCCTTTAGACAAAGAAACTTCATAACCCTGCCTTAGGGAGGGGTGTTGTGTCTTGCTTTCTAGAGCTCCCATGTCAGGGTGGTTAAAATATACCGTCTTAGTGGAGAAGTGATGAGGCAAGACTCCTGAGGATGGTGGGAAAATGGATTCCATTTATTCCCAGTACTTTTACCCTTATATATCCTCATACCCCTATGTAACCCAAACAACACTGGGCATATGCCAAATATATACTGCACATGGAATCACATAAACAACTTGCTAATGCATGTAGTTTGCCACCTGGTATCACTCTCCCACCTGGTATGACTCTGCTTCAATCACAACACAGGTTATCACTGCCCCCTGACTTCTTGGGAAGGCCTAGGGCCCTTAAGGGAGATGGGGAGCTGAACCAGACATTGTTAGTAGGTTCCCTCTGGGCTGAAGGGTTTTATTCCTCACCCAGAGTTCCCCCACTATCTGTGGTCCTCTACATCTCCCGTTTTCTTTTGTTTTTAATTGAAGCAGGAATATACCAGTGGTTAAATCCATCAACATAGGAAGAATCACATAGGCAAATTATAGTATCGTACAAGCAAATAGTAATATAACAAAGAATATAAATAAACAAAATACTATAAAGATTTCCATGAGTCCCAGAAAGAAAGTGTAGAAACTAACTATCAATTCACAACCACACTGAATCAGTCTCATTGACAATTATTTTTGATGTTCATGAGTTAATTGCCATAAACATAGGATTAACTGCCAGACTCTTTCAGTAGTGGGCACAGTCAGAGGTTAAACCACCTTAGGTTCCTTAGGTCTTTTCCTTTGTTTCAAGGGTCTTCTCTTTTTCTGTCTCTGTCTGATGGACAAGGCAGATATGGCATGTCAGTATCCATTCAATTTTATTGGGGCAGCTAGTTGGCACAGTGGATAGAGTACCATCCCTGAAGTCAGGAGGATCTGAGTTCAAATCTGGCCTCAGACACTTAATACTTCTAGTTGTGTGACCCTGGCAAGTCACTTAACCCCCAATTGCCTCAGGAAAACATAAACAATTTTACTCTATTGTATTTAGTTAGTTGTTCTCCCACTAACCTCCATATCTCTGGCTCCAAACTCTCCTTCTTACAAAGCCAGGGAGATGTGCACTCTAGAGCATCTGAGAACTCAGGGATCTGCTTCTGAGTTACCAACAAATCTTACTTCTCTGTTAACTAAGCATACTTCATACTTTTCTGGGGGGAGGCTCTTTTCTTAGTATTTACCTCATTTCAGCTGAAAAACAAAAGTGACTTGATTAGCCCTTCTCGCTTGTCTATTTTTATACTTTCCCTTTTCCCCGATCATGAATACTTCTCCACAGAACTCAACTGATTGTGTCAGTCAAGCTGATGAGTGTAGAACTTCACCTAGAGCCCCATCCTGTGTGCCAAATGTTATGTCCTGATTTCTAGGGCCCCCAAGTTAGAGTGACAAAACATACCATTGCTTTCTAGAGCCCCCATGCAGGGGGCTTAGTGAAGAAGTGATGAAGTGGGACTCCTGAGGATTGTGGAAATATGGAGTCTGTTTATTCTAAATTCTTTCCCCCTTATATACCCTCATACCCTTATGTAACCAAAGCAACACCATGCATGTTCTAAGTATATACTGCACATGCAGGACCACATAAACAACTGGCTATTATGTGTAGATGTCTCTTTGCCACCTGCTATCACTCTGCCTCAATCACAACACAGGTTGTCACCACTCCCTGATTTCTCAGGAAGGCTGAGGGCCCTTAGGGGAGATGGGGAGCTGACCCAGTCATTGTTAGCAGGTTCCCTCTGGGCTGAGGGGCCTTATACCTCACCCAGAGTTCCCCCACTGTCTGTGACCCTTTACAGAGGTGAGGCTGGAAGTTAGGGATTTGTATAGCTGCAGCCAGAGAAGGCTCTCGGATGGGGCTGCAGATAAAGATAACATCATCTAACCCATACTGTCTGTATTCATTGGTGGGGAGGTTACATTCCCCTGGATTTGCCCCTTCAAGGACAAAAAGAAATTATAACTCTTTATGCAATGGAATGCAAAGGAAGCATCTTTAAGATCTATGATAGAAAACCATTGTGTCTTCTGGGATATTTATATTGGGCTCATGGCTTCTGCTGACCATTTGCTCTGATTATAGAAATCTGCTATAAGAGGAAAAAGCAGGGACATGATTATAATAGCATCAAAATAGATCCTTCAGGCTTCAGCCTGAGAGTGCATACATGACAGGATAAAATATTCTTAGATCTGTTTGACAGCTGATCATGCAGTAATAATTTGATTTCATAGCCAGATTCAGGAATAATTAGTTGGAAAAAAAAAAGAAATATAACTGGGAAACTGAGTCAGAAGGATCCCACCTTAAGGAGAGGTTAAGGTTGGCCTCCCGACTCTTGCCCAGATAAGACGTCCACCTAGAAACTTATGGTATTTCTCCTGACTTCATAATCAGGCAATCAAATTCAGAACTCAAAAGAATATCAGTTACAGTCCCAAGAAATTTTATCTCTAATAGTCAATTCTACCAATCACAGCTTAGAGCTAGATGCATTATTTTAAAAGTTTACCAGGACTTACATGCATAGGAGATTTTGTTTAATATGTTTTATATAAACTTATCCTGGTACAAAAGATAAATCATAAAACAATCCAATAAATTCTTAGTAAATGAATTCCCTGTTTAGAAACTATAAATCTTAAATAGGCTCAATTCTCAAGGCTGATGATCTTGCTTACCCTGATGGTTAAAAACAAAACAAAACAGGCAAACTTACAAATTAAGGGGAGTTGACAGAGACCCCAGAGAAAGGGATGATCTTGCTGTTGCCCAGTCCAACTATTCTTAGTGTTTTCATGAGTTGTGCTGTCTGATACTTCCCACCACTCTATGAAGGGGGAAAGGTGTTGCATACCTCATACTTGGAGGTAAACTGATAAGGCTTAACATTATACAATAACTCCAAGTAACTTAGTTAACAATTTTAGAATTTTCCTAAGTAATAGTGAAATAATTTTACCTGTAGTTGCACAAGACAATTCTTAGAACAGATTTTAAAACTGAATCTTAGTTAATGAGATTACCTAACTTCTGATTAAATGTTCTAGACATACTGAATTGCCATTTGGTTATTTTCCAATTCACACAAATCATTTCTCTATTATGAGCAAGGAAAAGTGTAAAGGTGCCAATTTTTACTAACAAGGCCCTTGGAAATATGACTCTAGATAACTAGAGCTAGTAAAGAAATCCCAAACCTTTCTATTAACACTATCAGTACAAATATATTACAATTTACATATTACTTTAGTGGGTTTTAATTAGAGCTCCATTCAAACTGCTTTTACTATCGTATCTCAGACAAATTTCCAAATTGCTTTACACATACATAGAAATCATTTATCTGTTGGTCACAAATAAAAACCCATAAAGTTATCAAATATGAAGCAATTATATCAATGAAACAGTTAACATTCATATAGCATGTTTTATGCTAAACACTTTTGCAATCATGTGATCTTTACAACAACTATTATTTCTCTTTACTAACCAGAAAACTGGGCAGAGGTAAAATAATTTGCCATTAATTATATAGCTGATCCATATCCACAACTGAGACAGAGAATGGTGGTCTTATCAAAGGCAGAAGCCGACCAGCTTTCTCACCTCACTCTGCCATGCTGGGTGGTACCAAGGGTACCCAAATTCTTTCCAGGCAGTTCCTGGACAGAACCCGCTGAAAGCTGGGCTTATTGGTGCCAGGATCTCCCTTTGCTGGTGTGGTTTCAGGTGCCAGGACTCAGGGAATGCTGACCACTGGGTCTTATCTCCACTCCCCCAAAACTGGGTTGAAGAAGTAGTTGGCAAGTTTGTATGGGGGTCCCCATGACTGCTTCCCTTGTTTCTATAGGTGAGGCAAAATTTGAGTTTGAATCTGATCTGAGATGACAGGAGTTAGCAAACAGAAGGACTTGGGCTATATTGATCTTGTTAGCAATCCCCACAACTAAGATACACTCAGGACCACTTTGGGGAGTAGAGTGGAAAGGGTCCCTTGATACCTTGTGGGGTGCTTTCTCAAAGGAGAAGAAGGGGACTCCAGACAAGATAGAGATCCAGGAACAGTTAGCAAAAAGTTGCTATTTACCTGGTTTGTTTTTTCTTTTGTTTACTTTCCAGAATGGGGTAAATTCCTGAAAATATCCCCACTATTTCAGGAATTTTTCTTGCAATCTTAAGATGACTAATTGCAAAACTTCCTAATCATTGCTTTCAAAATTGAGAATCTGCTAAGATGTTATTTTAATTTTAATCAGCTGTGTGTGTGTGTGTGTGTGTGTGTGTGTGTGTGTGTAGCCCCCAGTTTGGCCAGAACTGAAGTCCGCAGAAAAAAAAGTTAGGCTTTTAAAGGAATTTTCTCAGCATTCTAACTACAGCATAGAGGCTTTGTTGTTGGTGGTGATAGTGGTGATGATGGTTGCATTTAAAATTTTTCCATATAACAAAATCTAGTTCATGGAACAAACATGATACAGACATTCTACACAGAGATGCAGACAGAGAAAATGACATGAAAGAGGACTGTCCCATCTTTGCCAAAAGTCATAAAAATTTTTCAAAAAGCTATCTTATAGCACTTCATCTTCTATGGTGTCCCAAAGAAGGTGAAAGGGAAGCAAAGATTAACTTTGCCAAAAATTACAAGAATTTCCCAGTCTGGGCATCCCCAGTCAAGAAAACTTGCTGAGCATGGAGCTCATGATGAACCAAATCAGCCTTTTCCCAGTGGTTTGGGGTGTCCCAACTATAGTACTGTGGGAGATAAAATTGGGGGGGGGGGTTTCCTTTACAAGGAGGGAATCAAGCCACGGGAGGCTTTCTCCATATGGGCCACTAAATGTTGAGATTGGAAAGGGGTCCCAAAAGTTTGGGGTCACAGACTAGTGTCACGAGGTGTCTCAAAAGAATTAGCAGGCTTGAACCCATTTCCTGGTCAAGGGGCTAATTTTATTGTAATTGTAACACCATTAAAAGCAGTCTAAATTCCAAGAGAATTTAGCAAAAAACCAGAAAACACATTTATCTAGTTCTTCATGTTATAGATATGCTAATTTTATGGCCCAGAGACAGGACCAAAGAGTGGTCTCTAGAATTTGGTTATCACTGACCAACAGACAGTAATGTTTGTTGACAGATTGCTAGAACAATAGTATTCTTAGGTTGGATGTAGGAGTTCCCTGAGGCAGACTTCAAAGCCAGAAGATTTAGAATTACTGATTTATTGTTAGAACAGAAGCCCCCTAAGGTCAGGGAACCTCAAAATCATTGCTGTGTATCCTAGAAGCTATATTACATCAACTTCAAGCCATCATCCTGTCTTTTTCATTTTGCATCCAGAATATTGGGATATGAAGTGACATCAGAGGTCAAGTGAATTTGAGCACAGGTCTTCCTGATTCTGAGGTCAATTATCTATCTGTTATAAGACACAACTCTGAGAATGAGAATGAAGGATGAACACAATAATACGGATTCTGTGTGAGGTTTCTACACGGAGACAGACTTCCAGAATAGGTGATATTGATGGGCTACTGCTCCCAGGGTAAACATATCAGTGATGGGATCCCTTGAACTTAGGATGCTTTAGTTCTAACAATCTGATTCAAAGTTTTTCTGGCCTTAGAATAGTCCTATAAACCTTGCTGACTGTCAGATAGATAATCTGCTGCTCAGTGATAAACAAATTCCTGAGTGAATATACTGAATAATGAATAGACCGCTCCTCAGTTCTACCTCTAGGCCATAAAATGAGCATATCAATGACGGAAAAAAAAAAAAAAAAAAAAATTGGACAAATTTCTCTCCTTGCTCTTGGTTCTTTGCTAATTCTTTTGGAACTTAGCCGGCATTCCAATTTATAATAAACTTCACCTCTTGACTTGGAGATGGATTCAAGCTTGCAAATTCTTTTGAGACACCTTGTGACACTGGTCTGTGACCCCAAACTTTTGGGTCCCTTCTGAACCTCAACAATATGAGTTAGAGCTTGTCACATATATTTCTTACCCATGCATCTCACTACTATTAAGATCTAAGTTTAAGCTTACTCCATGGATGCTGTGTGTGGGAAGGAGTGAACTAGGTCCTGAAGAGAAGGCTTTATACCTACTGTTTTTACTGTCTTTTCTGAGAGTAGTACTAGCTACCCTCTGGGAACTCAACCTGTTAATTCAAACAGGAGTTGAAAACCACTATTATTATTATTATTTCATTTTCTTCTTCTTCCTCCTTCTTTCCCTTCTTCTTTCTTCTTACCTTTCCCTTCTCCTCCTCCTTCTCCTTCTCCTTCTCTTCCTCCTCCCCCTTCTACTTCTTGCCCTACTCCTTCTTTTCAAAAAGCTAGGACAATTTGCTTTTGTCCTATATAGTTTTCATTTTTGATTTCTTGAAATACAACTGAAAAAAAAAAAGACTTTTATAAAGCCCATTGTGTTTAAAATAGAACTACTTAACTAACCTTTAAACCCAAATTATTCTGGCTTTCATTGAATGACTGATAATAGGCCCAGCCCAAGCTTCTGTGTCTCATTGTAAGGTTTGTTGTATTAGAATGAGCATAAATAGTAATTATTTTCTGTTTTGGACAAAAACTCCTAAGGTCTTCTCTTTCTAAATTCATATCTTACCTACCCCTTAGTCAATGAATGGGCAGGGCCTCAGACAAACTGAAACCTGGGAAGACTCTAGTTTAAAATGACCAAGGTCACCCATTGCAGCCTGGACCACTGACAGTCATCTTGGCCTTTGTCTTGCCACTAGCCTCTGATGACTTGGAACAGAGAGTGAGGCTGATAACTTCACACCACTTGGCCTAACTCAAATCCAATTCAAAAGCCAAATATCACCCTTATAATACCCTGATCTTTGAGAACAAAGGATGAACAACAATCCTGATTCTGACGTCAGTTATCTGTCTACTATAACTAGTAACCTTTTAGTAGATCTGTAAAATATATACTATCCAAGTTAATAAAAGTTTTTTTAAAAAAGTATAGGTTACCAGGTACATAGTGCATTATACATAATAATCGTACTATGTAATTATAATGTAATATAATGTAATGTTATTGTAAAGATGATCAACTGAAAGACTTAGCTGCTCTGATCAAGACAATGATCCAAGATAATTTCAAAAGACTTAATGATGAAAAATTCTTTCTATATCTACAGACAGAAGTAATGACTTGTAAGTATAGATTGAAGCATAGCTTTTCTACTTTATTTTTTTTTTTTTTGCTTTTGCAAAGTGGTTAATATGAAAATGTTTTGCTTGACTTCCTATGTACGATTGATATCATATGTCTTGTCTTCTCAATTACTGCAAAAGAGCAAGAGGGAGGGAGAGAATTTGAGATGCAGAATTAAAAAAAATAATAATTGTATACTTATATAAGTAAAAAGTATGGTTTTTAAAATAGTAAAAAAATATATATATTACATACTTGATTCCTCTTGTTCCTTCTAAAAACTTCTACCTCCTTGGGCCATGATTACTATCCTTCATTCTAAAAACTGCAATGCTGAAGTATTGGAAAGCAAAGCAATCCACAGTAGAGAATGTAGATATTTTCCTATTCCAGTGTTATTTATTTAGCAAAAAACAGTTTTGGTAGAATAGACTCCAGATGATTAAACAAAGCAAAATAGTTCAGAAAAAAAGAGCACTTGGTCTGAATTCCTGGATCTTGCCTTTAATGCTTTCCTTTTGTGTAACCTTAGACATTTCAATTAATATTCCTATGCCTCAATTTTCCCATCTGTAAAATTAGAGTTGCATTAGATGTCTTCTGAGGTCCATTTGAGCTCCAGCTCTATAGACCTATGTTTTTAAGGAAGAGCGGGTGATGAGAAATTGAATGCAGATAGTATAGAAAAGTTTGCCAATAAAAGAAAATAAGACTGTAGTTAAAGAAGTCTATATTATAAAGTGAAGGTTTGTTTATTTTTTAAATAGAGATTAGGACATACATGAAAGCAGAGGAAATGGAAAGAGAAATCAAACATGCAAGAGAAAAAAAAAAAGGAAGCAGAGTTCTGACTGGAATCATGAATCATCTTCACTGTTCAAATCTTGTTTCAGAGACTTATTAGCTGTGTGACCTTGGGGAAGTCACTTAACCCTGTTTGCCCATTTTCTCATCTATAAAAGGAGGAGGAGAAGAAAATGGCAAACTACTATAAGTATCTTTGCCAAGAGATCACCACATGGGGTCACAAAGAGTAAGATCTAGCTGCAAAATAATTGAATCAACAATAGAGGAAAAAATATAATGAGCAATGAAGTTGAATATAATGAGAATAAAGATTGAGAAGTTAAAGGAGTTAGTCTTTTAAAAACAGAAGATATATTTGAATGAGTACATTTGGTTAAGGATAGTTCTACTATGTTATATTACTTTATTTCTTAAAAGAGACTCTGTACATATCAGATTGGCAATAAATATTTCCTGGATATATTACTCAAAAGCTATAATATAAAAATTTAATTCAAAGAATAATGGAGAAAAAAGAGGATATAATTTGGGATTTTGTTGTTGTTGCATATGTGTATATGTGTGTGGGTGTGTGTCTATGCACAGGTGTGATAGAAGGTTGGAAGCTTTAAGCTAGAAAAATAGAAAATAAAAAAAAAGAAGGAGTTGGGAGGATAAAGTTGAATTGAGTATTGGAATGACAGTACCTATGTGGGTGGCCAGAAGTTCAAAGGTAAAAGTACTTTAAAAGATTATTTCTTTCCTAGAAGCATAATTTATACAATAACACATATATTTGTTTCTGATTTTGTTTATTAATGAGAGGATATGATGACGCTTTCTGAGGTTTCTTTCAACACAAAATCCATGATTATCTGATCCTATGATCTCTAACATTACTCAAGATAAAAAGAGTCATTGGCTTGGGCTCAGAATTCTTAATATCATAAGAATTTTTATTTTTATAGGATTATTATCCAATTACATTAACACATGCCCTCTTCCTACTCTGGAATTAATCGTAGCCTGGAGAAGCTCCAAAGTTCTTGAAAGTTATGCAAGTCAAATTTTGGCTCTGCCAAATCCTGGCAAGCTGGGCAAGCTTTCAGGATAGGATTAGTGACTGAGTGTGGGTCCATTGTTTGAGAAGCAGCTGAGCTAAGTGTGACAAGGCTCATCACCTGAAGTCTGGCTTCAAAGCCATAGAATTTGGCCCCTAAACTCCTAACCTCGACCAAGGTTCTGTTCTGATAACAACATCAAGGTGAGAAGGTGACCCTGGGCTCTTGGAGGCTATGCCAACGGAACACAAGCTCTGGCAGATTCTGCCATGCTAGAGAGCTCTGAAACATGGTCTTGTCAACAGACTATGCCTGCTTTCTGGAACAGCCTGACTAATTCTCATCAACAGGAGGCTGGTCATGTGGTGATGATTTGGCCATGGCAACCCATGAAACCAAGGAAAATACAAACTGGTCCTCAGCTCTGTGCAGTCCCCTTCTCTTTCTATAGTGACAAGTAGAGTGATAGAAGAACAGAGGTTGCTAAGAATCTTGTAATTTTTTTAGACTGTCCATAAAATATTAACACTGCTCAGAGCTTAAAAAAGTAAGATTCTTGTTCAATGAATCAATATGACTAGACTTACTCTTTCAGAATATCAATTTGGCCACCATTGGAGAATGAGTTGGGCTTGGGGAAATCAATTAGAAAACTATTGCAATAGTCCACGCTCCCTAATTGTAATCAGGGGACCAATAAGGAGTCTATAGCAATAGTTCAAGTGAGAAATGATGAGGGCCTGGAGCAGAGTGGCAGTCATGTGAATGAAAAGAAACAAACAGATATAAGAAATGCTTTGGGAATAGGATTCAAAGGATTTTGAATTTGCTTATAGATGGCAGGTGAGGAATCACTATTGATCACAGAAATGCAGATTAGGACAACTCTGAGATATCACTACACACCTGTCAGGTTGACTAGGATGACAGAAAAGATAATGCGGAATGTTGGAGGAGATGTGGGAAAATTGGGACACTGATGCATTGTTGGTGGAGTTGTGAACGAATCCAACTATTCTGAAGAGCAATTTGGAACCATGCTCAAAGAGTTATCAAACTGTATCCTATCAACTATCAAATTTGACCCAGAAGTGTTTCTACTGGGCTTATAATCCAAAGAGATCTTAAAGAAGGGAAAGGGACCTGTATGTGCACGAATGTTTGTGGCAGCCCTCTTTATAATGGCCACAAACTGGAAACTGAGTGGATGCCCATCAATTGGAGAATGGCTGAATAAATTGTGGTATATGAATATTATGGAATATTATTGTTCTGTAAGAAATGACCAGCAGGATGATTTCAGAAAAGCCTGGAGAGACTTACACAAACTGATGCTGAGTGAAATGAGCAGAACCAGGAGATTGTTATACGAGGTAACAAGATTATATGATGATCAGTTCTGATGGATGTGGCTCTCTTCAACAATGAGATGAATCAAACCAGTTCCAGTTGTTCAGTGATGAAGAGAATCGGTTACACCCAGAGAGAGAACTGTGGGAGCTAGTGTTGCACACAACTTAGCATTCTCACTCTTTCTATTGTTGTTTGCTTGCATTTTGTTTTCTTTCTCAGTTTTTTTTCCTTCGTGATCCGATTTTTCTTGTGTAACAAGATAACTGTATAAATATGTATACATATATTGGATTTAACATATATTTTATCATATATAACATGTATTGGACTACCTGTCACTTAGGGGAGGGGGTGAGAGGAAGGAGGGGAAAATTTGGAACAGAAGGTTTTGCAAGGGTCAATGTTGAAAAATTACCCATCAACATGTTTTGTAAATAAAAAGCTTTAATTAAAAAAAAAAAAAGAAAGAAACCTCTCCCAAAAAAAGATGTTGTAGTAAATTTTAAAAATAGATGGGAGGTGAGGGAGAGACAATAGTTGAGGTAACAGACTTAGATTTCTGAAAGAATAATCTTGTCCTGAAAAAAAATTAGGGAAATATGAGAGGAATAGTTTTAGAGGAAAATTAGGATTGAATAAACAGAATAGTAGAGTGGAAAGGGCACTAAAGTTGAAATCTGAGAACCTGCATTCAAATCTCATTTTTGTAATTTACAGGCTGTGCAGTTATGACAGATTATCTAATCCTTGGTTTTTTTCATCTGAAAAGTGAAAGTTTGGGGCTTTATGGTATTCAAGGTTCAACAAAGATACTTATAATGAATATACATGGAAACATATGAGTGTGTATTTATGATCTATCTACTGTATAACAGCTAGCACTATAAGGATAGCTGCCTTTATAAATCAATAATCATATATTCAGTACCTACTATATACTGGCCATGGTGACAGCTTCTGTCACCATTTAAAAGACAAAATTATATAATTTATAGCATTTATAGAATTTTTTTTTAAAAAAGGAACATTTTCTGCTCTCCAGGAACTTACATTTTATTGCAGGAAAGGAAAAGAACATATAAAAGTACATATAGAATAAATGCAGTGTAGTTTTTGGAGGGAGGACATAAGATCCCAAGGTGGAAGGATCAGGAAAGGCTTCATATGGAAAGAAGAGCTTCAATTGAGTTTTGTTGGAAGAGAGATTCTATGAAGTAAAAGGGAGGGAAAGGAATAATCTGTAGAATTGGTGCAAGGATATAAACAGAGAAAAAGGAATGTCACGTGAGGGGATCAAAAAGAAGGCCAGTTTGGCTGTAATTTAGAGTGTTGTAAAGGTAATAATATATGGGTCTGCAAAAGTAGGTGGGGGCCATAAAGGGATTTAAAAGTTAAACAGAGGATTTATACTTTATTCTGGAAGCCATATTAAAGAGTCTTTGGAATTTACTGAGCAAGCAATGGACGTAGTAACTGGGTGGAGGATGAATTTGAATGAGGAGAGACTTGAGGCAGGAAAAATAATAAATTAGGAGGATATGTCAGTAATCATGGATAAAAGATTAAGAACTAGAAGAGAGGAGCAACTAGGTGGTACTGTGTTTAGAGCACCAGTCCTGAAGTCAGGAGGACCTGAGTCCAAATTTGGCCTTAGATACTTAACATTTCCTAGCTGTGTGACCCTGGCCAAGTCACTTAACTCCAATTGCCAAAAAAAAAAAAAAAAAGAGCAGAAGAGACCCTGGAGACCACCTAGCCATTTGAGAAGGAATAAGAGCCCAAACACTGTTGATGAGTGGGAGAGTACTGTTAAGAGTATAGAAGAGATACAAAAAAGGCACAAATCATAGGACTTAAGAATTAATTTATTACATAGGGTGAGTGAAAGTAAAGTATTGAGGATAATGTCAAAGCAGAAATCTGGCAAACTAGAATGATAGTGTTTCTCTAGAAGAGGAAAAAATAAAATTGAGAAGAGGATTGGGCTTTGGGGGAAAGAGAATGATTCCCGTTTTGAATACTGTGTTAGAAGTATCTATAAAGAATAGTTTTAGGTGTCCTGTTGTAATGCTGGAGAAACTGAGGCAAGATAGAGATTAGATAGTATTCAATAATTTATTTAAAAGGGAGAGATTTACTGGGATGAAATGGATCCATGGTTTGATCCCAGGGCTGAATGAGACTATCATTTCCAAGAATCCAGCCAACAATGTGAGTTTCTCAATGAATATATATACACATGGCTCAGACTCAGGGGGTAGACTAAGGCAGGGATGGAGTTAGGGTGCTGAGAGCAGGAACAGGACTCTGACAGGGTGGGCTGAGCCTCTGGAGATGGGATGACTTAGGAGATGGGATGACCTAAGGGGGAGGAACCCCGGAGATGGGGAGAGGCATCTTGATAAGATGGTATCTGACATTCCAGTAGCTTGGGATGGGGAGAGGTGTTCTGATATTCTAAAACATATTCTGATAAAGAAGGAGGGAAGGTTTTGCAGGACTGAGCTTTGAGCTCATAATTATAAACTGAAGCAGAATAATTTGAGAAACTGAGTCAGAACTGGATCAAGATAATTAGGGAAACTGAGTCAGGACAATAAAAGAGAACTGTATCATAACACTGTTAGAAATTAGTGATGTATAAATTCAATTCAAGAAAAATACTGGGGTTGGACAAATAGAGTGCTTCATAAAACTCTGTTCAGATTTAGTCTATTAAACTTAAGCTTTAAGCTACAAAAGCTTAAAATTTCACTACGACCCTGTGATTCGCTGCAAGTTTCCTATGAAGATTATATTTTAGCCCATGCATGCTAAGGTCTCTATTAAATGAGAGAGAGAGTAGACAAGGGGCAAAAGGACCTGGGAGATGTTGGAGAACACCAAAATTTAGGGGACATCATATGGATGATGAGTCAGAAAAAAAAAGACAAAGGAGTGGGGGGCGATCTAAAAGAGAGCAATGTCATAAAAACCCAGAGTAGAAAGATATTCAGGAGGAAAAGGAGGATGAACACAAAAAAGACCACCAGAGCTCATTGGTAACTGGAAAGATTAGTTGAGTTTTGATGTCGGAAGTGAGGGTCTGGGAGTCAGTGAGAAGAGAGAAAATGGAGCCAATGATTTGTAGACAGATTTTTTTCCCCTAGGACTCTAGCTATGGAAGAGGAGAGGTATAGCACAATAGCTTAAGGGGAGGAGAAGGCTTAATGATGGTTTGTTTGTTTTTCTTTTTCCTTAGGATGTGAGATATTTGAACATATTTGAAAGCAGAATGGAAAGATCTGAGACAAAGAGACAGAGAGACAGAGAGAGACAGAGAAACAGAGATAGACAGAAAGAGAGAGACAGAGACAGAGACAGAGAGATAGAGAAGAGAGAGATAAGGAGAGAAAGAAGGAGAGTGAATTGTGTGATTCACTGGTTATTTTGTTGTAAAAGATAGGTGACAGGCTCAAGGGTTCATGTAAGGCTTAGCCTTAGAGAAGAGCTATCTTGGAGTATGAATGGATGAAATAAAGGATGAAAAGATAAGGAATAATGTTAAAGTGGTTTTAGGGGAAGGGAGGAATAAAAGGGAACTTAAAATAACTTTGACTTTCCCAGCAAAATATGAGGTGAGATCTTGAGTAGAGAAGATAAGAGGAAGGAAATTATGGAAAGTCTGAGGACACTTTTTAACAACTTCTTTGGAAAGAAGGATAGAGAATCAATTAAAGAGTTTTAAAAAGGATTCTTTTGCTTTTACAGGGTCCAGAGGATGTTAGACAACTTAAATCTAATGTAACCCAATCTAAGTCAAGAGCCAAATATTGACATCAGCATTTGAAGTGGTCCCAAGGGCAGAGCTGTACCTACCTATTGATGAGGCTGAATGTGTGAACTAATAACTCCATAAAGAGCAAAGGCTCATAAGGCCTTTATAACTCACTCCCCAGACATTTCTCCCCACCTCTTCCTATCTAAGTGGTGACAATACAATCAACATCCTTTGTAGGGTCTAGAAAAATCTAAGGTATTCTAAGAAAAAAATCTATTCTTTAGGTTCCTGGAATTCATAATCAATGACTTCCTAGGTAAAATCTGATTTTTCCTGCTATTAATCCCCATTTTCCAATCTCACTCACCTCAGCCCCAGTTCTTCCATTTCCCTTATCCTTTCCATCATCCCCTTCCTTTGTAACCTCTGAAATATCCATTGCATTGTTATCAATTTCTCTTTATATTAGACCTCTTCTTTTTATATCCTTTGACTTTCTAGTAGAGGAAAGATATGGAGTCAAAGAGGCTAATTTTGAGGAAGCTATTATGAAAGATTAGACCAATCAATCAATTGGTAGTTTAGGTTTAATATCAGAACAAAACAGGACACTTTGGAGATCATCCTGTAGTTAACAAAAGATTTATATAACCATAGGAGGAGAAGGATTTTCAATAAGAACAGGCATTAAGGTCACCTTGAATTTACTCAGGAGAGGGAAGCAACTTTGTCTAAGTTGACCAGAGAAAAACTGGAGCTCATCATGGTTGTTTGTATTCGGTCAAAGTAGAAAGGATTTTCACAACTTGAGCTCTTTGTCCCATGAGTCAACCAAGTCTCAAGAATAGTCTCTCTTTTTAAAGAAAAAGTAGCCTAATTTTAACTTTATTTCTATCCTTCCATCTCTCTCTATGCTTTTCTCCCCCAAACATTTGCTACATCTTTCCTATTCAAGTTAACTTCCCTATTTCTACCTAGAGCCCAATCATCCTTCCATTTACGAAGGATGAAAATTATCAGGGCTTTCTAGTCTCTTCACTCCACCTCACATCCCCAAATTTATTTAATCAATTGCTAAATTCAGCCCATTCTACCTCTAAAAATGCCCCTTTCTTTCTGTCACCTAGTATAAATTTATCACTTCTTGCCTAAGTTTTCATAACCCTAATTGAAGTCTTTGACACTAACATCTTCTCTCTTCAATCCATCCTCCACACAATTGTCTGCCAAAGTTATATTTCTAAAATACAAATCCAACCAAGCTGCTACATTGCACTGCAAGTGCAGAGTCCCAACCATACCTAGGATATAATGTAAATTTCTATGCCTTTGATCTACAGTCATTCAGTCTTGAGTCAATCTATATTTCTAGATTGATTTCATATTTCCCCTTCACATACTTTACATCCCTGTTAAACTAGCTGACTTGCTATTCTCTGCAGAATGTATATAATATTTCATCTTGAACCTTATGCCTTTTCACAGGCTGTCTCCTAATATTTCTCTGCTCTCCTTGTAACCTGTCTCTCAGAATCCCTAGCTCCCTTAAAAATTAAACTCTAGTGCTATATATTACCTGAAGCTTTTTCCAATTCCTTTAGTTTTCAGTGTTCCAACCCTAGATTATTTCATATTTACTTTGCATGTGTTTTTGTTTGTTTGTTTTTACTCTATATTTGTACATGTTATTCCTATGTCCCACATCTCCACAGAGTATAAGCTCATTGAAGCAGGGACTGCTTCATTTTGCCCCCAGCACTTATTTAGGTGTATATGTAATAAGTCAGTTAGTCAATAAACATTTATTAATCACCCCCTATGTCTAGATAGGTAGGTAGGTGGTGCAATGGATAACATACTGGGCCTGGAATCAGGAATTTCTAAGTACAAATCCAGTCTCAGATACTTACTAGCTATATGACCCTGGGAAGGTCACTTAACTTTGTTTGCCTCAGTTTCCTCATCTATAAAAGGAGTTGGAGGAGAAAATAGCAAACTACTCCAATATATATGCCAAGAAAAATTCAGATGGGATCAGAAAGAGATGCACATGACTAAAATGACTGGATAACAACATGTGTCAGTAATTGTCCTATTAAATGCAAAAGAAAGATGTTTTTCTTTGAAGTATAATTAAGAGTCAAGTCATATTGGAGAGTTGCAGATAATAATTGTTGATCTCCTAAAAATCATTCACATATATATATAATTCTTTTTACAAATCATTAGTCTTTGTTAATGAGAATGGCAAGAAGATAGAAAGTCATTTAAGAATGACTATGAAGTTTAAGCTGACAAAACTTTCAAATTTCCTCTGACAAGACAGCCTAAAAATAAGCTACGAGCTGTTTGCCACCGGATATTAAGATCCTAGAACCTAAACTCTGACCATGACCCACTTGAAAAGTTTTTCATCTTTAAAATAGTTTAGACATTCAGAAAAATGCAGTACTTACCCAAGACATCAGATTTAGCAAGGGGGTCAGCTAAGAGGAGCTAAAAGATGAGAAGATGTATGGTTCGTGCTTTAGGGCCATATTTCTCTCAACTAACATCCTGATCTAGATAAGTAGCTCAAAAATGATAAAAATAACAAAGGAGGAAAGACTGGTTGAAAAGCAGCTATGAAAGGATTTAAGAGATTTTTATTTTTACTAGACCTGTGACTTCACCCATGTGAGGAGCTCTGTGAGGAAGTTTGTTCTCCTAAATTAGCACATTGGAATCTGCTGTACAATTTAGAATCTTGAAGAATTGCCCAGGCCACTACAAGGATAAATGAGTTTCTTTGGGAAAATATGCTCAATATATAATACTAAAACATACTCAGTATATTTCAGAGGTGGATTTTGAACCCAGGCCTTTATGATTCTGAGATCAGTTCTCTCATCATTATACCAAGCTATCTCTCAGAGAACTGAGTAACTGGATGAAAAAAATCATAATAAAGATATTCTAAATAGAAGAATAGGAGAAAATTCATAATTTTAACAAATCAAAGAATAAGAAAACAAAGACAAGAAAAATGTCAGAGAAGAAAATAATATTGATAATATGAACTGTCTTAGAAAGAAATCCTAATCTGGGGCTGGCCGGGTTCAATAGTTTCTCCTTGTAGACTGTGTTCTTCCATGATTAACTCAGTGAACTCAGGAAAGTTATTTGACCTCTCTTAATGTGCAAAATGAGTAGGGTTGGACTAGATCATCTCTTGGGTCCCTTCTGGCTCTTACAATTCTACAGTTTCATGGAGAATAATGATATATACATATATATATATATATATATTCTCATTATATATATATATATATGTTTAGAGAGATATATATGTGTATATATATATATATATATATGGATAGAGATAGAAATGTTTAGATATATATAAACATTATACATATATGTGCTTAGAGATCCTCTAATTCTATCCTCTTCCAGTCAACTCTAACTAAACTCAGCAAACCTTGAGTCCCAACTCCTTCTCTCCCTCCTTCTGATTCCATAATTCTATGTTGATGCATTTTAGAAAAAGGAGAGGGGGAAAAACCTTTTGAAAATTTAATTACAGAAGAAGCTAGAAAAAACAGACAGAAAATAGGCAGGGGGTTTCCATCATGAATAGTAGTAACATAGAGATTGAAATCTCAAAGATATCTTAAGCAATGGAGGTGACACAGGGGGAAATTGATAACTGGCTAATTCTAAGCATATTTTTAAAAGTAGAACTTCTATCACCCAAATGATCACACACACACACACACACTCACTCTCTCTCTCTCTCTCTTTCTCTCTCTCTCTCTCTCTCTCTCTCTCTCAAACGCATCAAGATTTAGAAATCTTTGGCAAAATTCCACTCAAATGGAATGTTCCATGAGTTTGTTTTCCTGTAGTGACATCTCATTCGATTACAATTTTAATTTAAGTGTTATTTAGATGGCTCTATGCTAGCAATTTGACAATTTAGTGGGGCAATAAAGGGAATTCATTTTAACTATTAACTACTCCTAAGGGGTTTCCATCCAAGAGTGGCAGTTTATTGAATTTCAAGCTTAGGTTGTGTTAAAATTCTTCAAACAGAGAAAATTATAGTTTACCCTGGGTTTCTTCTCCCAAGGAAAAAAACTGGCTCAGATAAAGCTGGTGAGAACTGAGAGATGTGATCAGCTTATTTTTTAATTGTTTTCAAAACAGGTTTTAAATGAGTAATAAAAAGTGATTAAAAGAAGAGTTTGCTAAAGTACAGAGTCAAGAAGACCTGAGTTGAAATCTTACCTCAGACATTTAGAAACTTTGTGACCCTGGGCAACAATTAATTAACCATTCTAGGTCTCAGTTTCCTTATAAGTAAAGTGATTCAATAGAAAGAAAAGAAATAAGCATTTATATAGCAACTATTTTGTGTCAGTCCTGTGCTAAGCATTTTGCAAATATAATTTTTTTTTTCAAAATAATCCAGGAAGGTAGATGCTCTTATTTATTCCCATTTTACAGATGAAGAAACTAAGGCAGATGGTAGTTGTAACTTGTCCAGGTCCACACAGCTAGTTAATGTCTGAGGTTAGAGTCAATGAACTCTAAGGTCCCTTAAGTGATGCTATGATCCTAATATTCCAAGTCAAGTCACTAATTTAATAGGGATATGAACTGGACCTGAGATTTTCTTATTGTAGGGAAATCCCAGATAAAAAAAGATGGTTCTACCAAAACAGATCAATATCATCTATGAAATTTATGATCTTAGAGTTGATTAGCAGACTGAGAATTTAAGTAGCCCATAGTCAATATGTATCAGAAGATACAGATCTTCCCAGTTCTAAGTCCAGCCAAGATCAATAAAATCAACACAAGATAATGTCACCTCCCCTATTGAATGTAATTGGAAAATGTTTAACAACAATAAAAATAATACGACATAGAATAATGTGATTTTAAAAAAAATGATCCTTTCCAATTTGAGTTTGACATACCACTAAAATGACTGGTTACTTTCTAAACAACAGAAACCAAGCATTTCCATATTGCACAGGACAATTTAGATTCAGAAATCAGATTAATTTCTCAATAAATGTGTGAGAAAAAATTCTAAAGAAAGGCATTTCCATTTTTCTACCTTTTTTATTATTATTAAAAGGTATGCTAGAAGAGCACTAAATAGAAAGGGCTCAATCCTGGGTACATCACACACACACACACACACACACACACTGAAAGCTTTTCTGTCCCAAGGACCAAATTAGTTCAGTTCATAGAGATTCACTGACAGTTGACTACAACAGGGTGACTTCTTTATTATTACTTAATACTACAGAAAATTGTGTGGCACAGTGGAAGACCCAGGTTCAGAATTCAGCTTTGATGTTTTCTAGCTGTATGATCTCATACTACTCATTTTTAAAGTTAAAGAGTTGAATTGGCCTGCCTCCAAGGACCTTGTTCTTATTCTGTGAAATTAGGCATGAAATAGATTGTAATATGTATCACTGGAGAGAGCTGCCATTTGAATCTATTCAAACTTCATAGAAATTAGAAAGTTCAAGTTTTGTTTAATGCTGACAAAATTTAATCATGTCTCTTGAAGAATAAAAACTACAAAATGACATGTTTTAAACATTAAACTTAGAACAAGTCATGTCATCTTAGTTTTAGGTCTTAGTTTTCTCACTGGTAAAAGGAAGACAACAAAATAATTGTCTTTTGACATCCTTTCTAGCTCACATTTGATAACCTGAGTTTGAATCTCAGTTCTGGCATTTATCAGCCAAGCAGCCCCAGACTAACAATTTAAACTTTCTGTGCCTTAAATTCCTTATCTGAAAAACTGAAATTATATATTACCTACCTGCATTGTGAGGAAGGGATGGGGGAAACAGAAAGAAAGGAATTAAGCATTTATATAGCAACTATTTTGTGTCAGTCCTGTGCTAAGTATTTTGCAAATATAATTTTTTTTCAAAATAATCCAGGAAGGTAGATGCTCTTATTTATTCCCATTTTACAGATGAAGAAACTAAGGCAGATGGTAGTTGTAACTTGTCCAGGTCCACACAGATAGTTAATGTCTGAGGTTGGAAAATTTGAACTGAGGTCTCACTAACTATAGGTCCCACTACTAAAATACCAGATATCAATTAGTCTAATAAATGTTTACAAAGCACCTTGCCATCCAGTCACTGTACCAAATGCTGTGGGTATAAAAAAAGGCAAAAGACAGAGCTGAGAGATAGAACAACAAGGAAGCTATTTTCACTAGATCTAAGAGTTCGTGGTAAGCAGTAATGTATGAGAAGACTGGAAATCTAGGAGGATTAGGAAGAACGTTGAACACTAAACACAATTTGGTATTTGATCCTAGAAGTAATAGGAAGTTATTGCAATTTATTAAGTAGGAGGATGACAGAGTTGGACTTGAGCTTTGAAAAAATCATTATTGGCTGAGTGGAGAATGAATTAGAATAGGGAAAGACTTGAGGCAGGCAGTCCCACCAAAAGAATATTGCAATAGTCCACTTACCTTATGGGGCAATGAGGTCCTGTGCCAGTCATAGGACAGAAAGGGGTAGATGACAATTATATTGCAAGGGTGAAAGTGGCAGGCATTGACAACAAATTGGATTGAGGAGGATTGAGGGATGTGAAAGATAGGAATTAACGATGACCCTTAGGTTATGAGCCAAAGAAACTGGGAGGATGGTGTTATCCATTACATAAATGTGGAAAGTTGGAGGGGCAGAAAGATTACAACTCCCATTTTAGACATCCTGAGTTTAAGATGTGTACTGAACATCCAATTCAAGATGTCTGAAAGGTTGTTAGAAATGCAAAATTGGAGATCAGCAGAGATTGGGGCAAGATAGGTAGATTTGAGAATAATCAGCATTGAGATGATAATTAAACTCATGGAAGTTGATGAGATCACCAAATGACATAAAGGGAGAAGAAATGAGGACCCATAAAGGATATCTATAGTTTGCAACTATGACCTAAATGAGGATCCAGTGAAGGAGACAGAGAAAAAGTGGTCTTGTAGATAAGGGAGAATCAGAGGACATTGTTTTAGGAAAGGGAATCATAATTTTTGTGGTTACTCCTTGCCCACCCCCTTACAAATAGTCACATGCACAGAAAGAAAAGCTTGACGGGATTAAACGGGATTCTTTCCACATAGGAAAGAATGACTTCTCTCATTTCTACTTATGTTTAACATGGAAAGAACACTAAATTTGGATTAAAAACATCTGGATTCAAATCCTGCTTCTTCTCTTACTGTGTCATTTGGTAGGTCTTAATTTCTTCAGTTTTTAAATGAGAAGATTGGAGTAAATGACTTCTGATAAACTCTAAATCTATGATAATTTGGCAATAAAATGGCCCTTTGCTCAAGGAAAAGGCCAGTTACATAGTTATAGAAGAGCTATGAACATGATTTCCATCTCAAAATGATAGATTTTAATTTTTGAGTGTCTTTTGTCTAGGAGTTGCACTAGTTGTTGTGGGAGATATAAAAGACATACTATGGTTTTACAATCTACAATAATTTCCACCACTATTCAGTTCAATAATATTGCAACTTATGTCAGAAATAATAAAAATATTAGTTGACATAATTAGCTCTAACATATAGCTATCACACACAATATAATTAGCCATAAAGTACATAATACATTATAATGCATATAATACAATAATAATAAATATATTAATGCCTCATTTGATGTTCATATCAACTCTGAGATAGATGCTATTGCTATCTCTCTTATACAGATGGGAAAACTGAGGCATAGCAAGGTTAACTGACATGCCCAGGATTAAACTACTAGTAAGTAGCTGAGAGACAGAATATAAATTCACATATTTCTATGCATTTTGCCATGTATCTGGAGTGATATATGGAAGAAACGGGTGTAAAGATAAATAAGGAACCACTGACTTTTACCTTGGAGGAGATTGTGATCTATTATTGAATTACAGAAATATACACAAATAACTATAAGATAAGTGTAACAGAGATAATCAGAAGAGTCCTTCTGCTTTGTTGATATAGACCAAAACTAAAGTTATGTCCAGAGAAGCTGTATGAGAAGTATCCTAGTCCTGAAAATCAGGGTGTCTCTCATGATTACCTCTGATACCTAAAGTAGAATGCAAGAAGTGTGGAAAGAAACCAGTGCTAGACAGCTAGGCAGGAGGGAGCCAGAGGGAAGCTGTCCTGCCAGTGTCTGAGATGACTGCCAATTTGAGGGGAAAGAGGCTCTCTTCAAAAGGGAAGATACTGTTGCCTAAAAGCACCCCAGCTTAAAGGAGAAAATAGGGCTCATACAAAATTATTTTTGATCATGTATAAATGTGACTGAATATTTAGTTTAAAAATCTATTCACATTTAAAAAAATTAAAATGTCTTTTTATCACACTTCAGTTTTGAGGGAGAAGTGTAGTGGAGAGACAGACGAGAAGGAAGTGATTAAAAAAGGTACAAGAAACTTAGAATTTGAGAAAAGAGGAAACAGGTGAAGAAGTAGTCTGAATTATTTTCCTGGATTTCCCCTAATGCTGACTTGCCTTTCAATAAACCAAAAGTATGGCTGATACATTTAGTCTTGGAGTTGTGCTGCTCCTCTTTCAAAGTATTTACAAGATAATGAAATGGATAAGGTCTGGATCTGCTTTTCTTTTGTCTAGAGGACTACAGGATAAGGAGATTCCCTCTACTGATGCTGGTTGAAACCTTTGCAATTTAAAATCTTAGAAATTCAGTTGAGTTTTTGAGAAGTGAAGTACTTACCTAAGGAGTTGAATCCTACAGGTATATAGGTAGGTGATATAATTATCCCCATTTTACAGATAAGGAAACTGAGGTAAGCAGGGATTGAATGACTTGCCCAATCAGACAACTAGTAATATCTAAGGTCAAATTTGAACTCACATTTTCCTGACTCCAGATCCAATTTTTTATCCTACTGTGCCATCTAAATGTCTGCAACAGCAGAGATGAGGCACCAATATGGTACTTAGATTTTCCATTTCTGTGAGTGCTACTTTGAATGTTATTTTATTTTAACTTTTTAAACTTTTTGGCTTTCTTCAAGCCTCAAATAAAGTCTTACCTTTTACAAAGATGCTTTCCCAGTCATTCATCTTAGTGCTTTCCTGCTGAAATTACTTCAAATTTATCTTGCTTTTATTTGTATACAGTTGCTTACATGTTGGGTGCTTTATGATAATGGAAACACCTTGAGAATTTTTTTTGGGGGGGGAGTGCTTCTTTTCTTTGTATCTCTTGAATTTAACACAGTGCCTGATACATAGCAGGTGCTAAACAAATGCTTGCAGTCTTGATTTGATTTGACTTTTAAATTTCAGCATATCAGTGGCACAGTGGATAGAGTGTTGGGTAACCTAGATTCGGGGAGAACTGAGTTCAAATTTAAACTCAGATACTTACTAGCCACTTATCCTTTGTTTGCATCAACTTTCCTTATCTATAAAATGGATATAATAATCGGGTTGTTGTGAAGTTCAAATGAGATGATATTTGTAAAGCACTTAGCACAGTGCTTGGAACATAGTAGGTGTTAGATAAATACTAGTTATAATTATTAATATTGTTATTAGAATAATATCTCATTTATCTAGAAATAACAATCTTGATATCTGTACTATGACTGAAAAACTTTAAAGGAAAACAAAAGAAAAGCCCTATGTGTTTCTGAAAACTTATTTCCTTTACTTATATCAGAGACCCTCTAGAATTAAGGATCCTTATGCTACACACAAATCTAAGTGCTTGAGTTACTGGCTATTCACTAATCTGTTTCTGAAACCACAAGAGAACAAAAGCAGCATAATATAAAGATTGAAGAAATATTGCTTGAGGTGAACACTGACTATAACAAGAAGTGATAGCTGATAGTCTGAAAGTAATAAAGAAAACTAAAATAAAAAGTCTCCTTAAGAACTCGAAAAAGTTTGGCAACCTAGGACTATTTTGTAAAGGGAAAAACATCAGTTTGTCATATTGTTATATAATATTTGATGCTTACAATGACAAATCCAAGATACCCAGAGGACACTAAAGCATATTCAGTATACTAATCCAGTTTTAAGAAGGCCAGAGAATACATGGTTTTAGGAAAATCTCCATCAAACATAATTCAATTTTCCTTGAAAGTTTGATCCTTGAAAAGATAACCTTCAATTACTCCACAAAGTTCACCAACTAATAATACTTCATTCCAAGATAACATTGAAGTATAAATTCAAAGCTGGAAGGGTTTTTAAAGACCATCGAATTCAATCTTTTCATTTTACAGATGAGAAATTGAGGCACAAAGAGATGGGGTGATTTGCCCTAATTCACACAGAAAGTGGCAGAACTGGGAATTGAACACAGATCTTTTAAGTCAAAATCCAATACTCTTTCTACTGTAACATACTGAAGAATGAATTTTTAATGTCATTATTTTAATAAGCCTTAGCAATGATGAATAAGGGGATTGACTGATTAATCCATGGTCTTAGAAGTCAATATACAGAAATATGAAATATGGCTAAAAAGGAAGATGAACCAGGGACCCTAATGCTAAGAGGCAAATTTGACCCCAGAGTTATCAATGAAAGTAGATCCAAGACTAGAATATGTATTTTAGTCAACTTCCCTTTTCTTTCCTATTATAATTCTTTCTCATTGTTACCTTATAATTTCGTATTTTAAAACTTTGTTTAGTTCTCAGATTGTCTTTCTTATATAGCAAATCATTTCAGTGCATTGGATAGCTAGTTGACATAGTAGCTAGAGTACTGGGCCTGGAGTCAAGATCTCATTTTAAAAAATGTATTTTATTTAATTCTTCTCCCTTCCTTCCCCATTCTTCCATTCCCCCAAACAGTAAGCAATCCAATATAGGTTAAAGATGTGCAATTCTTCTAAACATATTTCCATATTTCTCATGCCGCACAAGAAAAATAAGAACAAATGGGAAAAACCACAAGAAAGAAACAAACAAACAACAAAAGGTGACAGAGCTATGCTTTGGTCCATATTCAGTCTCCACAGTTCTCTTTTCAAATGCAGATGGCACTTTCCCAATTCTATTGGAATTGCCTTAAATCATCTCATTGTTGAAAAGAGCCAAGTCCATCACAGTTGGTCATCACACAATCTTCTTGTTTCTATGTACAATGATCTCTTGGTTCTGCTCACTTCACTCAGCATCAGTTCATGTCAGTCTTTCTAGGCTTTTCTGAAATTAGTTTGCTCATCATTTCTTATAGAGCAATAATATTCCATTATACCATAACTTACTCAGCCATTCTCCAACTGATGGGCATCCACTCAGTTTCCAGTTCCTTGCCACTACAAAAAGGGATGCTGCAAATATTTTTGCACATGTGGGTCACTTCCCCTCCTTTAAGATCTCTTTGGGATACAGATCCAGTAGAGATACTACTAGATCAACGGGTATGTACAATTTTATAGTCCTTTGGGCATAGTTTCAAATTGTTCTCTGAAATGGTTGGATCATTTCACAACTCCACCAACAATGCATCAGTGTCCCAGTTTTGCCACATCTTCTCCAACATTTATCATTATCTTTTCCTGTCATTTTACCCAATCTGAGAAGTATGAAGTAGTACCCCAAAGTTGCCTTAATTTGCATTTCTCTAATCAATAGTGATATAAAGTATTTTGTCTAACTAGAAATGGCTTTAATTTATTCATCTGAAAAATGTCTTTTCATATCCTTTGACCATTTATTAATTGGAGAATGGCTTTTATTCTTAAACACGAGTCATTTCTCTAAATATTTTAGAAATGAGGCCTTTATCAGAAACACTATCTATGAAAAAAATTTCCCGGCTTTCTGCTTCCCTTTTAATCTTGGCTGCATTGATTTTGTTTATGCAAATTTTTTTAATTTAATATAATCAAAATTATCCATTTTGCATTTTATAATGTTCTCCAGTTCTTCTTTGAGCATACATTCTTCCCTATCCACAGATCTGAAAGGTAGACTATCCCTTGTTCTTCTAATTTGTTTATAGTATCACCCTTTATGTCTAAGTCATGAACCCATTTTGACCTTATTTTGGTATAGGCTGTTAGATGCTGGTCAATACCCAGCTTCTGCCATATTATTTTCCAGTATTCCCTGCAATTTTTGTCAAATAGTGAGTTTTTATCCCAGAAGCTGGAGTCTTTGAGTTTATCAAACACTAAATTACTGTAGCTATTAACTAACCTAATTCTACTGGTCTGCTATTCTATTTCTTAGCCAGTATCAAATGATTTTTGATTATTTCTGCTTTATAATATAGTTTTAGGTCTAGTAGGCCACCTTCCTTTGCTTTTTTTTCCCATGATTTCCCTTGAATTAATTCATTTTTTATTCTTCCAGATGAATTTTATTCTTATTTTTTCCAGCTCTATAAAGTAATTTCTTGGCAGTTTGAAGAAAACCTGATTTCAAATGTGGCTTTAGGAGCTTAATTATGTGATCTTGGGCAAGTTACTTATTCTCTATTTGCCTCAGTTTCCTCAACTGTAAAATATGCATAAATCATAAGAGCATCTATTTCTCATGACAGTTGTGAGGATCAAATGAGATAATCTTTGTAAGGCATGTAGAACATAGTAGGCACTTTCATTATTAGGATCAAAACCAAAAAAGCAGTTACCTTTTCTGGTTTATCTGAAATCCAGGAATTTGAGCAAAAAAAAAATTCAATAAATAGCATTGAGTTGATAAAATAAAGCCAATGTTGCCATTGGCATATACAATAGAACACTTGGATAAGAGGGTGAAAATAGATGAAAAGTTCAGGAAATGCAACTATGAACCAGGAAGGATGGCTTCTAAGACCTCCTTTTACCCTGAATCTAAAATCTATCTCTATCTTTTAGAGAATTAAATTGTCATTAAGGCAAATAAAGAATCAGGAAGCTGCCCTTCTTTTCACAGAAAGTTCTAGCAGTTGTCTAGATCATTGAAGTCCCCTCTCATGTTTCTCTGCTCGATTTGTGATCCATTTCCTGAACTCAACACCAATTTCCCCTTTTTATCTAAGTGCTCTGTCATATGTTACAATGACAATATTGCCTCTATTTTATTGATCTCTATCTAAATGCTAGTTACCATGCTTTTTTTGTTCAGATTATAAATTACCCTTGAATGACTATAATTTTTAAATATTTCTTGATTTAGATCCTTCTTTGGTTCTTCCTAATTACCACTTTAATTCAGACCTCATTACATCTCAATTAGATTATTTTAACTGTATTTTAATTGATCTCCTTTTCAAGTTTCTCTCCAATCAAATACATCCTAGACATTGATATCAAAAGAATGTTCCTTAAATATAGATCTGATTTAGTGGCTCTCTTCCTCAACCAAGTCCAATGATGTCCTATTGCCTCTAGGATAAAATATAAATTGCTGGGTTAATCTTTCAAAACCCTTCATAACTAGCCCTAAACTTATTTTCCATTTCTACCCTATCCACTTTACAAACCAGCCACACTAGCCTTCTTTGTATTCTTCACATAGCATTCCGCCTCCTATTAGACTGAGCATCTTTCATTCTCCAAATGCACTTCCTTCTGACCACATTGTACACACCCTTCTCTTTCTTCAAAACACAGCTCAAGCAAGTATCATCTGCCACATGAAGTTTTGCTGTGAAGATTCCACATGCTAAAATCTCCTACTACTTTCTTTATTATTCTCTTTATATTTATTTCATATATACTTGTATATGCTCAAACATATGCTTAGCTTATTTTCTTTCTTATGAGAATATGAGATCCTGGAGAATAGTGATTGTAATACTTTTTATTTGTACTCCAACCCCTAGCACAAAGCTTGTCACAAATAGGTGCTTAATAAACATAGGCTAATTGATTACTTGGCCCTATTCTGCCTGTCCCCGCACCCCCCTTTCCCCTACCCTGCCTTCATCTCAACCTTTTCCTTTTGAATTAGGCATATATTTCCAAAGCCATGTTTCACACATTTATTTCTCTCATCATCAATACCTATTGGTTCAAATTTGCCTCTTTTCACTAGGATTTCAAATTCATCTTATTTGTTATTTATACTTTGAGCATTTGTATTCAGATATCTGAAGCCTGGGTTTTGTTAATAATTCCTTTCTTTGATTTTTTTTCTGTGATTTTAAAAATATATTTATTGCTATTTTCATATATTTTAGTTATTATTTATGGTATCTGGCTTGTTAGATATGCATAAGAAGGTTCATCTGTTTCCCTTTTCAATTTAGAATCATTTTTATTAAATTTTTAAAACTCCAAGCAAATGAATTCTTACCAACCCTTGTTAGGTACATAGGAGCTCATCATTCCAATTTCCCCAGCTTAAATGTGCTCCAGAAATCCAAAAACCATTTCAGACAATTCTGTATTTCTCAGTCACTCTAAAAATATTCATTATTCTCCGACTACATGCCAGACATCATTCTAAGTGCTAAGGACAAAAGAAGAACAAAATATTATCTCTGCCCTCATGAAGTTCTCATTCTAAAGGGGAGACATTATGCAAATGACTATATATATCCAAGAGACATATAATGCAGTGGAAGGCAATCTCATTTGGACACAGTCTTCAAAAAGACTAGGAAAACCAAGAGACCAAGATAAAGATGGAGGGCATACTAGGCATGAGGATCAGACAATAAAAAGGTGTCAAAATAGGAGATGGAAAGCCAATGTGTGAGGAACTGCAAGAAAATTAGTTTCTCTAGATCATGCAGAGTTTGTGAAAAGAGAAAATGTAAAAAAGACTGAAAAATTAGAAAGAAACCAGTATGTGAAAGATTTTAAGTGCTAAACATAGAATTTTATATTTGACATTAGAGGTAATAGGAAGTTACTAAAGTTTATTGAGTAGGGGATTGACATGGTCAGACATGCACTTTGGCAACTGAGTAGATTGGAACTGGGAGAGACAGAGATGTGAAAGTAGATACTTGACAACACAATATTTATGTAGAGAGAGAATGTTAGTGAGAAGTCCACCAAGGTTGCTAGTCTGAATAGCTGCAAGAATGATGGTATCCTAAAGAGTAATAGGGAAGTTGGAAAGAGGGAAGAATTTATAGGGAAAGACAATCTCTTCTACTTTGAATATGTTGAGTTTTTGGAGTCTATGGGACTTGTACTTTGTGATGATCAAGGGCAGGTGGTGATAAAGTTCTTTCCAGTTTGAAACACTTGCCTTCAATGGAAAATAAGGATAAATACTATTTTCATTCCTAAGGGCTTCCAAATCCCAACTGAGTTGTCCACACCTCATCAAAGTGAAGATGTTTTATGAAGGGCTTTTAAAATAATACATATTATTCTTACTTCAATATCTCATTGTGTTGCTTTATATAGTGTCTGGAATATAGTGGTCATTTATAGATATTTATTGGTTAATTAATAGAGGTGACTCTGGATTTCTTTGCTATACAATGGAAACACAAACTCTTGCAAACTGATAGTGCTTTTAATGGCATGCTGGGCAACAGACAAAGTGTTTGTTTTCCAAGGACCAATGCAGCTAAGTTCAGAGAAGTTCATTGGTGTAAAGTTAGTCAATGGGTAATTTATGTGTTTCTAACAGACTGTCTATTAAGGCAATATCAATGTAAAGAAGGAGAACCTAAATTAATGAGATTTTATATCTGCTGTTTTGAAGAAATAAGCCTGCAAATCAGGTGTTTATTATTTGGCTCATGCCCATCAGTTAAAGCGAAAGTGCTAAATTGGGGTTCAGAAATTTGATTTTTAAATTTTTTGATAATTGTATTTCCATATGATTGTTTTCCTTTATGTTTTATCTTATACATTTAAACATATTATTCTGAAAAGAGTCACATTGCCAAAAGGAGCCACAACAAGGTTATGAGAGAAGGAAGCCTAGAAAGCCATTTAAAGAGTTAAGGAGCAGTTATCTATAAAGATTTCAGCACTTTAAGCCAGGAATTTAACTCCTGAAGCAATATTTTTTTTAAAGTCTTGGTTATTTTTTCTGGTTCTCTGTGCCTAAAGAAAGCTTTTTTTTTTTTTTTTTGGATCAGGAGTGGGAGAAAGAATTTTATCACAAAAAAATGGTATTCAATTTTAAAAATACCACTTCCACTATTTAACAAGGACATTGGGCCTCAAATAATAGAAAATATATATTCAACATCTTATTTACAAATATAAGATGGGTTGTTTTAAAGTCCCAGTCACAAAGGCAACTTTTTTTCTTTTTGATTTGCTATTTAAAAATCTGATCAAATTAACTTTTGGAACACAATACCTTCCTGGCAGAAGTGCCAAAAACATGTAGGATTGCATATTTGAAAGCAAGGCGATAATTGAATCCCTGTGGACTGAACAATATCACTTAGCAGCTCACACAATGTGAAAGACTAAAAGCTTTTAATTAGGCTTTTACTCAATAGGGGTGGAAAATATAATTTTAAAGACTCCGGGCTAAAGTAGAATTGTTAGTTTTCACAATGAAGTAACAATTTGACTAAATGGGTTGAGCTGCTTATTCATTAGCCCTTAATAGAAATGTGAATGCAAACTGACTCCAGGTTATTGTCTTTATAGCCAGCTTTTTAATTAGTGATTGGTAAAATGTTTATCTAGTTTGCTTCTGCATTGTGAAACAGTTTACACAACAGGACTGTCGTAAACCTTCATGCAATTGTAATTGGATTTTTTAAGGGAACATGGTTTCATGTATATAAAAATACCAATTATAGTTATAAAGTTAGCTATTTTATATTAACCTTAAAAGTTAGTAAGGCAAACTGTGCTTCATGGCTCAGTGAAAGGGGGAAATAATCAGATCAGTAAACTGTAATACTCATTTGAATGCTGCATTGGTGGGATTAGCAGATTATATCACTGAAGGCCTAGGTTCTAGTTTTGGTTCTTCAACTGACTTTCTGTTTAATTTTAGGCCAATTATTCTCCTTCTTTGGGGGAAAACCATTTCCTTCTCTGTAAAAAGAGAGGGTTAGACAAGATAATATTGAAAATCTGTCCAATTCAAATCATCTAAATAGTCAAACTATACAACCTTAAATATATTGGTCCTTTGTACTTGATGATGCTAGCTGTCTTTCACATAGTATATTTATAAGAAAGATTTAATGGAACAATGAATGAGTAAATTTATGATGGGTTGATGAGCTGATACTAGTCCTTTGGGTTTATGACTATGTTGTTATTGTTATTCAGTCATTTCAGTTGTGTCCAATTCTTCATAACCCCATTTGGAATTTTCTTGACAAACATAGTAGAAGGGTTTGGCATTTCCTTCTATAGATGAGGAAAATTGTTAAATGACTTGCCCAGGGTCAGACATCTAATAAACTTCTGAGGTCATCACAAAATAAGTCTTCCTGACTTCAGGCCCTATATTCTCTCCACTGTGCCATTTGGCTGACCTATGATTCTTTCCAAAGTTAGTTATCATATCATGTGTAGACTTAGAGCTGGAAGGGATCTCAAAGATAATCTATCTCACCTAATCATTTTAAAGATGAGAAAATTGAAGCAAGAATTTGATTTATCAGAGGTCAATATAAATGGCAGAATTAGGATTTGAACTCAGATCTTCCAAATGAAAGTTCAGTGCTCCTTCAAATGTATCAAAATGCCTTTCTGGTTCCAAAATATGTCATCATTTTGCTAGGCCACTTCTTAGCTTGATCTTCTTTTTAATAATAATGATCAAACCACTATTCTGCATCTAGTCATATAGACCAATTTTTAGTAATGAACTACTATTGATGGGAACCACGTCTTAAAATGGAAAAAACAAAAAAAAAAAAAAACTAAAAACAAGTTTATAATTTCATTTGTATAGGATGAGACTATTTCCTCTACCATTTCAGACCAGCAACTATTGTACAGCTTACAAACTTAAAGAATTGTCTATAACAGTGTTTAAATGATTTGCCAGGGGTCATTTATGTGGTATGTATCCAAAAAAGAATATGAGCTCTTAATGTGATAGACCAAGAATATAATATTTATTATCATAGTCTAGTAATTACAAATATAAAATCAAATCATTACTATATTTCTTCTTATGAATTGACAGATACAAATTCTTGCTTTCATTTTAAATTTTCATTAATTTACACTATCATTTGCTAAAATTTCAAAGTCTATCTTCAGGCCTGTCTTTTTGGAAATATATACATTTATTATTTTTTTTTGTAAATATATATTATTTTTTATTTTTATTATTTATTATTATATTATTTATTTATTATTTTAAATTATTTTTGTCAATATATATGTATATACAAAGATAATAGGAAATCATGCAGTGGTCACAAATACTAGGTAGACTAATGATATCAAACTCAAATTAACATGATACATATTGATTTAGAAAATCACAAATTAACATTATTCATATGGTATTAGATTTTGATTTATTTTGTAAAACATTTCCCAATTACATTTTAATATGATTCAAGCAGCACATAGCACTTCTTTGGTGATGTTTTATGTCATCAAACCATAGAAAACTATAGTATCAGAACAAAGAGTTTTTCCAAATAAATAGATTGTCCAAAAAGACATTCACTGTGGACATGAATAAAAAATCACCATATTGCAAAAGGTGGGTTGCACAGAAGACAATGAACAATAATACTAAGAGATGTAGATCTGGAAAAGGAGGTGGGCTATTATGAATTTAGCCACACTCTTTTATTGGAAAGGTGGGGGACTCTAACTGTGAAATGTTGTATATGATATTAGATCTGGTTACTTTGTCATTTGATTTTGCTTAATTTTTTTTCTTTATAATATAAAAAGAAAAGGCATATGAGAGGAAATTGGAGAGGTTTGTTCAGAAGTAATTGTGACATAAAAAACAAAGCGCAAAGAGAAAACTTTTAAAGAAAAAGTTTTGTTTTGCTTTGTTTTCATTTTCACCTGATTAAGATAAATGGCAAGGAAGGAAGAGTGGAAAGGAAAAAGAGTTAAACGATAAGTAATCTATGTAATATCAAAGGTTCTAGAGAAGGAGCATCAGACATTAAGTGAATTCTCTGTGAATGATTTACAGCAGGAGTCAACAAACTTTTTTCTATAAAAGGTCATATAATAAATGACTTTGTGGACCAAAAGGGGGGAAAAAAGATGTTATTCAAGTACTCACATAACAAAAGAGGAAACAAATCTCCACAAATTTTTATTGAGGTAATTCAAAATGAAATAAAAATAATCAAGTATACTTTTTTGTAATGCAGTTCTACTAATAAGAAAAGTTTAATTCCTTTCAGAAGATGGACTAAACTTCATTTAATTTAGGATCAAAGTTAGTATTACATATCATCAAAATTGATGACAAATATTTGTCTGTTTATGGTAATCTATAATTAGATTTTATGTATTTCGTCTTTGAAAATGTCTTTTAACACAGGGAATGCCAAATAACCAATCTATGAACATATGATTTTCATTTAGCCAAAAGGCTAATAGTTAAACAAGTTTCTTTCCTTTGGACATATTTCTCTGGCTGCTAAAAGCATGATTTAATTAACTCATCATTGATAAATGACTTTCCCTGCTTGGTTAAGGTTTCAGCCTCATTTTCACTTTTTATTTTTCACAAGAAATTCTGTGTAAGACATTCCATTTTAAATTTTCCAATTGTTCTGACTATTGCTTTCCTGTGACTTAGGAATATTGTGATGAGTGTTTGATCTGTTAATCTTGATGTTTTGGCACACCCATAGTGTCATTGCATAAGAAATACATTGCTTTTCACTAATCTGATAACAAAATAATGCATATTACATTGTGCCTTAAAATTACAACATGCAAAATCCACTTTTTTCTTCTTTTTTTGTTTCAATATAATGAGTATGCATTAGTAAATTAAAAAAAAATGGTAGTGATTCTCACAACACCTGAAATTCTGCTAAATTAGAATTGTATTGTTGCAATTTGTAGTGAGCCAAGGAGCAATATAAAATCATAAGTGTACCACAGACTTTCTGTCACAATTACTCAATTTAGCCATTGTAGCATGAAAACACCCATAAGCAACATGCATATAAATGAACATGACCTTGTTCCATTAAAACTTTATGGACACTAAAACTTGAATTTCATATAATTTTTGTATGTCACAAAATGTTATTTTTCTTTTGATTGTTCCAACCATTTAAAAATATGAACAATATCCTTAACTCATGGATAGATTATACAAAAATTGGCATTGGCCCAGATCTGGTAGTGGGCTAGAGTTTGTCATCCTGGATTTACATGAAAACAAGGACAAGATCTAAACAGGACAAAATACGTTAAATAAATTGTGATCTTCATTCTTAGAGAGAGTATTTCCATTGAAAAAATAATTCAATGAAATCAGAAAGAAGTTTATACATTGCCCCTTGTGGCTTTTGGGTTATCTGGTCATACTTCCTTCATGGTTTGAGCTTTATTTTTTTTCTTGAAGGTTAGAAGCTTTAGTCTCTAGTTTGGAGTTTAAAAAAAAAAACAGGATAGATTCATTTGTGTAAGTACATTTATTGTCCACTTGTGCTATTGAGTATCTTTATATTAATAGTTAATTGTGTATGATGAACTCTAGTTCCCAGACTCTTGTCTGAGGCTCAGTAATTGGAAACCTGTGTGTGTGTGTGTATGTGTGTACAAAGACAGAGATGGAGAGAGAGAAAGAGAGAGAGAGAGAGAGAGAGAGAGAGAGAGACAGGAGCCATCAGAGGATAGAAGAGTGGACAACATGTAAAGGTTTGAGGAATCTCTACATTTAAAATATGTTGTTTATTCTTTGTTCTCAAAGAGGATCATGATATCAGGAGATGATGCCATGCCATGCCATGCCATGCAAATGAATTGGATTTTAAGTGAGGGATGACTATGCAAAGTTGTCGGTCTCACTTTCTACTTGGGTTCCAGAAGCAAGATATAAATCAGGATATCTAAAAATGGTCCTCATTTAAAAGTTAGGGGAAAAAAGAAAGGCTAGTCAAAGAAAAACAAAGAATAGAATGATACAGTGGATGGACCTAGATTCAATTATTTCCTCTCTAGGGAAATTTGAACCGAATTCAAAAGAACCAGAATTTATTTTTTAAATCAATTTATAGATATCTAGGATCATCTGCAAAATTTCTCTAAAAGTTAATTTATGCAATTTGCTAGTTTTCTCAGAAAAATCTGAAATGAAGTTGTCATAATAACTCCCCAACTTCTTAGTTCTACAGATGGTCATTAGAATTTTCAAAGAAAAAAATAAATGTAATATTCAGATACATAAAACAACAAAGAGAAAATATCTCAAATGAACATTAATATGAGTATCATGACAAGATGGTATACTGTTGGGCTTTCTGAACTATATGGTCCAGGCAGAGTATTGAATATGACTATGCCAATATTGTGGGTGGGAAAGTATAGAATTCTTGTCCCAAGTTCTCAATACCTTCTCCTTTTAAATCCATCATTCATTGATTTTATGAAAGAACAAATTCACGAAATATTAAAATTATCAATCTTTTTTTGCAATTTCTATTTTTTATTGTTGGTAAGTTACATGAATAGAGTGCTCTAAGTTTCATAAGGAATTTAAGATTTCACTGAGGTAGGTAACACATGCATTATTAGCCCTATTTTCCAGACTCAAAATTGAAACTGATAGACTAAGTGACTTGCCCATGGTTAAGACACAATAGTAAGTGTCTTAGCCAGGATTTAAACATGTCTTCTGACCTTTTTATATGTAAAAGCAGTCCCTTCACCCTATATGTCTTTCTGTCAGTTTATATTTGTTGATTGTTCCTCTCTTTTCTGCTATAATAAATTTCCTGTGAAAAGAATGGCCAAACAATAGGATGGCATCTGTAATCACTAAAGAAATGGATTACAGTTACCTTTAAAACCACTCTTAGGTAGAGTACTATGGAGCCAGAGACAAATCTCCTTACTACCTATGTAACTACATCCAACTTCCTACCCAACTTTACCAAAAGCACATTTATGAAGATGAAATCAAGTTAAAATCTTTATCAAAAACAATCTTGAAGAGGAAAAAGAAGTCACAAATGGAACCTTAAGAGATAGGGAGAGACAAAAACCTTGATTTGCTTTATTGACATGGTCATAATGGTAGGGGATAGGAGACAGGGGTGGAGGTGAGGAGAATAGATTATAGACATATATATATATATATATATATATATGTCTATATATAATTTCTATATTGATGTAATTCAAAATGAAATAAAAGTAATTAGATATACATATATATATATATATATATATATATATATATATGTGTGTGTGTGTGTGTGTGTGTGTGTGTATTATTTTTTATATAAGCACCACAGGTCTATTTTACTATCACCTAATAGAAAATTGTCTTTCTCTCTCCCTCACCAATACTTCTCCCCTCCTTCCCATTAGGCTTTTTGTCAGTCATAGCAATTAATATATGGTATGCTCAAGAAGGATTAGCACCTCTGATGAGAGGGATTGTCAAATCCTTTTTAGAGTTCCTCATTTCCCTTTGGTGTCCACTGGTACTTAACTGTTACCTATGGCTCCAAGAAGCTCTGAGTAGCCACAGTTCAATAAAACTGTCTGGGCTAAATCAGGTTGAAGATAATCCTCAGGTCTCAAATTTGTCAATGGTTAGGAGATGTCTACCCCAAGCATGTAAAGATTTCCCCTGGTAGAAGGGGTGAACAAAAACCAGTTTATCCTAATGGCTATGAAAGTGACTGAAGTGAGAGTTGTGAGGCATTTAGAGCCTGATCAGGCATTGAAGACACCAAGGTCATCCACTGCATCCCAGGCCATCAGCAGTCACCTTGACATTTGTCTTGCCACTAGACTTTGATGACTCTGGAAGAAAGAGTGAAGCTGATTTTTTTATGCAACCCTGCCTCACTTAAATCCAATTCACACAAAAATCAAGACATCACCTTGTGATATCATTGGTCCTCTTCAAAAACTAAGGACAAACAACAGCAACAGGACTGGATGCCTTCATAAAACAAGAAATCAAAGTTTCAGTTTAACATGGCTATCTATCTATTATATTCTTAAGATAGTTTTAATTTAATCAGTAAAGTAGAAGTTTCTTGAAACCAAATTGTAATGTTTTCTCAAAATTATTTAATTTTTCTAAATACACATAAAGTTTTTAACATTCATTTCTGTAAGATTTTGTGTTCCAATTTTTTTCTCTCTCCCTTTCCAACCCTCTCCCCACACAGCAAGCAATCCAATTTAGATTAAATATGTAAAATTATAAATCAAATTTTAAGTCACCAACTTCTTAGTAATTTTACCCTCAGAAGTATAGTTAAAAAACCTATGAATAGTTCCAATGACAATTCCAGTTAGAAAGCAAAAACTTTTAAGCCGAGGACTGGGATCTCAGGCCTACATCATGGAAGATCATTTTTCTTCCCCGATTATCTCACACATGCATTTCACAATGTATGGAGCATAAGGAATTTTGCCACTTCTTTTTCTCATTCCCTTTTTAACTCTGTAATATGGCTTCTGACCTCATCATTTAAATAAAATTGCTTTCCCATAAGTTACCAGTGATCTCTCAATTAACAACTCTAAATCTAATGATTTTTTTCCCTCAAGTTTCATCCTTCTTTGACCTGTCATTGATTTCTGACATTGTCAATTACCCACTTTGATATTCTCTTTTCTCTAGATTTTCATGACACTTGTCTCTTTTTGTTTTCCTCCTACTTATCTGATTGCTCCTCAGTCTCCTTTATCTGATCTTTATCCAGCCATCAGTGTCCCACAGGCTCAGTCATAGATTTTTCTCTTCTCCCTCTATAACTTTTTCTTGGTGATCTCATCAGCTCCCATGAATTCAACTGTCAACTCTGTGTAGATGATTTTCAAATCTCTTTGTCTAGCCTTAATTTCTCTCCTGAGCTCCAATTTCACATTTATTACTGACTAAGTGGAGATCTCAAAGTGGATGTCCCATAGATAACTTAAGTTCAATAAGTCTAAAATTAAACACATTATCTTCTCTTTCAAGCTCTAACCTCTATAAATGAACTGCTATCATCTGGGAAACGATCAACTTCCTAGTTAACAATACTGTCATTTTCAAATTTTCACTCTTTCAGTCTCCAGTCTGTTGCCAAGTCCTCTTCATAGCATCATTTTTTTCCTCTAACACTTTGCCACCATACTGATGCAAGCCCTTATCACCTTATGCTGGACTATTGAAATAACTCCCCCACTCAAGTTACTCTCTACTTCAGTTTAATTTCCAATCAACTATCAAATTAGTCTTCCTTAAATACAGATTTAGCCATGTCAATCCCTACTTAGTCAACTCTAGTAGTTCCCTATTACTTCTCCCACAATGGGAGTCCTTGGAAGATTTTTTCCCCCTTATATGTGGGGATGGAAAATAATTATGTTCTTATCCCAAAATCTAAAGTCTATACACTTGTCAGATCAAGATTATGTTTATTTGCTGCTACAAATATATTTTACTTATTTATTTTTGTTTTTATTTTTTAGCCGTTACCAGACAGTTTTGATAATTATAGTCTTATAATATAGTTTAAGATCTGATACTGTTAAATCTCCTTCTTTTACATTTTTGGATTAACAAATTGTGGAATATGATTGTGATGGAATACTACTGTGCTATCAGAAATAATGAGCTTGATGATTTTAGAAAAAACATGGAAACACTTGCATGAAATAAGGAAAAGCAAATGGGCAGAACAAAGAACATTATATACAGTAACAGTAATATTATTTTAAGAATAATTTTGAGCAAATAAGTTATTTTAACAATTATAAAATCAAAATTAGCTATAAAGGACATATGAAGAAAGATGCTATTTTATTTGGAGAAAGAACTGATAAATATAATTAATGTAGAATAATTGTGTGTGTGAATGTATGTGTTCTTTGACCTATTTGTGCCTAATGGTAGCCGTCTCTAGGGGGAGGGATGGAAGGGGAAAAAAAAGAAATTTACATAACAATTTTGTTGTATATTTGAAAGAAATGGCAAATTGAAGATAGTAGATTTACAGTTTCATATGCAATCATTTTATTTGTATTGTACTAAGTTATGGAAATGCTCATTTTATTCCATAAATTAAAAAAAGAATCATGTTATTTGATGTTCCTTGACTATTCACTATTCTGTCCTAATTAAATGTTTTACTATTTGGTTTATGGGTTCCATCGGTTCTGTTGGTAGGAAAAATACTATATTTACATAATATTTACATAATCACAATCACCATGATCAACTAATATTGAACCTATATGAAATTGAATAAGATCCTGGTTATAAACAAATAAACTTTTTTAAAATATATATAAGTAAAAGATTAGGATACTTCTAGTTAAAATGAGTTTGAGAGAACCTATTATTTACAAAAATTAAATAGACAAAGCAAAACAAAGGAACTAAGTTGTAACATAAAAGTCAAGAAAATTTTTCTATGCCTTATTCTATATTCTATAAATTTTGGAAGGGTTGGAAAGCCCACTTCTAGGGGGCCATGAACATATGCAATGGTGACTTTGTGCTAGATGATACTGATCCATAGGTAGAATGAGCTTTTTCATTACCTGGATTAGTAACATCCTTCACAATCTGGTCCCAACATACATTTCTACATTTGTTACAGCTTCCTTTAAGATATAACAAAATAATTAATATTATTATTTCACCAACCATCCTCAATTATTATAAAATATCAAATTCCTTTTATGAGATAAATGTAGTTCCAAACTAGGAAAGAATAAAGTTCAGAAAGATAACGTATAGACTTTAATCATTAATAAATGTCAATTCTAAACTTTGAAATAAAATTGTCAGACTATAACAATTAATCTAAGAAATTATTCACCATTACCAAATTGGATTTATATCAAGATATAAAGAGCAGCTAGGTATTATAGTGGATAGAGTACCAGCCCTGAAATCAGGAGAATTTGAGTTCAAATCTGGTCTCAGATACTTAACACTTCCTAACTGTGTGACCCTGGGCAAGTCATTTAACCCCAATCTCCTCAAAAAAAAAAAAAAAAAAAACTACATGGTTATTTCAATAGACATAGAAAGTCTTTGAAAAGTGCTTCATTGCCCCTAACAACTCCCCCTTTTTTATTAATAAGACTGAGTGTTCTCAGGTTGAAGAATGAGAAGCTCTTCTGTAAGCACCTCTCTGGAATTTTAAGAATATAAGCATTTTAAGAATATAAAGCATCCTAGCAAAGTAGGCAGAAGCAAAAGAAGCAACAATACAAAAATGGCTACAAAGGGCCCATGGGATATAATAGAAGGGGATAGAAAAGAAAGTATGTTGGATCCAATCACTAAACCTGTCCAGTAAGGATGGTCATCTTTCTGCTATGGCGCTGTTTTGGACATTTCTTCGGTTATCTCCTTCCCTTCTTCTTCAGCCCCTGTTTTGATAGGGGAAACTTTCAGGAATCCAGCGACCTTCCCCATCAGGACCTGGAAGACATAAATATCCTGGCCCTCTCCAAAGTACTAAGGATGAACCTTACTAATGTCCTTCCACATCCTTCCAAGACCTTTTGAATGTTCTCCAGCACTTGAAGTGCTGTTTTCATGGGGCCTAGTTTTCTGTCCTTTCTATAAGACTGTGCCAAATGTATTATTCCTGGAGAGAGACCAGTATCCCTATTCAGGCACAAAAATTGTAAGTATATAAGGCCACAATCACCTGTGTAAGCCACTGGGGATTCTGTCTACTTCCTTCCCCTATCTGTTTAATAAGGGTTAAACCTTCAGAGTATGATGGGTCCATTTCACTAGGGCCTGACCCTGTGGATTATAGGGAATCCCTGTAACATGTTTAATGGAGAATGTGGCAAAGAAGGTGGCCATCTGCTTAGAGGTATAAGAGGGACCATTGTTGGTCTTTATGGTATTAGGAATTCTGTGAGAGGAGAAGCAACTATACAAATGTTTAATGACTGAAGTAATGTTCTCACAAGAGGTCTCTGTGGCCAAAGGAATTTAGAAAAGGTGTCAATACAGACATGGATGGCCATACAGCCCACATGTGTCACATCCATTTGCCACAAATCATTGGGGAATAAACCCCTGGGATTAACTCCTTTGCTAGGAGGAGGAGGGAGAAACTGAACACACTGAATACATTGCTTCACTCTCTGTCAGGCTTGTTCCCCAGTGAGACCATAAAGCTGATTTAGCGAATTAGCAGGTAAGTGGAGAAATTCATGGGCACGTTCAGGGGACGTGATAACTTTGAGAAGGGAGCATTGTAAAGCCTGTTCTACCACCTCATTGCCAGCAAATATGCCTTCTACACAGCATTAGTGAGAATATACATGTAGGACATAAATGGGGTGTTTCCTAATTTGTAAAATCAGCTGCAATTCAGCAAGAAGGTTAGCAATTGAAGAATTCTGAGGTTGTAGGACAGCATCCTCAATACCTCTGAGTTTAATGCCTCTCAGCACTTGGACAGCATATAAGCTATCTGATAGGATGTTAATGAGCTCTGGGTATCTCTTACAGGACTGGAGAATAGCAAAAAGCTCATTTTTCTGGGTGGAATCAGGAGTCTCTAACACCAGAATCTCTTTTGAGCGCTCATGATAAATTGAGGCCTTGTGGTTCTCAGTGGCATCAGTAAAGACATTTATGCCTTGCACAGGCTTATCAACAATTGTCTTACAAGGGGACTGTACCAGAATGTGGGACATCAAGGGAAGGAATAACATGTAAAACGGGGGCTTAGTGTAGCCTACTGGGCTCAATACACCCATGATCAGTAAGTTTGCATCATGACTTCTCTAGGTCCCAGTTCAAAAGGTAAATACAGTAAGGGTCTTTTCCCTTGTTAGATGAAAAGCTCTTTTTACTGCCTCAAGAGCAAATTCTCCCAGCATTTTCAATATGGTTTTCTATGGCTGTTTCATGTACTTATATTCCAAAATTTTACTATCTTGATTTAGTCCCGTGACAAGACTTTTTTGGTCTACTAAAGAGACCTCTATGGGACACGTAGGGTCCCATCTCACCATTCCAGATTTAGAAGTAAGAGCAATAATCTTATAAATTGTGTCCTTTGCAGAGGAGATCTATTTATGAGGGGAATTTAGATCAGATTCTTCTTTCAAGATGTCATATAAAGGCTGCATTAAAGAAATAGGAATATGGGCATGAGCCCTTAACCATTGAATTTGTCCAACTCGTTTCTGAATAGGTTCAGAGTATTCACCTTCTCTAATTGTAAGTTAGGTATCTGATTAATAACTGCAGAAGTACCCACAAAGAGTCCCAGGTAAATGATACTTATGTTAGATCTTTGCTGGGACTACCACTAGTCCATATTGAGCGAGAACACTTATGGTTTTAAACCGGGCCGAGAGATCTTTTCCCCTACTTAATGAAAGCAATATATCATCCATATAATGCAGTATCTTTTTTTTAATTTAATAGTCTTTTATTTACAGGATATATGCATGGGTAACTTTACAGCATTAACAATTGCCAAACCTCTTGTTCCAGTTTTTCACCTCTTACCCCCCCACCCCCTCCCCCAGATGGCAGGATGACCAGTATAGATGTTCAGTACATTAAAATATAAATTAGATACACAATAAGTATACCTGACCAAAATGGTATTTTGCTGTACAAAAAGAATCAGACTCTGAAATATTGTACAATTATCTTGTGAAGGAAATCAAAAATGCATGTGGGCATAAATATAGGGATTGGGAATTCAATGTAATGGTTTTTAGTCATCTCCCAGAGTTCTTTCTCTGGGCATAGCTGGTTCAGTTCATTACTGCTCCATTGGAAATGATTTGGTTGATCTCGTTGCTGAGGATGGCCAGGTCCATCAGAACTGGTCATCATATAGTATTGTTGTTGAAGTATATAATGATCTCCTGGTCCTGCTCATTTCACTCAGCATCAGTTTGTGTAAGTCTCTCCAGGCCTTTCTGAAATCATCCTGTTGGTCATTTCTTACAGAACAGTAATATTCCATAATATTCATATACCACAATTTATTCAGCCATATAATGCAGTATCATGGCATGAAGTCACGTCTTCCTAATTGGTTCTAGCACAAGTGCTATATGCACCTGACACAAGGTGGGCTATACCACATCCCTTGGGGAAGAACTTTCCATTGGTATCACAGATCAGGTCCTGCATTGTTTACAGAAGGAATGGTAGCAGCAAATCTTTTCTTATCCTCAGGGGCCAGAGGGATGGAGATGATACAATCTTGTTGTCTATTACTGTAACTGGCCAGCCAGTCGGTTCTAGATGAAGAGATGGTACGCCAGGTTGTAGGACTACCATAGGTTCAATAGTAGCATTAATGGTCCTAAGGTCCACTAGCATTCTGAATTTTCCAGATTGTTTTCTTTATGATAAATACAGGACTATTCCATGGGCTGGATGTTGGTTCTATATGTCCGGCTTTCAACTTTTGTTGCACAATTTCACATAAGGCTTGGGCTTTGTCCACTGAGAAAGGCCACTGGGGTACCCAAACTGGGGTGTCAGATTTCCATGTTAATGGTATGGGCGTGATATGAAATGTGGTGGTCCAAACCCCCAATAACCCCAATTAAAAATCCTGTGGCAGTGGTATATAAACTGAAGTCCCACAAGCCTTTATGTCCCTGTCCTATAGATTGCACCTAAGACCTGTGACAACCAGGGGTCAGAATATCTATTTGTCTGCAAACTGCCAGGGCAGTCTTCTACTGCAACCTTTTAGATATAACAGCTGTGAGGGCATCCATTTGAAAGGCACTGGAGCCAACATGCTCACATCTCTTCCAGGCCAGACTCCCCATCTAAAGTAAGCATGGCCTTCTGGAAGTTAGTATTAGCATTCTCCTGTGCCAATTTCTGTATAAGGAGGCTGGAAATTTCTCCTCTGCCCACTGACCTCGCAACAGTCACCTGTAGGTGGGCCACAAAATCAGGAAAAGTTTCATCTGGGTCCTGTTTAATTTTAGTCATTGAGGGCTTCTGCTTTCCAGAACCCTGAATTTTGCTAAATGCTCTTTAGGCACACTGAGACACAGCTGCAGATAGTGCTGCATCATATTGCAGATCCTCATTTCTTTCATACCTTCCAGCTCCTACAATTTTTTGGAAATCATCTTGAGGAGTGTGGCTCTGCATATCCCTCACAAAGTTTTTTGGCAAATCTTATTATAGGAAGCCATCTGATTACCTACTACCTCCCACTTTTTAAAATCAATTTCCAGTCCTGCTTGCTTTACTATTCTATAAACTTCTTTCCCTAGAACCTCCTAATCTGGAAACCTCACTATAGTGAGGTTTCATACCAAACATTCCACTCACTAGAGCAGAATTTTGTTTCCGTTCCCACCCTGTAGACCTGCTACATGGTGAGGTCCTAGTCACATGGTACCTGTTTGATCACCATTTGTAGAGTCCCTTAAGGCTACTCTATCTGCCCACCTGTCAGCAGCATGGCTAAGCCAATTTACCAGTCTAAGGCTCCAACATGGATCACAACAGAGACAGACCAACCAGGAGGTGCAACCATTTTGTTTTCATTCAGTCATCCTCTCAGTGGGGGTAGCAGGAAGCAAGAGTGCAAGAGAGCAAGAGCAAGAGAGCAAGTTCTGCTCCAGGTTGTGTATTTATGCTGCCTTCCTTCTGTCCAGCCCATTTAGAACTGTATAGGCAGAGCCCTCAGAAGGAAGGCTTCTGGAGTTAGTGCTGCATCCCAGGAGGAGATCTAGCAAGAGGGCATGCCCCTTGCCATCTCAAGAAACCTGTAGTAGTTCCTTAACTCCTACCAGACACAACCTCCTGCCTCAGAGGCCAAGTCTATCATCCTCATGTAGGAGTGTAGGAATATAAACAGATTAGCCTTATTAAGTGCCTCATGATTTTTCTATCCTGATTACCTCTTTGTGCTTCTTCTATAATTAAAAATCAAAATTTCTATTCAGCTCTGGTCTTTTCATCATGAATGCTTAAAAGTCCTCTATTTCATTGAATATCAATTTTTTTCCCTGAAGGATTATACTCAGTTTAGCAGTATAGGTGATTTTTGGTTGTAATTCTAGCTCCTTTGCTCTCTTGAATATCATATTCCAAGTCCTCTGATTCCTTAATGTAGAGGCTGCTAAATCTTGTGTTATTCTGACTGTGGCTCTATCTTGCTTGAATTGCTTCTTTCTGGAAGCTGGCAATATTTTCTCCTTATCCTAGGAATTCCAAAATTTGGCTATAATATTCTCAGGAGTTTTCATGTTGGAATCTCTTTCAGGAGTTGACTGATGGATTCTTTCAATTTTTATTTTATCCTCTGATTATAGAATATCAAGATAGTTTTCTTGATAATTTCTTGAAAAGTGATATCTAGGCACTTTTATTTTGAATCATAGTTTTCAGGTAGTTTAATAATTTGAAAATGATCTCTCCTGGATCTATTTCCCAGGTTATCTGCTTTTCCAATGAGATATTTTACATTGTTTTCCTTTTTTATTCTTTGGGTTTTGTTTTATTGTTTCTTGATTTCTCATAGTAGCTTCCATTGGTTCAATTCTAATTTTTAAGAAATTATTTTGCTCAGTGAACTTTTATAACCCTCCTTTTCCATTTGGCCAATTCTATGTTTAAAGTATTTTTCTCCTTATTAGCTTTTTGTACTTCCTTTTCCATCACTCTCATTTCTCTTTTCAATTTTCCTCTATTTCTCTTACTTGACATTCAAAATTCATTTTGAGTTTTTCCTTCACTTGAGATCAATAAATATTTTTCTTGGAGGTTTTGGATTTAGAAGTTTTGACTTTGTTATCTTCTGAGGGTAAATTTTGATTTCCCTTGTCAGTATGTATAGTCAGAATCTTTTTCTGTTGTTTTTTCATTTTCCCAGGCTATTGCTTAACTTTTATCTCTTTATTAGAGTTCTGTTTCCAGGATGGAAGGTTCTGTGTCCTAAGCTTCAAAGTTTTTGTTCAGCAGTTTTCAGAGACTTTGTTTTCAATTCTTCCAAAATGGTATGATCCAAGAAGTGTGTTTCCTATTCTCTTAGCCTGTGCTCTGGTCTGTGAGAAACCACAAGCACACTTTTTCTGCCCTGGAACTGTGATGAGGGTCTCTGTTACAGTGGGAATGTAAATTCTAGTAAGAGCTAAGTATTCTTCCTCACCCTGAGACTATGAGCCAGGACTATGTCCTGGCAAAACAACAGAGTCCTGCCTCAGTCCTAAGAAAGATATCTCTATATTTTTTCTGGCCAGCTGTTTGACTCTTTTACCATCTGTGTGATGAGACTCCAGAAGTGTGGCCACTTCTGTTATTGCTGCTACTACTGCTGCTGCTGCCACCACTGCTGATTCAGTGGCTTCCAAAGACTGCTCCTGATTTGCTGAAGAAGAAGTTGTGCTGACTTGGCCCAAGCTGGACTGCAACTGCACTTCACTTTTACCCTAGCTTACCAGACCTTTTCTGCTGACCTAAGTTCTTTTCCCAAAGCTAGAAAATTGTTTCATTCCTTCTTTTTATGGATTCTGAAGCTCCAAATTAATTTAGAGTTGTTATTTAAAGGTATTTGGAAGAGTTTGGTGGTGAGCTTGGATGACTCTTTGACTTTACTCTGTAACTTGGCTTCACCTTCTCCTTTCTTAATGTACTAAATAAATGCTAATTATTACCATTTTCAAGCAAAAGAAAAACAGTCCCTACCCTTAAAGAATTTATATTCTATTCTATTCTAAAGAATTTATATAAGGGAAGAAAACACATAAAAAGAACTTAAAAAAAAAAGCAGGGGATAGTAGGATATAGAGGCATGGTGGTAGAATATGGAGAGGGAAAGATGACTGTCCTTGGTCTCTTCCCCAAAATGAAGTACTTACCAGCTGGAAAATGGGGATACAGAGGCAGAGGAAGAAAGAAGCCAAGCCATGGAGCTAGAGTCCAAAAATTGAAACTGATTTGTTGAAGGAATTGGAGGCATTCAGGCTATAGAAGACAAGACACAGTTGGGGCCATATCTAAAAGTTGTCTTCAAGAATTTGAAGGACTGTCTGGTGGGAGAAAGATTAAGTTTATTCTTTTTTACCCCAGAGAGGAGAATTGAGGATAATGGATAAAAGATGTAGAGAGTAGATTGTTTCAATATTGGGGGGGGGGGGAAAACTTTCTAAAAATAAAGTAAACCATAAATGCAATGTGCTGCCTTGCTGCCTAGAATTTAGGGAAGGCTATTCTGTACGTACTGGTGATACTAGATATTCTCTAGAGTCCCTTCAAACACTAAGATTCTGTGATTCTATAGGGGGGTGGGAAGGTATCTTTTCATCAGAACTGTTGTTGATTCACACCTCTGAGCTTTCCTTTCTCTCTTCTTACATTTAAAACAAACAAGCTAATTGCCTGTTTACCCAACAGAGCAGTTTCTGACAAATACACACATTCCCAGCACAGTATTCCATAATACCACTATCATATATTAGCTGTATAATTTATATACTTTCATAAAATTGGACAATATGAATCCCAGAGCTAACTCATTAACAATATCAGAATTTTATGGGGACTTTTTGTTAATCACTTTAGAATTTCTTAAGATATCAAGCTAGTCAAAACCAAGACCACTTTTCTAAATATACTTTCCCATAATTGTATGGAAATGCATATTAAAAGGTTTAGGAAACATATCTTCACAGTGCATCAGTGCTCAAGTGTTGAGTCAGAAACTCAGAACAGAATACCCTCTTCCTTGCTACATGCTAATATTATCTTAACTTATTTTGTCCAGGCAAAATTTTGTATAATAATAAGATCATTCCAGACATTTTTACGGGAAAAACACAAAAACAAAAAACAAATAACCCCAATCGTCTGGGTTTCAGCCAGCATTTTAATAAGTTCAAAATATACATATATAGATGCAAACATACATACATATGCATGTGTTAAAGAATACTAGCAGAGGGGAAAGACAATTAGTAAATAAATGAATTAGGGTTTGATTTACATTTCTATTAAAGCATAAGAAGACAAGAAGATTTGGGGGCAACTTTCTAAGAATGAAAGTTGCAGAACAACTGTAAATCTGAATTACTAGAGAAATTTCTGACCAATGAAATCACAATTCCCAAAGAAAAAGAAAACATTTCTTAGTTTAGGTTGGACTCTAGATCTTGAAGTAGGTACTGAAAAATGTTGACTGAACTTGACTGTCATCTACAATATGCAAACTTGTTTCCTTTATTAATGGTGATTAATGGCCTGTAATCAAGGAACAATCTGTTACACAAACAAACAATTAGCTCATTTGCTTGATGTGTAAACAGAGGATAATTCAAAATTTTCTAATTCTTCTTCCCTTATGATATTCTCTTAACGGCATGTACATTTTTAATATTAACTGTGGAACTCTTAAAATAAAGCTGCTTTATGTATTTTTTTAAACTCACTCATGTTTTCAAGGTCTGAGTAGACCAATATATTTAGAATAAAGAAATACTGACCTTCATTTTTGAGCGGGAAACAATTGTCTTCCCTTAATTTACTAAATTATCTTTTTACTACCTTAACCTAGAGGGATAAAATAGAAAATGTTTGTTTGTTTGTTTGTTTGGGGGAGGAGGATGTAAAAGATAACTGATGTTGAGAAAGCAACAAAATGATTCAGATTATAGTTTCCTATCATTGCTCGTCCCTACACTAAGTTTACTCTCATGTTTGTTTCTAACAGCTGATTTAAGACCATAAACAGTCTTGGCAGCAATCAACCCAAACTACAATTCTGTTTAGTCTCCAGTATAGCTGGAGATCATTATATTTTTTTCTGATCAAATCTACAAGAATAATAGCAGAAACAACTGCACTGTGAATTTTGCCTCAGATATCCTAGTCAACCAAATATAAAACTGGCATATGGCACAGGAACATACTACAGATGGCTCAACAGCAGCAATGCACATCTGGCACATGGTTGTTTGATTCTGTATTTGCCAACTAACCAGATGACTCTTTTTGGAGGGAAGCCCAATAAGAGAAATGAACTAATCTTCCCTCACAAGCTCTATACTTTAGCCACTCCTCTCACCCGCATCCATCTGCCCTGTTTCATTCTTGGAATCCCCTACCATTCTTTGCAGCAAAATCAGAGTATTTTGGTTCTGTTAGATGGTAAATAGTACCCAGTGCCTCTGATTTAACAGCCACTGTGACTGTTCTGAGTATTTGAAAGTAGCTTATTTGATATACTATAAAGAAGGAAGAGTGTTTTGTTGCAGCTTTTCTAGCATCATTAGAATATGCTGGTGGGCAACTTCTTTTTTTCCAAAACATTTTCAATTGCATATTACCCTCTTTATTCCAAGCTCAGATCTGGGCAAAATCACCCCCTAAAGTAAGAAAATCATTCAAGAAAGGAAATCATTGTCTGAATCTGTTTTCAAACCAATTTATCTTCTATTTAAATGTTTCAAAAATATTCTAGAAAGAGGAAGACATATTTCCTTTAAGAGTGAGCAATTTGTATCATAGATCAGTTTCAACTACCAGACTACAAAATGTTTAAGAATCTAAAACTCTTTAATAGAGAATGCAATCATGTATCAGTTTCAAGCTATCTGATGGGAAGGAGAACTAGAGAAATTTAGATATTGGTCTTCACTGATTTAAAAAATGCTATTACTCAGTTTTCACATGTGCCAGTGGTTTTATACTGTGTTCTCTTTCTTCATGTTCATAAAAAAGTGGGATTAAGGTAATTGAAAGGACTAGTAAACTTTCTCCAGAAAAGTTAATGAAAAGACTCCAAAAGTCCATCCTATTAGAGAAATTAAATAATGAATAGAAGTTTTTTTGCAAGACTTTTGATGATAAATAACCTTGAAGTTCCTGTCAGACATTTGTGATTTCTGATTTTAATCATTAAAAAAAGATTCAATGTATCCTAGGAAGTTGTTCTCTACTAATGATTGGGCAAATGGAGGGCTAGATAAGCACTGACTGATAATACTTTATTATGGGAAAACCAAGTTCATATGATAGACAAATGCTGCCAAATCATATTGTCGACCATGCAGAAGTTTTAAAGGCTAAAATTAAGGCTTTATTAAGATTAAGAACAGATTTGGAATTCAGGAAAATAATCCTGGACCCTGATTTGGGCTCCAAAAGGTATCTATGTAGAGAAAATTGCACCCAAAGGAAAGAGAAATAATTTTATTCACAACATATGCAATCACTATGGCCATAAAGATCAAACAAATTTAGACACAATCATAATCTCATACATCTCCTAAGAAAACAAACTCAGTTAAACAGATTTTATAGTTAAATTAAATCAGGTTACAGGTTAAACTATAGTTAAAGTGTTTATAATGGGATGATTTAGAAGGTAGATTTACATGCCTCAAAGATAACTATTGGCACCCTTCCATAAATAGAGTTTAGTAAATTCCTTGGAATGGCTTAAAAATTTTGTAGATAATCTATTTCCCTCTTCTTCTCTTTTGGTCTTCCCTTAATACTATTATTCTATGGGTCAGATTTTAGGCAAATGAGAGTAATATTAACAGGAAACAGGTTTCAGGAGTCCATTAAATATTCAGGAAAAGTAGCTTGAGCTCCAAATAATAAAATCCATAACAAGTTCAAAGTTAGTGTCAGAATCCAAAGTGGAGCTATAATAGAAGAGTCCAAAGTTGGGAAACACTGAATCAGGAGTTGATGGAAACTCATAGAATTGGATAAAGGTTGACAAGTCTGAACAAAAAGACAAAGATTGTATAATTTTAAAACTAAATAAACAGTGATATAGTAATATGAGATATTAGTATTGATTAACACACAAAGGGAAACATCAGATGGATGAGAGTAATATTAGCCAAAACAAATTATAAAAATAGAATAGTTGGTGGCTGTTTTGGAAAATAATAGTTCTTTCTCACTATAGATCATCCCTTAGAAATTTTTAGATTTCAATGATGATCAAAAGAATATTCTGGAAGCAGCAAGGTGGTGCAGTGGATAGAGCACCAGTGCTGAAACCTGACCTCAGACACAATACTTCCTAGCTGTGTGGCCCTGGGCAAGTCACTTAACCCCGATTGCCTCAGGGGGAAAAAAAGAATATTCTGTTTAGGTATTTTTTGGAATCAATGATCCCTAAGGTCTCTTCAAGTCCTGAGATTCTGTAAAAAGAATCTAACAGTGGCCAAAAGCCAGTGTGTCCAACTGAGCAGGGCAAAGAAGTTATCAGTAGCTATCTAGGCATGCCATCAGCATTGCAACAAAAGGTATTGAGCAACATAAAGCATAGAATCTAGTCATTGGAAAACTTGAGATATCAAACAGGAAATTTACTCACTGGAAAGTCTAAGAGCATACGGCCAGAACTCAGTTATGGAGTAAGTAGCTCACTAGTAGAAATAATGGTTAATATTTATCTATCATCTTAAGGTTTATAAAGTACTTTTTATATGTTATTTCATTTAATCTTTATAAGAGCTTTGATGTTGGTACTTCTCAGATGGTGAAAAAAAAGTGAGGTTCAGAGATCTTAAGTGATTTGTCTGTGGTTCTCCAAAAGTTAGTATCAAAAGGCAGACTTGAAACTCAAATTTCCAACAAATCTCATAGGGGAGATTCAATAAAAATCATGATACTGCTCCAATGAATTGTTTTTTAAAGAAGAATACACACATATATACATGTATAGATATATGTATGGATAGACATAAATATAGCTATATACACAAACATTGAAAGAGATACAGACATAAATATAAGCATAGTTAAAGATACATATAGAAACATGAGAGAAATATAGAGAAGGACATAAACATTGTCATAGACATAAATATAGATACAGGATGCCCTAAAAATCTTAGGATAGTTTTAAACTGTATTAGCTTAATCAGCAATATAACTTTTGGAATACTCCACATATTAAATTTAAAGCATTAACAAAATTTTCTTGTTTGTTTGTGTCTCCTTCCTCAATTTTTTTCTTCTGTGCTTTTAAAAATTGTTTTACTGATGTTCTTTTTTGGTTAAAAATGGAGGTAATCACCAGCATTCCTACTACTACCACCATCCCTACTACCACTACTACCCACCACCTTTAGCTTGAGCATATCTCATTGGATCATGCAAGAAATTGAACTGGGCTTCTGTAAGTTATTTCTAATAGACTATATGGACTTTGGCTCAGAACAAAGATTTAGCAGTTTGGGGTGATGCATAAATTCCTTGGTCCCAATTATCATATGAAATGAAAAGTCATTCTCAAAAAGCATTAACCACTGAGCCTTAATAGCCACTGATTCGGTAGACTTTAAAAGGAAATACAACTTATGCTCTTTCTCTCTTCTTCCCTTCTCTGGAATGTGTAGTGGTGATGCTTCTCAAATGGGACTTTCTATGGTTTCTCCTCATTTCCACAATCCCAGCACCATCTTTTCATTCATGGCAGCTAGAATGTATTGCTTAGGTGAGCCTGAACGTAGACCTTGCATCCTTGGCTGCTTCTTATATTTTGTGTTCTTTTTTCCTGAACATAGGTGACCTAAGAGCAATCTTGAGATACATGTCTTGGGTGTGACCTTGTAATTTCAAGAAGTTAGACCTCCTAGGTGCTCACTTGGAGCTGACTTGCAATAGGAACAGTTTCAGCAAATATAATCTTCTTGAAGACTATTCATAGAACCATGAACCCAAGATCTAACCTGATTTGTTAGAAGATTGAATTTTGAGGGAGTTGTGCAGATAGCACAAAACCACAATAAAGATTAAATGCCATTTCAATAGCTCTATTGGCTCATGTTGTAAGAACCAATCTCTTAGGAGAGTTATAATAAAGGTATAACTTAGTATAAGTTAACTATATAGGTTGCTTTAAATTTTAAAAAATATCTGCTTATGAGATATATTTCGGCATTGGTTTTCTGTAGACAAAACAAATAATTGTTTTATATCTACATCTACATTGCATATACCTGTAACTTCATTGTACATTAATTACTTTTCTGATTTCTTTTGGAGGATACCCTAAACATGAGCCAAACCTAAATTTCAAATGACTTAGGACTCTGTAATAAGATCATAAAGAGCTTTAGAAATAAGTTAGGGACTAGATATGTGATTTCATTCATAGATGGAACCCCAATGAGAAAAATCCCTCTACTAATTCAAAGTAGCATCTTCTCTGAAACTTATAGTCTTAGGGAATTGCATATAGCATGGGAAGGATAAGAAACTTGCCAAAAAAAAAGTGGGGGAGATGTTTGAACCCAGGCCTTCTTAGTTCTGAGACTTGCTCTTATTCCACTTCATCACAACTGCCAACCAGAACTCATAAGCAATGAGAAAAAGATTCTAACCCTTCATTTTAGAGACTATTTTTCCTACAAGGCTGTAGCAGATCTTAGAATGAGTCAAGTACTGAGGCCCCTCAGTGGGAAAAAAAAAAAAACCACCAAATACCTGAGACAAGATGATCAATCTCTACACAATCTATCATCACACAATAACTTAGGTCTACTTTCCCAAGTAAAAGCCCTGCCTTGCAACAAATATTTGTAATTCAGCAAAAAAAAAAAAAAAAAGGCATTGTTTATATCAGAATGCATAGCTCATGCTGCATTTCTAAGCTATTAGAACTCTGATCAAGGGAGCCAACAAAAGTGATTTCAGAGAATTGATGATGAAAATTAGTTAAAAAAATTTTGGTGCATAATGGAAAGAAAGCTAGCCTTAGAGCTAAAAAAAAAAAAAAAAAAGGTTTAAAACTCACCTGTGATCCGGTACTATGACCCTAGGCAAATCCCTTAATCTATTAGTGTGCTAAATCAATGGAGTCAACCTCAACTATGTAAACTCTCTGTGGGATAAATGTTGATGATGTTTTAGAAAGTAATGTTATAAAATGGAAGCAGCTGAGTTTTCCCAACGTTCCCTTCAAACAACTTTAAAATTATGTCTCATATCAAATTTAGGAGATTAGAAAGAAGTATCTATGATCCTGGAGTAAGGATTGACCCAGACTCCATGTGGCAGCTAGAGACCTTATAAGTGGCAACAGCAGCAGCAGCAGCTTTCAGAGCTCTGGAATCAGAGATGTCAAGACAATTCATTATAAAAAGACTACAGGAGATACTTGTTTTGGGTGCAGAACAGGGAGTTGGCAAGTCTTCACTTTTTGTAGAAGATATATTTAGAGAACCCTAGAGAATCAACTAAAAAACCATTTGAAACAACGTTAACAAAATTGTAAGATACAAAATAAACTCAGCATTATTATATATTACCAACAAAATCCAGCAGAAAGAGATAGAAAAATACCTTTTAAAATAACTGCAGACGCTATAAAATATTTGTGAGTCCACCAGCCAAAACAAACCCAGGGACTATGTGAACACAATAACAAAATACATTTCATACAGATAAAGACAGATCTAAACACTTGGAGAAATAGTCATTGTTCATGGTCAAGCCACTATAACAAAAGTGATAATATCTATCAAAATTAATTTACTTATTCAGTGCCATGTCAATCAAACCATATGATGTCAGGATGTAATCTTAAGCAATAGGCTGAGCAGGCATTATAACAGATGAGAAATAGGTGCTGTGGAAGCTTAAGGGACTTGTCAAGGACATGCCAGTAAGTGACAGAATTCAACAAGTCAACAAGCATTTAAGGATCCATTATGTGTCAAGAACTGTTTCCAATACCGGAGATACATAGAAGTTAGGAAGAAGAAAGAGAAAAGAGGAGAGAAAATAAAGGGAAAAAAGAAAATAACTGATAGTAGAATTAAAATTTATGATCCTCATTCTTACCACCCTAGTTAATGAACATTCCCACATGCATGAGAATAGGTATATTTCAGAATATTTTAAATTTGAACTAGTTAATTCTTTTTGCACTTTTTTCTACATGGTATACAAAGAAATAGATCCAGTGAACAAATCAAGCGTTAGCATTCCTGCCTAAGGCAGTTATGTAACCTATTAGTGATGGGAATTTTCCCAAGTAAGATAGTTAAGATCAAACTCAGGGCTCTTTCTCAGACCTAGTTACAAAGACTCAAATATAAGTATTCATTTGTATCTCCTTCTAGAATGATTTCTTCTAGTTCTAGAAGTTTGCTTCTAGTTTGCTAGAAGTTATAAGGCATATAACGAGTCAGTTCATATATTATTAAATCCATTTTACAAATGAGAAAAATGAGATTCTGAGTTTAGTGACTTGACCAAAGAACTAGGAAACAAATAAGCCATGATTGTAATCTAAGTTTTCTGGTTGCAAGCTTAATATTTGAGCTACTAGCAATAGAATATGTTGATGTGATATATGGAGACACTAACCCAAACTGAGTCTCAAAAGTACACAGATACAATATAAAGGCATATGCCCACACACATATAAATCTCTCCATTCGTCTGTCTAAATTGCTCTCTAGCTCAACACAGTTCAAAGTATACTATTCCATTCAGTCTTTTGTATGACATATTCATTCCTATCAGAAAAATATTATCTATAGGTTCTCTTATCACATCTCAATTCTACTTGGTGTCAAGCTGAACTGAATGAATCTGACCTTTTCCCCATTCCCAGATCCATGAATTGCCTGAGCTGACCAGAAATTATCATTCGCTGCCTGTGACCAATTTTGTAAATGTTCCAAATTCTCCCCTCCAAAGACTCCCAAGCTTTCTCCATGGACTTTTGCCTCTAATACAAAACAATTTACCTTGTGGAACTATAAGATGCCTACCCCCAATCCCTTCCACCTGCAGGTTGACCCATTCCTTCTGCCACTTGTGGTTTGGCCATTCCTTCTGCCTAATCTTTCCCACCTGCAGCTTGGCCATTTCCCTGCCTTAATAGCTTATATAAACCCTGTTCCTAGCCCCTTCCTTGGGTATCACAATACTTGCTGTGTGGAACCTTGAGCTGTAACTTACTTGCCTCAATTAAAGACCTCAGCTTTGCTATATTGGATGTTTTCTTTTGAATTCAGTTGGAAACAGGCTGGAGATGCTTTCCACTCTTCAATAACAATTCAAGAAGAATGACAAGTTCTCTTATTATTGTCCTGAATGAATGCCAAGGAATAAAAACCCAAATTCTTTCCCTTTTGATCCGTTTAGAGGTAGCTTACTATATGGAATAAGAGACATGTCTGGATGGAGTCATAAAGTCTGTCTAATTCAATCTTTTCCTTCCCCATTTTACAGATAAGAAAACTGAGGCTCAGAGTGGTGTGGAGTATGAGCTAGTTCCTTGGAGGGCCTCAGGGTTAGCCAGAGTCAGGATAAATTAAAGTCCTTGGTCTTTAAGGGGAGAAGTGAAGGAGACAAACAAACTGCCATGAAGCTTGTCAATGATGTATCCTGGATTCTCGAGTCCAAAGTCACCAACCTTTTTTCTCCTCATCCTGCTGCAAAGTGAGTCTGGCCTGTCTCATCCCACCCTCTAATCCTTGCCTATGATTATCTTAACACCAAATGTTGAGCCAGCATCAACTGTAAGAAGAGCCATTTATCCAAACAGATGCTAATAGAGTCATTATCTCACATCAAATAGGTAATTGGCCTTAAAATGCTTGCATAAGGAATTCAGTGACCCCCTGGGCTGTCTCTTTTGCTGCTGGTATTGCAAAAGTGAATCCTGAAAAAGTGTCTACCACAAAGTGGATAAAAGACAGGAGACCAAAAGATTTATAATGGGTCACATCCATTTGCCAAATTTCATTGGGTCTCAAACCACAAGGGTTCTTCCCTGAAGGCAATGCAGGGGCATGGAAAGGAAGGCAAGATGTACAGGCTTTACTATGCTCCTTGCTTCCTCTCTTGTTATTCCAAATTGTAAATGTAAAGCTCGAGCAGCCTGATGATATTTAGAATGAGATTCCTGGGCTTCTTGAAATAAAAGAGTATTGGCCCACATAGTTAGAAAACTATCTGCCTTTGAATTGCCACCAAAAATAGGACCTGGAAGTCCACTATGAGAGTGGATATGCAAGGTATAAATCTTATCTGGATGTTTTCTCACTTGCTCTTGAAGTTTCTTAAAAAGCTGATATATATTAGAAGGTACAAATTTTATTTGGGCTGTGGCAATTCTTTGTACCACACCTACTGAATAGGCCAAATCAGATATTATATTTATATCTCCTGGATAATAAGTAAGAGCTAGAATGGTTGCATACAATTCATTCTGCTGAGTGGACTGAAAAGGAGTTGTGACTACTCTCTTTATAGTTAAGTCACAAGAGTATACAGCACAAATGTTATGTTTGGATACATCTGTAAAGATAGTTGGTCCTTTAAGAGGGACTTTAAAAACCGTTTCTTCAAGAATCTATTGCCAATTATGTAATAGTCTGGTTATCTTTAATGAAGACCCATGTGTAAAATTTGGAGCTGTGCCCAATAAAATTTGCTAGTCTAGGATGGTTTCACAGCATACATTAATTTGTACATTAGTATAAAAGGTGTATATCTTGTCAGGTCTTATCCCAGATAATTGTACTGCTCACTTAATGGCCTTTAATAAAATTCTAGCCACAAGCACTGGGTAAGGCTTTGTTCTGGTTGTGCTGGGAGGTTCACCCACTCTATAACACCATCTCTTTGATGAAGGACTGCTGTGGGTGCCTTTTTTATAGCAAAAACTGACATTTCCAAGGGTTTTTGAGTGACTCTTTCAACCACATTAGATAAAACCAGTTCAACATCTCTCAAAGCCTCTTGAGCTTCTTTTGTAAGCTGGCATGGTGAGTTTAAAGCACTGTCTCCTCTTAAAATATCATACAATGGTTACAATTGATAAGTAGTCAAGCCTAACACTGGGCACATCCATTGGATATCTCTTATCAATTTCTGAAATTCATTTAAGATGTTCAACTTCTCTGTCCTTAAGGAAAGTTTTTGTACTATAAGCACCTTAGGGCATACTTCATATCCTAAATATTGAAAAAGAGTATGTCTGAATTTTTCTGGAGCTATATGCAATTTGTAGTTTTTTAGTGTTTCTCTGGTCTTTTGTAGATATGCTTCTAACATTCGCTCCTCAGGTGCACATCCCAATGTATTATCCATGTAATGTAATAACATTAATTTTGGAAATGCTTTTCTTACTGGAGTAAGAGCAACAGTAACATACATCTCACACATAGTAGGGCTATTTTTCATTCCATTCATGTCCATTCATATCTTTTATAAGGCTCAATTAAGTTAATGCTGGGCACTGAAAAGGCACATCTTTTCATATCTTCCTTATCTAGAGGGATAGAATAGAAATAATGCTTAATGTCTATAACCCAAAGAGGCCATACTCTAGGCAGTTGAGTAGGAGATGGAAGTCTAGGCTGAAGAGTTCCCATAGTTTCCATCTGTTCATTTACTATTCTTAAATCAGTCAACATCCTCCAGTTTCCAGATTTCTTTCTTACAACAAATACTGGGGAATTCCAAGGACTTAGAGAAGGTTGTAAGAATCCTTGGTCAAATTGCTCCTATACTATATCTAATAAGGCCTGAATTTTATCACTAGCTAAGAATCACTGTTCTATCCACACTGGTGTATCAGTTTTCCATTGAATATGAACAGGTCAAAATGTTGGCAGTCCTTCAACAGCACCCCTGCCTAAAAAACCGAAGTACTCATTTGTAATCCTAATTATTGTAAAATGTCTCCTCCCCACAGATTGATGGGGATTTTTTCAACTATAAAGGAGTAAAAACTTCTGTTTCACCTTCAAATGTCCATCTCAAAGGGGTAGCACTAACTTCAGCTGCTATTGATCCTCCTATGCCAGACCTGTTGGTATCTGTTTTAATCTTTGGCCAGTGACTGGGCCAGTTGGCACCTGTAATGACTATGTCTACCAATCCTGCTAATGATATGTCATTTATATAGATAGTGAGCATAGGATAGTCAGCTGTCACAGCTGATGTCCAGAATATTCCTGGATTCTGTTGTTTGGAGTCAGAATATGGGCAACTATCACTAGATTGCCTATTAGGAGTCTATCATTAAAGGTTCTGATAAAGGCCTCATTTCCAAAATATATAGAGAATTGACTCTAATTTATAAGAAATCAAACCATTCTCCAATTGATAAATGGTCAAAGGATATGAACAGACAATTCTTAGACAAAGAAATTGAAACTATTTCTAGTCATATAAAAAGATGCTCCAAGTCATTATTAATCAGAGAAATGCAAATTAAGACAACTTTGAGATATTACTACACACCTGTCAGATTGGCTAAGACTGAACTTCTAAACTTCGTACTGAACTTCTAAAGACTCTCTGGGTATAGCATCGGCTGCCATCATACCCCAAGTGTTTTTTGTTTTGGGCCCTGGGGCTTGGCCCCCCCATCCAGTTTCCCTGAATTAGTCTACTTTCTGATGCCCAAGGGAAGCCTCTGTTGCCTTTTGGACATGAGTTTTAGGTCTTGTTCTCCCACTCTGTTTTCTCCCTCTGTCTCTATGCCAACATTTCAGATAACCTACTTTACTACATTAAAAGCATTGACAAGTGTCTCTGGAAGTCTTTCCATGTTTGGATCATGGGAAGTCTGCATCACAACCTGGGAATAAAAGGTATTTCTGCCCATTGTGGCAGAGCATCTTATGATCTCCTCTAAAGGAGCATCCTTGTGTAATCCTAGTATAATTCTTTATAATTCTCTCATTAGCATTTTCTTTAGTAAGTTGCCTTATCATAATTTCTGTTGCTGCATTTTCACCAAGAGTTCACATGACAGTTGTCTGCAGACGTCCCACAAAATCAGCAAAGGGTTTATTTGGCCCTTGTGCTGTTTTTGTGAAGGCCTCTCCTCTGTCCTGTTTACCTGGGATAAAACCCCATGCTTTGATAGCAGCAGAAGCAATTTGCTCATATGCTGCCATAGGGTAATTAATCTGTGTTGAAATGTCTGCATAAGGACCTACACCTATTAGTTGGTCACAGGTGATTGGAGTATTAACTCCAGTTTGCCTATTTCATTGGGCTTGTATCCTACAGAGTTCACTATATTCAGAAAGCCACAACAGGTTTTGTCCAGGTTCTAAGCATGTCCTTGCTATAGATTTCCAGTCACTAGGGGTTAAGACTTCATAAGCCAAATTCTGTAATAATATCTTAACATAAGATGATGTAGCCCCATAAAGAGTGCAAGCCTTTTTTCAGGTCTTTAATTATTTCTAGATCAAAAGGAGTGTATCTTCTGCTTTCTTGACCTGAAGAGTTAAACTGTTGAATCACAGGATACATTTCTATTCTCAAATCAGCTGTATTCTGCCCTTCCTCTTTGGCTTTAAGTAGTGCCTTTTGCAATCTAGGCATAGGAGGGGATGATTACTGGGAGGTGATATCACTGCCCTCCTCCCTCCATCCAGGAAGGTGAAGTTGATGGAGGGCCGTCAAGAGCGTGCTTGGGTGTAGGAGGAGTTGAAGCTGGGCTGTGAGAGTCAGAATCAGTAAGCCCTTTCAGGTTCACTTAACTCCTCATGCCCTCTGGTGATATTTCCTTTAATCTTTACTTTCTCTTCCTCTGCCTCTATTTCTTCTTCCTTGAAGAACCAAGGAGACATGCATTCTAATGTATTCACGAGTCCATCAATCTGCTCCCAAGTTACAATCAAACCTATCTCTTTATTAGGCTCAATATGCTTCCTGTAAATCTCCCTGGGGATGGGGTTGGGAGTGAGGGTGGGGGAGAATCTTTTCCTAATATCTGCTCCATTTCAGCTAGAAAATGAGAGTTACTAGTTTAGCTGTTAACAAAGTAAGTCCTCTGTTTGTCTATTAAAATACTCATCCTATTTCCTGGTTACAGGGACTTGTTCAGTGAAATTTGGGTCCTTAGTTCACTTTGGGTACCAAATGTTAAGTTCAAACTAGCTCCCTGGAGGCCTCAGCATCAGCCAGAGTTAGGATAAGTAAAAGTCCTTGGTCTTTAGGAGAAGAAGTGAAGGAGACAGACAAACTGGCACAAGGCTTGCCAGTGATGTATCTTGGATTCTCAAATCCAAAGTCTCCAACCTCTCTCCTCCTCATCCTGCTGCAAAGTGACTCTGACCTGTCTCACCCCACCCTCTAATCCTTGCTTACGATTATTTTAACACCAAACATTCAGCCAGCATCAACTGTGAGAAGAGCCATTCATCCAAACATATGCTAATAGAATCATTGTCTCATATTGAATAGGTAATTAGCCCCAAGTGCTTAGTTGTCTGATTCAAGTACACTTATTCAAAGTTTCAGCCCTTTACAGAGTGGTTAAATGACTTGCCGGGAATCTCACATAAATATCCAAAATGGCATTTTCTTTCTCTCCTGCAGTCACTATATACATACATGCATTTAATTGCTTTCTCAACATGTAAAAACTAGAGAAGAACAACACCATTACTAACTTGGTTCATACAAAAGGTAAGTGACCTTTGATCCAGCAGTGCTATTACTGAGTCTGTATCCCAGGGAAATCATAAAGGAGAGAAAAGGACCCACATGTGCAAAAATATTTGTAGCAATCCTTTTTGTGGTGACAAGGAATTGGAAATTGAATGAATACTCACCAATTGGGGAATGGCTGAATAAGTTATGGTATGTGGTTATAATAAAATATTGTTGTTCTGCAAGAAATAATGAGCAGGCTGGTTTCAGAAAAGCCAGGAAAGATTTACATGAACTGATCCTGAGTGAAGTGAGAAGAACCAGGAATACATTGTACATGATAACAGCAAGAATGTGCGATGATCAACTATGAAAGAAAGACTTAGTTCTTCTCAGTGGTTTAGTGATCCAAAGCAATTCTAGCAGACTTTGGACAGAAAATAACATCTGCATCCAGAAAAAGAACCAAGGAGATTGAATGTAAATCAACACATGCTATGTTCATTTCTTTTTTCTGTTTTTTTTCCTCTCCCATAGTTTTTCTCTTTTGCTTTGATTTTTCTCTCCCAACATGATTCATAAAGCAATGTGTATTTAAAAAATAATAATAATAAATAAAAAAGAAAAGGGAATGTGACCCCATAAATGAACTACAGTATCAATGGCAATCTTTACATTTTCAGTAGACAAAAATGGTGGACTATATCTTCAGGAATTATGATTGTCTCACTATGCTACTTATAGTCCAGTATCATCTCTCTTCCTCCATAGCTCTGAGATTTCATCCATTCTTTCCAGTAATTAGGCATCCAAGGATTTCCTGGCCATCTCCATGCCATATATTTCCAGCTCTTCTTTTATGTATTTATTGTCTTCTATCAATAGAATGTAAGTTCCATGAGGGAAGGGGCTGCCTTTAATTCTTGATTTGTATTCCTAGTGTTTAACATAGCACTTAGCACATAGTATATCAGTAATATCTATATCTATCTATCTACCTACCTACCTACCTAACTTTTGATATGTGGCTTCAAAGGGTATAAAATAGTAAATACCTCTCAATTTTTTCCTTTAACAGTAAAGAAGAAACCAATACCTCCAAAAGATTTCTTCTCCTTATCTAACACTATCATCACTTTCATCACTATTCTAAACTCCTCCAGGAGTTCCAGGAACAAAGCAAATCTACCCCCATAAAGCTAGTGATAAGATGAGGATGAGCATCTTTTTTTACTTGTAGGTATTGAAAATGGTTCTTCACTGTCATCACAACACTTATATCATTGGGGTAAGTAGAGGAGTAAGTCCTAGAGCTTTTTGAATAACTCAAGTTTCCCTCCTCTGCATCCCCAGCCAAATCACAATTTATACAATCTATCAAAGATCACATAAAAAAAGTAGTAGACTTGGAACTTGAACTCAGGTCCTCAATTTCTTTCCCTATGACTTTCCATGTAATATCTCTCATTTAATCTGCACAACAATCCTCTGAGGTAGTTACTATAATAATTGTTAATCTCCATTTCACAGATGAGGAAACTAAAGCTCAGAGAAATTTTAAAATTTACTTATAGTCATATTTAATAAGTGTGAGAAGTAGGCTTGAAATTAGATGCTTTTCTCATGAAAGAGGCAATAAGAACAGAAAGACAACTGTGAACTATGGCCTTCCTGAAAAAGTACTGGTAAGCCCTTTTTCCTAAGTAAAGCAGAAAATGGCAAGAAAAGGCAAAAACAATATATTAGGGTATCATGGATTGACTTCAGGCCTTCATCCTCCAGTGACTATTGTCCTTTGGGAAACAAGGATTCCCTCAATTCTCTGGTAGATTAGTTTGACCCTATCTTGCTGCTAACCAAATAAGCCATATATTCTTTAATGTCCTATTGGTTTTATTCCTCTAATTACAAAATTGAGATTTCACTGTTCATTTGGAAACTTGAAAAAGATAACAAAAGAGAGGGATATTAAATATTTTTAAAATGGAGATACTAGCATCCTATTGGTTGATTTGTGAACTAGTCCATACTAAAGAACTGAGTAAGATATCCATATTCTTTGCTAGAATTATATTAGATACCCACCAGTTAGGGAAGGACTAAACATCTTATGGTACATGAATGTAATAAATATTACTATGTTGTGATATTCAATTAATATAAAAATTTTAGAGAGGTTTTGGAAGAGTGTTACAAAGTGAAGTAAGCAGGATTAAGAAAACAAATATATGACATATATATATATATATATGAACAGCAACATAATAATTGAAACTGAAGGCTACATATTCTTAATGACCAAGCTTGGCCCAATAGGATAGGCATAAAACAGCATATACTACCAATGCTCTCTCCTTCAACAGGTAGAAGACTATGAATGTGAAACACTACATAGAATGTCAGAGTTTATCGATGTCTATGTAGTTGGTTTGAATAAATTTTTCTCTTCTTTTTCTGCTTTGTTATACTGGATAGTAGCATTGGAGAAATAAGATATACATTGAGTAAGTGATGTAAAAACAAAAGGCATAAAATTTCATTTTTTGAAAAGTTATAACTTAAATTGGCCCCAAAGTAAAGATATGAGAAAGTACCTCCTCCTTACTTTTTTGCAAAAATGATATATGTAGGGTTTTTTTAAGTATTGTAAAAGGAGTGCCTTTGGAGGAGGGGAAAGGAGGATAGATTGTGATATTAAAAACAAAAGATATCAAAAGCTAATTTTTCAAAAATCATTCCTCTAATAATAATTGAGATCTGTTTATTTCACCTAATCTGTGGCTTCAAACCAGGATCATCCAGTTCATTCTATAGTATTTTCACATGCTTTTTCTCTACCTATAGTTTTTTTTTTTTTTTTAATAAATGACTGAGAGTGTATTAAGGTGCTACAGAGATAAATGCTAGCTAAGGAGAAGTCAGAATGGCAAAGAAAAATTACAGTGCTTAGAGTTTTGTGAGGAGGGGTCTTCAAAGTAATTTCCACAAACATCCTTGAGAACTGCTACCTCTACATCCTCAAAGGATGAAGTCAATGTGAATGTTCTAGGAACAGCAGATCTTAATGAGTTACAACAAATGTGCAAACCTCAAGTATAAGAAGGTCTAGGGTCATGGCTCAGGAGCTAATTCCATGCTCAGTCCACACATCAAATTCTACTAACTTTAATTGGAGTTAGGAAAGACAAACAGCTCCAGAATCTAGCTGTGAGTTGGTAATTTATGATGCACCCAAGAAATAAAGGGATCCTTACGCCTGGGCAATGCAAAGGGCCAAATTTATGGCCATCAATTACTTTTACCTGACAGCCAGGTCAGTCACTGGCCCTCAATGATTCATGTGCATTGGGAGAGAGGAGCAATAGCAAGTAAATAAACAGAGGTTCCATGGCTGCAGAAAGGATCTGGGAATGAAGGCAGGATATAGTTAGGGTCTTTCTAAAATTCCTTCCCAATCTCCAACATTGACTGTTGGAAAAATCATTACATCAGTGAAATGGAAAAAATGATTTTCCAAAATTCTGTTTCTAAGGAGAATACTGAATTTTATTCTTTTCTTTAAATGGGGGCAGGAAATGGAAGAGAAATTTTAATATATAATGATCTGAGTATTATAAGGAGGTTACACTGTCTATCTTTCAAAGTTTTCTTTTTCCTAAATAGGACTATACCTGAGAGGAGGGGAAGAGTCCACTTGCCAAAGGAAGTATGGTCTAGTTAAAATTTCACTAGAGTCAGAGTCAAATGTAAGGTTAAAGGAGCACTATTGACTATTCCTGGAAGCTTAGTCTAAGCAAGATTATATCAGCTTGTTTTAACTTGTAGAAGAGGAGAATACATTTTCTACTTCTGACTCCCATGGAGTTTGCAATCCTCTAGAACCTAGAAATTTTTTTTTTAACCAACTGTTGTCTGATCATATATTCCTTCCTCTTTACTTGTGAAACTGTTTTTTGAACCCAAGTATAAGATATTAATCCTTATAGAATCTCATTTTATAGATTTAGCCCACCATTCTAGCCCTCCAAGCTCTATAGTACGTCTAGGATCTCATGTGATAGCACTTAGTACAGAACCTAGCAAATACTTAATATATGTGTATTGCCTTGAATTGATTGTCAAAATCTTTTGGAGTTTTGACTTGTTCAATATGTTAACTATTTCTCCCAGATTTTATCATCTGCATATCATTCATGACTTCATCCAAGTTATTAATTAAAAATAGCAAATAACACATAGATCCCTGTAGTACTCTGCTAGAGACTTACTTCTGCAAAATTCATATTGAGTCAGATCATCACAGTGTTTTTTTTTTTTTTTGGATGCAATTTAGTGTTAAGTGACTTGCTTAGAGTCACACAATAAGTGTTTTCCTGACACAAGGACCAGCACTTTATCCTCTGCACTGCCTAACTGCCCCTCCATTCAATCATCAAGTTTGATGAAATCATCAAGCTGGATTGAGATGTAGTATATATCTCTCTCTCTTTTCAACCATTGATACTGGGGAGAAAAAAGAGGAAAGAGATTTGTTCATTCAATGGACTGTGATCTTTTGAGGACAAGGATTGTTTCATTTGCATCCCTTCGATCTACCACAGGATCTTGCACATATAAAGTAATTTATAAATGGTTGTTGAATGAAAAGAGTTAGAGATCCAAGACCCTAGGCATCATCCATGATGGAAAAGTAGAATAGCCTAACCAGCAGCAGTGTTAGTAGAAAAGTGGATATCTGAAAAGATCACTATCTTTTACAATATGGGGTTGTATCAATAGATTCCAAAGGTGCTGAGACAACTGAAAGATTATTCTTACCAAATACATTGGACAGAGAAAAAGAATTGATATAATACCAAATAATCTAACTCTAGGGACAGGTTGAAAAGTAGATGAGTCCTATAGGAAAAAGGAAATTAAAGAACTAGATGCAAGCAGTTCCCTACGAGACTGTATGGGAAATTAGGTTTGACTGGCAAAGCTTGCATCATTTGTAATTTTCTTCTTTGATTATCACAGTAAAACACACACACTTCATTTTTTTCTTTATTTTTAACAATATTTTATTTTCCCAAATATATGTAAACATAGTTTTCAACATTCATTTTTGTAAAATTTGTGTTCCAAATTTTTTCCCTTATTCCCTTACCTCTCTCTTTCCCCAAGATAGCAAACAATCTGATATAGGTTAGATATGTACAGTTCTTTTAAACATATTTCCATATTTCTCATGTAACACACTGAATTTTCCCCTATAAAGCTTAATAGTAAATATTCTAAAATGCCTAAAATAAGGGTGGCAATTGTTTCAAGGACCAAGGAAGTAGAAAATGTATCCTCCTCTTCTACAAGTTAATTTAATACTTGATATTCCTTATACAGGAAACTTCATCTCCTGACTCCTGACATTTAAACTGGCTGGCTCTGATTATTAGAATGCCCTCTTTTATCATTTTTTTCCTCTTAGAGTCTTTGACTTCTTTCAAGAGCCATCTGAAATGCTACATTCTATAGGGTAAAGGTCTTTACCAGTTCTAATTTCTCTAAATATTATTGCCTTCTTTTCAAAAGCTACCTTTTTAACTCTGAATGTATAGTAAATGTCCCCAGTTATATATATTGTTCATCCTATCAAAATGTCAGCTTCTTATGGATGTGGCCTTCTTTTTCTTTATTTTTGTATCTCCATTACATGGCACATTACAGTTACTGGAAATTTGTAAAAGAAAGATTTCCCCACCAGAATTCTTGGTACTATAAAATAGGTCAAAATTAGAAATGGATATGATTAGATAATTGAATGTATTATTAAAGAAGATGCATTATTACTTTATACATCACTACTGCACAACTAGAACAATGAGGTCTTTTCATCTGACTTAAAGCTAAAACCTCCTATATGCATTAATTTCTCCCATTAGTATATGGAACAATCTTTCAGCAACTTTCTTTCTCTTCTATTTGCATCTTCAAAACAGTACAATGCTTTGCACATAATTAATACTTAATAAAAATTTGTCATTGATTCAGCATACCTAGTAAACACACATAGTAATTTTATATAATATTTTTTCACAGTAAATACTTAATGTATCTTTACTGATTAATTGGGTTAAGTATAAAGGGGATCTTCTCCAGAGTTAGATTCTGGTGACTGCTAAAAACTTAGAAGCAGCACTTGTGAGTCAATTCTAAGGACTATTTAACAGAAAAGAACATCATTATGGGAGGGGAAACTTAGTATGGCAGTGTGTCTTTGTTCATGGAACCATGCCAAACTAGATCAAACTGTCTTCTGATTTCCTAGAAGATAAATATTTTCTTCTCCCTTCAAATATCACCATCCATCTCTTACTCTTTCATTCCTTCCTTTTCCATAAGCTCTACTTCCATTCTTTTTTCCTAATTCCTGTTCTGCTAATAATGGTCATTGGTTCCTTTCATTTCTCCATCCCATCTTTCCTCTACTCTTAGTTTAATTCCCACATATTAAATTCCCCATACCCAGTTATGAGTAAAAAACAAAATGATTTAATTCTATCTTCCACACATATGTGCCAAAATAAATAATTTAAATATATGCATATATATACATCTTAATTTCCCTTCTTAAATTTGGAAATGAATTATATGTATCTATGTTCTTTTCATCACTTTTTGTATGCATACTAACATTAAGATTCACTGCTATGGAATAAAATCTTGGGAAAAGAGAACAGAATTTCTATTTCATAAACTTTTGCATATCCCTGGCAGAAGTCTATGCATCAACTAGGCACATACTGGGTGCTTAACAAATGCTAGTAATGAAGGTGACCTGAGTTGAACCCACTAAGCAAAATATTATCTCTATTTTCTATGATATCCCTTCATGCAGGACACAATGTTATGTTACAGAGGATCAGAAGAATAAAAGGACAAGAATTAAGACTATCAGAGAAGTCATGGAAGTTGATAGTGTGAAAGGAAGAAGAAAACATAGGGATAGTCAAAGAGAGTTCCCTTAATTGGTTAAACATCAGTCTTGATTTAAAGAGGGTAAAAAAAAAAAAAAAAAAAGAAAACAGCAAAGATAGTTTAGCTTAATTCATTCCATAAAGCATCAATCATTTTTGTGACAATGAAGGAAGGCTTGGAGCATAGAAGATAAGAAAATTATTTTTGTTTTATGAAACAATGATGTTAATTGCCCTAGGAGGAGCCCACTACTCTCATTCTTGTATTTTTTGTCCCATGTGAGATTTTATTGGCAAAAGGTACAGCCGATGAGAAAATGTTGTTTATCAATGAAGGTCAATATCTTCTCTGCCATTAACTGAGTTGTCTAGAGAAGCTGAGAAATTAAATGATTTGTTGAGTCCCACTGACTCTAGATGTCATATGTGAGATTTTAACCAGATTCTTCCTGTCTCTAAGATCATCTCATTATCCACTGTCTCCTGTTGCTCCTAAACTTAAATTAGTCAATTTTGGATAAATATGAGTAAAGACAAGAAGATTGGGTAGGGATTAAGGACTCTAAGAGTGCTATCATCCCTTTCACAACTCTGGGCCTTAGTTGCTTCATTTGTAAAATGAACGATTAGGTCTAGATGATGTCAAATTGACATTTTACCACTCCTTGCCTTGGTGCATGACACAAAATAGTTACAATAATTACTGATGGGAACATATTTATTGAACCAAATTAAGGTTTACTTTAAAGGGGTGAGGAACAGAAAATTGTTTTTCTCTTGATAAGTGTACTACCCACATACTTCTGGGGTTATGCAATTCAGACTTGTCAAATTATCAGAATTGGGAAAATTCCAATATGAAAAATTTTCACAGGATCAAGTCATCTTTAACTCAGCACCATACATCCAGGACAGTAAAAAGTAAAGTGTCACATTCTATCCCTCTCACAGACAGGATGAAACCCAAATGTCCCTGACCCTAAGATTGATCCTCTTTACACTCTGCCATGCTACTTCCTCATAGGTTCAGAATAATATATGACTTGTTTTAATTTTACAATTGCACTAAGTTTCACTAAGCTTATAAATCTGACCATAATGCATAATTGATTATCAAATTACTTCATTGACCCTGAAACAAATGAAATATCATTTTGTCATAAATATATGTACACTAAATATAACACTGATGAATAAAAACAGTTGAGTGGACACATAGATAAACACACTACAACATTAATATCAGATAAGCTGATCACGAGAGAAACCTCTACACAAGGAGCTGGCAGGAATCCAGGATTGAGTAATGAGACGTGAGAGGGATAAACTACTAATAGTTGTCATTCTTAGGCCAGAAAGAGATTTGCTCCCAAATCTAGTGTAGGTGATGGCACCATTTAACCATAGCCAACACAAACTTCCCTCATCACACCAAACGAAATACCACAGCTGTGCCCAAAAGTCACAAACATTGATATCCTAAAGTTTACACAGTCATTTGTTTTTATTTTAGGAAACAGCATCCAATTTGTCAGGGAAAAAAAAGAAAACAGGAAGAAAATAACTCTTTCTTTAAAAACCACCCTCCCCTCCTCCTTCAAAACTGTATGGGGAGGAGGCAGGAAGTTAGACTTATAGAATGGTAGAGTTGAAAAGAGCCTAAGCAATCATTTATTTTATCTCCTCCTTTGACCAATAAAAAATTGAGACCTAGAAAGGTGGTCACTTGACTAAAGTCTAGTAGTTGATTCATGATGTAGTCATATAGAATTAGGTTTCCTGAGTCCTATTGAAGTGGTGCTTCCAACAGTTAACGTTAATACTTTCTCTCTGTTAATCCTCATACCCTAAAGTCCATCCTCCCACATCCATAGAGTTGAAGGATACATCATAGGCAGCGAGATGCAAATAAAGAGCACAAGTCAAAGCCTGCTTCTGCCTTTTAAAAGGAGGAGACTGACTTAAATTCCATTCACATATATCATATATTTTTCTGTGGCTGGCTCAGATCAGTGAGGATAATTAGACTAACTCTCTGGTGGCAAGGCAGGTGGTAGCTGAATGGCTAGAAAATTACACACTTTGCTTCTATGCTGCCAGAAATCCCTGTTTTCCTATTTCTGATGTTGTTCTGGTGGGGAGGGGAGAAAGGAGGAGGTCTGACTTTTTTTTTTTTAAGTTTAAATAGAGTCACACATAATATCTTATTGAATTAATAGTACTGTGTGAGCTGAGTCAATAAATTTCAGGGTCTCATTGAATAAGAACATTGAGTAAAGAATATGGAATATCAATATAATTAGTCAGGGACTAAGCCTGAGAGTTAGGAAACTAATTATATATGGATTATCATATATATTATATAGATATAGGAATATACTTGTTCCTAACAAAGATGGTGTACACACTTCTCTCACCCTGACCTCCAAGGTCTTCCACCACTATATCCAATCTATCTTTTTAGTCATGTATTATGGTAGTCCTTTCCTTTAAGACTACATTCTGACCAGAATTAATGATTTATCATTTCCTGGACTGATCCTACCTTTTCTTACCACTGAGCCTAGAAAGCACTTTTCTTCTCATTTTTTTTGCCCCCACTCCCCTGTTTTTTTTGACTATTAGAATTCCATCTTAAATTCAAAGACTCAGCACATGTTCAAAGTTATAACTGAAACTATATATAACTGAAACTGAGCAAATTCAGAGGATAGAACAAGTAGAAAGAGCATGTATCACCATGACCACTGATCCCATGCATCCTATAAGGTACAGGTCCTTGGCTACATAGTATGAGTCATTTGTCCTAGGCAGGTTTATGAATGCCATTGTGGTAGTAGAAGTAGATATCTGAAAGAGATACCAGGACAACAAATCTATTACACGTCATTTTCCTCACTGATATAAGAATGTTCCATATATGTAGATCTATAGTCAAGGAGTATGGAGGTGACTCACCATTTAGACAGAGTGATAGCAGTTGAAGAAAACAGATTAGTGGAATGATTTTTGATGGTGGAAAGTCTTGGCGAAAGGCTTTGAACCCCTGTAGAGGGTTCATCTACCTATTGGTACCTTCTCACTTGGAGTATGAACTCTTTCAAAGAAGGGACTGTTAGGGGAAGCTAGGTGGTACAGTGGATATAACAAAGCTTTGGGTTCAGAAGGAACTGAGTTCAAATCCAGCCTTAAATATTTAACACTTATTAGCTGTGTAATCCTAGGCAAGTTACAAGAAAATAAATAAAAGAAAGGATTGTCTGGCTTTTTCTATTTATAGCCTCATACTTAACACGGTAGTTGACATCTAATATGCAGTCAATAAATGCAAATTCATTTAGTCATTCACTAACTTCACGCTGTTATTCATTGATTCCATGTCATCCTGTGCAAATGAAATAGGGGAAGGAGATGTCAGATATCAGTGCCTTTGGGCAAAGCTCTAGTTGTCCCATGCTGATTATAGCTCTCTAGGGTGATAGGTTGGGAAGGAACTGTAATGTACACCAAAGGCAATTTTTTTTAAACATTAATCCATAAAATATTTATTTAAAATGAAGTACTGACAACTAATCAATTAATCAACAAACATTTTTACATGTCCACAAAATGTCAGGCCCTATGCTGGATATATAAAGACAAAAGTTAAATAATATTTGTCATCAAGGAGGTTACATTACACTGCTGAAAGCAATTTGTATGTGTATATACATACATGCATTAAAATATATAGAAATAACAATTTTGTATCTATTCTGTATTTGGCTATACATAAATAATTTTGTATTTGACTATATAGTCTATGTGTGTATATACAGGCAAATACAAAATGGATACAAAGTAACTGTATATGAAAAGAAGTCTATACATCAAAGATATATGTGTGTATACAAATACATAGACAAACAGAATAGGATTGTTTATACATACAAACATTACAAAATTTTACACATGTACAAATAGATGCAAATATTAAATAGATGCAAAGGTATTAAGAAGAGAGCACTAGAGAACTAGAAAAAATGCAATATTTCATCTTTCTCTTTCTTATAAGAAAATTGTTAGCTAAGTGAAAATAAGGGACAGGTCAAGCTATAGCTCCTCTTTTCTCTCTACCCTCCTAAAATCCATTCTGCTTGCATTTCCTTGCCTATTCTTTGTATAATGCACACACAGACACAAACGTTCATAAATATTATGACATTTATAAAAGTGAGCCTCATGTAATGAATTTATAGTGAGATAGGGACAAGAAGGACACAGAATGGCAGGCAGGAGAGATGAATGGAATGAAGCCTAGATCCACATGCTGTTTTCTGGAGGGTCAGAAGGACAGTTGGTACCAGGTCTATGATTTCATTAGAATAAGGAACTCCCAGTGAGGAAATGTCCATCCTCCACTGAGCACCTGATCTGCAGCACATAGTCTTAGAGCTAATTGCCCAGAAAACTGAGATTTAAATGATTTTGCCCAGCACCATATGGCTAGTACATACCAGGGAGAGAACTTGAATCCAGGTTTTGGCTCCTGAATCTGAGGCAAATTTTCTATCTACTGCATTTTGCTGCCTCTTTATTATAAGTAATAAAACAGGTGGCCAAGGAACCCAAATGTTCACCTTGCTTCACATTGAATATAATTCAATGCTTCCTTCTACTCTACTTTAGCCACCTGCAACAACAATGTAGTTACATCCCCTTAATTTTCTGCCTTTCAAAAGCTCATCAACACCAAACTCTCCTTGCTGAGTTATACTTTTATATCTTCCTTTATTGTTGTGAGGAAGTGATTGCTACCTGTCCCTTAAAGGTTTGAAGACAAAAATGAAATGGTATTTATACATGTGGTTCCTTTAACTACTACTCAATATTGCAGATGCTGGTTAAATTTAGGGTTTTTTCTGTATAAACTATGTTGAAATAGTTTAATCCCTAAAGTAAAGAAATGAGTCACACAAAAAGACCTAAAGAGCTAGAAACTTTGGTAGCAGCATCACTGACTCAGAATTTAGAAGTAGAAAGGACTCAAGCAATTTTTTTCCAATGATTTCATGTTAAAGTTGAGGAATGGGAGCAGCTAAGTGGCACAGTGGATAGGGCACCAACCCTGAAGTTAGGAGGACCTGAGTTCAAAATCTAGCTTCAGACATTTAATACTTCCTAGCTATGTGCCCCTAGGCAAGTCACTTAACCTCAATTATCCCAGCCCCCCCCCAAAAAAAAAAGTTGAGGAACAGGGCCCAAGTCCAGATTGAGCATTTTCACTCAGTGTTCCCTCCATGCCTGGGACACTCTCCTTTCTCATCTCTGCCTCCTGATTTCATTGGTTTCCCTTAAATTCCAGCTAAAATCTACCATTCTATAGCCATTATGATTCCCCCTTAATTCTAGTGCCTTTCTTCTGTTGATTACAAATTTGTATGATATATAGCTTGTGCATGATATTATTTTCATGTTATCTCATCAGTAGATCAGGAGCTTCTTGAGAGCAGGGGCTCTCTTTGCCTTCTGTCATATATGCATTACAAGAAATCATGTACAAATTTTATAGATGCATGGGAGACACCTCATTGGAGTAAAACCTTGAAAATGATGTTTTGTTCTATTAAAAAAATTCAAAATCAACAAGTACAGTGGTAACTTGCATTTTCTTTATCTTTCCATCAACTCTGTGATGATAAAGATGCAATTTACTCAGGAATTTTATTTATGAAACCCTTAGTTTACCCTCTATCACACTCAATGTGTGGGTGGATCATCATCATTAGTATTTTATATGAACAGGAAAGGAGGCATAAACATCACTGGTTATTAATGATCTGTCACTTTTAAAGGCAATAATAAAGTATTATTTCCATGACTTGATATCTTTCCATTCTTTCCCATGTTGAGAAATTTTCCCTCAATATCTTCAAAAGTATATCACTTCTGGGATGTACCTCAATTTACTTCAATTGCTTTTTTCGTATTTTTTCAAGAAGCACAGTTAAAACTATTATGTCATTGTTCAGATAGAATTGGCATACTGTCCTTGATGGTGAAAAGAATTTATCCTAAAATCTTTATATATCTTTCCCATTTTCACCCATTTGTTATTTTCTTTCAATACTTTCATTCTTAAATGTTTCATAGTTTGAAGAGATATTTTACATAATTCTTTTTTTTCATAGATGTCATGAACAAAAAATTAATCATCCACTGGTCAGCCTACTAAAGATGATATTCTCTCTACTTAGGTTGCTCCTCAGAAAACAGATATAAATTGTATAGTCCAAACTGACTAAAAAGTTGAATTTAATAGAAACAACTGTAAATTCTTGAACTTGGGCTTAATAAAAATTAGCTTTACAAGATGAGAGATGTTTGATTAGAAAAACAACAACAACAAAAAAAAAATCTGAAGATCAGATTAAATTATAAACTCAAATAGAGAAAGGCACATGATTGTTTTAACTATAATCTGATTTGTTCAGACCATATGTGAAATTTTATTTTGATTTTTATGCCATGTAGATTATTTTAAAAGCTAGATATATATTAACAAGCTGGATGAGCTGAAATCATGGCTCTGTTAGTTAATATTTGTATGATCTTGGGCTAGGCATTTCTGCTCTCTTAGCCTCAGATTTCTTTTCCTAGACTGATATAACTTTGTGGATGACACAAGCTTTGGAGATGAGCTAACATGATCAGAACCACTATTGAAATAGAATATATTATCAAAGTATCATAGATGATCTAAAGTTGAAAGTGTCCTCAGAGGTTATTTAGTGTACACCCTACATGTAAACTGAGGCCCAAGGAGATTGGCTAACTGGTGATGGAATACAAGATTAGATAAGGAAGACTCTAGAGTCATAGAAACTGGTTACAAGGTCATAGCAATATTTTGAATATGAAATGACTCTGAAGCTCTAGATGATATGGTAGATATAAAACTATAGAGGAAATAATGAAAATGAAAGGGATACTAGAGAATCAATACAACTGGATGATTGGTTATATATAGGGGTTATATATATATTTAAAAGAACTCATGATTTTTAAATCTGAGATAATCTTAATGGACTACCAACTTTCTTATTCATTCTACCATAATCTAATGATCAACTGACCCCAAAACTGTTCTCCAATACCTGAATCAAAGATTTCCTAATTGGCAATTAGTTATATCTTTGTGTTTCTGGTAGCTAAAAACTGGATTTGTTTTTCTTTCATCTCAAGGGTGCCTAAAAGTTAACTATTTTAGGTAAAAACGTGCCAAATAAAGGCTTATTGATTTCAGTATATATTGGCCAATTGACTCCTTGTGAAGAATTGTCTTAGTCCCACAAAAGCAATTACAATACACTGGGAGAAGAATGCATGAGGACAAAGGCCAAATATCAAGGAATGGCCTTTGTAAGAAATGCTCCTGATTAGAGACTGGGAAGATAAAGAGGAGCCAGTAAAAAAGTAAAAAGAGAACTATGTCAAAATTGTGTCAAAGAAACTAAGAAGGGAACTTGATGAAGTAGGGAGGCATTCAACCATATGAAAATTAGAAAATGTCCAAAAAAGTAGGCAAATGTTTCCACAACTCCATCACAATATGTAAACAGCCTAATGCAAAAGAATGTTGATATGCTTATTTAATATTTTATTGGAAAAGCATTTTTTTCCACTGCAGTTTTTCATGCAGCTATTTCTAGTTACAGTAATATAATTTGACAATGGAAGTTATTATAAAGCAATGCAATAACATTGTAAGGTTATAAACTGATAATTTCTGTGATTTTTCAAAGCAAAAAAATAATTATGATTATTTTTCTTAGTAATTAAAAATGGTAATTATACTTGAAGTTAACATAAAAACTATAAACCAATAGATCAGAAATTATACTGTTGGTAGCCGACCAATAAAAGTTTCTACTTCCAGTAGTAACAGCCAATTTCAAAGGCTTTAGCAAATTCAATATAGATAACAGCCTCCCTGCCAAATATACGAGAAATATTACAAGGCATTTTTTAGAAACTGAAAATACGCTCCATTTAAATATGTAAGTCAATTATATATACAATTACCTCACTTTATGCATATTGTAAATGCAGATCATCTAAGTTTTACTAAATTAACTAAATAGATACAAACTATGAAAATTAAGATATAAGGCCTCAGGGTACAAAGTCTTCAGAAACTTTCAGAGGTACAAGAAACGGATCATGCTGACAAATCTTTCCCTTCAAACAATCTCTTTCAAAAGAATAGGCCTCAAAAACCATATTTGATAGGTTTGTCTAGATGATACTTAAATACCTGAAAAATCTGTGATTTTGTTTGTCAATGTCTGGAAACCACTACTGTTGGAATTAACTCTAACAATGTTTATTACAATTCAAGAGTGACTTAAAATATAAGTCCTAGAAAGGGGCACATAAGGGTTAAATGATTTAAGCTAATAAATAAGAGGCAAGATTTGAACCCACTGACTCCATGTCACACACACTGACTTCAAATGTATCCCTCTATTCAACTGTACCATGCTGCTTCAATTTCTCCATTGTTTGGATAGCAACTCAAACATTTCTGTTCAATTATGTAAATACATGATTAGCTCTACAGACATATCTTAGGTATGAAAATAGATTTTAAACATTAAGATTTTAAATACTGAAATGAGTTTTTTTTTAAAAAAAACTTGAAGATCCCAAGGGATCTTATCATACATTAAAATTTAACTAAGTTAGTATGTGTATGAGTCAAGGGCAATAAAGAGACTTGTTCAGTCATTTTTCAGTTGTGTTTTATCCTCCATGACCCCAGTTAGAATTTTCTTGGCAAAGATACTGAAGTGGTTTGTCATTTTCTTCTTCAGTTAATTTTACATATGAGGAAATTGAGGCAAACAGGGTTAAATGACTTGTTGAGGTTCACACAGAAAGTTCTAAAGTCAGATTTGAATTCACAAAGGTAAGTTTTCCTGACTTCAGGCCTGTCTATCCACTGTGCCATTTAGCTGCCCCAGAGAAGAGACTTACCAAAAGACTTACAAAAAGGAATTTCAAGGTAGCAGATTAATTAAAAAGACTGCTTTAATCTAAACAATTCAGAATTTCATATAGTAAGATTTTTAGTGTACTGATGTTTATATTCTCCCCCTACCACCATCCCAAAGGCAATTTGCCTAATAAAAAGGTGGTAATTAACATAAATTTACTAAATAGATTCACACTCACAAAAAAATTATATAGTTAATTTAAACCTCATTTTACAGAGATACCATGCTATAGTGGACCAAAGGCTGGTGTTAAAGTGAGAAACCTAGGTTCAAATGCTACCACTGACAAATTCTAGCTGTGTGAGACCTTAACTTCTTAGTTAAGTCACTTAACTTCTTAGTTCCCCAGACAATTATAAATCACAAATGAGCTACTGAACCATATTAAAGAAGGCATTTCTACACAGGATCGACTCTTGATGAAATCATAGGGTTGTTCTAAAATCCCACTGTAAAGCATGCATTATGGTAGATATTAATTCTTGTTTCCCTTGCAAATAGTGATATGCACATGGTCTTTTTTCTCCCACTGTAAGATCCCCCTGAATAGTTCCTGGCACATTATAATGGATAATAATTCTTGTCTCCCATGTACACTGTGATATGCACATGGTCTTTTTCTCCCACTGAAACAGCCCCCTGCATAACTCCTGGCAGATAGTAAGCACTTAAATGCTTATTTAATGACTGACAGGTGCCATATTTACTCCACAACCCTAGCACCAACAGAGGCATAATAAAACTCTATTATAATATTTTATGGCTCTAAAATAATTGTGAAGTAACTATAAAGATGAGAGGCTCCCTAAAGAAAGCCAATGTATTTATTAACATAATATCCACAATACCATGATCATGTTTGTGGGGAGCAATTATTTCAAATCTGAACTATCTTTAATCTGCACTTTCAAGGTTTTCACTCTGAAGGTGCTAAATTATCAAATACTTCAAAATGCCTAGATGCTGAAATTTGCTATGAGCTATACAATAAATTAGTCCAATTCCACAGTGTCTTGCATAGTAATCAGCATGGAACGAAAGGAAAAAGTGAATGAGCATTTATTTGAAACTTATTAAAATTATTAATCATAAATAACATTAATTATTAATAATAAAAATATTAAAACATATTTTAAATGTGCCTGGTAATATACTAAACACCTTATAAATATGATCCCATTTTGATTTCCACAACAACCTTGGGAGGTAGAAGTTATTTTTCCCCACTTCACAGATGAGGAAAATTGAGGCAAATGGAGGTTAAGTAATTTGTCTAAAGTTCCAAAACTAAGAAATATCTGAGGTCAAATTTGAATTCATCTTCATATCTCCTGTACTGGTGCTCTATGCACTGTACTAGAAAGCTTTCTCTAAGTTCCTTAAGATAGGAGGGTCATTTTTAAAAGCTCCTTTATTTTCGTAATTTTAGATCTCAAATGAAAGTAATCACTTTGGTTGAATTAGTTATTAAGTTTCAAATAGAAAGAATGTGTGTGTACATGTATATATACATATATATATACATACATACAAATACATTAAAATAAGCATTTATGAAGAGCCTATTATGTTCCAAAAAGATATTGTGTTAAGTATAAGGAATACAAGGGGGGGGATTATCATCCAACAGAAGACAATACACAAAGGGAAGCTAGAAAATGGAGGAGGGAGGAGAGAGAAGGAAGGAAATGCTCAGACCAGAGGCATGATGATGTTGGAGTAAAATTCAAAATCCAGAGTCTAGCTAATGGGAAATAAAGAATTCACTTTACTTCTTTATATGGAGACTGTGGGAGGTTTTTTTTTTTTTTTTTTTCTATATCTTCTAGCCATCCAATCAGAAAAGCAGATATATATATATATATATATATATATATATATTCATAAGAAATAAGGAAACAAATAATTAGTAAGTATGTACTAGATGACAGGCTCCGTACTAATGGGTTTGAATATCTCATTTAATTCTCATAATAACCTTCGGCAATTTGGGTCATTATTCTAGTTGAAAAAACTGAGGCAGACAGAAATGAAGTGATTTGTACTTCGGGCCAAGCACTTTATGCTCTGTCCTTCTATGTGCAAACTGTAGGCAGGTAATAAAGGGCTTTTTTCTTAAATGACAATAAACTACCCATTGAACTAAAGAGAACTCTAAAAACCCCCATATCATTCTGCAGAGAAAAGTTGGATAGAAGTGATGAGTCATCAGTCATCATCAGCTCTTTATTCTACCTCATCTCTTCTCTCCAATCAATCACTAAGTCTGGTCAATTCTACCTCCATGAAATGTTTCACATCTTTACCCTTCTCTCTACTCACAAGGCCACCAAGCCAGTTCAGTCCCTCATGACTCATCATCTAGACTATTAAAATAATCTCCTAAGTGTTCTTTCTGCTTCAAGTTTTTCCCCTCTACGATCCATCCTTCACACAACTGTCAAAATTATTTCCTTAAAGAACAATCTTTACTATATAATTTCCCCAATCTGTTAAATCCTATTGGGTTTCCTGCTACTCAAAGAACAGGGGTTCTTAATCTGGGGTTTGTGACTTTGAATGGGACAAAAAACAATGGAGACAACTTGCATCCTTATTTTCACTAATCTATAAATGAAATTTGGGCAGCAAGGTGGTATAGAGCAATGGACCTAGAGTCAGGAAAACTCATCTTCCTGAGTTTAAATCTGGCCTCAGACACTCAATAGCTAGCCAAATCTCAAGGAGCTGACCATCTAATAGAAGAAATAGCATTGAATTTGGACTCACAGAACATGAGATGAAATTCCATTTGTATATATGCATTTGAACAAATGACTTTAACTTCTCTGGATCTTGATTTCCTTACTTGTAAATTGAGCAGGTTGTACTACATGACATCTAAATTTCCTTCTAGATCCAGATTGATGATGTCTTGTCATGTAGAAAAATACCAGGATATAAAATAATATATGAAGTTTATGTACAATTTTATACATACTTGAAAATATTAAACATACATGAAAATAATAACTTGGAAAAATGAAATGTCTTTCTTAGATGCATTTAAATATATCAGCTTATAAAATATATACATCAATCAAACATTTCTCAAACACCTACTATGTTTCTGGCACTATGCGAGGTACTAGAGAGAAATGAAGATAAAAATGAAATAGCTTTTGTTTCCAAGGAACTTGACTTGTATTGAGATACTCAGAGATATGCTAGAATTAGCAAAGCAAACATGTTTAAATTTTCAGCATGAAAATTTATATCCTAGAAAGCAGCAAACACTACAAATTAGGGCTTATTGTATTTCTTGGTTGATTGTATAGATGTAATTAACTAATGAAAAAATGTTAATGTTAATTAAACTGAAAAGTAATTACATTGTTTTGGAGAGGTGATTGTTAAATAGTTACCAGTACAGTACCAGTATTTATACATATAAATATGTATAAAATAAAAACCAAATAACTTCTTACTCCCCAGGGAGACTTGAGGATCAGGAAAGACTTTATGTAGAAGATATTACTTGACTTGAGCTTTGAAGGAAAAAAAGATTCTAAAAGGAAGAGATGAGGAAGGAGTGTCTTTCAGACATGGGCAGTAATCTTTGTCATGAATAGTCAGGCATGAAGACAAGTTGGAGAGTCCTGTGTGAAGAAAGGCAAAAAGACCAAGATGATTAACAGTAAAGTGTATACAGTAATGTATAATTAACCAGTAAATTGCATTGGGACAAATTTGTGAAGGGTTTTACATGAGTTTAAGGGAATCTATACTTGATTTTAGAGTTAAGGTTTTTAGGGACCCCTTTAGCAGTCTAGTGAACCCTATGTACCCCTTCTCAGAATAATGTTTTAAAATAACTTAAGGAAATGCTTAGTTTCAGTTTAGTCATTTCCAATTCTTCATGATCCTATTTGGAGTTTTCTTGGCAAATATATTGGAGTGGTTTGCCATTTCCTTCTCCAGCTCATTTTACATATGAGGAAACTGAGTTGCCTCTGGGGTATAAGTATATAAACGTGCAGTTCATAAGGATTATCTTTGCCCAGGCAAGAGATAAGTGCTTCCCTTGCTTTTTCACTTTAAAAGTTACTTTAAAACTGAAAATTAGCAAATAAAAATGTGACAACAGTCAACTGTCCTCAGTTGATGGATTGATGTATATATAATGCAATTATATATAATTAAATAATAATTTTTGACCCAACCCATCCCTTGAGGGAAATCTATAAAAAAATCACATATTAACTTTAAAATTTCATAACATATTTTAGGTATGTTATGAATATATCAACAGATATATTCAACACTTTTTAAACAATTGGTAACATCTTAAAAATAGACCACAATCACAAAGAATAATCTTCATACAAGTGTCACATAGAAGTGGTTGGTCTTAAATGCTAGCTTTTATTAAGCTATAACCACACAGAAACGTAGTACCATAAATTAATTTCAATTAGGAATATCTCAAATAATCTCTGATTATAAAAATTCATCAGATAGAAGTCCAGATAAATCAATAGAAACCAAAAAATTCTACAAAGCAAAAATTCTCCATTGTTATTATGATTCTGTCTTTATATAGGTATGGGTAATAAGACTGTCTATATTTCTTTGAACATCAGTTTAGGTTAGTCATAAAATATAAATAAACAAGAATCAATAATACCAATCTATATTTTTAAAGCCAGCTCTTTTAGATTAAACAGATATGCTGTTCAAAATTCTGGGATGCAGAGGATGAGTATACCTTAATACAGTACATTACTATATAGTTTTTAAAAAAGAATTAATATCTCAGAAAAATAACAGATACAATATTGCAAGGATAAACTTACCTAAAGTAACTGATACATGAAAGAATTATCATATTTGAGATTATTATTTTCCCCATAAATTGGAATATACTTTTTGGGAGAAGCAATATCTCCTAAACTCTCTAAGACAGAACCTTTTTTCTTGGGCACTGTTAAAATGAATGGAAAAAAGCTTCCTTCACTGAATTGAGATGCAGTTAGATATATGTTCCTTTTTATGACACCAAAATCCCATTTGATTTATTTTATACAGTTCTTATTGCAGTCCAATATGTCTGAGAGCCTTTAATGGACATTATGGCATTTGTAACAGGTGGGTCTAACAATCTACGGTAAATTCTAACTTTGGCTTCTAAATTATTTACTGTATCTTTGAACATGAGTGAGTAAAATTGGTTGAATAAAACCTTTGGGTTATATCTTACTGAAAATTTACTATCCTTTTAGACAAATTGTAAAAAAGTGGCAAAATATAATTTAAAGTATATAATAAAAACTTTAATGAGGGAGTCTCAATAATAATAATATTTATATTCTATTACAGTCTTATAGATATCCAGATATAGGAGATGGTCAAAAAATACATTTTCTCCCTATTCTTTTTATTTGCCAATGAAATCATTAAATCATCAGCCATAGAGAATATAAAACTTTATTTAGAAGTGTCTAATACTAGATGGCTGGTTAAAAGTCTGTCTTAGTCCTTTGAATCTTCATCAGTGTGGCCTTTAACATCATGGAGACAGGTAATTTTAGATTTGGAAGGAAACTTAGAGATAATCTAGTCTAACCTCTCTGATTTATAAGTGAGAGAATATACTCAGACAGGTTAAGGGACTTTTAAAGCATCAGAGCAACTAGTAAATAAACTCAAAATGTTTTTTCCCAGGTTCTGTGTTCTTCTTTTTACAAAATTGCCCTTATGATTTATTAATCAAAATATCTTTGTTTGGAAGAAGATAGGTAGCACAATGGATTAGAAGTCTGAATTTAAAGTCTGAATTCAAATTATTAATTGTTGTATGATCCTAAGCAATTCACTGTCTCAGTTTCCTGATTTACAAAATAAGGATAATAATAATATCTACTGCCTAGATTTGCTGGTAAGGATACAAAAAGATTATATTTATACAGCATTTTGCAACTCTTAAAGCACTTGTTAATATTCCTTATGTTTCTATTTAAATTAAACTAACTTTTAGCAAAACATATAACTTTCTAAATATGTTACTTGAGAATATAGCTCAAAATGCATAGTTTTAATTAGATGCTTTTTAGATGAAGTAGGCAAGGTGTCTTCCTTTATCTAAGACATGATTCTTAGAGGTAACAATTGCTTTATGGCTTCAAATATTTATTGTGCATTTGCCATTGGCTACCACTAAGGGAGTTACAAATATAAATTAGATATGTCCCTGCCCTTGTAGAATTTACAATATCTTTTATTTTAAGAATATAAATTATCACATAGAGGGTGGAGTCAAGATTATGCAGTGAGAGGTCAGAACTGCTAAAGCTCTCCCTAAAACTCTTCTACAATAATTATAGAAAATGTCTCAAACTTATTTTTTTTCTTGAAAAGACAAGACAAAGAAATAGTGAGCTATTTTTTCCAATCTAAGGAAGCTTATGAAGACAGAAAAAGAGGTCTGAAAACCTTGGGATGGGAGATGGCCAGGGGCACAATACAGCAGAAGCAGCATTTGGTGGTAATGGCAGCACTGGGGTAGGTGATAACAGTAGCAGGGGTGGGGAGCAGTTCACAGCCCAAGGATGCTAAAGGAACTAAAATCTAGACAGAGAGATCAGGGGACACTTGAACTACCACTGAATACAGAATCATATGCCATTTGTTAGGTCTCTTGTTTTTAGCCCAATTCTGGATCATGGTTCCAGATTGGAGAGGAATAGTCATGCTTTTGAGGAAGCAGAGGACCCATTTGTGTAAGGAGAAGGGGAGTAATCTCCCCAGATCACACTATTTTAGAAATGGTGAAGTCTTACAGGCTGTCTGACCAAGCAGTGAACTAATTAGAAGAATATAAAAATAATAGCTCAGGCCAGTCACCTCCTCCCTTCCTCCTTTTCCTCAGAGGAGCAGAATTCAATTTTAACATAAAGTTCGAAGTCAAGAAATAGGCTGCATAAAAAAGCAAATAACAACAACAACAGCAACAAAACCTAACCATAAAAAGCTACTTTGATGTCAGGGAAACTCAAAATAGAAACAGAAGAAAATGGTTTGAAGACTTCTACAACTAAAGCCTCAAAGAAAAATAAATATTGTACATAAGTGTAAGAATTTATAAAATAGATAAAGAAAGATTTTTTAAAAGAACAAAATAATAATTTTGAAAATCAAATTAGAGGAGTAAAGGGAAAATTGGGAATGAAATGAGAACTATGAAAAAATAATGAAAAGAGAACTAACCATTTGGTAGAAAAAATACACAAAAACATTAAAGAAATGACTCCTTAAAAATTAAAATTGCCCAAATGACAAAAGAGGTACAAAACCTCACTAACAAAAACTCTTTAAAAATTAAAATGGGTTATATGGAAGCAATGACCTCAGACATCAAGAAGCAATAAAAAAAAATCAGAAGAATGAAAAAAAATTGAAAAAGACATTAAATATCTCATGGAAAAAACAACTAACCTGTAAAATTGATTGAAGAGAGATGATTTTAAAATTATTGGTCTATTATAGGTCTAGAACCCATAAATAATAAAAAAAGAAGCTCAATATCATTTTTAAGCAATTATATAGGAAAATGGCTCATCTATCTTAGAAATAGAAGACAAAGTAGAAATTGAAAAAATCCACTGACATCTCTCAAAATAAATTCCAAAATGAAAACTCCCAAGAATATAGCCAAAATCCTTAGATCCAAGGTCAAAGAAGAAATATTGCAAGCATTCAAAAGAAATGATTCATATATCATGAAGCAATATAATCACACAAGATTTAGGTTCTCTCTATGATAATATGGAGGTGATAAAAAGGAAGGTAGATTAAGAAAAGTAGTGGTCCGGAGCGAAACAGACTCTTGAGGACAAGATTGAAAAAAGAGAGAGAAAAGGATAAATATAAGAGAATAGCATGGAGGGAAATACACAGTTAGCAATCATAACTATGAACTCATAAGATGAAAGAAAATAGTTAGAAACCATAATCCAACAATATTTTATTTACAAAAGACATGACAGAAAAAGACACAGAATTAAAATAAAGGGCTAATACAGAACCTATAGTTCTTCAGCTGAAGTTAAAAAGAAAAATAAATTCCACTTATTCATTCAAATATAATTATTGTATTTAGTCATAAAATTTATATTCCAAATAGGACAAAGTTCTTTCTTGGCATCTACTATCTACAATTTCTTCTGAAGGCAAATATGAGCCAATTTTTACAGGAACAATGCTGAAAGTGACCTTAGGAAGTGATTTTCTCCTTCTTAGAATTGTTTTAATTTGTATATGCTTTATTTTTATTTATATCTAGATTATTTATTTACCATCATAAGGTCACAAACTTTGAGATAGAGAGGGTCTTGGAAGTAATTTATTCTCTCTTTCTCTCTCTCTCTCTCTCTCTCTCTCTCTCTCTCTCTCTCTGTTTTCTATATATATAAAATCAACTTAGAAGAAAAGGGCAAAATACTCTAGTATTTTTTTCTAGAAAACCCACAAATGAAATGATTAAACAACACAGCATTCATATAGTACTTAAAATTTTGCAGTATTTCTTTTATTTACAGGATATATTCATGGGTAACTTTACAGCATTAACAATTGCCAAACCTCTTGTTTCAATTTTTCACCTCTTACCCCCCCACCCCCTCCCCTAGATGGCAGGATGACCAGTAGATGTTAAATATATTAAAATATAAATTAGATACACAATAAGTATACATGACCAAAACGTTATTTTGCTGTACAAAAAGAATCAGACTCTGAAATATTGTACAATTAGCTTGTGAAGGAAATCAAAAATGCAGGTGTGCATAAATATAGGGATTGGGAATTCAATGTAATGGTTTTTAGTCATCTCCCAGAGTTCTTTTTCTGGGCATAGCTGGTTCAGTTCATTACTGCTCCATTGGAAATGATTTGGTTGATCTCGTTGCTGAGGATGGCCTGGTCCATCAGAACTTCATCATCTAGTATTGTTGTTGAAAGTATATAATGATCTCCTGGTCCTGCTCATTTCACTCAGCATCAGTTCGTGTAAGTCTCTCCAGGCCTTTCTGAAATCATCCTGTTGGTCATTTCTTACAAAACAGTAATATTCCATAATATTCATATACCACAATTTATTCAGACATTCTCCAACTGATGGACATCCATTCAGTTTCCAGTTTTTAGCCACTACAAAAAGGGCTGCCGCAAACATTCATGCACATACAGGTCCCTTTCCCTTCTTTATAATCTCTTTGGGATATAATCCCAGTAGTAACACTGCTGGATCAAAGGGTATGCACAGTTTGATAACTTTTTGAGCATAGTTCCAAACTACTCTCCAAAATGGTTGGATTCGTTCACAACTCCACCAACAATGCATCAATGTCCCAGTTTCCCAGCATCCCCTCCAACAATCATCATTATTTTTTCCTGTCATCTTAGCCAATCTGACAGGTGTGTAGTGGTATCTTAGAGTTATCCTGTAAATAAAAGGCTATTAAATAAAAAAAAATTGCAGTATTTCACAAATATTTTTTTTTAAAAATTTATTCTTAAAACAACCCTTTGAAGGAGGTATTACTATCCCAATTTTTAAGTAGAAACATTGAAACAAACAGTTAGTTTCTGGGGGCAGATTTGAACTAAGAAGTTCCTCACTCCAAATCTAATACTTTCTCCACTGTGCTATCTACCTATTTATTAGATGGATACATCTTTTACATAAATACATAAATGCAAAATTTGTGACACATAATATAAAATAATTTCTAGAGGGAAAGAGAACTACTAGGAAGATAAAGAAAAAACTATGTACAGGAGGTGGTACCTGAGCTGAAAGAAAGTCTTTAAATGCAAGAGGAAAGAGAACATTCCAGACACAGAGGACCACTTTACAAAGAAATGGAGATTATAGATGAAACGTCCTGTGTGAGGAACACTGAAAGGGACCTGTAAAACTTGGAAATGAGGTTTAAAATGATCACTGCAATCAATGGACAATCTGGTGCCTCCTGTCCAATTTAAATAAACTTATTTGGTATTTGTCATCTTCACTATTATCACTCTGTATTATCTGAGTTTTTATTATGTGCAAAGAACTAATATAAAAATTTTTTATTAAAATAGCAAGAGATATATTTATTAGGACTTTCCAATCTCATTATGGAAAAAAGGAACAAGCTTAACATAATCAACACATATATAATCAAGAATTGATTCTATTTTGATTTCCATAGTTCACTTTCCCCCTTTTTTCCTGGAGTTCATAATGATTTTATGTCTATTATCTTGTTTGGTCTCAGTATATCATCACTAAGTAGCAGAGGGTAGATACAATTTTGATGTTTCAGATGCATAAACAAAAGCATGAAAAGTTATTTGTTCAAAGGCACACCATCAGGTGAATTATTTTTTTTTTGACGATGTTGTCCAAAACTTGTTATTTAAAAATTAAAAAGAAATTTGTGTAAAATTATAATTATAAGCACTCATTAGCTAACTAAATTTGAGGCCCAACAGAAAGGTGAGAACAATGATTTGGCATCAAGGTAAAGGGGAGCTTTTTCCTCACAGTTTTTGACAGACTGTTACTAGAGTAGAATGACCAAGGTCTCATCCCAAGTTGTTAGAATTCAGAGGGGAATCTGACAGTGTTTTCAATTTTTCAACAGTACAGAAACTCCCAAAATACCTATATGAGAAGAAAAATTATCTAAAATAGAAAGCTGATAATGTTTTCTCCTCCCACTGACAGCTGTACCCAAGATGAGTTTCTACTTATTTTGACCCTGTTCAGTATTCTCCCACAAGTTTAGGTCTCTTATATCTTGGGGAATTCACCTACTTTTTTTCCTACCAACTAAATAAAGAGCATATTTCACATCATTTGCCAAGAAAATAAAAATTTCTGGTTATTGTTCTGACTTTTGGTGTCACAAAAATTATTCAGTGACCCAAGGGAGATTTTGTAAATGTTGATAATGAATTTTTAAAACCAATATTCAAGCAAGCTTGCCATGTCTGTGCTATTATTTTGATGTTTTTGATAAATCAATGTCTGATTTGTCATCAATAAAAACAGCTTATTTAAGAATAAAAGCAGTCTCAAACTTTATTTCAGTAGTTTAGAAGCATTTATGAGCAGTTAGGTGGTACAGTGGATAGAGTGCTGGGATGGGAGTCAGAAAGATTTATTTTCATGAGTTCAAATTTTTGTTATCTTACTAGTTTTGCTACCTTGGGCAAACACTTGATCCTGTTTGTCTCAATTTCCTCATCTGTAAAAATGAGCTGGTGAGGGAAATGGCAAACTACTCTAATATCTTGTCCAAGAAAATCCCAAATAGGGTCATGAAGAGTTTGACATGAAAAAAGAACAACAAAAGAAGCAATTATAAATGTAACCTTTGAAAGTTAAAGTGAAGTCAATTAATATATATTGAGTACTTATGTATTAAACATTGTGTTAAGTCCTGGAATGAGTCATTGGATGATTAAATATTTTGTTTTGTTTTATTTCTTGGACTTTTAATTTCAGTGGTAAGGAAGAAAAGTAAAAACTAGTGAAAAAATTCTTCCCTCAATGCAGATTAGCAACTATTCTGCAATTTGTAATCTTTGAGAACTGGTTGAGAATATTCTGAGGTTAAATGCTTCAGAAGGTTAAGATCATGAAGACAGTAAATATAAAAGGTAGAGCTTGAGCCCAAGTATTCCTAATTTTGAAGCTAGCTCTTTATCTGTTAGCACATCACCTTTCTCCAAAATAGAACTGGTGAAGGGAAAGTAATAGGAAACAATTTGTTACAGTATAAAAGTTGCTGGTTTGAATTTCTGGCTCTGCCACTTCATCCCTTAATGAACTTAGGTAAGTAATTTAACCTTTTTATACCTCCATTTTCTTATCTATAAAATGAAAGTATCAGGATAGATAGCTTCTGAGGCTCCTCTCAACTTAACCTAAGAGTCTATCAAAGAACATCTAAAATATGACAGTGAAGGACATTCTGAAATAATGCTCATTGTTAAACTATCCTATTATTCATAATCTAAGTATATGATGTGTTATACTTCTTTATTAGTATTAAAACAACATGAAGTAATTGAATATTAGAATATTAATATAATACAGTGCTATCTAAATAATAATTTAAACTTTAAAAGTAGACTATAAAACATTACTTCAATTCAATAAACAGTATGCACTATGTGCCAGGTATATCAATAAAATTCTGGTTCTGACCTCTCTGCAACAGTACATTTGTCTTCCCATTTTTCTCTGAATTCCCCACATTTGTCACTTTTTATGGTAGTATTACTTTATTCAATGCATATATTATATTTGTACATCCTTTTACCAATAAATAGTTAGGGGCATATTGTTTCCAATTCTTTGTACCAAAAAAGTGCTATCTTAATACATCTTCTATACAAATTGTTCCCATAAACTGAGAAAGAAAATGCATTACAGAACTCCTCTGATGAGACAAATTAAAACCTAAACCATGAAATAATACAGTAAAGAAAGAAATTTAGACAGCATCTTCCTGAATTCAAATGTGTCTTCAGACACTTACTAGTTGTATGACTCTGGGCAAGTCACTTAACTCTGTCTCAGTTTTCTGAATGAATCTTCCTGACTCCATGTCTGGCATTCTATCCACTGTGTCACTTAGCTTCCTTTATATTGCTTTTCTCTTGTTTTAGTAAAGAATCTAGTGTTTCCCTTTGCATATAATGTTAGATTTTGTTTATTTTTTAAAAAGTCATATGATTTGTAGATTTTTTTAAAAAAGCATGAATGCCATATAATGCAAAACCTCTTTATGTATTTATAATATTTTATGATATTGAATTTTTTAAATTATGATTACTTAAGTCATTTTTTCCCTACTGTTGAATCTTTCTTGTATCTCTAATAAGAAATTCATCTAGGTCATAGTAAAAATTTCTTTGACTATATTGCTATAGTCTTTTTGCCAGGAATTTTGTTTTCATTTTTAAATCAATATTTATTAATTATACTGGTGTCTAGAACAGGACAATAGTGTCAAAATGACTACATGTGAAGTTTCAGGGAAAAATGTAATCTGATCTCAGGCCTTCAAAATATTCTTGGTAGAGCTTAATAAGGATTTTAAAAAGCAAATTAGAGAAATAGAGAAAAATTAAGAAAAGAAATTAGAGTAATAAAAGAGAATCATGAAAGAAGTCAATAACACAGGAAAGTTTAGTGAATAAAAAATTACTGAGAAAAATAACTCTCTAAAAATAGAATTGACCACATGGAAAAGGAAGTACAAAAGCTCATTGAAGAAAATAATTCCTTAAAAATTAGAAGTGAGCAAGTGAAATCTGCCGACACTATGAGATATCAACAAGATTAAAAAAAAAAAAAAAGACTAAAAAAAGTTAAAAAAAAAAAAAAAGATGAAAATGTGAATTTCTTATTGGAAAAACAGCTGACATAAAAAAAAAAAAAAAAACGGATCCAGAAATTATTGGACTTGCTTTTCTTAATTTTTCTCTATTTCTCTAATTTGCTGTAGTCATTTTGACACTATTGTCCTGTTCTAAGCTTATGCCTTGATCCTCAGTGACACCATATTGACTTTCCACAATCAATTCTTTTTTTTATTTGTTTTTGCTCATTTTTTTCTCAGTTTTTTGTGATTTGGTATTTGTACTAATTGGACTCTGGTCTTAAATTGTCCCAAGCTTTTTGTATTGGGACTTATGGTCTTACTAACAGTCTTCACTACCCTTCAAGACTTAGGTGTTTGCTTTCACAGAAGATATTCTATCTTTCTGATTTTCTTCTTGTGGACTAGAACTTCCCCTCGGTGTGGGGTTTAGCTACTGGCCTGCCCCAGGGGTGGGACCTTGCTGTTGGGTTACTGTGGTAACAGAGTGGCTGGCCCTAGAAGAAGATATTGTTGAGGCTCTGCCCCAGGGGTTTGGTTGCTATGGAAACCAGGGCCTCTCTACTAGCCTACCCCTAAGGGAGGAACTTTGATCCTAGGGGAGGAGTTTTTGACTGAGAAAAGGATGAAAAAGATAAGAAGGTATCAAAAGGATATCTTTGATTATGTAAAATTGAAAGGTTATTGCATTAACAAATATAATTAAAATTCTAAGGAAAACAACCAACTAGAAAAAATCTTTGCAGGACATTTTTCTGATCATGATCTAGTATTTAAGGTATAAATTTTCCTTTTAAATTTATTTTAATAATTTAAATTTATCTTTTAATATTACGTTACCTAGATTTCTCCTTGTATCCTTTCCTCTTCCCAGTTGTAAAGTCATCTTTATAACAAAGAATATTTTTGTAAAATAAAGAATAAAAAAGAAGAGGAAGAGACAAAAAGAGTAAAACTGATGAACACATAGAAAAAAAATGTGATATAATTGACATATTCTACACGTAAAGCTCAACTGCTGCAAAGGAGTCATTTCTCTTTTTTATGGCCAATTTCATTCTTTATAATTTCACAATACACATTTCAATTATTTTAAAAGTTGTTATCTTTTTTCATTTCTATTTTTGTAGACATTATGCATATTGTATTATTGGCTCTTTCCATGTTTCCTTATATTTATGATGCTTGTGAGTTTTTTATAACAGTACAATAATATTCCATATTCATGCACCAAATTTATTTAACTCTTTTCCCAACTGGTAAGCATCTATTTACTTTTAGTTTAGTTCTTTGCTACTACCAAAAAAAAAATATTGCTCTCAATATTATAGTATATAGACAGTCTTTCTTTTGTTCAATTATCTCTTTAGAGTGTATGACAAAAAGTGAAATCTTTGAGTCAAAGGGTATTGCTATTTTAGCCACTTCATTTACATAATCTTAAATTACTTTCTAGAATGATTATACCAAAATAATACAAATATATAAATATAACAAGTTAAGCAGTAAAAGAACAGAAATAGTTCTCAAATAAGGAAAGGCAAACTATTAATAATGATCTAAAATGATAAAAATCACAAAAATAAGGAAAACGTAAATGAAAAAAATCCTGAATTTCCAACCTCAAGCCCACTATATTGGAAAAGATGACAAAAAAAAATGACAATGAAAGGTGGAGGATTTTGATAATACAGACATAATAATACACCATTGATTGTCCAACCATTATGGAAAGCAATTTGGAGATGTGCTAACTAGAAAAAATAGAATTCCTATCCACTGAGGAACTTCTAAACAAATGATTTCTCCTTGTGTCCTTTCCTCTTCCCAGTTATAAAGTCATCTTTATAACAAAGAATATTTTTGTAAAATAAAGAATAAAAAAGAAGAGGAAGAGACGAAAAGAGTAAAACTGATGAATACATAGAAAAAAAATGTGATGTAATTGACATATTCTACACATAAAGCTCAACTGCTGCAAAGGAGCTCATTTCTCTAATGTAAAGCAACATTATTTTTTTCATATAAAAATGATAAAAGGTATAACCGGACAAACTTCAAAGGATTTACATGAACTAATGCTGAGGGAATATGTTATGCCACAGTTTCCTTAAAATGTCCTGCCTCAGTTTCCATGAATTGTCCTGCCAGAGTTTCCCCAATTTTTCTTTCTCAATCCCCGTAGTTGCAACCCCCCTTTTCTGCTCATTAGAACTGAGATAATTAGGCCTGTGGAGATCTGACATTCCAAAAGATATAACTCCAGATATCCTATTTCAGATACCTAATTGGTATCTCTAAGTCCCAGACTTCCTGGTTCTAGTTGGACACTTCTTAAATCCTCCTAATTTGTAAGAATTTATGGTCCTACCCCTGACCTGTCAGAACCAGATTGATGGTCCCTTCTTGGAGATTCCTGCTCACCAGAGTTTGGATTCTATCCCCTCCCCACCCCCCCTCCCCCCCACCCCCGCCCCCCTACCCTTATCTATCTGAGCTTAGAGCCATATATAAGTCATTGAGAACTCACATTTGCTTCTGTTTGCTTTGAGACATCAGCCCTGGGGGCAACATGCCCCCAGCACATCCTCTCCCTCTGAGGGGATATTAAATACTCTTTTATCTCTATCTTGACTCAGTTTCTCCAGCATTACAAATTGAGCAGAATTAGGTGAATAATTTATATAGCACCCTTAATATTATGAAGAAAAATAATTTAAAAGACTTGTAGCCAAGTCTGTTACAACAGGACCTGAGAATTCTAAAATACTTTAAGAGGTTTGGGGTGTTTCTTTAATGCCACCAGCTTGAAAGGCAAATATCTATGTTTTATACACTGTTAAGAGTCAAGAACTAGTGCCTCAGTTCCATTTAAATATTTATCATCAATAAGCTTTAATAGTTACATTTACTTCATATAACAAGACATGTACAAAAAATTTTCCCCCATACTTTAAGAGGAATACTTTCTCCTATACTATTTCAATTGGGAGAGGCAAGTGATTAAGGGAATTAAGAGAAGATAAATTCAATTTAGACTGTTTTGTTACATAGCCTTGACCTTCCACCAAGTTCATGTCCAGAGGTGATATGATTGCTAAATGAGTCTGTTGTGTCAGACATCACTGTCCTATGTCTCATATGGTCTCATGTGTTACATCCACACATCATTTCTTGCTTCTCAGGTTATTTTTGCTGCACTGGATGCAGATTTATAGACTCTAGAATCTTCCTTTCCAGATTATGGAGCCTCTCTTTACCTAGAATAGAAAAGGAAAAAATCAGAGGCCAAGAATTGAGGCTCTTTCACAGGACTATAAGGTCTCAGAGTGGAAGAGAAAGTCAAGGTCTTTCTCCTTATGGCACATTCTCTTGTAGTATACAAAGAGAAAGTCACCAAGATCCTCAAAGAGTTAATAAGGCAAATAATGGAGTGGCTGAAGCCAAAAGACTACTATTGTGAATGCCTCTGAAAGCAAAGAAGCTTCTCTTCAATACAGGGTCAGCTAATTGACCAGACCCAGCTACAGAATGTCTATTCATGCTCCACATTGTCTCTAAGGTACTTCCTTTACATATTATCACAATTATTTAACATATTTTGATTTTTATATTTATATAGTATATATATTATATATTTAACATATATTTTAAAGCTTCTTTTTGTGAATTGGTTCTACCTTTTAGTTTTATTGATTTCATATTATAAATAACATTTCTGAATTATTTGTAGCCAAAAGCATGATATTTTGTTATAAGAACTATGCAAAATCTGAAACTAGTTTACAAATTCCAGAAGCTGTTAGGTTGTTCAATCTCAGTTAACAAATACCTGGTACTTTCTTTTACCTAGTGACATGTTATGAATGTGATCAGGGATCCAAGATCTCCCAAAATGGTAAAAATTTCCAGAGTAAGTCAAGGAACGTTTATAACCTTCTTGCAGGAAGCAGTTTCATTATTAGTGAAGGAATATGCTGGTACAGAAGTGAAAGCATGCTTTTTATTAACCAAGCCTCTCCCATGTACCATTGACCAGTCTCCTCCCAGTCATTCCCCGATTGATTAATATTCTGCTAACTAACAGCACCTCCTCTGCTTTCTATATGTCCTCCTAGATATCTTCTCCCTCCCTTGTCATGCATCCCATGTTCAAAAATGGCAGAAAATTCTTCCTATGGAGTGTGTTGGTTAATATTCATTTGGTCTATTTAGTGTTCTCATTTCCCATTTGCCATTGACCCTGATTAGTTTGAGCAAAATGTGGGTCTGTAGTAAAGATATGATAGAAAAGGATATATAGACTTATTTCTAATTGGTTGAATTCACCTGTTAAGCAACCTTGTTAATTACTTTCAGAAATCTAGTTCTCTATGGAAAACAAACTGTTTTATTACCCCATCCTGGCGTCCATTTATCTCAGGAAGTAACCTGAGAAGCAAGTAAAAATATATTTGGAACTTCAAAATCCTGCTTATTAAATACCTGGAAATTTAGAATATTTTTAAGTGATAAGAAAAATAACATATAGAAAAAATGAGATCCTTCCTTTTCATTTTACAAAGGTTAAATATAAAGAAGAAAAGAAAAAGAGGGAGAAAAATTTGTCCTTAGTAGTTATGGTTGAGAGGGAGTAGGAGGGGTGAGGTGGGCAGAGAGATAGAGAACTAGGAACCTAGTATATCAGGATTTAAAATCATCTCTAAATTCAGATGATTGTCTTTTTTTCCCCCTCATTTATTGATGTCACCTAGACAGGATTAAATATCAACCTCTACCCAACTATCTCAAATATATCCTATCCACAAGGCAGAAAATTTTTTCACTTATAATCAGTCTTAGAAGTGGCCATATCATGTCTTCTTCCCCACAATTAGGAAAAATGTAATAATGACCAGATAGTAAAGAATTGACTTTAGGTACTTAACCACCCACAAAGTAGTGACTACATAGTAAAGCTGGTTTGAAAAATATAACAATAATGTGAAAAAACTGACGATATTTTTTCACTTCTCAAGAATATTTGCTTTGAAAAGAAAAACAATTAACTTTTTTTTCCTAAAAAAAATATACTCTTGGGATAGCTGTAGTGGATAGAGTACCAGCCCTTAAGTCAGGAAGACTTGAGTTCAAATCTGGCCTCAGACACTTAACACTTCCTAGCTGTGTGATCCTGGGCAAATCACTTAGCCCCAAATGCCTCAGCAAAAACAAAACAAAAATACTCTTTTTTGCCCACTTTCTATTAATATGAGAGAGAAGAGAAAGAGAGGCAGGGAGGGGAAGAGAGAGAGAGAGAGAGAGAGAGAGAGAGAGAGAGAGAGAGAGAGAGAGAGAGAGAGAGAGAGAGAGAGGGAGAAGACAAAAGAAGAGGGAGGATGGGGGAGGAGAGACAGAGATAGAGACAAATAGAGGCAAAGAGACAGAGACGGGAAGAGACAGAGAGAGAATGATATATTCCTACAAATAGAATAGTATGGTAAATTGGTTAAATAACTTTAACTGTGTCTGTTGCCAATATTCAGTTCAAACATTTAGACTGAAACAATTAAGCAAGAAATCAACTCAGAAATTTATTCAGATACTGGAAGGTATAAGAATTTGAATGCTAAATGCAAAATATTACATTCCACTGCATGATCAGGAACACAGAAGAAGAGATAAAAATCTGTATAAGTTTATGGTCTATCTCTATGGTTTTACATATCCATGATTTACTTTGAGGACCAATTTAATTGATTATATTGACAAATTATATCATAAATTCTTAAATTGGAAGGCCCCCATAAGATTGTCTAGTTCAACAATTAGCTCATTTTACTTTTGAAGAGCTCCAGTTATTAATAGACACAAATCTGTCTTCCCTTTGAGACATGAAGTGTCTAACTCTTCTTGCACAAGAGAGTGCAACTCCTCTTGCACAGGAAAATTCCTCAAATGTCTGAAGAGAAGCCTACATAAACCATATATGTGTAGAGAATATATCTAGATCCTTCAGATAATCTTTATATGAAATAGTTTCAAATCCATTCACACTGTAGTTATCCTCCTTTGAAAATACACAAGTATTTAAAATCCTTTCTAAAATGTGGTTCCCAAAAATGAACATAATATATAGAATGTGGTATTGTCAGGGTAGAATACATTGGGTCTGTAACTTCTCTGTACTTCTAGAGGTGAAAAAAATTAAGGTTATTTTGAAGAGGAGGGAGCTATTTATTCTGAGGAAGAAGGAACTACTTGTCTTCCCCAAGACATAAAAGTAAAAATTAGAAGGGCAAGTACAGCCATATAAGCTGTCAGGTTAGAGATAGGACTATAAGTATCAGAGAAAATACTGTGAGAAAGGATCCAATCATGCTGGTTGGTGACTCCATGTTTAGGGATATTGAGGCAATTATTTGTCAATCTGATATCAATAATAGAGAGGTCTGTTTTCTTCCTGGAGCATATATATCCAAGTTAAAACAGATACTCTTCTAAGACTTGTCAAAATAGGTGACTGGTATCTACTTCTTCAGATCTAAGCACACTATCAGTGGGAACCTAGAAAATACTGTCAGCGATTCCAAAAAAAAAAAAAAAAAATTCTTGAGCAAGAAACAGATCACTGAACTATTCTTCACTGTAGCTTAGTGAAGGCAAAGAACAGAAAGAAAAATTGATTTGAGAAGCAAACATTTATTTAAAGAGGTAGTGCCTAAGAATGGGGTTTTAATTTTTGGATAAAAACTTAAAATATATAGCTTGCTTCTAGTCAGGGCTAGAGTGCACCTAACAAAGACTAAGAAGCATGTGTTTTTCCTACAGTCTGGTCATTCTAATACAAAAATCTAAAATAAAAAGATTCACCTCTAAAACCACCTGAGTTCCAGAGGGTAAATAACTTGTCCCAAATAAAGATAGTATGTATCAGACCTAGAATCAAGACTCTAGTTCTCTGGTTTAGGTCTTCTGATTATAAAAGCAATAGGACCAATAGATAACACAGTGGCTGGAGAACCAGAACTGGAGTCAGAAATGCCTGAATTCAAAATCTGACTTCAGACACTATCTAGCAATGTGACATTGGGCAATCATTTAACTTCAGATTACCAAAATTTCCTCATCTGAAAAATAGAGATAAAAATAGCACCTACTTTCTGAATTGTTGTGAGGATAAAATGAGATAATAATTGTAAAGTGCACAGTTCCTGACACCTCATACGTGCTATATAAATGTTAGTTATTATCATTAAAAGCAAATGCCCTCTCTTATAATTAAAATATGTATTTTGCAATTATTTTGAATGGAATTTCTCCCTATTTTTGTCCTTTTTTAATACTATTAAGAAACATTAACAATTTTATGCATTTGCTATGTGTCCCTTTCATTCTGAGAGGCATCAAGGCATATTAAAATAGAAATCTAGCTTTACAGTCAACAAGATGAGGACTCAGATTTTGCCTCTGACATATACTACCTTTGTGACTATAGATTCTAGTTAAATTCTCACTGTCCCCAGATAACTCTCTGAGTCTGCATTTATAGGGTTGCATTGATGGAGTGAAATTCCTCATCAGGATTTTCCTATTAAAGGTACTATTTGATCTGGACAACTATTTGAGAAAACAGAAATAGACAAGGAAAAAAATATAGGGAAAACAAAAGCCAGGGACTAAATGCTAGTATTGCAATTGTTCAACTAGCTTAAGCTCTAGCCAGATCAGCTCTAGTGGACTTCAACTTGAATGGCCTAAACATAGAATTGCAATTTTTTTGCCTTCACATTCCAGGCAATTGGTTTAACCAATGACCTGGGACTTAAATGTAGCTCATTTGCATATATAGTCATAGACAAAATATTCTCAATAGCAGTTATAAAAGTACCTAAATGTCAACTGTTCTGAGATTTTGTGGTAAAGTATCTAATCTTCAATGTTAATTCCTGAGATAAAACTAGAAGAGACATGAATGAATGTGAATTAATATCAATAATTTGGGGACCATTATGAATCATCATCTAATCTGGGGAATAACCTATTCTATGTAATGTCAATAATAATAGTAGTTCATATGTAATATCTTTTAAAAATATTTTATATCCTCACCACGCCTTTTTTTTTTCCTGAGGATATCTCTTCCCAAACAAATTCAAACTCATTTTAGAATAAATAAATGGAATTTATACCAATGGAGAGAAGGTTAATGTAGTAGGAAAAACACTAGAGTGAGAGAAAGATTCAAGTCCTTTCTATTTCATTAACTTAATGTGTGATTTTTGAGTAAGTCATTTGATATCTCAGGGACTCAGTTTTCTGTGTTTTTCCTTACAGTCTGACACAGTCAAGACCTCTAAGATCTATTCCAGGATTAAAATTTTTAATGACTCTAATTTTATGTTAAACCTTAGTACAAAGACTCTAGAAATTCTTTGGTAACACTGGAATTTTGTTGTATGGATTGCTTCATAAAATAAGCAAGCCATATATTGAGTCTGGATCTTTTTTATGATATAAAGTTTGTTTGTTTGTTTTAATGGTCAGTGTATGTTATAAAAGTCTTGTTGAAGAGGAATTTACCTAAAATTGAGATAATCAATTTTAGATTGAGTGAAACCACACAGGTTTGTGTGATGTGATGATAATAAAAAGAACACAATAGAAAATAATGTTCTTAAAGTCTCAGATCTGGATTCTCAGAAAACTGGAAATATCTAAGCACCCTACAACAGACCCATGACAAGTAAACAAAAAGTCACCTTCAACTGCAAAGACTTTAAGACTTATAGTGTTGCCATCTTTATTATAGAGGAAAGATAGGACAGACTTGGTATAGTGGTACAATACAGAAAATAACCTTAGCAAACTGAGATGGCTGAAGATAAATGAAGAGTAAAACTAGTTAGTCAGAAGTCCTGGGTTCAAGTCCTAGCTCTGGTAGTCATTAGTTGTATTTCAGGTATGCACTTGACTAATCTGGGACTGAGTTTTCTCAGCAATCAAATAAGTAAGCAGGACTAGATGATTTGAAACTTCCTTCCAAATCTAACTTGTTGTCTGGATGTACTTTAGTGTCTTATAACTATCAAGTAGCCAAAGCTCTATAGGTTGCCTAGTGAATAGAGTTCCAGGCCTAGAGTCAAGATTTTTTTAGTTTAAATCTGGTCTCAGACACTTGTTAGATACTGGGCAAGTCACTTACCCTTTTTGCCTCGGTTTCTTTATCTGAATAAGCTAGAGAAGGAAATAGCAAATCAGTCCAGTAGATTTAACAAGAAAACCCCAAATTAGGCCATGGAGATTTGGACACAACTGGAAAACAACAACATGTTGTAGCTTAGTAACCTCAATGGCACTTTGGGTCTTGCAGATCATCATTCTCACCAATTACTGGAAACATTTCCAGTCTATCCACCAACATTGCTTTCTAGTTCTCAAAGGCATTTGTGCATTGATCCAAGTTGTATTTCAATATATCTTTCTTTTAACACCAACTATCCCAGCTCAATACTGTTACTTAGTCCTACTTACACAAAGAAAACCCACCCTATTAACTAGATGGTGCAATGAGTAGAGGACTGAGCCTTCAGAAAGGAAGACTTAAGTTCAAATTCTGCTTTGATATTTATGAGCTATATGATCCTGGTTTAGTCACATAATAATAGTTTTCTCAGCTGTAAAATGGGGATAATAAAGGCATCTATCTTCCATTTTTGTTCTGAGGATCAAATTAAATAATACTTGTAAGATGTTTTATAAACCTTAAAGCATTATATAAATATTATTACAATTATCTCCCCTTAGCAATAGTCCCAACCTTGAAGCCACTTATAATGCAAAGAGATATTCAGAAAAAAAAAATCTCAGGAAGACAGGCAAGTCACCTTTTAAAAAATCTTCCTTGCCAAGAAATTCATTACCATTTACTAAAATGTTCTTGATGCGTGACTATTTGTAGAACAAAAATATGTTCAGTAGATTTTTCTTACAGGAGCAAGAGAGCTGGATCCTGCTGAATTTTACATTTATGCACAAAAACAATTCAAGTTTGCTTCGATTTTACCCTAGCCCTTTCTCTGGACTTTATAGCTTTCTGCTTGATGGACATGTTTAATGCCTTTTCTAATTAATGGCAGTTAGGCACAGACATTGAAAGGGAAACAGTCTCCCTTTTCAGGAAGCTTGAAAATTTTACTGATTTTTGAAAAATGCATTTGCCTCTAATTAGGAAGACAAAACCAATCATACGTTAATGGACATTTTATCTTTTGTGATTCATTCTCTTTCTTCCTTTCGGAACAGCATCTCTATAGCATTCATAATCAAGGCCTGTAAGCCTTTTTAACTAGATCTTTCTGTGTAAAACTCTGAGGGTCTCTGTCACATATAATTGATCATGGTCATTGAGCAGACATATAAATAAATTTTTAATGGAATAAGTAGCTTAATAGTTCATTAAGAATGGTTAGGAGATTAGCAGATTGCTTGACTGCTTGTAGGACTTAGATGAAATGGGAATCAACAACTCTATTTCTTCTAATGAGAAGGAAGACTTGTTACAAGGCCATGCTATCTCCCTTGTCAGTACTTCCTAATGTCCTCCAGACCTTCCCATCTGCCCTTGCCTTTTGCCCTGCAGTCTCTTAGCATCATCATCTGACCTACTTATGTAACCTTAGGCCTATGGAACTTGTCATGGCCCCACCATTGCACCCTTAGGATTTTTGAATCTTTCCATCTGGCTTACAGCTACTTTCTTTTATGTGTTGTCTCCCCAGTTAGAGCGTGAGCTCATTAAATTTAGAGATTGTCTCAATTTTTCTATTTGTCCCTCCAGAGCTCAGTATATAGGCCCATAATAAGCACTTAACAAATTTGTAATTGTTGTTGGTTTTGGTTTGTTTATTTTTTATCATTAATTAACATAACAATTATTAAAGCATCTCAGTTTCCCAGACAAGAATGCTTGGATGCCGTATTTACTCAATGCAAGGAATTAATAAAGGAATGAATGATATATAATGGAGCACTTATCATATGTCTATATAGCAATAGTATCTCAGATTCAGGATGCTCCCAAACAAAATATAGGTTACTACAAAAACCAGGAAATCCAGGAAAGACAGTACAATTTGCTCAGTAGCTTCTGGCCACTCCTTCTGTGGGCAGACAGAATACATACATACATACATACATATATATGATTTTAAACAGTTTCCAATAAATGTTCATGAAATCTAGTAAAATCATATAAAAGATGAAAGAATTCCAGGTCTAGGATTCAGTTCTGGGGGCCTGAACTAAGGTATAACCAGAAGAACTTACAGTTTTTACTTTTAGTATCCTGGTGTTGACAGGGGGCTTATTTATCTAATTCTCTTCATTACTAGCTCATCACACAAGGAATAGAGGAATGTAATTAAAACCAATTCTAGAAAGGAGAATCTGGGCTCATCACCTTCTCTTTTATTCTTCTGAATCAAGGTTCTCTAGTTCCCATTTTCCGTGGTCTAAAGGAATACCACATACCCCTCTATCTTTTCAACTCTGCTCTATTTTTCTGCTTTATAAAAACAACTACACATATGCAGATAGAGATAGACATTTAATCCCCTGTTGTATCAACATCAATTTTCCTAATTTTCTCACACGTATAGACCACATAGTGGCTATCACATTCATAGGCACATTGGGACAAAGCAGAGTTCCAAAATCTAGTCATGGTTAATCTAGGAAAGAAACCAGAGCCTGGTTGTATCTCTAAAGATCATGACTAGAGACAGCTGAAGCATCTACTGGTTTTAGAACATGTAGTCACAAGGAAAAAGAGATTTCTGAAAAGGAGGAGAGAGATAGAAAGAATATCAAATAAAAGATTTCAAGAAAGAATGAAAAGAAAAAATTATCCAATCAAAGAAAGATATATCACTGTCAACATCAAATAAAGGGGAAACCAAAAAACTACTGAATAAGTAGCCCTTTGAATAATCAAGGTGAAAAAGTCAGGATTTTCAAGTCTACATTGCCTTCTAATAAGTTATTTGCCAATTAGCATCAGTCAGTTCTGACAACTATAGTATTCATCAATTGTATGATCATGGGTGAATCACTTAGTTTCAATAAGCCCCCATTTCCTTATTCTTTTTTTAACATGGATATTCTTCCATTGATATTGTATGTCTATAATTAATGTAATACCACGACGTAAAATTAGGGTGATCCAAAGAAAAATGGCTATCAGATATATGATGGGTAGTAATAGTCTTTAGGCCATTATAATAATGGCATGAATGGGAAAATACAATAATTAGTCTGTAAGCTATTATACTTATGGCATACGTAGAAGTAATGTAATACATTATCAATGAAATATATTGTAATATATTGGGAAAAGATTTTTGGCAATGGATAATAGATGGATTACACTGATCCTTACAGAATAAAGGAATTATAATTAAAATATAATTAATTAATAAGAAGACCAGAAAGTTAGATACAAAGTATTGAAGAGAAGGACAAAAATTGCTTTGTAAAGAATAGATTGCCCTTTCTATCCCTGGAAGGTAGTGCATGCAACAATAGGATCTTACACCCAAAGTAATGACGCATGTAAATGATTATATTGTTTGACTTCATGGAGTTCTTGTGTGCCACGTGCTCTATACAATGTAAAAAGTTACAAACATGTAGGGTACCATTATTTATGATGAAATTTATAAGAAAGCAGATAATTTTTTTAAAAAGCTTGAACAACATTTGTAAACTGAAGCTAGGTCAAAAAAGGGATCTAACTATAAGAAGAGAAAGCAGAGGTCTCAATATTTTTGAAAAATATAGTTAAATAGAATTATGGTTACTATTAAACCATAAATACTAAAGAAATATGGCTAAATATTGTTTTGAGTTGTTTCAGTTATGTCTAATTTTTCATGACTATATTTGAGATATCGTGGCAAAGATACTAGAGTGTTTTGATATTTCTTTCTCCAGCTCATTTTACAGATGAAGAACTAAGACAAGTGACTTGCTCAGAGTCACACAACTATTAAGTGTGTGAGACTACATTTGAACTTGGGAAGATGAATCTTCTCAATTCTAGACCTGATGCTCTTTCTATTGTGGTAACAAAGTGCTCCTATGTTGAAATACTAAACACTAAATTAACATTTAATCAAACTAAACTTCAGTGGGATGATTGTTTTTTCTGCAATGTCATGAAATTAACCAGTGTTGAGGAAATGCATTTTTTACGTTGATAAGTATTTATCATAAAAGACAGGAATTCTGAGTGACAGTTTACATAGCACAGAGTTTCTGTTAAAATGTTTCTCAAAAAAAATTATGTCTAGAAAGGCTATGAAGAAGATATTATAATCTCTTTGAGGACTGTTTTTAGGCATATTTTGCTTTTGAATCTATATCTCTAAGTCTAACAACTAATCAATAAACATTTATTAAGTTCCTACTAAATACTTAAGTTTCTATTGATAAGCACTGAGGATACAAAAAGAGGCAGAAAATAGTTTCTATTCTCAGGGACCTTACAGTCTAACACAGTGACAGGTTGAGACTTGCTAGAACATAGTATGTGCTCAATAAATGCTTGAATGAAATTTTGGGATGACTAGAAAAATTGAGCCTGGAAACCAGAAGCTAAAGCTTTCTGGGAAAAATATAAATGTACATACAAACATATACACATATATCTATACTTATATATGCATAACACAAAAATACCCATGTAGTCTTTATCCATACACACACACATACACACACATATATATAATATGTGGTATGCATATATTATATATATATGTGTGTATGTATCTATATATTGACATAGATATAGACATTTTTACCTTTGTTCTTTCAGTTACTTTTGTAATTATAAAAACCAAAGTTTATTAGGATTATATTTGTCTGCCTTTATTATGAGAAAAAGAAAAACAAGAGAATCAAAAATTGTTTTGTTTATCATTTAAAAACTAAGGTCGGAGTAAAGATATTATTAGCCTTGACCAAGAGTGACAAAAGTAAAAATATCTGGCTATACGCTGATTTTGGAATGGAGAATAATTGTTCCATTGGTATTCTGCAAAAGGTTCAGAGTTCTTAGTAAGCATTTTTCCTTCACTTACTTTCTATCCAGTTAACTTTAATTCAGTATATGGATTTCTCTATTTCCTTCAACCTAAAATGAGTTCCTATTGTTGTTTCTTCATTCTTTAACATCTTTCTTCTTTTTCCTATGGGCTACCTCTTTGCCTTTTATTAAATACAGTCCTCCCAAAAGCCTTGACATAATTTTAAAAAATTTTTCTAAACTAAAATTCTAAATAAAGTGAACATCTCTCTCTCTCTCTCTCTCTCTCTCTCTCTCTCTCTCTCTCTCTCTCTCTCTGTGTGTGTGTGTGTGTGTGTCTCTCTCTCTCTGTCTCTGTCTCTCTCTGTGTGTCTCTGTCTGTCTCTGTCTGTCTCTCTCTCTGTCTTTCTCTGTCTCTGTCTCTCTCTACACACACACACACACACACACACACATTGAGTAAAATAGAAACCAAAGCAGATTGCACATGAAATTGCAAATAGGTAATATGCCAGTTGCTTTTCTTTTAAAGTTCATAATAAAGTCAACCTATAGTTTTCAAAGACCTTTTCTATGCTGCTTTCTGGACTTTCTTCTGTTCTCAACATTTTTAAAAAGGTGTCTCTATAACCTTTTAATTTATTTTTAATTGAAGAGGTGAGAGGGACAGGAAGTTACCATATCTTAAGCACTGTATAGCAGAGAGAACCTTCATCAATTATCTTACATATGAGACTAAGCTATTTATTTTGTGTCTGCCAGAAACAAATTGTCATTCTCCTCTGGTTAAATTATATACCATGCTACCTACCTAGCTATCCATTCCAATAACAAGGACTGTGGCCTAAATTCCAAATACCTGAAACTGAAATCATCAATCTTGCCCTAAGAAGACCTCAATATTCAAGTCTTTTTTTTTTACTGCCATGTACCCCCAGACTTGCAATCTAGGTTTCAGCCTACTTATCTTTCACTACATCAAAACTACTGAGGACTAATGTTCTTAATATTCCCTCCTGTATTTGTAGCATTTAATAAGTTTACTACTGGGATTATTTTTTGGCATTCAGGACCTGACCAAAAAGAAATTTCCTTTTAGATTCTGGCTTTTTCCATTCATGAACAATGACTAGTTCAGGGCAAATGATGGGGACAATATGATAGAATCTATAGTACTGGTGTTATATGTGTCTGCATTACTGTCATTTTGGTTGTCATTTCATCCTCTCATTTATATGTTATTTTACACAGATCACACAGGTAAAACTACCCAATTTTCTTAGTATGATGGTGAGATATAAATGAGCTTGGACTATAGGAAAACTATTGTCCTTCTGGCAAAGGTCCATAATGAGAAAAATAATTACCTTTTAATATTTAAATTGCTCTCTCAAAAGCAAATCAGTCCTTTAAGTACGAGGTCAGCATTAACTGTACACATTACTAAATTTAAATATATTGAAATTTCCACAAGTATATTTAAGTTTCCTGTGTTCTGTATTTCACACTATGGAGCCAAACTCAGTTGACTCCTGTACTAACTTCATGTACTAATACTTCTAATCAAAGCACAAGCCAGTATCTCAAAAACAACAACAATAAATAATAATAATAATTCTTGGAATTAGAAGAATATTTTAATCAAAGAAAATTATTCTAAATAATAGTACAAATTAATCAATATAACTGTGTTTTCATTTTAATTCAACTAAGGCCTCACAATATTTTATTCCCCACACTTCTTTGCAGGAAATTTTTAGGCCATGTTAAGTTTCATGAGTAGCTCAATATATCACAATAGCTAGCATTTATAAAATGCATTAAGGATACTGTCTCATTTGATCAACCTAATCTGTGAGATAGGTGTTGTTATTTTCCCCTTTTTGTGGATAAGAAAACTGAGGCCCAGAGAAGTAAAAGTGTATTGTCCAGAGTTACATAGCTAAGAAGTATTTGAGGTAGGATTTGAATTCAGATCTTCCTAACTTAAGTTCAATACTTTATGTATCTAGCTACCTATATTGACTTCAGTAGAATAAGTAATAATTATCAAAAGTAGAATATACATAATAATATATAGAATAGTAATTAGAAATAGTAGCTTATATATGACAGAAGCTTAATATTTCAGATAAATGAATGCAGAGAAAATCATTTTATATGCAAAGGTAAATATACATGTTTATTCCCTAGACTGAAGATAAAATGGGAAGAACATTTAATATGAAAGTAAATCTTTATGTATTCCATACATATTTCTCATGCTTTTGATTGTCCTGTGTCCTTTTTTAAAATATTGACAGGCTTAGTTTCTCCCTTGGGTTGTTCTCTCTATCAGTAGATATGTGTAAAGTTTCAGAAAGACCAATGAATTTAGTGTCATGAGTCCCACATTCATCCTCCTTGGGCAATTAATTTTGCCTCCCCAGGCTTCAGTTTCCTTATTTGTTAAATGAAGGAATTAGATAAGATAATTTCTCTGAACAAATTTTATTTTCTCTTTCTTCCCCAATTTAAATGAAAAGAAAAAGACTATCATTATAATAAATATGCTTGTTAAACAAAATGAATTTACCCATTGTTCATGTCCAAAAACATACATTCCCCAGACATAAACCTAGATGAAGATTATCCAAACTTTGGTGTCTTGAAAAGAGGGGACACTAACCCTCTAGCTATATACAACCTAGCTAAGCTCTGCAAAGCACCCATTTTTTATAAATCATAGAATTTCAGAATGTTCCTACCCCAGTTATGAGGCTCTGAGATTCTGTGATTCTACGAATTTAGTCAAGTGATTTATAAAAATGTTGAATGTCATTAGACCAAACAGAGATCACTGGGGAGCCCACTGGGGATCTCCTTCCAAGTTAACATGAAATTAGTCATTGTGTCTTGTTATTCATCCAGTTCTTAACCTACCCTCTAGCTACTATCCTCATCTCTCCATCTTGAGCCACAAGAATAATAGGTGAAACTTTGTCAAATACTTGCCTTCATTTTCAGCATCTTTCTCATCTGACAAGCTAGTAAACCTGTCAAAAATAAAAAAAAAGCATAGCCTAATGGGACCTTAAAGAAGCCATGTGGATGCTGCTTCTTCAACATATTTATTACCTATTTTTTAAGAGATAATATGAATAATGGATGGAGAGCTGGCTTCAGAGACAGGAAGACATGAATTCTAGTTCTTCCTTTGAAGTATATCGTTCAATTCTCTTAGCAACTCGCTAATATTATAGATACAAAGAAATTGCTGACCTGTATCAGTAGAGGGAATCTCTTCACTGAAAAAGTCCTATGTCAATAAAATCACTAGTTCTGTCTCTATCCTTTCATAGAATTTTGCCAGGAATCAAAGCCAAACTCTCTGACTTAACATTTTTCAGAATCTATCCTTTCTCTTTCTTTTGAAAATAAGAACATTTGCCATACTATTATCCTGTGAGACCTCTCCCATCTTCCATAATTTTCCAAAAGTCACAAATACAATTATATTAATATTTATATCTGCCTTTTATTTTAACGCTGAAGCAGGAAGTACATTTGGACCTGGTTGAATTCTGCAAGATCAGGTAGATGTTCCTTATTAAGTACCCATTCCATATTAGTCATTTTTCCCCTGTCTTTTCCATTGCAAACATAATTTTCTAAACAAATACCTGCAGCAAGATTTGATCTTATAGGTTTTCTTCACTGCATCACTGTCCACTGTGTCACCACACTGCTAAACAAATGCTAAAATCTCATTACCATTTCTATAAATTACTAACAAAACCCAAAATGAAAGACTAAAAAGACAAATTTCAATCAAAAAGAATAATATATATGGGGCTAAGCCTACCAAGACACATGGAAGCACTCAACAGAATAAAGGAAGAATTAATTAGAAATGTATTCAGTGCCCATGATTGAACTGGGATAATATATAATATAATACATTTATAGATATAATACTATACCAAATTGCAAAGGAGATACTTTGTAAATTTAGTCTGAACAATGAAAAATTGATTTGTAATGACAAAAGCAGGAATGAAGTACAGCATGACCATGCCTAAGCTATATTACAAATAAGTCACAATCAAAACTAGTCAACATTGTTTAAAAAAATAGGATGATTAGTAAAATAGACTAATATATAAGAATGAGAGGCAACAAAAAACAATAACTCAGCATTTGATAAACTCATTTCTTAGAGTTTTTCAGTAGGAAAATCAGAAAGCAGTTTGGCAGAAACTGTTTCTGTAGGCATTTTACATTAATAAGCACCAAATAAATACAGAAACTGAGTATAAAAAGGTGACATCAAAACCAAAACAAACAAAAAACTTGTCACAACTATGACTAGAATTCTTAGACTAAAATAGAACAGCTAGATGCCATAGTGGGATAGAATACCAGACTTGAAATCAGAAAGACTTGAATTCAAATCCAAACTCAGACACTTAATAGTGGTGTGACTCTGAACAAGTCACTTTACAATGTTTGTTTCAGTTTCTTCATTGTAAAATGAGCTGGAGAAGGAAATGGAATGGGAAACCACTATAGTATTTCTCATGCCCAACTGAAATGACTGAACAAGAAAAAAATCACTTTAAAAAAAGTTGTTCTCTTAGATAAAATTTTTTTTAAAAACTGTAACATGGACAAAATCAAAGATGTTTGCACAAGAAGAACAACTGTTGAGTGGGAAAATATTTGCATAAAACATTACAGATAAAATTCTGTTAAGACATAAAAGAATTTACACAGATTTATTGTTGTTCAATCATTTCAGTCATGTCTTTGTGGTTCCATTTGGTGTTCTCTTGGCAAGGTTATTGGAATGGTTTGCCACTTCCTTTTCCAGATCATTGTACAGATGAGAAAACTAAGGCAAAAAGGGTTAAATGACTTGCCCAGGGGCATATGTTAAGTATCTAAGGCCAGATTTGAATTCAGGCCCAGAACTCTATCCACTGGAACCCTTACCTGCTCTATAAATATATAACACCAAAAGCCTTTACTAAATAGATAAATAGTTAAAGGATATAAACAGTTTCCAATGAAAAATTGCAACCTATAAAAAGGCAAACAAAAACCTATTTAGTGACTAATTGATTGCTTCAAATCACTAAGATAAATAAAAATAGAAGCAACTCAGGGATTTCAGGACATCAAAAAATTCATAGTGGTTGATGTAGAAAAAGCAACACTAAGACAGGCAAACTAATACACTATTGGTGGAGTTTAAATTGGTCCAACTACTTTTATTATAATTTATAATTATGCAAAAAAGTACCATACTATTATATACAAGTAGTATCTATTCTATATTGTGCTTTATCATATAATATTCTACTCTAGTACATGACATTATTCATATCCATTACACTAGTGATGCCACTGGAGGGCCCATACACCAAGGAAGTCAAAGATAGAAATAAAGATGTCTTATCTACCAAATATTCATATTACTTTCCACTTTGGCAAAGATTTAGAAATAAAATGGGTGTCAAACAATTGGGAAATGATTGAGCAAATTGTGGTATATGAATAGAATGAAATGTTATTATGAAATAGAAATGTCAAATATGAAGAATTGAAGGAAAAAAGTGATACTTACATGAATTGATGATACCTAAAATAAAGTATATCCCAAAGAACAATAAACTCAATGATTTTAGTAACGTAAACTGAAAGAACATCAGAGGAAGCCCAATTCTAAGTAACAAAGAGAACATTAATCGTTCCAGAGAATTGGTAGTAAAGCATAATTTCCTGCTCATATGAAGAGTTACTAGGGAGGAATCTTGAACACATTGTCAGATGCGATGTTGGCATTTTTGTATTTTGTCATAACAATGGGCGTTCAATTTGGAGAAAAAAGAAAGAAAACGACTGATATGAAAATAAAAGTCATAAATAAACATTTAAAATATAACAACACCATAACACAGCAGATAAAACTTGTCTTCACTGAACCATTGCTTTTGTATGCCCCTCTCTTGGCCAGGAATCAAGAGAAGGACACACCCTCACAACATTAAGAATGCAAACAAAGGAATAGCCGCCACCGGGTATTGAGAGGAAAGTCATTCTCCAGGAAGCTGCTCTCTCAAGGGTTCACTTTGAGGGTTCCACCCTGCACCAAAATTCCCTGAATAAATTAGGTTTCATAACAGTAAAATAGCAAAATGCAACAGCAGCTAGGCTGAATTACTTCTAAAATGAAAAAAAAAAAAAACTAAATAAGAGAAGGATTATTGCAAAGTTTTGGGGGCAGTTCCCAGATGTGTTCAGCTGAAAATCCATGGAAATGACCGTAGCTCCAGGGCATGGCTAATGCTAGCACCCCAAGGTACATTGAGCTATCCACTACATTGAACTCTAAACTATGCCTGCCTGCTGTCACTAATCTCCTAAAATTACTACATCCATTGATTGACATGTATATAATTAACAAGAAGTACATTTGTAGCCAGAGACTTTTTCTCTATATGTAAAAATCACTGCTGACCCACTACAGGCTGGCAGCTACCAAGGCATTTGAGTATTTCCAGTCAATGATATGCGACTTAAGAAATTCCTAAAGAGGGAGAAGCACAGAAGAGATCCTGCTGGCTAAAACAGTCCATTAGAACATTTCAAGTTTTGACTTCTTTGAAGCTTTCTTGCTAATAATAAGAAACCAACTTCAAGAAAGGGAAAAGGGAAAAAGATCTTTAAAACTATACCACTAGACATGACATTTAGACATGGCTAGGTTGTAATTCCCTCAAAATCTAAATGGACTTTACCAATTATCTGAGAAGTTAGAAGACAATTAAGGACCTTCTCAAAAATTCATGATGAATATGTTTTCTTAAAATATTGTGGCCAAGAAACAAATGATAGCTCACCTTTGAGTCATTTCAGTGATCTGATTAAATCTAATGTATCATTAAAAAACAAAAACAACCTTGGTAGTCATATGTTTGATAATACAATTGGCCAAGTTATTTCTGCTGTTTTAAGATTAAATCTTTTCTGTCAGAAGTAGGCCTAAGTACTGCGAGATTCAGTTCTTAGCTGCCTTGAATGTGTAGATCAAGACATAATTACCACATCCTGCCTCCATGTCTTTGCTTGGGAATGTTCTCATTTCTCACCTCTACTTCTTGGAATCCTGAACTCCACTGAAGATTACCTCCTGTTTAAAGCATTTCCAGAATACTCCACATTGTTTGTCAATTCCCCAATTACTTTGTTCATTTTCACATTTACTTATCTTTGTGCCTGCTTTCTCTCCCTCTGCCCTACCTCATATAAACTGCTTGAAGAAAGGAATTGGTCCATATTTGTCTATATATCCCGAAGATCTAGTATGGTGTTTAGTACATAATTGATGCTTAATACTTTTTTGTTGAATTAAATTAAATTGAAATCCTATATGTGTATTCAGGTAATTTTTGCTATTCAACTTACCAAACTGTACATTTATGCTTGAAAAGGCATATACAGACAGCTCTGATTAATGAAGGTCCTTTAAAAATTATTCAAAATCTACTTCAGATTTCTAGAATGATAGAAAATCCGAATTCTAACACACAAATTTGAATGTTATTTTGAATGTCAGTACAGATAAAATGTAAGCACAAGGGCAGTGGGACCTAAGATAACAGACCTGCAATGGGCTGTCTCCAGGTTCTGAAGTAAATGCATAGAGGGGAATGACAGGTTCCATTTTCACTTCCTGATTGGCAAAAATGGATAATAAGTGATAGATGACCGAAAAAAAGTAGCCCTGATCCTAATCATACATGATATCTCCCAGCACCTCCAATATTAAATGTACTGTTATTACAATATGACTCCATGTATAGTTATCAAAAATAATCAAGAATCTATCAAATTTACATATGGAATTGAATAAATAATGCTGAAAGATGAAATGCATTTAACAGTTATGTGAAATCTAAATTATTCTTATATGATAATGTACTATACATTTAAGTAATATGCAAATTTGTTTTTAAGCTTATGGTATAGAAATGAACTTTCATTGATATTTTACTTTTATTGGGGCAGCTAGATGGCACAGTGATTAGAGTACCACGTCTGGAGTCAAGAATTCAAAACTGACCTTAGAGAGAGTTCTATAACACTGGGTGAGTCACTTAATCTCTGTCTCAATTTCCTCATCTACAAAATGGGGATAACAATGGCACTTATCTCTTAGGATTGCTGTGAGGATCAAATGAGATGAATGTAAGGTACATAGCACAGTGTCTGACATAAAATAAGCACTGTATAAATAGTAACTGTCTTCATTTCTTTGTCTTCTATGCTTATGATAGGTAACTTTCTATAGTTCAGAGATATCAACCTCAGGGTTTGTGAACCTCAATGTGTAGCCAAAGCCAAATTAAAATGCAATTGGGAAATATTCAAAAAATAAATAATGCAGTATAGATGTTGTTAACAAGTCATTTAACCTCCTAGTCCTCTAGGCAACTCTCTGAAACCAAAAAGGTACTAGCCTGGATGGGTAGAGAGAGCTTTCTCAACAAGAAATTCCCTATGCCAATGAAATCAAGTCCAATTGAAATAAAACATATCTTTTGTATAGTTCTTTCCCTCCTATTTTATATCATGTGTGGAAATTTATATTTTATGGAAGTGCCAGACTATTCAATCAGTTGTTCAATAAGCATTTATTAAATGGACCAATTAAATAATTAAATAAATAATAAATTAGAGGGTCAAACAAATAATTAAATAAATGATGATTGAACAATTATTAAACACATTTATAGGGTTCATGGTTTCCCAGATTCACAGAGAATCATGGAATTATAGAGCTGGAAAGGACTTCAGAGATGATTTCATCTAACTGTATAATTCTATAGGTTTATTTTATAGGTTTAAAGCTGGAAGGGACCTCAAAAATGTGTCCAATTCCCTCATTTTATAGAAGCCCAATAAAACATATCTAGAAAATTGTTCTTTTTTGATTTTCTTTGTATTTTTAAATGTCAATAGTATTTTGTTTTTCCAATTATATATAAAGATACTTTTCAATATTCATTTTTGTAAGATCTTGAGTTCCAAATTTTTCTCTCTTCCCCAAGACAGCAAGCAATGTGAAATAGATTATATATATGTATATATATATATATATATAATCATTTTAAACATATTTCCATATTAGTGGTGTTGTGAAAGAAAAATCAGAACAAAAGGGGTATATCATGAGAGGAAAAAAAGCAAACAAAAACCAAAAAAGGGTGAAAATAGTATACTTTCATCTCTACTCAATTTCCAGTTTTCTCTCTGGATGTGGATGGCATTTTCTATCCCAACTCTATTGGAATTGTCTTGGATCACTGAATTGCTGAGAAGAACTAAGTCTATCATAATTGATGATCATATAATGTTGCTATTACAGTGTACAATGTTCTCCTGGTTCAGCATCAGTTCATGCAAATCTTTCTAGGCTTTCTGAAATTGGCTTATTCACCATTTCTTATGGAACAATAGTATTCCATTACATTCAAATACCACAACTTATTCAGCCATTCCCCATTGATGGATATCCACTCAATTTCCAATTCCTTGCTACCACAAAGAGAGCTACTACAAACATTTTTGCCTATGTGGGAACTTTCCCCTTTTTTATGATTTCTTTGGGATATAGACCCAGTATAACTAGTACATTAAAGAACCAGTATCAGAACATGTCTTCTGAATCCTAGTAAAGCACTCTTCCAATTATAACTAGAACTGCCCTACCTCACAACATGGAATATGGGGTGTTGTGTGTATGATTGTATAACTGAAGGGAAGGCAGAATAGACATCTCTAGCCTTTTCCCCCTTTATCCTTACCTAAGGGAAACTTTAATTCCTGCCAGGAAGAGAAGCAGGAGGTTGGAGACAAAAGCTTGTCCACTCTGTTCTCTTAGAGGGAAGGGGCATCAAGGTAGAATTTTATTCATCTTCTCCTTTAAATGTTGTTAGTCTAAGGGATGTGGTTTTTGTGTTCATACTAAAGTTCTGATTGCTATTTATTATTGGAGAAAAAAGACTACAAGCTTATATCCAAGGCTTGACCCCTTTCCAATCAAATACCAGTCTCACACATAGACAGCAGCAAAGAAATCCACTTATCCAAGTCAATAGCAAAATAGAAATCAGGGAGAAATTATGCATTTGAGAATATTATATATTCCAGGCAATATACAGTGGAAGAGTGCTCCCATCATGAATAAGATAACTCAGAGAAAGAGACAGACAGACAGAAAGACAGAGACAGAGATAGAGACAGAGAAAGGGAGACAGAAACAGACAGACAGACAGACAGAAACAAAGACAGAGAGAAACAGAGAGAGAGAGAGAGAAACAGAGAGAGAGAGAGAGAAACAGAGAGAGAGAGAGAGAGAAACAGAGAGAGAGAGAGAGAAACAGAGAGAGAGAGAGAAACAGAGAGAGAGAGAGAGAGAGAAACAGAGAGAGAGAGAGAGAGAGAGAGAGAGAGAGAGAGAGAGAGAGAGAGAGGAGAGTCCTAGATCTTACACAAAGAAAAATCTCTAATGCAGCAAGCTGAGGAGAGGGACCTAAAGAAACTGCTATTTCCTCTCATGTAAGCTTCTTCTCAGAGTCTTTTCTTTTAACAATCTAAAATATGGTTGGCATTGTTCATTTTGTCTCACAAAGCCAGAAGCCAAAAGCACCTGAACCAACTACAGTACCTGAAATTCAGAGACAGAAGAGCCAACAGACTGAATTTATCTCTCCCCTCTCTACTCCACCCCATCCCTCACACATTAATCTTCACCAATGAAAAGAAAGTCCCATACATATGGGAGCTTGGGGATTTAGATTACACAATTACTCCACATACTTCCATCATTTTCCTTAGAGTTAGCTGGGGGAAGGAACTATAATCATTCTATACATAAAGCTTTTGAATTAACTTCAGATTTCATTGGCTTGCATTTTCCCAGTCCTCCATTAGTAGAATCATAAAACTTTACAGATGAAGAGACTGAAGTCCAAAAAAGTTTAAAGATTCACTGAAAGTTACATTTAGCTAGTGTGAATAATTGAAAGCTGATTGAATAACTATTTAGTGCATGTATGTGAGAGTTTCTACAACCATTTATTTCAAGATTCTCAAGAAGAAAGACAGGAATCCTAATCATAGCAATTATTGTGGCATCTATCTTGCTACTCTCAATAGTCAGCAAGGCCCTGTCCAGAAAGCTTTGGAACTGGCTACTGCACAAAATTGACAATGGCACCCTTCCAGAATCATAAAGCAGTTGTCAGCAATCCTATTGTTCACTGTTTTCTCATCATCCTCCTTCAGCCAAATGTATGAATCTGCAGGTTCAATCCCCTCACCCCTACTACAAGCTCTGGGAACAATTTCATTCTTAGTTAGGAAGTACAAATGGAACCTCAGTCTCAGGATACTCCCTTGGTTTGGTATTAATCTCTATTCTAGACAGCATTCTAAATCCATGAACCACAGAATATGCACCACTAAGAAATCCCTTTCTACCTCCAGGTTCAGCATAGAGTATTTTAGGTTACCATGCTTATGGAAATATGATCAAAGCCCCCATCAAAAAAAAAAAAAAAAAACTCTTTGCCATCAATAGAGCAAGAACCATAAATCAAACTGTAAACAACAAGAGGAAAATCAAATGGTAATAACAAGAGAACCTATCCCTATACACACAATCATATAATCTATCACAAATTCCCACAATACTGGTGGTAGAGGGACATTCTTCAGACAATTAAGGCTTTTATTTATTGCTGTTTAGTCATTTTTAGTCATATCTGACTCTTTGTGACCCCATTTGGGGATTTTCTTGGCAAAGATATTGGAGTGGTTTGCCATTTCCTTCTCCAGCTCATTTTATAGGTGAAGAAACTGAGGCAAACAAGGTTAATGGATGAGTTTTCCTGATTCCTAGCCCAGTACTCTGTCCACTGTGCTATCTAGCTACCCAAGTGCTTTTTTTGTCTTCAAGAAAATTACTGCACCTCAATGCCCACAGATATCAAACATACAGGTCAACTCTTGTTGTGCAGTCAATTCAAATTAAAATGTAATTGGGAAATATTTAATAAAATAAATAAAAATGCAATGAAGCATAGATAATATATGGCCATTGGCATCCTAATCAAAAGTTTAGTGGCCATCATTTCTATTTGAGTTTGACCCTACTATTCCATACCACCTCTACAGCTGCCATTCTTTTCTGCCTTCAAAGCTGTTGCTAATTTCTTCTCCTCACAGCTGCTGCTATCTTCTGTTGAGTCTCTTCTCAACTGACCTGCCGATATCTGTTAGTCATATGCAGCTGCTGGGGTTTCTTTTTCCTCAAAAACAGTGTTATTACCCTCTTTGACAGATCCTACCTCACCAAATGCCTAATCGACACACTTAAAATTTGTTTGTTAGACCCAAAACTGCACTCCATTAAAACAGGAAAAAAAAAGTCCTTAAGGAAGGAAATAAAGACTTATCATTTACCAAACATTTTCTAAATAGTATCTCATTTGTTACTCATAATAACCCTTGAAAGTAGGTACTGATATTTGGCTTGAAGCCAAAGTATTTTTCCAACTTTTACTTTAGGAAGAAATTTCTCAGGATCACTTGATAACTATGTTGGAATGAATTTATTCCTTTTATATTCTATTGGTTACTTTTGCTTTGCATTCTAGGTTTTTATCTTTGTGCTCTCCCATCTGCAGCCCCCAAAATTTGAAAACATTACAAATCATAATTCACAAGGCATAGTTTGTAGGTAAAAGTCCAATATCCCTTAATTCACATATATAGGATTATAGGTATACTATATCAGATACAGAGGCTATATACAGATACATAGAAATAACATAGTTGCATGTAATAGACCAAACACAGAAGTCATATACAAAATATGTCACATATTGCAAATTAAATACAAAGAACAAATTATGTACACTGGTGTACATATTCATTACCTTAGGACATTGTGTATATGTCTTATGATTAGATAGATAGTCCTAGAATTTCTACAATGATTGGATTAGCCTTTTATCCTCATACTCTGTTCTGCATTACTACTTCTAGATCCAGGAATGATCCAGGATGGATATTAGAGTATCTAGTCCCTAATGAACTTTGGGTCTCTCAGTTCCCTTATGACCTGCCTTGCTTGAGTTTTAGGATAGAAGACTTTTTGGATTTAGACTTTCCAAATATGAGCAGATATGCCTAAAGTTGGGTCAGGTTTGACAGACTTCTCTATCCTCAACAAAGTATCAACAAAACAAGCTTCTAGCTCATCTAGTTCTTGATCCAAGTTCTCCCCAAATATACATCTTTGTTTTGCGATAATTGTCACAGCTTGAGGAGTTAGAGCCACATGCAGTGACTTACTCTCTTTATGGCCAGCCTTCTGCTTCTCTAATTTTATATCTGTTTGATAATGCCTTTACGCTCTTTATTTTACAGTTTCAGTAAAAATTCAATCCAATTTGACAAGGATTTTAAGTGATTGCTACGAACAAGACACTGTGGTGGGCAAGAAGAATACAAAACCAAAACAGAAAACAAGTCTTATAAGAAGGAACTTCAGTAGGATTCAATCCATCTAGTAGTATAACTTGATCTCCAGCTTGGAGTATCAATAAATTAAGTTGATCATATCCTTTAAAAACTTCATGATTCTAAGAACCCTCTTCTTCCTTTTCTAGTGCTCCTCCACTTGTACTGCAAAGGGAGAACAGAGCCAGCACTGAGAATAATTTTGTTTTTTCTTAGTTTCCTGGATTATCATGGTTAAAAGGTCATTTTGACCTTCAGCTAAGTAATAACCACAAGAATAGCTAGAGATTAAAGTCCAAAAGTCTTTAGTGTCTCCTTCACAGTCTGTCTCTTTGCCTGGAGCCTGGCTAGCTTTCTGGAGGCCTTCAGATGGAATTTGGTTTCAGTGGAGAAATAAAAGGAGGACAGGCCATCAACCACAAATGTGGAAGATGGAATAAATGTCTCTTGTTCAGTTCTTGTTGGCTCTTATATACTCTATTATAATTACATCTTGTAGAATAGGTGTCAATATAGAGCCATATTATGTACTATATGTCATTAGATGTCTTGTAGAACTATATTAAGTACTAAGTACATGTACTGAATTAGAGAACTATTAATCACCATGCTAAACTAGATAAACATTGTCTTATCAATTTAACTGAGTTAACACCTTCTTTCAAGTATGCTTCTCCAAAGTTCTGGCTTTCTACAGTTTCAGAATGCATATACAGTCTTATGCTGAGACTTTTCCAGCACAACAGCATTTCACATTACCTCCAAGAGCTTAAGGACATCTCCATACCACAGTGGACCATCAAAGTAAGACCAATCATTAACTCAACTGACTCAAAATATTGACTAGCTTCTCTACTGTCTTAGTCCTGGCATATTGGGCTTGCTCTGTTCTGTTGTTACCCAAACTATCTATCAAGGATAGGATCCTGACTTTCTACATCACACTGTGGCTCAGTACATCATGGATACTGCCCTACAAGACCTCCTTGTGGCTGAGCTAACTGACTTTGGGCAGTTTTAGCTATAATGCTTGGAGGGGACTGCTCAAGCTTCCTCCAACCCTGCTTTCATTACAAGGTTCCCCTTAGTCCAGCTCCAACTGCATCACAATCCACTAATCAATAAACATTTATTAAGTACTTACCATATCAGGTATTGTGCTGAGGATAATTAATCCCTTTCTATCACGTAGAACTTTAGAACCACATAATGTGGTTTCCCAAAAATGTTAGAGATGAGTTCCTAATTCTTCTGAGCTTCTGAAAACAGTCTGTCGTCCCAAATCACTGACACCTGGTCCAAGTGTGCTCCATTTAGCACAAAGCTTTTCCGGCTTTCTTCTAATAACAACATAGTATTTTAAGGTGTGCAAAATGATTTATATACATTACTTCATTTGAGCATCACAACAATCTTGTGAAGTGTGGGTTGTTATAATTCATATTTTACAGATAAGTACAATGAGGATAAAAGATATAAAATCTTAGGCACAGAAAATGCCTGAGATGACATTTTAACCCAGGTCTTTTCTTTATGTCCACACTTTCAACCCTCTATCCATTGCACCCTGCCTTCTTCTAAGGCACAAAAACCTGCCTCTATTTCTCTTGAACGACATTGTTCTTTGTTTCACCCCAACTATAGACTCCATGGCTTTATCAGAACACATAATAAATAAATTAAATCATATTTAATATAATTTACTTTCCATAGATAACCAGATTCAATAACACTTATTCTGTGGGACCACTATAAAATATATTGTCCCTTTTGTTGCCACAGTTTTCTCAAAATGGGACTTAGTAAGGAGAATGAGAAAAAACATAGAAAAATATAGAAGTAGCAATATTATCAGCACTATCTATATCTCCCCAGTGCTTACTGTCCCCAGGGAAATCAGAGGCTAGAGGAGTAAGAGAGTGCCTGCTACTCTTACATGTTTATTTAAGAACAAAGTTCCAACTGCCTGATGCGTTTGACCTTTGTTTTCCTGATCCTGTACATTCTAGGACCCTTTTGTCATTGTGAGAAAATCTTACAACCAAGCTGATCTTGATTCACTTCCTGACTTTCACATAAACTATCCATGTAACCATAACATCAATTTACCTCTTGGTGATCTAGATGTCTTTCTAAGACTGGAAATGATAGGTGACTTGCTGATATGCACTGGGGGAAAGATTTTTCCTCCCCAATTTCCTCCTTAGACAAGCCTGTGCTGAAAAGGAAAAAAAAATCAGAGAGTCTTAGGCTGAAAAATATTATGATGCTGCATTATGCATTCTTGGGTTCTATTTTTGAGAGGCAGTAAAATGCAATGAAAAGAATATTGTATTAAAAATCAGAGGACCTGGGTTCAAATTTCAGGCCTGTCAGTTATTGTTAATGTAATCTTGAATCTTTAAGTGAATTACTTATTGTCTTGGGGTCTTTGTTTCCCAATTTGTAAAATATAGGGATTGAACTTTGTAACTGTGCCTGCCTCAATTCAGCATACATACACACCACACACACACATAGCATCACCACTACCACCTCCACATCACTATCACTACCATGACCACTAAGAACATTTTGCCCAGCATTGACGTGAAGCAAGAATTGTTGACTGACAAAGCCAGAAGGAAACTGTGAATGTGTTAAACTGTTACTTTATCTCAGGATGGGGTGTTTTTTTTTTAAGAGTTTGGAAAGATCTACTGAAATCTAATCAGCTTTGAAAGCCTATGTGAATTTGATGAGATGCCAATAACTAGATCCAAAATATTTCTCATGCATAAAAAATAAGGTAAAATAAGATAAAAATGCACTTCAATATGACTATATTTACTCATATAAAGTAGAGAAGTAGAAAGAAAATATAGTACAAACTATGCTGATCACATTTCTCCTTTCCTTTGAGTCTGCCTTTCTAAATTTGAAGCTATGAATAAGAGGTAAAAGAATGAGTTAAATTCCCTGTCCTCTGAATTCTACCATCTGCTATTTAGAATTATGTAAAAGGAAAGGCATAGAGAGAGCACAGCAACCAGAAGTTCTCCTACTGTAAATATTCTTTAAATATTTTAAAAAATATTTGCCTTAAATAGAAAAAATGTGGGATGAAAATAAATGTTGAAAGTTGAGTTATCTACTTGACCATAATAATAAAGCTCTGATGCATTTTTCATTAAAAAAAAATGTCCCCTCAGAAGGGATTTGAGCTCAATGCTTTTGAAATCTAAAGCATACAACAGAATTATTTCCCTTCACTGTTACATGTGGGGTTTTCCTTATAAGTAGCCTCAATATGAGCAATTTTTTAAAAGCCACCAAATGTAAGATCCCAAAATTTTTCATTTAATTCCTCAGTTTTTTTCAAAATATTAGTAAAAATTGCATGATAGATAGTGATTAAAATTTAGATTTCAGATGCAAATGCTTGTCTTTTTCACTCACTCTTTCAGGCTCTCAAAGTATGCACACATGAACCTGGTATTGCTTTTATGTGATTGTAAGCAGACAAGTGAAGGTCAGTAATAACTTAAGAAGATCAGAAAGGACACACAATCCATTTCATTTTGTTGACTGCATCCTGCCAAGCCTCAGGTTTGGATCATTCCTACCATCCTCCACCCACATTCCTATACATATGTGCTGAACAAAGATGGAGAAAATCACACAATGGTTCTGATTGGATCTATTGCAAATTTATATTACACCAGCTCAACAGGATCCTTATTGCTGCTAGACAATCCTTCCAATTATACCTGTTTCATTTACTCGATATACCACTTTCCAAAGTGTTTCACCCAAACTTTTCATCCCTCCTTGACCCTCTTTTTTACTTCCCCTCCCCTCACTTTCTCAGCTAAGAATCTTGCCTCATATTTTACCAAAGTGGGGCAGGGGAGAATATGGCATTTGTCTTGAGTTCCTTCCTTGTTCCTCATCTCATATTGGTAATATGACTCATAGCACTATCTCCTCCCTCATTCCAGTCTCACACGATGTAGTGACATTACTCCTTATCTTTGGCTAACCCCTTTACCTGCACAAATGGTATCATTCCATCCTGCCTCCAGCAGATTATCTGTCATTTCTCCTTTTTACTCATTTTCTGTCTCTATCTGCTGTTACCTTCTCTATTGTCTGCAAACATACCCATGTCTCCCCAATCCTCAAAAAAAGTCTCATTTGATTCTTCTTTTTCCATTATCATCCTATATATCTTTTGTTTTTTTGCATCCTTTGGATGCAAACTCCTTTGGAAGGCTATCTGCAATAGATGCCTCCACTCTCCCTTCACTTTCTTCTTAGTCTTTTACAATCAGGCTTGTGACTTCTATCTCCAGAGTTTCGATGATCTCTTAGTTGCCAAATTATATGACCTTTTCTAATTCCTTATTTTCCTTGACCTTTATGCAGTCTTTGACACTGCTGATCACCTTATTCTCCTCAATACTGTTTTTTTCTCTAGGTTTTCATAATAAGACTTTCTCCTGGTTCTCTTCCTATCTAACTGATCACTCCTCAGTATCCTCAGGCTCTCATTTACTTGGCAAGTATCCTTGGCAAGATCGTTATCCAAATCACAATCCCATAGCTTTTTATCTTGGGTCTCCTTTTATACCACTTCACCTGTTGATCTCATCTCCTATGGATTTAATTACCTTATGTTTGTTGAGAAATCTCAAATCTACTTATCCTTCCCCAAGGACCTCTTTGCTGACCTCCAATCTTACATCCCCAAGCAACTTCTAGATGTCTCAAAGTAAATGTCCTAGAAATATTTTAAACTCAAGATGTTCAAAATCAACTCCATAATCTTTCCCCAAAACTATCCCTTTACCTTCTCTGTTATTTTTGAGGGTAACACCATCTTTCCGGTCACTGAGATTCACAGCCTAGAAGTCATACTTGACACCTCACTATATCTCACCCTACATATCCAATCTTTTGCCAACTGGTTTCACCTTTACAACATTTCTTTAAAAGCCAAACAATGAAAAGGAAATTTGAGGTCTTACTTAAGGATTTAATGAAAGGTTAGCTACTGATTGCTTGGTGATCAGTGATTCATCGTCAAAGTAAAGTAGAAGCTTAGAGGCATGGTCAGCTTTAATAAGGAGAAGGAAGGAAGGAGAGAAAGTAGAGATACAGAGACAGAAACATGGAAAATGAAACAGAAAGACATACAGACAGAAGAGGGAAAAAAAGAAGAAAGAAAAAGAGACAGAGAAAGAAAGAATGAGAGAGAGAGAGAGAACCAGCCCACAAAAGATGCCCTGTGAAGTCTTCTGACTTTTCAAAGAGGTTTAAGAGTAAATCTGAGTCTGAGTCCTAGAAGTATTACAGTTTTTCTCTAGTTCAGAAAAAATAAACAATATTAAAGGGAAGACTCACAAGGTGTCTTATTATTTCTTTCTTTCAACAAATTAATGTTTTTGTTTTCTAGTTTTGTTTGAAGAATTGAGTTGACCAGTTTAGTATTTATTTTAATAAGGAATTTATATTTTTAAGAAATTGTATGCAATGGCTATAACAAAATAAATAGAAAGAACAAACACAAAACAATTGAAAATGAATATTACAAAATTGCAAAGAACAAGCATAACCCAAAAAACGATATATAAGAAAAGGCTTCAGGATTTTACAAAACTAAAGGAGGACTGGGGGAGAAGAAGCGCAGGAGAAAGGAAGACAGATGTCAGACACTGCATGTTGCATATCATGTCACACAGATTAATGAATTTATCTTTTTTTTCTCTTCTTCCTTAAAACAAACACACAAAAACTTTGTTATAAAGGATAAGTTACTGGGAGTGGGGGGAGCAGAGGGAAAGAGGGTATTGCCAAATAAAAGATAATAATTTTGACTTAAAAAATTGTCATTGCTTCTGCCAAAAAACATCTTTATCATTTGATTTCTATTCAATTGTACAGTACACCATCTGGTGGCAGCTACTCTGAACTCCAGGCACAAAGATCCTGGACAATTTCAGTGCTAGCTAATCTCATGATGAATAAAAATTGTATCATATACTTGCATTTTATTGGCACTAAATGATTACATTCCACATGGAGGGGTCAAATACTCAGGTTTCACCAAGATGGGCAGAGGGATTAATACCTTGGTAGTTTTTTACACAATATAGGGAAAAAGTGCTAATGTATCTTTACTGTGGGAATAAAGATAGATTTTTTTAGTCTAATCTAATTCAAGGAACATTAAGTATACGTGAAGCATAAGTAAATCACTTCTAGATTAGGATACAATGATGTGGCTTTTCAGAGTCCCTCATTTGGTCTTTCTAATTCTCAGGTGACCTGTTTTCTAGGTTTAGAAATATCTTCACATGCAAATGAAGTAAGGTACAGTGGATTGATTATAGGGTCTGGAGTCAAAAAAACCTGAGTTCAAATCCAGCCTCAGACATTTATTAGCTATGTGACCCTAAGCAAATCACTTAATCCTACTGCCTTAGTTTTCTCAACTGTAAAATGAACTGGAGAAAGAAATGGCAAATCATTCTAGCTTCTTTGCTAAGAAAACCACTGAAATGGATCACAAAGAGCCAGATATGACTAAAAATGACTCAACAATAAAAGTTGTTCCTATAGTCTGTGTCTTTATACTTTAGGGCACCTGCTTCTACAGAATTTTTTCTCATCCTCTGCCTCTCAATCTCCAGTTTATATTCTCTCATATTTAATTGGTGAGGAGACAAAGTGACATTCCTGTTGTATTTCTGAATCTATACCTCAGAGGACTTAAAGCATTGTAACTGATAAAGGTATTATACACAGCACTGATAAAATTGAGTGGGGGAGGGCAATTATAAATTACTATTACTTATCTTGGAGATGATCAAGTAACTTATTTATCTATAGATGGAAGAAGGGGACCTTAGATAATAAGGCCACTGGAAAAACTCAAACAAATAGATGTATCCCAGTATGTATGATAAAAAAAATTTTTCATGTTATAGCTGTCCAAATGTGGAATTGACTACTTCAATAGAGATTGGATTTAGCCTTCTTGGAAGTCTTCAAGAATAACCAGCTGTCTTTCAGATAGGTTAAAGTGAGGATTACTTTCACATGAAAGTTGTATTTCAGATTTCAGCAGTCACCAAGTGACTGCTGAGATGACCCAACTCTGATCTTGTGTATGTGTGTGTATTCAAATATGATTTTCTTTGCATAAGGAATGTTCCACAGGGAAACACTTTCTATGAATGCACATGGGCAATGTATATGTAATTTATCATTTTAATAGTTGTCTTGCTCACTGAGTTGCTAATTTGCCCTTAATCATATATCCAGTATGTGTTAGAGGAAAGATTTGTGTTTTGATTCCCGCTATGTACCGTAGTGCAGTGTCATGTTTGTATATGTATGCTATTTAATATAAAAGCATTTATTTATCTAAAATCTTCTCTACATGCCTTGCTTTCAAACAAAATTTGGGCCTGACAAGCTATTAAATACAAATTTTGGCTCTGACACTATCTTGCTAAATGGCCTTCTCAAAGCTGTGTACCTGAATTCCAGTTTTTATCTGTGGATTTATATCTATCTTATTTCTCTGGATTCCATAAAGTCACATGGTTGCCATAATTACTGAAAAGGTTAATTATCTTGAGCAATTCCAAGGGGCTTTCAGTGAACAGAAAACAGCATCTTCTAAGCACAGATTTTCCCCTGAATTTATGCTCAAAAGGTACTTGAAATTTTCTAATATTGTATTCCTTACAGTGATAAATACTCTTACTCTATATTAGATAATTTTAAATGTCTAGGTTTGAAGCTATATCATTGTTCTTTGTTCATCTTTTATATGGTATAAATTATTTTATGAGATTATGTTTAAAAATGCCTTTTTAGTTATCTAAGTATTTTAGGAGCTCTGGATTTCAAAATGCACTTCATAAGTCTGAAATATTTTCACCTTTTCAGTGGAGAAAAAAGATATGATGGCATGTTGCTAGAGTAATAGGGTATTTTTTTAAATTGCCTGGTCAAAAACTTCAATAATAAAGGAAAAATGTGTTTCTTTTTTTAAAAATTCAGAGTATGATTAGATAGAAATAGTACATTTGGTTCTTAAGCATTTTCTTCCCTTTTTTTAAAGAGACCATATAAGACACACTTTTATTAGGAGAATGAATATAAAAGTGATGCTTTACTAGACCTTGCTACATTACCTCTAGATTGTTGAGTATAAAAATGACCACAGTATCAAAAGGAGAATAGTAATCTGGTGGCAAGGGTAAAGCAAAAAGTAATAAAGGGATAACATATTACAAATATCTAAGTTTCAAGAAAAAAATTCAGAAAGTTTGTTTCAAATTGATCCTATTAAAAATTTCAGACATAGTCATTAATAACATAATATACTGATATTGAATTAATGAAAGGACATTTCTAGACTGGCTACTGTTCAGGAACACTGGGTAAGATGCAATTCCTTAGATGCTAAGATTTGTACTTGAAGAGTGGATATATAATCAATAGAAGCTTGTCATGGGTCATTACAATTAAGGGGTAGAATGATGAATGCACTAGCTTTTGAAGAGTATAAGCTAAAAACAACAGGAAGCTTCTCCCATACTACCCCTAATCTGTTAAGTGATGGGTAAAGGAGGAGAGGAAACTGATGCTTCAGAAGTTCAGGAACTTTTTCATTAAACAAATCCCCATAAAGAAAGAAGAAAAACATACCATTCAAGAGACAGTGCTTTGGAAACTCTGGACATTAGAAAGTCAAGAAGTCAGATAATTAATTATGTCACTGTGCCAAATTGAACAAACTGCCCTGAGTCACATAATCTTTGATGGTGAGGAAGTGGTAGGAGGAAGAAAAATGCTGGACTCAAGTACTGCCTTCCAATTTTACATCTACAAAACTTCAACTCTCTTGAAAACATATTTAAAAGTTTAACAGAAAGGAAAATGGGCCCAGACCCATTTAAGAGTACAAGTGTGAGATAAGAAAGAAAGGTTTTGTATTAAAGGAATCTTGAAATTAGTCATAAAATCTTAGATATTAGAGGTCATATAAAGATCTGGCTTGCTTTTTCAGTAAAGAAAATTACTGTATCTTAAAGATTTACAAAATAGAAATACATTTGAGTTAGGAAGTAGCAGAAAGAACATAGATCAGGGATTTTTTTTTTGCAAGAAGTGAGTCTAGGAAGTTATTTAAACAAAAACTGGCTACAAAATAAAATTGTAATTATGAAATTGAATCCTAACTGTGAAATTGAGTGTTTTAGGTAGGCAGAAATTTGCAATTACTTTCTCTTTTCCCAATTCTTTTTTTTCTGTTTAAATAGAAAAAGATCAATCAATAGAAGTATGAAAGGAAAAGATAAACTGAAGGCTTACCTAAAACTAGGTATTTGAAGAAAGAAAACCCAATAGTTAAAAGAGGAAGGACATTGTGCCATCTGCGACTTTCAATTAGAGCACAGGTGTAGGCATTAAAAAATGGACTCCAAAGATCAGAGTTCTTAGTGAGTATAGCCCAGGAAAACCACTGACACTAGTAGATTTTTAACCTAAAGTTTAGTCAAGGGGTCATGTTAAAAGATTTATGATAGAAATGGAAAAAGAATTGAATAGTGTTTTTTTTTTTAAAGAGCGAATTTTACTTGTACCATTGGAAAGAGGGCCCAGAAGAATGAGCCATGTCATAGTGAAATAACAGTTTAAATAAAATAGAAACTACATAATGCCTCAGTGTTCTCTCTTTAAATGTCTCTCCTAATTGCATTTTACCTTTTTATTCTTCTCTTGAAAAAAAAGTTACATAATTCATTTAATTCTTTTTAAAAAGGTACTGTTTTGAATAGCAAGGTTAAAATAAGTGACTAGATATATAAATTGATAACTGAGATTTCTTTAATTATACCCAAAGAAAAGCCTAATTGTGGAATTATTTTGTGGCCTTTGGCAATTCATTTAGCTTTTGCATGGATTAATTATCTTATTGCTAAGATGCTTTTCTGGTCTAGTATACAACAGTTACAACATTTTCAAATGTAATAGGGTTACACTTGTCACCAATCTCACTCTGTCTACTATTTAATCTAATTACACATTTAATTTTAACACCTCAAATTCCAGAACAATCCAGGGAGTATATTTGTATATTTCATTATTAATATGATTATAGCTTACCTCTTTCAGAACCCCCATCCCAGCTCATCAAATATTATTATTTAATAAAACAATCTCCTTTCCCAAGAGTAATTATTCATATTTTTCTATTAGATAGAAATCATATTAATTTTTTTAATCTTCTAAAAGTAACTAAATATTGAAATTATATATGTAATTCATTGATAATGAATAATTCATTAATGTAAGAAAATATATACACAATTATTTATGTTATCTATCAAAATTGCAGTCAGTATTACCATAAACCCTCATTATAGTAGCAAATAATTTATCTTCACATTTGAAAAAAAAGGGGAAAGCAATAAATGTTAGAGGAGATGTGGAAAAAGTGGGATGCTAATTCACTGTTGGTAGAGCTATGAACTGATTCAAACATGTTGGAGAGCAATCTAGAATTATGAGCAAAGAATTCTCAATCTGCCTATGTAACCATTGGTCCAGCACTACCATTACTTATTCTGTTTCCCATGATGATTAGGGGAAAAAAAATCTATATGTTCTAAAGTATTTATAGCAGCTCTTTGTGTGGTGGCAAAAGAACTGGAAATTACAGGAAATGCCCATCAATTGTGGAATGGCTGAACAATTTTGGTATACAATTGTGATGGAATACTGCTGTGCTTTAAAAAATGATGAGCTTGGCAATCTTTGAAAAACATGGATAGCTACATGAAATAATGAAGTCCATAATGAGTAGAGCTCTTTATGTCCTCCTCTATCAAGGAGTATTAGATAGATACACATTGTTTGTCAAGCAATGTGCAAGTAAAGATAGAAATACAAAAGTCAAACAGACCTGTCCTAAAGAAGCTAACAGTCTCATGGGGGAAAAAAAATTATGATAGCATAGTGGAGTATCTGGAAACAGGAAAAATTTGAGTTCACATATGATCTCAAACACTAGCTCTATGGATAAGTCACTTATCCTCTGTCTCAATTTTCTGTTCTGTAAAGTGAGGATAATAATATCATTTCTCTCCCAAATCTGTTGATAATAAAATGATGTATGTAAAGCATTTAGTGCAGGTCCTAGCACATAATAGGTGCTATATAAATGATAGTAATTATTATTAATTTGTAAATACAAAGTCATTTCTAGTCAGGGCACTAGTAGCTAAGGGATAAATATAGTCCTCATGTGGAAAATACATCTTAAATTGAGCTTTGAAGAAAGTTAATGGTTTTAAATGTTTGGATGAAAAGAATTGCAATTCAGTCACTTAGGATAGCTTGGGCAAAGGCACAGATGTTAGGACTAGAATGTTATATATGAAGAATAGCTAGTTGAAAAGGCTTTGAAGATGGACATGGTGATGGACCATGTGTCTGTTTTCCAAGGACTAGAACTGCTAAGTTATGATAAATCTTTCCAAGACTTATAATCAGAGGGTTGGCCACTATAAGATGAGAATACAATAGACAAGGTAGCTGGTTAATTGTTGTCCTTTGTTCTCAAAGGGGACCAAAATGACATCACTATATTAGAGGTGAGTTACAGGTGTGTCCGACTTGGCTGATCAGACCAATATGATCTTGGAATGCTTTGCCACAAATTGGACACAAACAGTCCATGTGAACCGTTGGGGTGATTCTCTAACTTTGTGCACCCAGACTTTCTTCTGAGATAATACATTTCTGTTTTGCTCAAAGTACACAGCACTTTCTATGGATGGCCTAGCCATCTAAGGTTCTGAGTTAAGGACACAGTCTCCCCTGTAGACGTGAGTTCAAATCCTAGACACAGTTACACTTATGGCATGGAGGTATTGAATTCTGTCAGTAGGAAGAATAACCATACCTGTGAAATCACTGATTTTTTGCATTATTGAAGTACTAATGTCATATTTGGGTCATTAGAAAGAAACTTGGGGGAAATCCTTACTTTTTTTCCCCCATGAACATTTTTTTAAAGATTGTTTAAATAAATAGGCATAAAAACACCATACTCATAGTTCAAATTAAAAAGTGTTCTTTGAAAAGAAAATGAATTCATTAAAATTCCAGGATTATTTCTGAAGAAGAAAAAAGCTCTTGGGGAGACCACTATATCTTCACAGAGACATATCATAAGAGTGGATATAAGATCCTCAATTCAGGCTTCTTCCCAGCAGCATTGATCCAGATGCTATGTGGTCACATTTCAACACTTACATTCTGATCCCCAGGCAAACAAAAAGCTGTGCTAGCCACAAAATCAAGTAAATGTCAACGTTTTGTCTAGAATAATATATTTGGGTGGTAAATGGGAAACCTCCCATGTGGGCTAAAGTCCATAAAAATTATAGTCTTTGGAGAGTTAGAGGTCTCCTAATATAATCTCAATTCACTGATGAGAAAACCAGGGTTCAGAAAGAGTAAATGCCTTTCCAAGATTATACAAGTAACAATGACAGAGCTAGGTTCCAAACCTAGGTCTCTTGACTCCAAATCCAATGATTTTCCTCAGTAAGCACACTGTCAATCAAACGTGAACCACAAATATAAAGAAATAGTTGAGTGATTTCCAGGGAGCACTGCTAAGAGTCCTAAGTTATTTGAGGACAATTGGAGTGCCTTCCCAACTAACAAGCCAGTAACAAGAAGGGATGTTCAGTCCTAATTCTGAGATATAGGTAGAATAAGATGAATTTTCAGTCACTCCATCTTCAAATAGTACTGAAATTTTCTTGTGTCCTGGGACAAAAACTGATTTTCATGTTATATATCATTGTGACAGAGGAAAAATTAAAAATGAATTTGACATATGCACAGAAAAATGAGTGGTAAAGAAAATGAAGGTGCTTTAATTGAGAAAATCCCTAATATGCGATTTTACCAAAAAAGCAATTAAATCATTAGAAGAGCTTTAACCACTGGTCAGATTAGGAGAGGAACCTGATATTTCCTAGATTGTCTATGGAGAATTGTAGAAGTCCTCAGTGGGTGAAGAAGAAGGACCAGGACACAGACTAGTCAATAGCATAGTGGAGTACCTGGAATCAGGAAAATTTGAATTCACATATGATCTCAAGAACACCTGAGATCAATCAATCAGAATTTCAGCACTGGAAAGGACCACATGGGTCATATTGTATAGAACTTGTCCCTGAGAAGGCCCATTCTATAACATCTTTCAGACGTTTGGCCATTCAGAATCCATTTGAGGGCTTCCAGCAATGGAATTTGCATTCTTCTGAAACAGTCTATTTGGCTTTCAGATAGGCCTTATTGTAGGAAGTTTTTCATTATGTGAAGCTGAACTCTTCCTCTTTGCATAAACATTGCATTCCTATACATCCTTTTTGCATAGGAAAGATGCAATCCATTCACTTCTCCTAATTCTTTCTTTTGAAAGTAAGACAAAAATAATTTTTAAGATTTGTTCTAAATTCATGTAACAGCTCTTCAAATACTTTGACAGCTATTTTGTCCAAAAAGGCAATGGGAAAGTACATGATGAAAATGAAAAAGCTGCAGCACATTAATTAGCACAGTGTTTTATAATTATTATCCCCACTTGATCCTCACAACAATCCTAGGATGTAGGTGGTAGTAATACCCCATTTTACAATTGAAGAAACTGAGACAAACAGGATTAATGCACTATCTAGGATTCTACAGCTAATAAATCCCTGAAATCAAAATTTAATTCAAATCTTTCTGACTCCTGGTCTAGAACTCTATTTACTTCATCATCTAGCAATCTCTATGTTCTTGGGATTCAAATATGATGACACCTTGCCTCAAGTAGCTTACATTCTATCAAGGGAGACCCCTTATATATGAGTGATGGCCAGAGAAGGTAATTTTGGTTTAGTTAATCAGAAGTATTATGAGTCAATTCCTAAGAGAATTGATTGCCATGACTTTCCTAGTAGAAATATAGTACTAATTTTATTAGTTCCCAGACACTGAGCAAGAACTGGAATTGTGAAGGAGAGGTCTACAAGCATGGTAAATGACGGCAGACTCTGTTGTCCAGGTGATTATAAACATGTAAGAGATTGTCTGATAAAGGCTATGTATTTGGGGGATTCCAAAAGTCTTACTGCACTTCTAAATTCTAATAGCATTAAAGCTTTAATAGCCTAAAAGTAAACTAAGATTTTGGAACACACTATATGGTGAATTCACATAAATATTTGGATTGCAAAAACATGGAGTAATTGTCTTTGGAGGTTTGGAGGTCCTAGAATACCTTGAGGACCCCAAAATAGGCTGAAAAGTAGTCAAGTGGCCATTATATTCATCGTTGAAGAGTGAACTACACAAATACCATTTCATTTGTACCTCTTGCTATCTCTCTACCCTCACCTTCCTTCTAAATACTTTGAGATTGTTAGATCTATAATCTAAAACACTATTTAACATTTCAAAACTCATACTAGATAAAACCAGAAGTATAAATCACACTATGTAGACTCTGCCCCCTCAATGAATATGGTGAAAAGTCCTGACAAACTTTCCCTTTGACAATAGAAATTCAGGATAAGAACTCTCATTTTAAAGATAATGAAATAGAAAAGAAATATAAGGAGAAGACATATTACACAAGTTTTTTTTTAATCATATTAATAATCTTTTTGGTCAGCAAAAATTATAATCACTATTGCCACCTATAGTACTTCTTTCACTACAAACCCTAATACCCTCAGAATGAAATATTTCAAATATAAGTGTTTACCATGCCATGAGTCCTGTAACTGTCCTCATCCTGCTTATTCCTCTGCTGTAGACTGACATATCCAAAAGCTCATTTACTTTATTTACGTGCATCACTTTCAAATTCATTGCCCTCATTTGTCTGCAGAGTAGTTCACAGATTTATTCCAGTCATATTTTATGTTTATAATTAAGAAAAATATTGGCTTATATCCCAATGTGAAGAGATAAATCATTTTAGCTTTCTAGTAGAAGGCTATTTGTATAGGATTTCTTTAATGTCTCAAAACACTAATTTTGAACCAACAAAACTGCAAGTCATTTCTTAAAGCACAGTTACACTTGAAATTGACTGTTAAAATGGCCTTGTAAATTTCTATTTTCTCTCAATGACTCTCACGTTAAATTTACTTGTTTAACATACCAAAAAGAAATTTCACTAACATTAATGATACAAATTTCTTTGGACCAATGCTTGGCATTAGCCATTAGAGAATACAATGATGCATCAGTTTTTATCCATGATGTTGGCTGTCCCTAGAAAGAAAGAAAAAAACACTTATAGTGCTACAAAACTTTAACATGTGCCCAAAAGTCTTGGTGTAATTTTAAGTTTTTAATAACTTCAGAAATATAAATATTACAAACACAAAAATATCATTAGAAAATTTAATTATTTATATTTCTTTCAAATTTAGATACCTTTATAAATTTTGAATAATAGATTTTTGAACTTAATTTTAACAAGACTAGATACTCTGTTATTATATATTGTTTATGCAACAGGTTTTAGGTGACATCTTCTCAGCCCCATCAATGAATAGAAGAGATTGTCTTCCCTGATCCCATCAATCACCTGGTCAGTCTCTATAATGCTTTTTTTTTTCTTGTGGAATCATCTCAAAAATACTGTATATGCATTAAAATTTCATTCGTTGAATGATTAGAAAGCTACAATTATAAATGCAATCCTTACAGAGACTGAGCAACATGATGAAAGTTTTTAAAGTTAGAAAATTAACTAGAGTGACATACAGCACAAAATTGTGGTTAACCTAAATTCAGAAAGGAATTTTTCAATATTTTAAAAAATTTAATAATTAACAGCATTTTTGCATCTGAAATTATTAAAGCTTAGTATTGCACTTAAAACTTTTGGGAAATTCCTTTAATTTAGGCTTCCCTAGCCATTACTCCTTTTTTTCATCTTTCATTTTCATTTTTAATTTATGGAATAAAACAAGCATTTCCATAACAGTACAATAAAAAGATGATAGCACATGAACCTGCAAATCAACTGTGTACAACTTGCTGTTTCTTTTGAATATGTGACAAAGTTAATGTGTAAATTTCTTTTTTTTTCTCCTTTTGATAGCTATCAGTAGACACAAAAAGGCACAGAAGCATATAAATACATATATATCATATATATGCAAAATTATTCTATATGGATTTCTATTTATCAATTCTTTCTATGAATGAAGATAGCATCTTTCTTACGAATTTAATTTGGGTATTTATGAGTCAAAATAATGTATTCATTTGGTTCTTAAAATAATATTACTGTTACTGTATATAGTATTTTCTAGGTTCTGCTCATTTTTCTCCTCTTTTTATCATGCAAGAATTTCCATGCTTTTCAAATATCATTGAGCTCATCATTTCTTACAATTCAGTAGTATTCTTTCACCATCATATTCCACAACTTGTTCAGCTATTCCCCAAATATCAGGCATTTCCACAATTTCCAGTTTTTTGCCACACAAAGACAGTTACTTTAAGCATTTTAGAACATATAGGTTATTTTCCTTTTTCCTTAATCATCTTTGGAAATAGATTTAATAATTGTTTTCCTGGGACAAAGGGCAGAGGTGGTTTAATAATTCTTTGGGCATAATTCCAGATTGCTTTTCAAAGTGCTTGGCTCAGTTCACAATTCCACCTAGAACAGAGGAACTCAGAGAAGTTCATAGGTTTACTCAAGGATTTTCTATCTAGTTTCTGGTTTGGAGAAACTCATAGTTGCTCTATAGAGGATACTGGTAGGGAATACTAGATTTCAGAATGAAAACATTCATTTTTTACTGAGCCACTAAGTTGCCCTAGAAATTCTTGAGCAGACATTAATTCCAAATACCCTAAGACTTCCTGGAAATGATCAAAACATAATAACTTGAATTTCTATAATACTTTATAGGCAACTAAGTAACACAATGGACAGAGAACCAGCCCTGAAGTCAGGAAGACTTGAAGTCAAATTTGAGCTCAGACTATTATTATATGTGTCATTTTGGACAAGTAACTAAAGTTTTATTTGCTTAGGTCCTCTTTTCTGTAAAATGAGGAGAATAATAGTTCATATTTCCCAGAGTTGTTGTGAAAAATCAAATGAGATAAGAATCAATTAATTTAGCATAGTTCCTGATACATGGTAAGCAAGCACTGGATAAACATGTACAAACCTATAATCCTGTGAGATAAGTGGAGAGTCATATTCTCAGATGAGAAAACTGAGGCTCAGAGAAATTATGACTTACACAACTAGTAAATGAGAAAGCCTTATTCAAACCCAAGTCTTTTACTTCTAAGTGTAGTTCTTTTTCAGAGAGACAGCTGGTGCAATAGAAAGAACTTTGGACATGGAGCTGGAAATACGAGATTTGAAATGAGCTTTCTAAAACTACTCCCTTTTTGACTTTAGGCAAATTCTACTCTCTGGGTTCAATTTCAGTCATGTAAATATGAGGAGTTTGGACTATATGACATCCAAGGTTCTTTCCAGATCTAAATCTTCACCACACTGGCTCTTCGAGTCCCAAATGGACAAGATAAGGAAAACCCAATTTGTATAATAAGAGCTCTTAACTTAGTAGCAGCTATAGATCCATGTGTGCATTTCCTTACCAACCTAAAAGATAATTCTAGCTTCCACTGGTGCTATATACATTCAGTACTTTGAGGATTTTGGCTACAGAACACACCTTATCAGGATTGGCCCTATCTAATATTTCTTTGTATGACCTCCTCCATTCAAATCAACCTCTTCAACCTCTTCATTTTCTTGTCAGCATTGCCCCCATCCCATCACTATCATGCTATTTCCATATTTATAACTTTGCCTTTGTGTTTATTTCTGATATAACCAATATTCCTGTCGATAGAAATCCTGCCCATTCATTATAGCTTACTCATATCCACAATGCTTTTCTGACCCTCAATAATGAAATAAAACCAAATTTTTGTGTCTATCTTGTCTTTTAGCATTCTTCTTCCTCTTGACAGTTCTCTCGTTTTTCATATTGCTCCCCCATTTCCCAGAAGCCCTAGTTTACCTTTCTTAAACTTTCTTGCCTTTATATTTGTCTCTCACTGCCCTTACCAGCTCTAATCAAACCTCTTTTTGTATGTTTTATTGTAAAGATAGGAGTTATTCTCAACTAGGTCATTTAAAAAGGATCTGATAAATCATTCTCACAAGGCATAATGGAAAATACTTTAATAATTGATGCTTCATTAATTATGAGTAAACAAAAATCAGTGTCATCTTAATGTATCATTAGTGAATATTTACAGATGTATTATATAACTATATTGTTGCTGTTGTTGTTTGTCCTTCATTCTCAAAGAGGATTGTGACATTACAGAGGTAATGCCATGACATGCAAATGAATTGGATTGAAGTGAGGGAGGGCTGTGCAAGGTCACCTTCCCCATTTCCTCCTCCAAAGACTATCTGGGTCTAGAGGCAAAATATGATCAGTCTAACTGGAAATGGACTTAGAGGCAGTAGAAGACCTTGGACTTTTTAAAGTAAGGACTTTAACAGATTTTACTTGACTGAGGCACTGTAAAATCAATGACTAAGGCTAGGTAAGAAAGGAAACATATGTATATAATATGTAAATGTCTGTGCATATGTATAGGTATATATATATCTCAATCTGGGAGAGAAAGACTTTCAGAGTTTGGGGCCAAAACAGACTAAATTGCTATTTACTTTCGCTCTAAGCCAGTGATGATCCAAACCATAATCCAGTGGAGGTTGGCCTGTAATCTATTGTTGATCAATCAATAAGTGATTGATTTGGGTTCAAGGCATAGTCCTTAGGAAAAAATGAAAAAAAAATCTAGCCCATAAACATCAAAATGTCTGATAAGGTTTCAGCAGTCAAAATTTACTTTTCTTTGGGAACAGAACTCACAGGTAAAGCTACGATACTCTATGTGGACAGAGGGTAGGGAAAAAAGAAAGAACCAAGAAAAAGAAAATAAAGTAGTACATTGCCCAACTGGCCAATTCTAGTTGGGTCCCCAGTGGGGACTACTCCTCCTCTTACTTACAGAAACTGATGTTTGTCCTTCCTTCTCAAAAAAAAAAAAAAAACCATGACATCAAAGATATGATACCATCACATGCAAGTGAATTGAATTGTAGTGAGGGAGGGCTGCATAAAGTCACCTGCCTCACTTTTCCCTCCAGAGCCATCTGGGTCCAGTTGCAATGGTGGGGTGAATAAGGATCTCAGCAAAAAGCCAGGTAGGTCATAGGGAGAGGGACTGATAGGAAAGGGCCTTTGTTGAATTTAAATGGGCTTTTGTTGCAAAGAGCCTAGTTGAATTCCCAATAGTTACCATATGTTATTACTCTCTGAGACAAGCAGGAAAATCATTGACAAGATTATTTTGTCTTTAAGTGGGCCTTTGTTGCAATGGGACATTGTTGAATTGTTTGCATTGACAGGATTATCTTGACCCCATAGTTACCTATACAAATACAAACTGGATGCCCAGCTATAGATGTCAACCCCTGAGGTTATTCTTTCACTACATAAGGTCTTACTCTCCCTCTTTTTTATCACTAATTCTTTAGGAACTTAGTGCCCCTTATGGTGGAAAGACTTGATTCTTCTCAATGGTTCAGTGATTCAAAGCAATCCCAATAGATTTTGGACAGAAAATGCCATCTGCATCCAGAAAAAAAATATGAAGATTGAATGTAAATAAATACATGGCATATTACCTTCTTTTTTCTGGGGGTTTTTTTATGGTTTTTTTTCCCTTTTGCACTGATTTTTCTCTCCCAGTATGATTCATAAAGCAATACGTATAAAATAAATAAAATTTTAAAAATAATGAAGTAGCATAGCATATTGGATATAGATCCAAGCTCAAAACCAAGCTCACCTGAGTTCTAGTCCTGCTTCTGCCATATAATGGCACTTAATTTCTTTTTTTGGAAAGGTAATTGGGGTTAAGTGACTTACCATGATCATACAGCTAGCAAATGTTAAGTGTCTGAGTCCTCCTGACCCTAGGGCTAGTGCTCTATCCACTGTGCCATCAAATTTCTTAATACTCTATACCTGTGGTGTCAATTTCAAATAGAAACAGAGCAACTAAATCTTAAATAAGGATCTTTATGAGCACATAATAGAAAATCACATATTAATATTTTTATGTCTATTGTATTTGTATTTATTTTGTTGAATTCTTCTAGTTTCATTTTAATGTGATTTGGAGTACACTAGGGAATGTTGTTGGTTTCAATGAGATTAACAGACTAAACATTTAATACTTTGCTGTATACAATTTTCTAAGACTTTAAGTTGTAAAGAAATCAATTAGCATTTTTAAAAAGGAGTTTGCTCACCCAAACAATCCTTATACCAGTGAAATCATAGGTTCCGTCCTTATTACTATCCTCATGTCTTGATAAAGTGATTCTAGTTTACTGTAACAAATTATAAGGCAGTGAAACATAAAAAAATTTGTATGGACTAATATTGAGCAAATATACAAAAACAAGAGAACAATATACACAGTGGCTCTACTAATATAAAAGAAACACTTCTGAAAGGCAGCCACATTCAGATTAATTGCAATATTCAAACTTGATCATGAAGAACATAAATGATAGAATCAAGAGAAAGGTGAAGGACCACCATAGTGAGATGTTACCTCTGATATAAGATGTGGTCATTTTATCAATTAGTTTTATGTAACTGCTTTTATTTTTTATAAACAGATTGGTATGGGGGGGATTAATAGCAAGAAACAGCTTGTGGCATAATTTTTTTTTAGAAATTAATAACACTTTTCTTAATAATGAACAAATGATCTCCCCCCTCAAATCCTCTCCAAAATGTCATCATGGTTAGTTTTCCAAAAGTCAATTGAGTTAACTACAAAGATGCACATCATCATTAAGTAGCCTATCCATATAGCAATAAAATTTTTCTTTGATTTTTGTCAATCCATCAAAAAAAGGAAAATAATAATTTTCTCATTCCTATGAGACCCTCTTCTATTTCTTCAGTGATGATCCCAAAGTGATGGGAAGGAGAATAAAGGATTCTCAGAATTGTCTAGTTTTTAGAATACCAATAAACTTTAATTTTATTATTCGTACTCTAAATGTGAGATCCTTATCTACTGACTAATGAGTAACACATTGCTGGAAAGAATAAATCATATCAACTTTCACATTCTCATTATAAATGAAGTCAGAAGATTTTTGACCAAGATGGCTACCTAAATGGGAGCTGGTATTCCACTGTTATATTTTCCAGCAAAACCTGAAATTTCCCCAAAATTTAACAATGATCAAGAAATCTAATGAAAAACTATAGAAACTTCTAGCAAAGAACTTAACATAAAATCAGTCAGAAGCCCACAGGAAACAAGAAAGGAAGTCATTGGTAAAAACCAAAGACTAGCACAGACAAATAAATGTCTAAGCCACCTCCTATTCCCATCAGAGATGAGCCAGGGACATGTGTACTCTAGGATATTCTGGATCAGGAATCAAGAATCTCCACCTTCCAAATCCCAGGAAGATCAACAGGAGTAGTCAGAAAACCACAGATTGGGTACCTTGGAAACCTATGTAAGATTGAGTGTTGAGTAATATGTAATGCTCCGACGAGGACAATCAAGGTGAACATGGGTTCTAAGATCCTACCACACTGTCCTGAAAGTCCATAGAGAACCCTGAAGAGCAAGAGCTCTAAACATCAAAAATCCAGGATATTCTAACTCTAGGAGATACAAATTAGCCCAGAATAATAAGGAATGAGACTAAGACTAAAAACATCAGACTATACATCCAAAGAAAGCATGGAGCAGAGCTTGGCTCTTGGACAAAGCTCTAATTGAGGAACTAAACTGTGGAGATCACTAAATCAAAGAAAATACCAACTAGAATAAAAATATCTTGTATATACCCAAAAGAAGATGTAAACAAATCTGTAGCTGTAAGAAATGACTCAAAAGACAAAAATAATGAATTTTCCTCAGGGCTACATGAATACCTATAGTAAAACAAGAAATAAAATTAAAATAAAATAAGAGCTCCTGAGGAAAGAATTTGAAAAAAAAAAAATAATGTAGAAAAAAGTAGTAGACTTTTCCCAAATAAAAGACTCTCAGAAAACTGACCTAGACCAAATAGAAATCAATGATTCCCACAAGACAGTAAGAAATAGCAAAACAAAAGCATAAGATTCTTTAGTAAAGAGAAGAAAAAGAAGAGAGAAGAAGGAGAAGGAGAGGAATAACAAGAAAGAAAAAGGAAGAAGAAGAGGAAAAAGAATAAAGAAAAAGGAAGAACAAAATGTAAGGTACCCAATACTAAAAGCAAGTGATCTGGAAAACATGTAAAGAAGAAATTATTTAGGAATCAGTGAGGACCAAATTAATGCTCCTTCAACAAAAAAAAAAAAAAATAAGAAAAAGATGGGGCATAATTAACACAATTTTGATTCTGAACCATTTAAACTAACAACTAAAAACAAAAATAAGAAACGGATAATCAAAATGACATCAACAACAACCATAATAATTTTAGCCAGAAGTTAAGCCAATATAAATTAATTGCCACAACAAGGATACTGAAAGGGTCTGGAAGTCACATTCATCAGCAAATATCTAATTAAATTGCCAAATCTGAGGGAAATAGTTACCAAAAATAATATCGGAATAGCACGTAGACTGATTTATAAAATCCGTAAAAAATGAGAATGGATAGTTAAGAGCAGTTTTGCCTCTTAAATGAAAGAGAAGCAGTGAAGAGTAAAACCAGGTTTAAAAAAAAATCTGTTGGCAAGTGAGTCAAACAAGCAAAGCATTCAAAAGCTTTTAAAAATGGAAATGGAAAGAAGATCGCAGAAAAAAAACTGAAAAAAAACACATATATAATCATTGTAACAAACTATTGTCTCTATCTAGAAAAATGAATCATTAAGTGTGGACTTTTACATATCAATCCCAGGTTTTCTAATAAAGAAAGTAGAAATGACAGTAAAGAAAATAAAAACAGGAGAATCAGCCAGATTGGATGAAATATATCCTTAGGGTAACACAATTATGAGGACAGTGGGGGAATTAATATGTAAAAAACAAAGATACCAAAGTCTATTAAAATCATAGTAGGTGACTATATGAACATCTACAATTTCTGATGTGAATTAGTACCTCATCTACACAAAATTCTTGAGAGTTTTTTTGTTTTGTCATATGTCCATCTCTTTGTCCCCCATTTGGGGTTTTCTTGGCAAATATATTGGAGTAGTTTGCTATTTATGATAGCCAACTACAAATTAAAGTCATTCCTGATGAAAGTATGGGCAGGGAACAAATATGCTTAGTAATTAGTATGTATTGCTGGCTTACATTTAATTCATAGCAAGGTGTTGGACACCTAACTCCTCTGAGCCTTGGTTTCCTAATCCAATATGGATCAATTCCTTAAATTCTGGGCTTACATATTGGCTGTCTTACCACAATTCCTCTCTTTTCCTCATAACTCGGCACCCAGAGACTCATCTGGAAACATCAGAAGATAATATTTTTCTGTGTCTACATAAATGATACTTAAAGAGTTTCTAGATACTATGTACTCAAGGCAACTATATAAATATGACTTTTTTTTTTTTTTTTTTTTTTTTGCAGAAAACAAAGTAGTTACTCGATCCCTTAAATAATTGGCACATGAGTCTTATTTTAACTCCTTCTTAAATGGAAATAGATTTAAGGTTGCTAGACATGTCTGCCCAATTCAATCTATCTTCCACTCAGCTGTCAAAATGATCTTCCTAAAGCAGAGGTATAATCATGCCATGTATCTATTCAATAAATTCCAATGGCTCCCTAACATCTCCAGGATCAAATATTAAATTTTAAGTCCTTTATAACCTGACCATTTTTTATCTTTCCATTATTACACCTTACTCTCTTTCATGTACTCTGCAGTGTAATAACATTGACCTTATTGCTCTTCCTTGAAATTTATCTCCCAACTCTGGACATTAACACTTGAAATTATGTCCCTCCTCATCTCCATCACCTGGTTTCCCTAATTTCTGTCAGTACTCAATTAAAATGGCAGGCAGTCAAATGGTACAAAGAATAGAGCATTGAACCTGGAATCAGAAAGATATGAGTTAAAATCTGGCCTCAAAGATTTAATAAGTATATGGTTTGGAATAAGTAGCTTAACCTCTGTTCACTTAAACTCTCTCTCTTTCTCTCTCTCTCTCTCTCTCTCTCTCTCTCTCTGTACCAAAACTGTTGAACTTGGTACTAACAAGGCAACTTCTATACCACAAGACCCACCTAATTCACAGGAGTGTTTTTAATTAAACACTTTGTAAACCTGAAAGCAATATATAAATAGGTATGTAAATCTGAGTTATTACCATAGATGTTACCCCTTTTATAAGTATTTGTATTTTAATAAAAGACAGTTACTTTAAGAATTAAACTATAATGGAATTCCAGAAATTAATGAAGAGCTAGTAGAATGAGATACTTCAGGACAGTATTAGCATGAGTGCAGGCATAGGGTTTCTTTTATGCAATTTATGTGAAAGTCAAAACATAAGAACTCTGTGTAAGAACTATCCCTGAAAAATACTCTATCATTAAGGTATTGAAAAATCCACCTAATTTTAAAATTCTCTCATCATTGGCTGGTAATCAATTTTCTTATTGTCACTAAACAAAAGTCTCAAGTAGGAAAAATAAAATAAGTGAAGTTAAAATAAATCTAATACTAATTTAAAATGTATTTCATTCAACAATGTTCTGCAACCAAAGGAAATTTCTTCTTTATTCTTATGGTAAATTACTTGAATTGATATAATGTGATTAATCTGGATCTCTTTTCTTTCATTACCAAGAATATTATTATTGTTCTATCAGGTTGTCTAGGTGATAACCTCCTTGGATGTCTTAACTCTCTACCATTGATCATAGAATTATGTTAAGAAGAATCAGTCAATAAACATTTATTAAACTCTTACTATGTGTCAGGCATTGCACTAAAAACTGGGGATACAAAAAAGAGACAAAAGGCAATCCCTGCCCTCAAAACACTCACAATCTGATTAAGGAAACAATAAGAAAACAAATATGTGTGAACAAACTATATAGAGAATAATAGGAAATAAGAGAGGAAGAACATTAGAATTAAAAGCAATTAGGAAAAGCTTCCTGTAAAAGATGAGATTTTAGTTGGAATATAAAAAAGCCAGGGAAACTACTAGGTAGAGATGAGGGAAAAAAAATATTCCCGGAATGAAGGTTAGCAAAAGAAAAGGATCAGAGCCAAAAGATGGGGTATCTTGTTCTGGGAATAACACAGAAACCAGTGTCACTAGATCAAAAAGTACATGTCAGGAAGTTGGGTATCACAAGACCAAAAAGGGGTTGGGAGGGAGGGTCCAGGTTACAAAGGACACTGAGCATGAAAGGAATTTGTATTTGATCCTGGAGTCAATAGGGAACAAAAGGAACTTGTGCTTTAGGAAAACCATTTTTACTTTTCTGGATGAAAGGAAATTGGATTGGAGTAGAAAGAGCCCCGTAGACCCATCAGCAGGTTTATACAAAAGATGAAATAAAGATACCATTGCATAGCCTTAGTGAAATGTGTCTTAAACAGCATAGCATCAGGTTTTATAAATGTGTAGAATTTCATAATCTCCAAAACAAATTTTCTTGTCTCTAAACCAACTCAAGTACATCCCTCATGCCAATCTTTTCTTTAACTACTGAATATTATTGTCTCCCCTGCTCTTAAATTACTGTGTATTTAACTCAAGGAGAGTGTAAGCTCCTTGAGGATTGTGGCTCTCTCATGTTTGTATACCTAACATAGTACCTGGAATTTGGTAGGTACTTAATAAACGTTTGTTCAATTGAGCTGAATTGAAAAAAGGTCATAAAAAATGTGAGTCCAATGGAACCAAAAGAGAATTAATGATGAAACGAATTATCTTCTTCCAGATAGAGAGATGATGGATCCAAAGTGCAGATTGAAGCATATTTTTTGACATGGCTAATGCAGGAATTTTGTTTTGTTTGACTATATTTCTTTGTATACATATTTGTTTTTCTCATTTTCTTAATAAGCAAGAGAGGAAGCAGAAAGGAGAATATTAAAAAAATGAAAATAAAATTGAATCAAAAAACTGTAAATCAATTTGAGTTGAAAATTAAATCTTAGTGTAAGATAGAGTTGTTACATGATGGATAGACTGGTGGCCTCTGAATTAGAAAGAGTTGGATACAAGAACTTCTTCTGTTTCATGCTGAGGAGGGCAACCAGGATAAGTCATTTAGTCTTTAAATGCTCCAGATAATTCTTTGTTTTTTTTTTTTCTCAGGCAATTGGGGTTGTGACTTGCCTAGGGTTACACAGCTAGGAAATGTTAAATGTCTGGGGTCAAATTTGAACTCAGGTCCTCCTAACTTCAGGGCTGGTGCTCTATCTACTGCACCACCTAGCTGCACCAATTCTTTAAGATTTTAAGGTGCAAAGTTGGTGTAAGGCTGCACTGGTCAAGTGAATTTTCTCACTGGGTATTCTTTATGCAGATAAAATTTCCAAGTGTTCTTTGAAAAAATATAGCTTATTTAGTTACTTAAAATTTATCCCCATGATGCTACCATGACATCAGAGGGTAAACCCTAGACTTGAATTCTTCCTATTTAGCAAGAAAGGCATCAGTTCAAATCCTATCTATATGATTTGGGGATCAGTGCAAGACACTCGCCTCCAGAATGAGTTGGCTACCAGGGGATGAATATCTTTGGCCACAATTTAAAGAGAATATCTAAGACAGAATGATTGCAACCTGTATTGATGGAGACAATTCCCCTCATCCACAAATTAATGCATTTTTCCAAAGTTCTGAAGTAAGAGTCATACCTTACTTTCTTCCTGATAAATTCAGTGATAGTTTCCAAAGCTACACACATAAAATAGAAAATAAAAATATTCAAAATGAAAACATGTCAAACAGAACACAGAAATCATCGAACCAAGCATTTAAAATGAATTAGCAACTGTAGTTGAATGCTGCATTTAGCTCTGAGCTTCCTGGCAACTAGGATATAAATGGAAACATGTTCAGCTATGTAATTCTTATTGTCTGATATGAGTTCTAGAGGGACAAACTTTCCTGGCACCGAATTCTAAGAGAAATTTATTGTGCAAATCCTCCTAAGAGGGACTCTGGGTAACATAACAGACAATGTCCCTAACTCAGCCTCTGCCAAAAGTAGAGAAATGTTCTTCAAATGAATGCTTATTATGTTGACTCCCTATAAAAGCTTCTTGAAAATATTAAATAACTTAGGTAAGATATATCTACAGGGAGCTAAGACAACATGGCCCAGGTACATAGTTTCCAATTATCTAAATTAATATGGAGATAGACTTTACAGAATTTAGAGAAAGGATAGTAATCACACCCATTAGGCGGCCTCTTTCAAACATCAGATGTCTCAAGCAAGCTTTCAGCAAGTGCTGGAGCATGGCCAATTCTTGGCTAAAGTCTCTGACGAGTGCTTGAAGAGCTGATATTCTGTGTTGTTGATTAAAGTAGAATCCATATGCTTTAGATACCAGACGTGTGGGAGGCAGAGTTGACATTCTGTTGTGAAAATTTAGGAGGCTGACTTGTATTCTCGCCCAGATGGAGGGCCATCTCACTTCTGTGGGAAGGCGGGCCCCCACCATAGGGCCAAAATTGTTCTCCAAAAGGAGCTTTAGAATCTGCTCAAGTACTTCAACTAGTACTCAGTTGAAACCTCAGAGTTCTGTGCCATAAAGCATGGATAAAACAATTTTGGCTTGAAAAATGATCAGGGCAGGTGTTACCAATTGGCTGCTTTGACCATAAAAGAACCTTAGCAAGACCTTCCTGGAACATCTGATTTAAAAGAGAACTGCATCCTAATGGACCTGCCAAGATGAGTTAGCTATAAAATATTTTCCCAAATAGCTGAATGGGAAGGGAATCTCAGAAATCAAAGAAATTTCATAAAGAAATGCATGCATAAAGAAAAATCTAAATCTAATGTAAGGAATTTTATCTACATAATAAGTAATATCTATAAATAGAATTATTTTGCTGATCTTAAATATGGGAAACATTATCTTTAAAGGTTTATATATTTGAGTTTTTGTTAAGGCAGTTGTCAAAACTTATCTGTTCCAAGCTAAATACTATATAAATTATGTACCTAATATAGAACCTGGCAATAATTGATATTTGACACATAAGTTCAATAAATATTTGATAAATGAATAAACATTTACAGTATTCTTTATAGTTCTCTCTTCCATCAAGGTAAAGGTCCTGCTACATATCCAGGGAATCTATACTTTCCTACTGCAATGAAACTTTTCTGTTTCCCAGGTTCCATGAATCTTGAGATACCAATACTATCAAATTGCTAAAATCCAAATATCTAACACAGAGGCACTACTGCTGGGAGTACAGGAGCTGGAGTACTCATTACTCCCTGTCTATATTTAAACATTTAGTCCTATATAAAATTCAGTTTAGGGAGACAGTATTAAGCTAGCCATTCTCACACTCATTGACTCTTTAGACTTTCACAATATTTTTTCCTCAAATCTAAGGCCTCCTTACAGGTTCTCAATGTACAAACATGACTTGGGGATGATACAAGTAGTTTGGAAGGAATGGAAGGAAATCTGAAGGAAATTCAAGCATAAGGATAATCACAGTGTTTATTAAGAGAACAATTAGAATATCATTTTTAAAAAGAATATCATTTAATAGTTTATTTTATAACTACTATTATTATCAGTTAAAGCCAAACCAACAATATTGCTAATTAGGCATTACATTTTACATCAACATCAGACACTATCCAATGAACGGCCCAGATTAATCTTTTTTTTTTTTTTTTGTCTAAAAATGGTTTTTGTTTTTTGGGTTTTTTTGCCCTTCTCTCCAATGAAGATGTTTCCTCTTCCATCAGTTCTTGAACTTCTGATAGACATGTTGCTTTGAACAGTTGCAACCACTGTTCTCCATCAATCTGGAAGTACCTCTAGAACTTCCAAATTCACAAGATTCACTGGACAAGTTTCTCTCAGGATATTAATCTACTAAATACTAACAAATACTAAAGACTATGGTCTCCCAAAGACTCCCAGCAGAAGTTGGATAAATAGTGAGTAATATTAAGGTCACCATGATTTTGGAATGAAAAACAAGATTTTTTTACCTCTCACTGAAATCATAACTTGTCACCTGGATAGTTGTAGCCAACCTAACGTGAAGCTATTCACTCTTTGAAAAGTTCCCTAGAGGCATCAGTTCTTTCATCTCAGTAATCAAAAAGGAAATTATTCCTCTTCACGCAGGTGCAAGACCCTTTGCATGATATAGCATCTCTACTGATCTGGAAGCCTCAGCTGAGCTTCTTGGGCTTGCTCCTCATTATAGTTCAATAACAATCCATGCCAGGATTGTCATACTTCTCAAAACTGCCTCCACTGATTACCTGCTCCTTCCTGGGTACAATGTTGAGTACATAGTTCTCATATAAATCTCCATAACAACAGTGGACAAGAGGCAGAGAGAAAACCCTTCATACTGTTTCTTACCTCTGGAAAAGGAGCAAGAGGAAAGGCAAAGATAAAGCTCTTCTCAAGGGTTATTTGTTCATAGTCCATAGCCCTTGAACTACTTCCTACCAAAGCTGTCTCTCTAGAGCAATGTGTCTCAGGTTTTTGGTCTAGGGTTCCCTCTGCATTCTTTTTTGTTTTATGAGTATTTAATTTTTTTTTTGCTCTTTTATTTTATTATTTTTTATTATAGCTTTTTATTTACAAGTTATATGCCTGGGTAATTTTACAGCATTGACAATTGCCAAACCTTTTGTTTCAATTTTTCCCCTTCTTTTCCCCACCCTCTCCCCCAGATGGCAGGTTGACCAATACATGTTAAATATGTTAAAGTATAAATTAAATACAAAATAAGTATACATGTCCAAACAATTATTTTGCTGTACAAAAAGAATCGGACTCTGAAATAGTGTACAATTAGCCTGTGAAGGAAATCAAAAATGCAGGTGGACAAAAATATGGGGATTGGGAATTCTATGTAATGGTTCTTAGTCATCTACCAGAGTTTCCCTCTGCATTCTTAAAAATTATTAAGGATCCCTCCCTCAACGTGTTTTTGTTTAGAGGGCTATATCTGAAAATATTTGCCATATTAGAAATTAAATGTTAATATTATTATGAAAAATAGTTTTAGTATCACAGACCTACATTTTCCTAAGAAATATCTGAACCACATTTTGAGAACCTATGCTCTAGAAAGGATATTCTGCTTTAGAAAGATCCAGTTGCTTTAGAGGGTATAACCTATCTTTAGTCATCTTAAACATAACTGTTCTCTAATTCCAGGAGAATTTTTTTTATACTTCATAAAGAAATGATAGAATGTAGATGCATATATTAAGCTTCATTTAATATATTAACATCTTCTTACCTATTTTGTCTTCCCTTTCTTTGATTTCTGATGGGGGGAAGGGTGGAAAATGAGGAGAGCAGATAGTCAGAAGTTTTTTGACCAACTCTTCTTCCACCTTTAACTCTACTACACACAAACACATACATAAAAGTGAAAACAGAAAGCAAGTTCACCAAAGCTAGAAGGAGACTCAAGATGGAACTTTTTTCTGAAAAGATCTAGAGATCAGCAATGTGATTTGGCAGCCCAAAAAGCTCATCAGATCTCATCTAGAGTATTGTGTTCAATAACAAGTGCTACAACTCAGGTTAGTATCAAAGTCCAGCTCACCCACAAATAATCTCTATCTTTCCCCCAGAGATTTTCTTGGAAATCTTAAGTCTGCCCCAGGTCTAGGTCTCCTGATTGCAATTCCTTACCAGAGATCCCTGCACCAGCCCATATCCAGATTGATGGCTGGTGGACTATGTCTTCTACCCTAGACCTTTGCTAGTACTCTGGATCTGCTCCCAGGTCATATCTACCTCAAAATTTCCATTTGTCCCCTCCTATCCACACAATCGGAGACAATACTTCCCTTATTATTACATATTATTATTTGGGCCTCCTTCACATGGTACAACATCATTACCTGCTACAAAGTTGGACATCTCAAACAATTTGATTACCTGATTCTCAACAGACCTCACTCTAGCCACTGTTGATCTACTTGGATTTATTCTGCAGTTGTTTAAATACTCTCACCTCATGATATCCAGTGATTTTGAACCCCTGGTTGTTGTACAATGCTATTTGTTGCCCACTTGCTTGCTCCTAGTCTCCTAAGTCTCATTTCAGATCTACTTAACTTTCCATTGTGCTCTCTGGGATGTATGCTCCATAGCTGCTTTTATCCTAAAACTTTTCATTTCCAACTTCCTCCATCTTCAAGATTTATTGAGACCTGATTCTCTCCTTATGACATGACAATGCTAACTATCCTCTCTAATTTAGGTTTTATATACCTGACTCTCCTATTATCAACACTCATAACTTCTTCAAAACTTCGAGGTTAATTTAATGTATATTCACCACCCAATTAATATTCTTAAAGTTATTTACTGACTGCCCCCACCCACCTAGGACACTCTCTTTCTTTCATTAATAAGTTCAGTGCTGGGATAAGAACTAACTATTTGATAAAAATTGCTGGGAAAACTAGAAAATAGTATGGCAGAAACTAGGTACAGAATAGCATCTCATACCCTAAAGTAAAATAAGGTTGAAATAGGTTCATGATTTAGACATAAAAGTCTATACTATATTGCTATAGTATAAACAATTTAGGAGATCAAAGGCTAGTTTGATCTTTGGTGAAGGGAGAGATTTGTGACCAAAGAAGATATTGAGAATATTATAAAATACAAAATAGATAATTTTGATTACATTAAATTAGAAAGGGTTTGCAAAAACAAAAGCAATGCAACTAAGAAAAGAAGGAAAGCAAAAAGTTAGAAACAATTTTATAGCCAGTATTTCTAATAAAGACATCATTTCTAAAATATATAGAGAACTGAGTCCAATTTATAAAAATAGAAATAATTCCTCAATTGATAAATGGTCAAAAAATAAACAGATAATTTTCAGATGAAGAAATTAAAACCATCTATAATTACATGAAAAAAATGCTTTCTCACAATTGATTGAGAAATTTAAATTAAAACAGCTCTGTAGTACCACTACACACCTGTCAGATTGACTAAGATGATAGGAAAAGATAATGATAAATGTTGGAAGAGATGTAGGAAAACTGGGACACTAACACATTGTTGGTAAAGTTATGAACAGATACAGCCATTCTACAAAATAATTTGGAACTATGCCTAACAGGCTATAAACTTATGAATTTTTTTTTATTTAATAGCCTTTTATTTACAGGTTATATGTATGGGTAACTTTACAGCATTAACAATTGCCAAACCTCTTGTTCCATTTTTTCACCTCTTACCCCCCACCCCTCCCCTAGATGGCAGGATGACCAGTAGATGTTAAATATATTAAAATATAAATTAGATACACAATAAGTATACATGACCAAACTGTTATTTTGCTGTACAAAAAGAATCAGACTCTGAAATATTGTACAATTAGCTTGTGAAGGAAATCAAAAATGCAGGTGGGCAAAAATATAGGGATTGGGAATTCAATGTAATGGTTTTTAGTCATCTCCCAGAGTTCTTTCTCTGGGCGTAGCTGGTTCAGTTCATTACTGCTCCATTGGAAATGATTTGGTTGATCTCGTTGCTGAGGATGGCCAGGTCCATCAGAACTGGTCATCATATAGTATTGTTGTTGAAGTATATAATGATCTCCTGGTCCTGCTCATTTCACTCAGCATCAGTTCGTGTAAGTCTCTCCAGGCCTTTCTGAAATCATCCTGTTGGTCATTTCTTACAGAACAATAATATTCCATAATATTCATATACCACAATTTATTCAGCTATTCTCCAACTGATGGGCATCCACTCAGTTTCCAGTTTCTAGCCACTACAAAAAGGGCTATCACAAACATTCGTGCACATACAGGTCCCTTTCCCTTCTTTATAATCTCTTTGGGATACAAGCCCAGTAGTAACACTGCTGGATCAAAGGGTATGCACAGTTTGATAACTTTTTGAGCATGGTTCCAAACTGCTCTCCAGAATGATTGGATTCGTTCACAACTCCACCAACAATGCATCAATGTCCCAGTTTTCCCACATCCCCTCCAACAATCATCATTATTTTTTCCTGTCATCTTAGCCAATCTGACAGGTGTGTAGTGGTATCTTAGAGTTGTCTTAATTTGCATTTCTCTGATTAATAATGACTTGGAGCATCTTTTCATATGACTAGAAATAGTTTCAATTTCTTCATCTGAGAATTGTCTGTTCATATCCTTTGACCATTTTTCACTTGGAGATTGGCTTGATTTTTTATAAATTAGAGTTAATTCTCTATATATTTTGGAAATGAGGCCCTTATCAGAACCTTTGACTGTAAAAATATTTTCCCAGTTTATTTATGCATATCTTTTGACCCAGCAGTATTACTACTGGATCTGTATCCCAAAGAGATCATGAAAGAGGAGAAAGAACCTATATATGCAAAAATGTTTATAGTCGATTTTTTTGTGGTGATGAGGAATTAGACATTTAGTAAAAGGCCATCAATTGAGGAATAGCTGAATAAGGTTCTTGAATATAATGGAATATGATTGTTCTATAAGAAATGATGAGTAGATTGATTTCAAAAATTCTGGACTTAGATGAACTGATGCTGAGCAAAATAAGCAAATCAGTAGAACAATGTATACAGTAACAACAACAGTATGTCATGATCAACTAAGATAGACTTAGCTCTTCTCAGCAATACAGTGATCCAAGACAATTACAGTAGTCTTGGGATGGAAAATGCCATTCACATTCAGAGAAAGAACAATGGAAACTGAATACAAATTGAAGCAAACTATTTTCATTTTTTATTGTTTTTTCTTTCTCATAGTTTTTCCCTTTTGTTTTTATTTTTCTTTCACAACATGCCTAATATGGAAATATGTCTAAAATGAGTTTACATATATGACCTATATCAGATTGTTTGCTGTCTTAGGGAGGGGAAAAGTAAATGAGGGAGAGAGAAAAATAATTTGGAACTCAAAATGACACAAAAGGGAATGTTGAAAACTATTTTTGCATGTAATTGGAAAAAAATACTAAGTAAAAAATAATAATGATTCCACCAAAAAAATAAGTTCAGTGCTGGAATCATAGTGTTTCCAATCCAACTTCTGCCCCAGGCAATAAGTCTTCAATATATTCCTTTAAATAATTAAGTTTCCTAATACTTCAATCTATTCATTCCCCATGATTTGTTCTTCTATTTGATTTATACACAGAAATGATCATAACCTTGATCGTGCCATCTTCTACAAATATCATCTTTCCATGTTCATAAATTCCAAAATTCCTTCATATTGTCATAATCTTTTTTTCATTTTATCTTTTCCTCTATCTTACATATACTAACCTAGTTTTTCATCTTCAACAGTGCTTCTACTTCTCAGTTCTTTCCCATTCCCTCACTTCTAATCTGGCTACTCTCTTTTCCTTGTTTATACTTCAGTTAACTAGTTAAGTTCTACAACATCTTCTGAATTCAGGTTCTTTGCTCACCAAAACTTAATCTTTGAATCCTATATATGTTGCCTTTATTCTTATTCATGTGCTACTAAACAGAAGTGAAGAAAATCAAAAAACTACAAACAAAATGGGTCTATAACATATCTAATCTTTTTTGGGTTTTCACTATAACAAGGCAATCCTTTTATATATCCATAATCAATTCATTCATCATAGTTTCTGTTCTAAGATTTTTCATCTATCCTCAAGCCCCCCATTGCTTCTCTATCCATCCTCTTATCTGAGGATCTTACCTCATATTTCAATGAAATAATTGAGGTCTTTTGCCAAGACCTCCCTTTTTTCCCCTCCTCTTTTTTCCTTCTTCCTCATCTCACATCACTTAACTGTCTTTCCTTTCTTTTTTTTTAATTTAATAGCCTTTTATTTACAGGATATATGCATGGGTAACTTTACAGCATTAACAATTGACAATTGCCAAACCTCTTGTTCCATTTTTTCACCTCTTACCCCCCACCCCCTCCCCCAGATGGCAGGATGACCAGTAGATGTTAAGTATATTAAAATATAAATTAGATACACAATAAGTATACATGACCAAAAAGTTATTTTGCTGTACAAAAAGAATCAGACTCTGAAATATTGTACAATTAGCTTGTGAAAGAAATCAAAAAGGCAGGTGGGCATAAATATAGGGATTGGGAATTCAATGTAATGGTTTTTAGTCATCTCCCAGAGTTCTTTTTCTGGGCATAGTTGGTTCAGTTCATTACTGCTCCATTGGAAATGATTTGGTTGATCTCGTTGCTGAGGATGGCCTGGTCCATCAGAACTGGTCATCATATAGTATTGTTGTTGAAGTATATAATGATCTCCTGGTCCTGCTCATTTCACTCAGCATCAGTTCGTGTAAGTCCCTCCAGGCCTTTCTGAAATCATCCTGTTGGTCATTTCTTACAGAACAGTAATATTCCATAATATTCATATACCACAATTTATTCAGCCATTCTCCAACTGATGGACATCCATTCAGTTTCCAGTTTTTAGCCACTACAAAAAGGGCTGCCACAAACATTCATGCACATACAGGTCCCTTTCCCTTCTTTATAATCTCTTTGGGATATAAGCCCAGTAGTAACACTGCTGGATCAAAGGGTATGCACAGTTTGATAACTTTTTGAGCATAGTTCCAAACTACTCTCCAAAATGGTTGGATTCGTTCACAACTCCACCAACAATGCATCAATGTCCCAGTTTTCCTGCATCCCCTCCAACAATCATCATTATTTTTTCCTGTCATCTTAACTTAACTGTCTTTCTTAACCAACTTTTCCTTCACACTTGTCTCACATGAATAGGTGTCCTTTCTCCCTCCCAAGGCAAACCCTTCTGCATGCATAAGTGATGCCATCTATCGTATCTTCTCCATCAGATTGTTCTTTCTATCATTTTCCCTCTCTTGGTTATCTTCAGTCTATATATACTCCCCATCTATGCTTATAATTACCTATGTTTCTCCCATATTAAAAAAAAAAAAAACTCCTGCTTGGTCTGACCATTCAAAAAACTATAATACTACATCTCTTTTCCTATATGTATATAAACTCTTTGAGAAAGGCATTATACTTCTCCTGTTCTTCTCTTATAAATTCTTTGCAGTTTGGTTTTTGACCTTATTGTTCCACTAAAATTGCTCTCTCCTACATTATCAATGATCTCTTAATTATCAAACTTAATATCCTTTTCTCAATGTTCAGCTTTCATAACCTCTGCAGTTTTTGACACTATTAATAAGTCTATTAAATATGCCTTTATTAAGCATTTATTATCTGACTGTGCTAAAAGTGCTAGGAATACAAATACAAATACAATTTCTACCCTCAAGAAGATTATAAAATTTTAAAGGAAGAAAACAAAACATAAAAAGGAATTGAAAGGAGAAGAGAAGGGGGCTAAAGTTATCCATCAGCACAGGGGTATGATAGGTAAAGTCTTATGGAGATGAGTGAATGGGGCAGCCTGGAAATGAAAAAAGATATGGCAGACCCAAGTCTCTTTCCAAAGTTGGGTGTTTTGGGAGGAAACATCCAATCAGAGGAAGAGATCATAGAGGGTACGAAGTATTTTCAATGTGAGAAGTAGTCCAGAGGAAGAGAAAATGTCTAAGACAAAGTGATTTCTTTGGCATGGTAAATAAAGTCCTATGATGATGAGTGCATGATTAACTCTCTTCATGTGAGTGTTTTTTCCTCTCTCAAGTTTTGTGACATTGCCTAAAAGATCCATCTTCTTTGTTTTATTTCCCTCCAGGCTGTATTCATTAATTATGGATATGTACACACACACACACACACACACACACACACCTCTCTATCCTGGACTCTTTCATCCATACTATCTTGCTTGGCAACCCTATCAGTTCCCATAGACCTATTTATCCAGCTCTAACCACTCTCCTGACCCCCAGGATCACATCAGCTGCTTATTGGGCATCTCAAGTTTTTTGTCCTATAGACTTCCTATATTTAATATGCTTAAGATGTCATTATCTTTCCTTTCAAACTTTCCACTCTTCCAAATTTGCCTATTTCTGCTGAGAGTACGACTACCTTTCTAGATACTTAGGCTTACAACCTAGGTGACATTGCCTCATGAGCACTCACTATACATAGTCTGTTGCCTAGTCACAGTATCTCATATATGTCTTATTCATTCTCCTGGTGTAGAGTCTTGGGATCCATATATACTAATGTGTGAAGACCGTGTATTTTAAAATCATCCGGAGTCAGGAATTCATGTTAGGGGGAAATCGTCAGTCTTTATTCTCAGTGAAGAAAGATCGGAGATGGAAGGGAATGGGCAATAGCAATGTGTGCAGCTGAGTCAAGAAGCTAGCTAGACCAGCAGCCACAAGACCAGCAGCTATGAGCATAGAACCTAGGTCCAATCTCTCCAAGCCTCTCTTCCTGTCTCTCTGCCTCCACCCACCAAAATCATCATTTCCTATACAACACATCAGGACTTGCACAGAGAGTGGGCGGGGGCCATTCTTTATCCAAGCATGTATATTAATAGAGTATAGTCCAATTACTATTTAGCCTCATGTGCTTGGGACCTCAGTGCATCAACTCAAGCCTCAGCCCATTACACTAATGAAGACCCTTATCTCCTCACACGTATACTATTAAATAGGTTTCTGACTGGTTTTCCTGTTTTGAATCTCTCTTCAATTCAATAAATCCTCTACTCAGCTATCAAAATCAAATCACTTAGGTCTAAATATGTCCTCAACACTTATTTAATAAATTCTAGTAGCTCCCTATTATGTCCAAAATCAAATATTAAGTTCTCCATATTGTAATTTAAACCCCTTCATAACATGCCCTCTATGTTCCCTTTTCAGTTTTCTTACACTTTTCTACCATCTATTGCTCTATGACACAACAATACTAGCTTTTCTCAGGCTTCCTTGGCTTCCTTCCAGGCTTACCTCAAATCCCACCCTCTAAAACAAAAGAATTGGGCCTTTCCTGATCCTCCCAAAACTTCTAGATTTTTCCCACTTAGGTAACTCCAGAAAGATAAAGGAGACCAAGTTGGATCATCTTTGAGAAGTTGTACAATATTTTCAAAGGAGTCCCATTGTTGTGCGTCACAAAGGCCAATCTTTTTCATATCAATGTTGTGCCAATGACATTATATAGTAAGGATTCTTGACAGAATATTACTTCAGAAAAAAACTGGAATTTCAAGCATCAAAAGAGGCAATATGAGAATAAATTATGGGCACTAATAATCTGCAGCAGAATGCCAAAAAAGGTCTTGCATGCAAAAAGTAGCATGAAATTCCTCCAATCCAATGGCAAAGTGAATCCAATTACAGATTTCAGATCCAGAGCTGGAAGAGGCTTTAGAGAACATTTAATTTTATAGATAAGGAAACTGATGCCCAGAGAAGTTAAGTAACCTCTTACAGGTCACACATTAGAAAAAGATTTGAACCCAGGTTCTCTGTGTTCAGAGTTAGCATCTGTATACTTTTGATGGTTTCTTAAAACAGCCATCAACTCGAAATAACAAGAAATGAAACAAAAAGATCATAAAAACTATAAGACAAGGAAGAGAAGAAACACCTCTACCTAAGGTAAAACCTTCTGATTTAGTAAAATTTGTAAAAGTAAAAAAAAAAAAAAAAAAACTCAATCTTTCTAACTGTATTCTGCAAAACCAATTCTAACAGGCGTTTTTGTGCTTCAGGCCCTGTCTGTAACAGCATCTCTCTTGTTCCCTCTTGACTGTGATTCTCCCTGACCCTTTTCCCTACTTCCTCATAATGTAATGACGATAACAAAAACTGAATTCCAATAATCATACAATGAAGAACCTTGCAACTGGGACAATTAAAAGAGGTTCTACAGAATAAAGTAGGCTAAAATGAAATGTTTTTTTTCCCCTTAGGAAAAAAGTGCAATTTGTGTTCATCTAAACATTTTCTTTTAAGAAATGAAGCATTTTATTATATTGCTGTCACTTATAAATGACTCCCTCTCTTGTAACAAAGGAGTAATCAGGCAATACAAATCATCACACTGACTATATCTGACGATGTTTGCCTCATTATGAATCAATCTTCCACCATCTCTCTGCCAAGAGAAGGCAGACATGCCTTACCATCAGTCTTCTAAACTGACAGTTGGTCACTGAATTTATCATAATTCTGATGTCTTTCAATGATGTTTTCCTTTAACATATTTTGTCACTGTTCAAATTTTTCTCCTGGTTCTGTTTACTTTGTTGTGTACTAGTTCAAACAAATCCCTAGGTTGTTGGGATTTTTTTTCTGAATTCTCTTCCTATTTATAATTTCTCATAGAACACTAATGGCACTTTAAGCTTTACAAGTATTTGATGCATATTATCTCTTTTTTTGGTCACAATCTAAGGAAATAAGTGATATTATTCCCATTTTACAAATAGGGAAACTAAGGCTGAGAGGTTAAGTGACTTGAACCATAGTCACATAAATAATAAATGTCTAAGACTGGGTTCTTGCCAGTCTTCTTGCTTCCAAACCTAACCCTTTCCAAACCCTATCCTCTGTGCCTCCTAGCAGATCCAAACACAGAGAATAATCTATTTAGAGGCAGAAAGACAATGTAATATAGAAGGAACAGCAAAATAAGTAGTCTAGCTTTACTGTACAAAACAAGAAAGAGAATAATGTGAAATAGATTAGTCAGATTATAAGGATTTTAAATTCTAAAGATGGAAATTTCTTTTTCACATAATGGGGATAATTTGGTGAGTACCTATATGAAATTAGAGAATGTACACCTTTGTCAAAAGATCACTTTAGATTGAGGTAATCACATGCCTAGCCTCATGCTGATATCTAAGCAGACCCCAGAGACTTAGGATGCTCCCAAAATGATTAAGTGGTGATCAGGAATAAGGGGAGGTTGAACTCTTATCAGAATAATATTTTTCCTTTTCTGTAAGAGTTAGCTATAAAATGACTCCTTTTTTTCCCCTACTCTGCTTTTTTTTTTCTTTTTATGGCTTTTTCTCTCTTGGACTTCTAGACAGGGATACTATAAGGAGGGAAGGGATCTCTCTCTCCATATCCAAAGAACAAAAAAAAAAAAAAAAAGCATCTTGCAGGAAATGCACTTAATAAATCCATTGCTTCCTAGGCAAATCTGAGAAGGGAGTCTCTAGATCTCCAGCTCCTGGTTTCCTTCTACTGCCTTTTTGTTTATGCATAGGTCAGAAACTACAATTCCTGAAACTGAACATTTACAGACTCAGATTGCCTCATTGGCAATAGAGTTCAAAAGTTCCCAAGTTCAAGAATTCATGAATTTGAGAGTAACCATATTTTCCAAGGAAGAAAATTCTTTTAAAATGTGATTGATCAAGAAGACCCTCCACAGAGTATCACTTGTGTCTGAAGGCCATTGCCATACCAAAAGAGTCCAGAATATTTTTATTTTTCTTGAATGGTCAAAAGAAAACAACTAGATCTCAATTTAGTTTTGATATCTTAAGTAGGGCATATTGTTGAATAAATTAAATAAATCAACCCAAAGATCTTAGATTAAGTGTAAAAAAATCTTTGAAAGCTCATGGATTAAGTTAAATGTCCCTGAGAGGAAGGCTGGGAAACATGTCATATCTTCAGAAATCTCTAAAATCATCAGGGAAGCCTGAAAGAGATAAAGAATTCCAGAAGTCTTTGTATATGTTGCTAGAATGCCTCCTTCCACCATCACTCTCTGCATACTGATGAATCCCTTTCAGGTATGTGTTGGAAAGTCACATGCTACAATTTCTGTAGTTCTCTATCCCTTTTCAAATCACTTAATAATTTATAAATGAAACTAAGATGTGAAACCGCGTTTCTCTGTCTATTAGAATGAATTCCATCTCTAACATTATTCACTTTATCCAATGGATTTCAAAGACTTTTCACACTTAATCTGTCTATGATGTTTTCACTGATTTATTGTAATGGTGTTTTCATTTATTTAAGATATAACAAAAATCTGGTGGTAGAGTTGGGAATGGGATTTTATCCCATCACATTTCTAACCTTCTATGATATTTCTGTGAGTTGGGCAAAATGTTTTAATATTGTGGGGGAGGAGGAGAATCTAGAGATTAATGTGATAAATGGTCTACATTTTCTTTTTTTTCCAATTTCTTGTGAACCTTTGGGTTTTATGTGTTTTCAATTGTGGATAAAATAAAGACCACATTATACAAAGTATCTGTATTGTACAATATCTATTCAGGATTTGGAAATCCTATTAACCACTTTGGATAATCTATATGCAAAGATGGGTGATCTATATATAAATTTTGTACAGATTTTCTTGGAGATTACAGAGTTGGGACAGGAGCCAAAGAGAAATTGATCCTTTAGGATCATGCCCTGAGGGTCTAATCCTTTGTGAATTCAGAGTACTTAGAGATGGGGGTTTTAGGCTATGAGCAATATATCCTACAAGTAATAAGAAACAACTGAAGCTTCTTGAGCAGGGGAGTGATGTGATCAGACTGGGTGTTTTAAAATTGTTAATGTGGTGGCTGTAGGATGAATTGGAGAGAAAAGAGAAAACAAGGAAAATGATTGAAAACATATTATAATGAGAATAACATATTACATGAGAAGAGATGAGACTGAACTGGGGAAATGATCCTATGAATGGGTAGAGGAGCATAGAAACCTGAATTGGAATATATCATATATTCTCTGCCTCTCCAACACTTCTTGATGATTGGGACTATTTTGTTTTTGTCTTTCCATAGCCAGCACCTTGCATATAATAGAAGCTTTTAAAATGTTTGTTGACCAATAACATGAGTTTACAAAATATACCATAAGAATTAGAAGCTATAGAATTAAAATACAATTAATTTACCCAATTAAAAGCAAAATTCATGAATGACTTTGGACTCTTTATTCTCTTGATTTGATCAACTGTGCTAAATTTGTGCTATTTAATTATAACATGAGATATACCAGATAAGAATTTAGAAAACTAGCTATACTATATGTTCAAGAAATTCTCACAAAGTCCAGTTTTATCTGCTCATAGTGCTCTGCTATTAATAGGATACAATAAATTTATTAACTCATTGAGATATAGCAAAAATGCCCTTATATAAGAAAAAATTTTGAAGACTGGGAAGGAAAAGTAAGGACAACAAGGGAGGGAGAGTAGCTATATTATCAAAAAGCTGAAGTTCAAAGAGATAGGGCTATTACACTTTGTGGATTGGATGATAATAACTGATGACAGAGGGAAAGGGAAAACAGATCTGCTCTTATTTTTTTTCTCTTTTGTCTGCCAAAAAGAATGTAATTTAGACTGAAAAGGAAAGAACAAAAACCACTAATATGTGGTTAATGCTACAAATAAATAGGAAGATACTTAAAACCTATCTGTCTTTGATTCATTCAAGTCACCTAGTCCCAATGAACTACATTCCAGAGTAATAAAAGAACTGGTATATATGATTGGTTAAGTTACTGTCAGTTTTCAAAGATTAATGAAAATAGCATAGGTATAGTAGTATTGATGAATGGCAAATGTCTCTATTTTCAGAAAGGGGAAGAAAATATCCTGTGAAATGCAGACAAATAAGTTTAACCTTGATTTCCAGCAAATTCCAATATATTATAAAGTGGATGGTGAGTGACCCTCCAAAAAATGAAACAGTGATCACAAAGAGTTGGCACAAGTCATTTCATAGAAGCCTCATATCCTTTTTTAACAGTTTTACAAATTGTGGGAAATTATTTAGATTTTAACAAAGCATTTGACAAAGTCCACCATACTATCCTTGTGGAAAAGATGGAGAAATATGGACTTAATGATAAAGTAATTATATGGAATTGGAAATGATTGAATGGTTGGACCCAAGATACAATCATTAACAGTTGGATTAAACTTGGAAGTACCCAGTAAATGCCTGAGGGATTAATGATCCTATTCAACTTAAAATCTTAGATTGACAGTTAGAAGGAAACTGAAATGTCATCCAATGCAGCCTATTCATCTTAGAAAGGTTGAAGAAATCCTGATAAATAAAAGGGATCTATCCAAAGTCACAGTTAAAGAGGGGCAGTGCCTGGGTTTGAACTTATATCTTTCCATTGCACAAATAACAGTAATAAATAATAATAATACTATAATAATAATAATAGCTATCATTTTATAAAGCACCTACTATGTGTCAGGCACTGTCCTCAATGCTTCACAAGTAGAATTTCATTTTATTTTCATAACAATTCTAGAAATGGGGGGGAGGAAGGTGAAGAATGATAAAAATTGGAAATGATCATTATTGGAGGAAGACAGGTACATAGATGAATGGTTGGTAGAGATGCAAATCACTGCAATCATAGAAATCATTTCAGAAGTATGATTTCAAAATCATTTAGTGGTTCTTTGACCCAGTGATCTCACTTTTAGGTATATACATCAAGAAATTAAATTCTCTTTCTTCTTTCTCTCTCTCTCTCTCTCTTTCTCTCTCTCTCTTCTCTCTCTTCTCTCTCTTTTTGTCTCTCTGTCTTTCTCTTCTCTCTCTCTTTCTTTCTCTCTGTCTCTCTCTCTCTCTTTCTGTTTCTCTATCTCTCTCTCTCTCTTTCTCTCTTTCTCTGTCTCTCTTTCTCTCTCTCTCCCCCCGTCTGTTTGTCTGTCTCTGTCTTTGTCTCTCTTTCTTTCTATATGTGTACCTATGCATACATATGTGTATATATATGCATGTACATATATGTATATATAATCAATATAATTTTGATAGCAAAAATAAAATGCCTTTTTAAAAAGTGGGTGTATATGATGATAGTAGAATGTTTGTGGTTGGGGCATTGACTTAACTTAGGTACTTTAAATAGATCTTTTTTCAATGATCAATGAAATGACATACAAATGAAATAACCGAACCACTTCTACATTAATATTCATACACTAAAACCAGAGTCCAAAGGAAGTTGCAAATAAAAGTTATTCCAGTGTCAAGCACATCACCTTGCTTATAAAAGATATTTAACAAATATTTGCTCAGTTGTATTCAGAATGTAAGATGGCATATTTGAACTAGGTCTTTAAAATGGTGTAGGATTCTTTTTTAGTCAAAGCTTTGTATTTTCAAAACATATGGACAGATAATTTTTCAACATTGACCTTTGCATAGCCTTGTGTTCCAAATTTTCCCTTCCTTCCCCCACTCCCTCTCTTAGATGGCAAGCAATCCAATATGTTATATATATTAAAATATGTGTTAAATCCAATATATGTAAACATATTTATACAATTATCTTGTTACATAAGAAAAATCAGATCAAAAAGGAAAGAAAATGAGTAAGAAAACAAAATGCAAGTGAATAACATCAAATAAAATACTCTCAGTTCCTACAGCCCTCTCTCTCTCTGGGTGAGGATGGTCTCTTCATCACAAGATCATTGGAACTAGTCTCAATCATGTCATTGTTGGAAAGAGTCATTTTAGGGTAGGATTCTTAACAAATGAAAAGATTAGTGGGTAGGTAGGGATTCATTTAAGCAAAGACTGCAAATAGAAAAAAATGTGAGACAGCTGGCTGAGGTGGGAAAAGTATTGGATATGTTGTCAGACTACCTGAGTTTCTGGCTCTGCTAACTCCCTCTGCCATTGTAACATTGTGCAATTCATTTAAGCTCTGAGCTCTCTCCCTGTACAGATTCTCTCTCTCCCAAGCTTTCTAATGAATAGCAATGATTGCATCACTTCCCTGTTCAAAAATCTCAGAAAGCTCACTAATTCCTTTTGCCTGGGAGAGGTAAGACTGTCAGTTAACACCTTTGCTGGAATTAGCTATTTTTCCTCCTGGAAAAGGAACAAGACTGGGTAGATGATCAGTAGTGATTAGCACATAGGTAACAGCCAGGGACATGAAGACTCTAGGAAGATATGTGGAAGGATGCCAGAGGTAAATTTCATTCACTCCAATAATTTACTTTGAAGATTGATCTCTTTCTCAGAAGAGCTTTCCAAAAGAATGAAATTAACCTATACCCTTATTAATTGTTTTAGAAAATGAAAAGATTGATTGATCCTGTTGAATCAACTTAAGCTTTATTTAATGACCCTTGTCCATGGAAATTTCATTCAACTATTCTTCTTGACGTTATCTGCAAAATAATGAAATTATTCATTGCACAGATGGCACTGGATGAAGGTGCTCCAGTGTCCTATTGATTGCATCTTTCTCAGAGATGGGGACAGAGGGCAGAAACAAAAGGGTCATTTTAGATGATCTAGAGTCTTTCCACAGTGCCAGTTTAGGTCTCTTGAGATGTTTTAATGTGGATCAAGACACTGTTGAAGGAGCTAACTATGAGAAAGATAAAATAGTATCAAAGACAAAATAGTACAGTGCATAGGAGAAAAAAGCCACATTTTCAACAGAAAAGAAGTACTAAATGCTAAGGGATTTGTCCATGTGTATAAGCAAATGCATATAATTAATCAGTTCAACTATGCATGACCTTCTACTGTAGAAGTCCTTGCTTAATCACCATATACACTTTCAAATCCTGAATTACCACTATCTTTTCCCTTCTCTGTTCCTGCTCCAAAGATGGTAAACATTACTAGTAAAAGTCAAACAAATCTATCAAATGGTAAAGAAGGAAGATGATTATAGTAAATATGATTTATCTATAATATCTATAATTATGTAATATATAAATATAATGAAATAATTATCTATATAACAAATGCAGTATGTATACACACTCATGAATAAAAGAGATAATGTGACTAAACAATATATTTAAGTGATACTTCAAAATTCAAAGTATCTATACTCAAATTTACATGGGTCTCTTCCATTCATGACCCATCCATTTCAGCCAATATCATCCTATATGATACTCATCCATATTCCTCAGTAGAACCTCCACCCCTAAGGTATCAACAACTTGTGTGCTTTCCTCCAGTTTTTCTTTCTAATTCAGGAATATGCCACTGAAAATCTCAGATAATGCATCCTATCCCTCCCCCAATCTATGTGACCAGCATACCTCCTTTTCCTATCATTATTTCCATCATGATATCTCTTGAGCCATATTCTAAGCATAGATTGTTTTGGTGATATGCTGCATCTTAACTGAGCACACTTTCCATCCATTTTGGGTAATGTCTGGGAGATTTCTCAGATGCAGTGATATAAGAGCAATAATCATGGAGCATCAGCACAAGAACATTAGTGATGAAAAGGTGTACTTTTGAGTTGGAGGACAGAGAGGATTTGCTAAATATGCTACATACTTTTCTAAATGCAGAATCCCAAATACCTTCCTCATATAAAATTCTAGCCCCAAATCATTATCTACTTATAGCTATTGTCATGGTATCACTTCCCTGATGTTATGGTCCTCTTCAAGAATGAAGAAAAAACAACCTCAGAATGATGAATTAATGTATGCTTGGCTATACAACTGCATGCCATTATTTGGACAATAAGTATTGATCTTTCATTTAGTATTTTTCCTTTGTGCAATGTTAGTCTGATCTCTTCTGAATAATCAGATTAAGGATGCCCTTTAAGATTCAGGAGTTGATGCATTTGACATAATATCATCCACAAACAGGAATGTAAAGTCTTTACTGTTTAAAGGAAGTTTCTCTTCCACCTGGTCTCAAGTTCCTTAAGAGTGTATGGGCAATGATGAATAACCTTGAAATAGCCTATTTTATGTCTCTATTAAGATAAGAGAATCATGTCATTGAACAGAATTTTTTCTGTGATTGTATTTGTCAAGAAATCTTGTATTATTTTAATGTATACATGAAAGACATTATAATTGACTCTACTGAGTCAAAACATTTTTGCGGTCAATTTAGTAAAAACACAGTAGGATTTTATATTCTCTGAACCTTTCCATCAATTGCATGGTTATAGACTAGTTTTTTAAAAATAGGGGAGAGGAAATGGGAAGTATTTATATAGTTTTATATAGTATCTACTACATGCCAGATACTTGCTTAGGCCTTTACAAATATTTTCTTATTTGATCATCACAACTTTGTGATTTAGTGCTGTTGTTACCTCCCCCCCATTTTACAATTGAGGAAATTGAGGCAGATTGCAAGTAACACATAGATTGTGTCTGAGGCTGTATTTGAACTCATCTTCCTGATCTAAGTCCAGCACTCAATCCACTGTATCACCCAGCTGATAGCCTATCCCTTTCTCATATTTTTATTAAAAATAATCTTGCTATCTATGAAAATGTATATAAGGACTTTAAAAAGATGTGAAAGGAGGCTTCTTTCAGGTTATTAAAATCACTGTTTTCCCATTGTTATTCTACTCTGAGATATTCACTAAAGCAATCCTTTAATGCTTTCAGGAGTGTATTACTTCCTCAGCAGAAAATCTCTGCAGCGATATTCAGTGTGAAATTACTAGGTCTAATTTAGCTAACTTTTTAACTTTGTCTTTCTAAGAATCATTATTACTCTGTATAATTTTTTAGGACCAGAGCATTAGAGTTTGACTTGTCTGTCATTGATAATAATGATTAATATACAAATATCAACAAATTTATTGCAATTTATTCTCTTTGTTTTCTTCTTAGTTTCATCTTTCAATGCTCTTAGACTGATATGGCTCATTTGGCATCTTTGTTTCTCAAACTTGATCTTACCATGATCTTTGTAGAATTTCTCTCCCTCTTTAGCCTTTAACAAACGGTGGTCTTTTTGCTTATGTTCACTGTATAAGCACGAAAAGAAAAGATAACTAATTATATCATTGAATTTCTTATTGCCTTTAGCCATATAATGGAACAAACTGTGCCAATTTCTTTGTTTTTCTCTCTAGGGAGAACCTACCAGTACTCTAATTATTGTTACCTTTTGTACCTACATCCCAAGATTACTGTGAGACTCAAGAGATCTGTAAAATATTCTGCAAACTTTAAAATACTGTCAACTATTATTGTTACTATTATTTGGAAATCCTTCCTAATGTAGAGCTTTAAATTCCCTCTATTTAATTTCTGCCCGTGGATCCTAGTTTTTCCCTCTATTACCAAGCAGAATAATTTTATACCCTCTTATTACTGTCCTTCAAATATTTGAAAACAGTTACAACATACTCCCCAATTCTTCTGTTCCTCAGATTAAATATCTCCAATACTTTCAATTGATCTTCATATCAATTTCCTTGATTTTTTAAGCCCAAGTGTAAGATTTAATTCTATTAAATTTTATCTTATTGCTTTGGCCAAATGTTCTAGCCTCTGAAAATATTTTTTGGATAATCTCTGTCATCCTGATGATTAATTAATTCTTCTCAAATTTGTGATTATCTCAATATTTGATAAGCATGAAACATCTTCAATCTAAGGTTTTATTTTAAAACTTAAAATAGCACAGGATCAAGCACAGATCCCTAGGTAAATCTATTAAAGATAACAAACTACCATTCAGTTCTGATTGTTTAACCAGTTTTCAAATTCATCTAACTGTAAAATCATCCGCCCTCTATATTTCTATGTTTTCCACAAGAATTATATAAGATATTGGATCAAGTACTTTGCTAAATATCTATGTACATGATATCCATGTTTCTTTGATTTCTCAGTCTACTGTCCAAAAGGAAGGAAGGAAGGAAGGAAGGAAAGAAGGAAGGAAGGAAGGAAGGAAGGAAGGAAGGAAGGAAGGAAGGAAGGAAGGAAGGAAGGAAGGAGGGAAGAAAAGAAAAGGAGAGAAGAGGAGAGGAGAGAAAGAAAGAAGAAAAGAAAATGGAGCTATAAAGTTTCCATTCAAGGGAGAAATGTCAAAAAACTAGATATATATACACAAGACTCTCTTCATTGGTCCAAAGAATTGTCACTTTGTCTTTGGGAGGGGCAGAGTTTGTGAGACCTTGGGAGAGGGTGATTTTTGTTCTAGCTTCTAGAGAAGATACTGGCAGTCTCATACTGCCTTCAGATTGTGGAAGAGAAAGACGGGAAAATTCTGAAATGTAGAGGACCTGGTACATCGTATGTCCTTATTTCCAGCTTTCTACACTAGGTACTTTGGGGAATTTCCCCTTAGGTGAGATCTCTGTCCCTTTTTCTCTTCCTCACTCACTCTCTCCTTCCTTCCCTCTCTCCTTGCCTCCCTCCCACTTTCTCTCTCCCTCCTTCCTTTTCCCTCCCTCCTTCCCTCTTTGCCTCCCTCCCTGTCTCCCTCCTTCCTTCTCTCTCCTTCCCTCCATCTCTACCTCTCTCCTTTTCTCGATCCCTCCTTCCCCTCCTCTGTCTTTGCTTTTATCTCTTTCTCTCTGCTTCTCTATCTTTATCTCTCTGTGTCTCTTTCCTCCCTTCTTTCTTTTCCCTTTTCTCTCCCTTCCACCTTTCTCTTCATTGTTTCTAATAAGATATCTCATTTCCAGTGGGAGATCTCATTTACTTTTATGTCTTTTTCTCTACTCTAATCTGCATAACTTCCTTGATTTCTGTTTGCTATTAGCTTGGGTAAATGGGTTTATTCATTTTTAAATATTTGTAATAATCCTTGTTTAACTACCATTTATAGGGAAGAGATTCAAGCTTTCAGACATAGCTTGTGGCACTTCTTCTCTATTAGGGGATAGCAACCAAGCAAAGTGTCTTGACCATAAACATTATTTCAACCTAAACTAGCAGTATTAGAGAATGCGTGTGTGTGTGTGTGTGTGTGTGTGTGAGAGAGAGAGAGAGAAAGAGAGAGAGAGAGAGAGAGAGAGAATTCTAGTCTGGTAATTCCTCCCTGAGAAAAGCAAATCAGCCTGGGGGCCCTAAATTCCAGTTCCCCTAAAGGAAGGGAAAAAAATCTCTCTTAGTGAGGGGTGCAATTCCAAAAGTAGATCTTTATATCTCCTTGGAAGCTGCATTTTGAAAAACCCATGTGGACATACATATGACCCACATGAGCAATAGATACCTTATATCCTTGACATATCTCATTAAAGGAAAAACAAGTTAAATTATCTTTGACTGATATGTGATATATTAAGTTGAGGGGAGAAGTCCATTACACAAGGACAATCCACGGGGAAATACTTTTTTTACATCAAGTTGTTGTGACCTTAATATTCCAATACCAGATGAAATCAAAGGTTAGATTCAATTGAAAGTGGTGCAGCCCTGAAATCAGGAGGATCTGAGTTCAAACCTAACCTCAGACACTTAACACTTCCTAGCTGTGTGACCCCAGGCAAGTCACTTAACTCCAATTGCCTCAGCAAAAAAAAAAAAAAAAAAATATATATATATATATATATATATATATATATATATATCAGCAAATCTTCTGAGTTAAATTTGAAGATGTCTGTTAGAAGACTGTTAGAGTCTGAGACAGCGCACTAATCACTCATTACTCTAATTTGATTGCCTTTGAATTAAAAGTATAGGCTGATTTCAACTAAAAGGGAAGTGGTAGATAAAACACTGGTTTTGGAATCAAAGGACCTGGGTCCAAATTCCAGACCTGCCATTCACAATTTATGTCAGAGGTATTTTATATGTACATGTAGGTCTTGGGTGCAGTCTGCAACACTCCTGAAGGTAGCTTAAGCCATAAAAAAAAAAAAAAAAAAAAAAAATGTAATAGGAAAATATTTAACAACAACAAAAAAAAAAACCCCAATAAAATATCATATAAACATGTACTATTGTAAACAGAGATCCTTATGTATAGTTTACTGGGGCCTATTTCTGTTTGTATTTAATAACTCTGGTTTATATAACTTGAGCAAATCACTTTACCCTTTGGGTCACTATTTCCTGTCACGAAAAGGGCATTAGATGACCACTAAGATCCCTTATATGTTTGGACACTATATAGTAAAGTGGAACCACTGAGTGGAATCAAAAGTACACAAAATAAAATACTTTCCTCTTATTCACTACTCTCCAAAACTGTTTTCTCTGATATTTGTGAGAGTTAGCATAGCTCAACAGAGAAAGCATTGGGCTGGGATTCTAATTCCAATTTTGCATTAATTAATAATATACTGTTAGATAATTCACTGAGGCTTTCTAGGCTTCCATTTTCTCATCTTCAAAATGGAATCAGATTAGAAGAATGCTATGATTTGTTCTAGATTTCAGTATTCCAGGATTGTAGTTTGTAATCTTTTCTTTTACTCATCTTTCATTCTTTCTTGTTTCTTTTACATGGATATACATGGATATAAGCATCTATATCAATATATCCTATAGGAATAGAGGAATATGTTATAAATTCTTTAAAAGAAAAAACCTTGAGGGTTTCAAAAAGAGAAACAAACATATAACAAAGAAATGAAGGGAAATATAGGGACTATGAGTTTGGGGGAAAGAAAGCAATGTTACCCCAATGTTTTTAGTTTTATCTACCTGGCCTTTGTTTCTGTTCAGCATGTATTGCATAATTTAAGCTGCCCATTTTCTGAAAAATAGAGTCAGCAATACTATTATGTCTTATTCTGATTTGGGACATGATATTGTGGCAAGAGGAGACACTGATGGCCTGAATTGGAGTCTTAGTTCTTCAGCTTATTACTGAAGCAGTTGATATGAGTCTAATTCACATCCCATTTGTAGAAGTCAAATGACCTAAGTTTGAATCCTGATTCTGCTACCAAACTACCATTATGATGACATCTTACATCCCAACTCTTTATCTACAATCCTGTAAAATCTTTGAGACTCTTTTTTTATCAGTAAAATGGGGATTGTAATATTTACATCACCTATCTCAATGCTCAAAAAATTTCTTGTTCTGGGTTCTAAAGGTACAAAGATAGATATTAAATAATACTTTTCCTTCAAAGTGACTCTTTAAAAGAGTTTAAATTATATCTCAAAAGGTTACAATAAAGATCAAACAAGGTGATATGTGTAAAGTACATCATGAACAGTAAAAATGTTCCTTAAATGTAAACTATTAATATCACATGAATTGATCTTACACAGCACTCAAGTTTTCTTTCTCCTTCATAAAATTTCACCTCATTTCCTTCCAGGAATGAATGCTATTTGCAGCTTTTTCTGAAAAGCAGTGCCAAGAGATGAAAGTCCACCCCCAGCAATTGTGTCTCCTTTTCCAATTAGTTTCCCTTCTCATTCCCCAATGCCTCTATGTCCATCAAGCCTATGAATTCTGTACTTTCTCACTCTCTTCTCAGCCTTGTAACCTCCTGCAGCTAAACCACCTGCTTCCCAAACAAGTAAAGCAGCAGGCACCTCCCACACCAGATGGTTCCCTTTTCTTGCCTTCCCTTGGCAATGATTCACAAACACATTTCCACATGTCCAGCCCAGAGCATGGGTGGAAGCATCCAAAGTCCGAATATCTGCGTAGGCTTAAGTGCTAACAGTCAAAATGGCTTAGAAAACTTTGTTTCCCAACCCTTATGCCCCCTTTTATTTTGTCCTGTGATTTATTTGAAAGCAATAGTTTTGCCCTAGCTATTTCCTTTAAACTTCTTCAAAACCTTACAAACTTTTCTCTCACAAGTTCATCCAATAATTCAGCATTGGAGGGAGGGGGGGTAGCAATCCAGACTTATTAAATCCAAAAGCAGTATTTGATCCAGACTTCTGCAATCTTATACTATATGGTTTTCTAGTCTACTTTCTCATCCACAATCATTTATGATACTATGAAAGAAGATATTTTAAAAGTAGTGGTTTAAGTTGGTGATTTTGGTAGACACCTATAATTTCTGCTATCAGAGAAGCTGAAGCTGACAAATCTTTTGAGTTTGGGGAATAGAAGAGGGGAATGGAACTAAACATATATGAATGTGTTTGTGTATACATATATATTTATATGTATACACAGACACATATATATAATCCACTTTGTGCCCATCTGTGTGCTAAGCTCTTTACAAATCACATTTGATCTTCACAACAACCCTGCCATTTACATTTGAGGAAACTGAGGCAAGCAATAATTAAATGTTTTACCAAAGGTCACACAGCTATTAAGAGTCTGAGGCCAGATTTGAACTCAGGAAGGTGAGTCTTCCTGATTTCAGGCCAGGTACTCTACTGACTGTGCCACTTAACTGCCCAGAGAGGATAGGAATACATAAAGGACTCCTTCTGTCAAATTTTCAAGGAAACATAGGTTTCCATTGTTAAGAGAATGAGTAATCATAATTTTTAACTGGAGGCTGATCAATGAGAGCCCAGTTGTGATGAGATAAAAGCTGAAGGCATGAATAACTTCCTCTTTATTTGGTTGTCAAGATGCAAAAGGAAGATAACATTCTGCTTTCATTTTAAGGCCTTTGGCATGCAAAACAAAAATCAAGATATACCATGAGTTCTTTGAGAAGAGAGATTATTTTTGCCTTTCTTTGCATCTCTAGGACATAGCACAGTGCTCAGAACTTAGTAGGCATTTGATAAATATTTGTTGATTGAATACAGAGAAAGAATATGCTGGAAGTGAAGTATATTAAACTAAGAAAAGCAAAGAAATATAAGAAATGTAACATAAATACATTTTTATCTGTTATATGCTACTCAAGCCACATGTCAGGTCCACCTCCTTTTTTTGTCATTCATTCCCTAGGTAATATGCCTTATACCAGCTCTTAAGTATAGTTTCATGAGCTTATGGTCACCTGAAAATTTTATTTAAAGATTAGAGATTGTGATATTTAATGATTCACAACTGAAAAGTATCACCAAAAATATATATATCACAAAGATTGGTGGCAAAAGGGAAAAAGTCAGGGTCATCAAAAGGCAATTTAGTATTTCTTTAATAAAATCTAAGATCAGAAGGTGATAGATTTAGATCTGGAAAAGACTTTATTTAGGTTATTAATTAACCAAATTATTTAATTATTTAATTCAGCTCCTTTTTCCAGGTGAAAACATAAAGAACAAAAGAGGTTAAAGTAACTAGTCTAAAATCGCATATGTAGTGATGAGGTCAGGGTAGCAATTCCTAGTTCGAAATAATGTGTTATAAAAGGCAAAATCCAGATCCCTTTCCTTTTGGCTACATCTACCCCCAATCACCTCTTTCTATGCATTTCTGGGTCCAACTCATTGATAATATTTAGTAATCGCTCCAAATATATGTCCGGTTGAAATAATCTAATGAGTTGGTCATTCCAACTGCATATCTTAGATATTATAGGTACTATAGGTATATGTCTTCCATTTACTTTTTCTCCTATGTATGGTTTGTTAGATTAATCTCATAAATAATTATAGTTCTTATTAAGAAGACTCATAATGTTTAGCACTTAATTCATTGAATTAGTCAGCAAGAATTTTTATATTATGTACTCAGGATAATAATATCCACAAATATAATCCCACTATAAGGAATCCCCATTCTCTTTTGGTCTTCACACAAGCCATTCTTCATGACAGTGGCAAATCATCTTGGCCAATATAAAAATCACTATTTTATGCTTTACTTGACATTGATAATCAAAAAAAAATCATGTTACAAGATTATCTCTTTGCTTGAATTTTTCAAGGAATTTTATATGATCTTAAAAGTACATAAGAGACTGCTTCTTGGCATGTTTAAGGCTTCATTTTGCTCTGCTAAATCAAATAGCTTTTTTGTATTCAACAACAACAAAAAACAAAAAACAGACAATAGAATTTTGATATCCTTTATACCTTTCAGAAAATCATGTGTCTTTAAAGATGTGATCCGCTGAAGATTTATCAAAAGTCTCCCTATTCCATTCTCATAGCTTCATCATGGATACTCTCAGAACCTATGTAGATCATCATCATCATCATCATCATTAATATTTTATGAAGATGAAAAGGTATGTGAATAGGCCTTAATCCTCTGTCATCCTTTTGGTATTAGTAGTGTCTATTAATATTTCTCTATTCTGTCAGTATTTCTCTATCCAGACCATATCTTGTAATGTAATTCCTCAGTGCTTTAAAAATCATGTCATCAACATAAATTTCCTTAGTTTGTACTTGGTCTAGTTCCAGAAGCTCTTCTTCACTTTATCTTCCTAAGGACCATTTCTGCTTCCTGGTATTAGAGTTCAAATATGGTAGTCCCTCTGTCACTGATGATGAAAATAGATTACAGAGTTGTTGAAAATGGGTTCCATTTTATATTTATTTTCTATCCCCATGACAGTTACCTTTTCACCTTGGGACTTTCTCAGCACCTGAGACTTTTTCACCCTAGAGAATGTGCAGCTTATAGGCTGTGTAAGGCCCACAAAATCATTTGGTCTGGCCCTGCCAAGGCAACTGAAGACAAAGATGAGGGGAAAGCTATATAGAATAACCTCCCACTGCTTAAGTTTTTAAGTTGGCAATTTTGTATGGCCCGTGATAGATGTTATGAATAGCCAAATGGCCCTTGGCAGGAAAAAGCTTCCCCACCCCTTCCCTAGAGCATCCTTCCACTATGCAGATCTGGTTTTCCCATTTCCTCCCAGTGCATCTATTTGGAGAAGGGGTACAGGCCAGCTGTCTTTCATTTTCCTTTTTGTTCTGCTTCCAACTCTCCAGAATTCACCATCATGCTACTAGATGAGTACTTCATGCCTGCCCCCACCTTTCCAGCTCCCTTTTGCTTTTTTCTTTAGAATGTATCTTTAAAAACAAGGGCTATTTTTATTTTTCTTTGCATTTATGTCCTCAGTGCTTAGCACAGTGTTTGACATATAACAAATACTTGAGAAATGTTTATTTACTTGCCTTGCCTTTGCCTTCATCTATTAAGTACTTTGAGATGATAAAACAATGATAGGGGTTTCTGACTTATTTCTAAGTACATAAATAGGCAATTTCCAAATTAAGAAATCCAATTTATCAATAACCATATAAGAAATGCTATAAATTACAAATCATCAAACAATTGATATTTATTAAGTGCCAGATGCTATATTAAGTACTGAAGATACAGAAAGAGACAAAAAATAGCTCCTGTTTTCAAGGAGTTTAAAATCTAATCAGACAAATGAAAATTAAAGCAATTTTGAAATACTACCTCATACTTACCAGACTAAGATTTAAAAATGAAAAATATTGGAGAAGGCTGGGAAAACAGGTATACTAATGTACTGTTCATAGAGCTGTCAAATGATCCAGCCATTCTGAAAAGTAGTTTTAAACCTGAAATTTGAAAGGAAAAGACGCGAGAGAGAAAGATAACAGAAAAAAAAAAAATAATAGTGCTTGGGATTACAAAATAAACTTTGTTTTCTTCTTATTGTTCAATCATTTCAGTTGTGACTCTTTATTACCCCAGTTGATGTTTTCTTGCCAAAGATACTGGTATTGTTGGGTATTTTCTCCTCCTATTCATTTTTTTTTTAAGATAAGGAAAACTGAGATATGCAGGGTTAAGTGACTTGCCTAGCTCACACTGCTAATAAGTATCTAAAACCAGATTTGAACTCGAGAAGCTATCTTCCTGATGTCAGGTCTAGCACCCTATCCACTGCATCACCTAGCTGCCCCAAACAATAACAAGTTAACTTTGTCATTGGATGACTTTGTGCGAGTCACTTTTCTCTAGTAAATGGGAATGAGAATTTCAAAGATCAATGTCACATTTTTGCCTAATTATCCTCCTCTTTTTTTTCCTCCCCCTTCCCATACTAGAGTGGAAAATATTGTGGGGAGAAAGAAAAGTTATATAATTTATGTTTTATTATAGAAGATCCTCCCTAAAAGTGAGCTCAATGACATATCCTCACTTGCCTGCATCTAAAAGATAAGAAACTCCTATTGAAATTTATCTCATCTTCTATGTTTAAATTCAAGAAGCTCCCTCAGAGTATGAGTAATCACAGCCAAGATTTTTCTTATGCCTGGAATGGGGGCTGAGGGAACCTTTCAAAAGAAGCTAACCTTTGAGTACTTAAAACCACTTGGGTAGTCGGTTTGTTTTTAGTTGTCAACCGTGAAAATAATTTTCTTTGGGGAACAGGAAGTTAGTTGTTAGAAACCATTGCTGAGATCAAAGGGGTTTTTCAGAAGAATTAGACTTCATAGTGATGGGAAAAGTTAATAATGATGAAATCAATAGTCCTTTTTAGTTAGTATATTTAAGAAAAGATGATATCACTGAATAGAATATCCCTAAGAGAACATAGAGGAGTGAGATGCATTAAAAAAAAGAGAGAGGAGGAGACAGTTTCTAGGTAATTAATAATCAATTTATTATATTAGCTAGAAATCAATAAATTGATGGTCAGTGGTTTCTCTCTGTAATGAAAGAACCTCAATGGAGAACCTGAGAGTCTTAAGTAACCCTTCAGAAAGGGAATTCCCTTGACAAGTGAAAATCAACCCTGATTGGTGGACATTTAATGAAGAGGTGAGCTAATAGTTTTCAGTTCCTCTTGATAAGAATGTCATTTGAATAAGATACTCCGCAGTCTCAGGCAATCTGGGCAGGGGTATCTACCTCCAACCAGATCTCTCTGAGTTGGGTGGGTCAGGGATTCATTTCCTCAGTTTGAGGAAATTTAAGATTCTCAGGTTCTCCATTGAGGTTCTTTCATTACAGAGAGAAACCACTGACCATCAATTTATTGATTCCTAGCTAATATAATAGTCTCAGCAATGGTTTCTTCAATTTCTCAGCTCTCTCAGACTGGATTCTTTTATACTGTAAACAGAAATTAGAACTTCATACTTGAGTGGAGTCCATCCCAAGACTGATGACCAGGTTCTTTGAGTAGTAGGAGTAATCTTATTAATCAATCAAATTGTTTGGAAAATGACTTTTAAAAGAGTTGGACCTTAATTAGAAAACATGGAAAGCTTGAATCACAAATTTTAATAATTAATTATTAACATAATCATATAATAATAATTTCTATCAGGGAGAACAGGCAACAAGGGAAAGATACTAGGGCAGTCTACCAAATTCATCCTCATACCTTATTAACCACTTTCCCTCTTCATAATGTCTAGAACTAACCCCTCCAAAGAAAATCTGAGATCAGGGAAGAGAACCAATTCTAAATGAAACTCATTCAAGAGGTCTTCAGGTAGTGGCAGGATGAAGGAGTCCACAATAGTCTTGTGAGAAACTGCTTCCAAAATCTGGAACATTGTTACATTAAGATACCAGGACTCCTGATCTACCTCAAGTCCCTGCCTAAAAGCAGTTTATGATAACTTTTAGGGAAGGCATGGGACTAGAGTAATTTAGGAAATAAACAAACAAAAAAGATATATAAATTAGGGCCCTTGCTTGCATTCTTCCAGTTGATTTTCCAACCAAGTAGTCACAGACAAAAGTGACAATAAACTTATCCTGAAAGCTTTTTCTAGGAAAAAAAGTAATAATAGTAGTTAGCATTTATATAATATTTTACATATAATTTAATTTTAATGGCACAAAAACATTGTGAGATAGCTGATGAGGTAAGGGTAGCAATTCCTAATTTGAAATAAACATGTAACAAATTCACAATGGCCATTGTCTTTGCCAAAAGGTAGGTTTATTTAGGAGAAGTTACAGACAAAAATGAAGAGGTAACATAGGCACCAGGAGTGGCAAATGTGAAATATATTTGGGAGAACAAGATAGTTACCAAAGAAAAGAGTTTGGAGGAATCCCTTAAAGAAATATGCTATGGAAATGAGTATGTCATTGTCTGGTAGTCTAAATCCATAGAGGAGGTTAGCAGACTAAACAGTAAGTTAGCCATTGAAGGGAAGACACTATAGAGAACTTAGTCCTGGAAAGGAATTAGCAAAGATCTTCATAATGGGCATTTCTTTTATAGGGGGCATACAACCCTGGAGGTAGAACCAGGGAAGAATTTGGCAGCTCAGAATGAGGGCTCAAGGAGGAGTCAGGTAGAATACACTTGGCAGACCAGGTTTAAGACCTGTCTAAAAATATGCTAATCAATATCTTAATGATTGTTTAAAGATCCTCAGAGGTTTGAGAGATGGACAAGGGAGGTTGGTAAAGAGTTCCATTCTTATAAACCATTCTATAAAAATAGGATAGTCTGGGACCTGGTTATTCCTGATTATAGCTTGATGGGCTTCTTTCTAACAAGGATCAGAATAGAAGGGAAAAGGTATAAAACTGGAGGAAAAGCATAAACAATTTGATTGGTAGAGAAAACTAGGTCAGGAAAATGAGACATTTTTCAAGATTAAAACAGTCATACACATCTTTCCTTTCTTCTTTTAAGCAAAATGGCCAAATATACTGGAAAGAAAATTATACTTTTACCCATAGACTTAAATAGCAAGTAACTTCTCTTTTGATGGCAACCTTAGGGAAAAGTCGGCTAGAGATCCCTTTGAAAGAATATAATTAAACTCTATAGTTTTTATCTATTTCTTATTAATCCCATTTTTAGTCTCTTGGTAGCAATTGAAATTCTTACTTTACTTTTTGCCCAGGCAGCTACTGCCACAGAAATTGAACAACTCATGCTGTGCAGCTAGGCCACGTTACTCAATGCTCCTCTTTGCAACTTCTTTTGAAGTAAAAAAACACACCAGGGAAGAAAGGGTCATTTCTTGGGGAGTTTAAGGCAGTTAAGGATTGAGTTGGGGAATAAATCTATAATCCTGGATATACATAGTCAGCCTTTTCTTTCAGAATTAAAAATATAAGAGCTCTCAACAATTAGATTCAAACTAAATGAAGACCCAACATTTGTCCTTCTAAGGTATTTCATAAATGTACAATATTGAATTTTTGAAAGATTTTTATATTGCTGGTAAACCAATACTGTTTCCTTGTTTATAAACATTGTTTTCTTTTTTAAAAAGATATTATTTTTAGAGCTGTAAGTCACTTCAGAGGTCATCAAGTCCAATCCTTTCACTTTACAGAAAAAAGAAACTGAGGAACAAAAAAGTTAAATAACTTACCCAAAATAATATAGGTAGTAGGTATCTAAAGTGGGTCTTTAACCCAAAATTTCCTAATTCCAACTTTAGTTCTCTATATCCAATACTAGTGTTTACTTGATTAGAAGTTATGTTAAGAAGCAAACTAATTTATCAGTCTGTTTCTAGGGAATATAGAAAACCTGGGCTTGAGTCCTGGATCTACCACTTCTCCAACTGTATGACTTTAAATCATTATGCATATTCTGTAAGCCCCAGCTGCCTTTTTTCAAAAATAAGGATGACTTCTCCACCTCATAGGATTCCTGTGGATAACAAATAAAAACAAAAGAAAGTACTTTGTAGACTGTAGAACACTGTACAAATATAATATATTGAATTAAGGTACAAAACCTTAACCCACCAGAAACCATCAATCAAACTCTAACTCATAAATCTCAAGGAAATGGATATTCTAGGCTCAGTCTTGTTCTAGTGTCTCTCAAATACAGAATTCCATCCTGTTAACTTGTGACCTAAACCTATTAAAAACTATTTCCATCTTGTGAAAGTAAAGAAGGGCTAACCAATGTTATGTATTCAGATCTGTTACTTTCTACTTCTCCAGTTTCCTCCATTTGTACTTTTCTAGGCTAAATAACTCCAATACCAGTGCCAGTTCTCAAAAAACCTGCTTCAAAAATTTTAATCTTTTCCTCCCACCATTCCCTATATCTATTTTGAGTTCTACCTACTTACTAAAATCTATGACTGTAAACAGACATCTTATTAAATGCTTGTTTATCATTAAGTATAATGGAAATATAGCCTCCCAGTTTCTCCTACATGCTACTTCAGTTCCATCATATTCTTATTCATTCTTTATTTATTCAATAAACATTTATTGAGGGCCTGGTAAGTGTGAAACAGTGTGTGAGTCATTTAAAAGGGGGTTGGCAAGAAATACCAAGATATTTAGAGCACTTCCCTAGCCTTAAAGGAACTTAGAAGCTACTAGGGAAAATAATTAAGACATGTATGAAAATAATTACAATCCATGACAGCATGTGCTAAATACCATAAACATGTGTGCCATGGGAGTTGAGAAGAATGAAAGATGGCAACTATATAGATTCTATCTTGCGTAATAAAGCCTAAAAGGAGAGGAGTGAACCCCAACTTCCATCAGATGCTAATGAATTTGATGTACCCTATATCTTTTATAGGGTAGGGTTTCTGGAAGTTATAGACATTCTTGGACATGTCCCTTGGAAGCTGAACCCTACAAAATAAGTATGTATTTTTACTCAAGAGAAAAAGGTATTCCAAGAGAGCTACCAACATGGACTATTAGGAAAACTTTCTAGCTAAAACTGTCTAGGTTTCTATAAATGTAAAAATTCAGTATTAACTAAATTTTAATTAATTGTATTACTTACAAATGTATCAAAAAGGGTTCATATGTGATCATTACAATCCCATAGTAATAATCTTAAAAACATAAGTACATAAAAATTCCTGGAAAGAAGAATGCTAGGTTGAAGTTAGTTGACATACCCAGATTCAAAGCCATATAGACTTCCCAATTCATAGAAAAGAGATAAAGAGCAAGAAAACTACTTAGTCAGACTCTATTCCTCGGTCTAACACAACTCCAGATGATTGCAGCATGGGGAGGGAAACAGTAGTCAAGCAATGATATTCTCTCTTGGCCACCCAGGAGACAAGAAACCTAGAATACCATCAAGGGACTGTCATTCAAGTGGCCACCAGAAAGAAAGAAAAGAAGGAAATCAGAGTATCTTGAAATTATTCTCTTGATATCACTTAGAAGGAAAGAAGTAATAAAGGGTAACAACCTAAAAAGCCTGGATGAAGAATGTATTTAAAACATTTTGCAAGTCTTACTGACTGTATTTTTAAAATTATGATTATTTCTAATCAAATAAGTTCATATACTCTATAGATTCTATCTTGTATAATAAAGCCTAAAAGAGGAGTCAACCCCAACTTCATCAGATGCTAAAGAGTTTGATATACCCTATATCTTTTATAGGGCAGGGTTGGAGTCAGAAAGACCCAAATTTGAATTTTGCTTTAGACACTTACTAACAATATGATCCTGGACAAATCACAGAATCCCAGAATTTTGCAAATGGAATGGTCATTGATAGCCAGCTAGCTCAACTATACACAAAGGGAATTTCCACTGCAACGTAACAATTAGTCATTTCACTTTTGCTTGAAGATCTACAAAAAGAGGGAATGTACTACCTCTCTAGGCAGCTCATTCTACTTTTGAACATCTCTATGGGTATTTTTTATAATTAGTTTAAATTTTCTTCTTTGCAATTTTTATTCATTGCTTCTTATTTTGCCCTCTAGGGCCAAAAAGAACAAGAATAATCCATCATCTTATATGACAACCCTTAGAATACTTATGACAACTATCATGTTCCCCAGGAGATTTTTTTCCTCCAAGTTACATGTGTCTTGTTTTTTCATCTGATTCTCATATTCCAAAAGACCTCTCACCAAACTATTTCTTGTTCTCTGGACCCTCTAGTTTACCAATGTCTTTCTTAAATTATGGTTTCCAGAACTGAACCCAACACTCCATATAAGATCTGTCAAAGGTAAAAGGGAGACTATTATCTTTTGTAAGCTGGGGAAAACAAATTTAGCTGTTAAGTCCTCAAATCTTTAGGCTACATATAAGGGCAATAAACCCAAAAAGCAAGCCTCACCCTACATCCAGTCTTGTTTGATTAGCATAGCTTAGCAAACTGTGCTTACATAGCACAGTTAAAGTTTCATGGGCTTCTGCCCCTCATTCCTTATCAGGCAATTTGAAAATATTCTCATTTCACTGGTACAGACTTTTCTTTCATGGATCATGGGCGATCTACTTTTAGTGCCACTTTGATTCTTTGTCTAAAACTCTCTATATGTTTGAACCCTTATGGGGATTGAGCTTTCAACAAAGTGTGAATAATGTTGTATGTATGAAGCCACTATACTATGTTCTGCCCAAGACTATTCCCCCAATGACATATGTTCTCCTATTCCCCTTGTGAATAGCAATAAAGCTTTGTTAACTATTATCCCTATGTGCTGTCACTCTTAATCTGATACACTCCCTTTCTCTTGAATTACATCTCCCAATGCTTAGATGCTCTGCCCCTTCTCCTTAATACAGCCCAAAACTACAATAGCATTTTTGGCTGCCATATCTCATCATTTTGAACTTGCCTACCACCAAAATCCTTCAAATCTATTTTTTTCAAGGACAACTGGTATCAATCCATAATTTCCATGTCATATATTTGTAAAGTTGATTTTTTTAACCAAGGGTAAGACTTTATATTTATACACATTGAACTTCACCTTATTAAAATTCAAGCCAGTGATCTAGCCTGGCAAAATCTTTTGGATTCTGACTTAATTATATACTATATTAAGTATCCTACCAAGCTTTATGTTATCTACAAATTTGATGAGCATGCCATGTTTACTTTTATCCAAGTAACTAATAAAAATATTAAATCACACACTGGACCAAGCATATATTACTGAAGCATTTTACTGAAGACTTTCTCCCATGTTGAAACTCAACAATCAGCAACTACTCTTTGAATCCAAAACAACCATTTCTGAACCCAATTGATTGCATTATTATCTGATGCATAAAAACTAACTTCTCCATAAGAATTGTATGAGATATTTTATCAAAAATTTTGTTAAAATATAAAGTATATCCATACCATTTTCTCATTTATTATTTAGCAAAGTGGTCAAAAAAGAAAATGAAGTTTGACTTGCATGATCTATTTTTGATATAGTTATATATGTCCTAGGTATTTCTCTTTCTATGTTTGTTTATCATCTTTTTAACAATTCTTCCTAAAATTGTCACAGAAAATCAAATTAACAAATCTTTCCTTTTTTGAATATCAAGATATTTGTCCTTCTTTGATCATTTGGTATGTCTATCATTTTCTGATCTTGAAAGTATCAGTGATAGTGACTCAGTAATTACATTCACCAGCTTTTTTACAACTGCAGTATGGAATTTATTGGAGCAGATGACTTAAATTCATCCAGAAGAGCTAAGCACTCCCTCATAATTTATCTGTTTATCTTATTTTTGTCCTGTCATTTCCAGTATAAAGGCACTTCTTTGTAGAGAAAATAGAAACAAAAAGTAAGCAGCTTTACCATCTCACAATTGCTATCATGCCAAAAAAAAGGTCCTTTCTCTTTCTTGATCTTTTTTTTTCTCCAATAGAACTTGGAAAAAGAAAACTTAACCCCCCCTTTTGTTATTTATAGCTTTCTTTAGTAGATTCAAACAGTTCTGAGTTTTAGCATTCCTGAGATCATTTTTCAGTACTGAAACCATGCTCATAAAAATCTGCTGTTACCTGACCTTTGATCTATTTTCTGCACATTTTTTAAGTCATTTACTTAAGTTCTTTCAGCCTCAATTTCCTCATTCGTGAAATAATAGAACCTACCATAATAGATGTTTGTATAGATGAAATGAGACCAAATGGGATAGCATATGTCAAAGTTAAAGCTTTCTCCAAAACCCAGCTTCTTAAACTGTGGGGCACAACCTTATGTGAAGTCTCATAACTGAATGTGAGGGTTGTTATCATCAGTAAATATTTGATTTGTGTACTTGTTTTATATATCTATATATCCAAGGTCATATAAATATTTCTTGGCCAAAAAGGGGTCATGAGTGAAAAAAAGTGTAAGAAGCCATGTATAAAGAATAAAGCTATAAATAATTGTTAGTTATTATTATTATGTTCCTCCCTGCTTGGATCCACGGCTATATCTCAGCCCCAAACCAAATACTAAGGATGTGGCAGGACCTCTAACACAGGCAGTAAGGGACTCAGTTTATTTTTTTCAAGGAATTGTTTTCCTCGGTGAGCTTTTGTGCCTCTTTTCCTATTTGGCCAATTTTGCATTTTTTGACATTTTTCTCCTCATTAGCTTTTTGTATTTCTTTTTGCACCATTCTTAATTCTCTTTCCAATTTTTCCCCTGAAACTTTTACTTGATTTTTTAAATCCCTTTTGAGCTCTTCCATGGCCTGAGACCAATTCTTATTTTTCTTGGAGGCTTTGGATATAGAAGCTTTAACTTTGTTATTTTCTTCTAATTGTATTTTGATCTTTCTTGTCCCTATAGTAACTTTCTATGGTCAGAATCTTTTGTTGTTGTTGTTTATTCATTTCCCTAGCCTATTATTCTGCTTTTAATTCTTTGTTAAAGTGGGACTCTGCTTCTGGAGGGTGCATTGTCCCAAGCTTCAGGAGTTTTGGGCAGGTGTTTTCAGAGATCTTTGTAGGAAACTGAGCACAAGCATACTTTTCTGCCCTGGAATTGTTGAGTTTCCCTGCTACACTGTGGCTGTAAGTTCTAGTGTGCTAAAGTAACAGAATTCTTTCTCAGTAAAGAAACTTCCTATAAGCTGGGTCTCTGGAAGTTGTGGCTAGACCTCCACTTACCTTTACTCCTGGTTTCCCAAGCCTATTTCATCCTACTGATAAACCATTTCTACTGACCTTCCAAACTATCTTTGGTGTCTCTGGGCTGAGAGGTCTGGAAACTATCAGTACTGCCATTAATTATGGGGTCCCTAGTCCCATTCCTGCTTTGCTGATGCTGTGGCTGGGATTGGGGCTGAGGCTGGGTCAGAGTTGTGCTAGTGTAGCAGCCAGCGCTGGGGACTGCAGAGTGGACTCCTACTCTGGTATCACAGACTTTTCCTGCTGACTTTGTAAGTTGTCTTCAGTTAGAAAAGTGTTCTACTCCATCTTTTTTGTGTTTGTTGTGATGCTCTAAAATTTTAAAGTCATTATTTAAAGGAATTTGGAATGGTTTCAAGAGAGATCAGCGAGTTCCTACCTTTACTTTACCATCTTGACTTTGCCTCCAGGGCTTCAGGTTAGAACAAAGAATCTAATTATGATTAAAAAACAAAAAAAGCTATTTCCCTGAAACTGATTCACATGATTTTCTAGCCTAGCAATCCATATCACCAAAGCAAAGGGGACCACATTGTACATAATTGAAAACTGTATCCTCAAAATGGAACCCCTTAGGGAACTTTCTTGTACAGAGCCTGGTTATGAAGTTCGCTCCCCCTACCCTAAATCTAACAGCTAGAAATTGTCAACTGCCAGCTATGATGTTACCAAAAAGAACAAGGCTGAGAACCCTTTAAAAAAACTGAAATAAGCATCTCCTTCATTTTACTCCAGGAAATGTTTTGCCAGAGAACTGTTCATCTGGAAAAAACTGAAACCCAAGGACAGAGGATTTGAATCTGGCCTTTCAGTTATGAGGGTTCTTTTTCACTATACCAAGCTGCTTCCTTTTTTCCCATTAAAAAAAATCATAATATGTGATCATTTCTTCTTCTGAATTCCTATAGCATTTTATTACTTATTGTTACTTGTTATTACTTAGCATAATTATATAATATATTGTATTTGTTATAGATTAGTTACATAGTATTTACATTATAGATTAGTTACATACATACTAGTTATATATGTAGATATGTAGATTTTTTTAAATGTGTGTGAGTATATTGTATACACATATATATGTGTGTATATGTGTATTGTGCATATATATATATATATATATATATTGCATAAGGTTAGGATTAGGGATAAGTATAGATATAAGGAATGGACTTAATAGTGTAAGAATACCTCAGATGAGGACTTCTTTCCTACTGAACTAAGTCAGCAATTTCTCTGCAACTTATAGTTTTAGAGAATTGCTTAGTGCACTGGGATGTGAAGTTACTTCCCCAAGCAAGATAAGTGGCACAGTGGATAGCACTAGGTCTGAAGTCAGAAAGATCTGAGTTCAAATCAAGTCTCAGACACTTATTAGTTATGTGATCCTGGGCAAGTCACTTAACCACCATTAACATCAGTTAACATAACCGTAAAATGGGAATAATAATAGCACTTACCTCACAGGATTTTTGGGAAGATCCAGAGATATATTTGTAAAATATTTACCATAGTGCCTGGCACTTTATATATGTTTCTTTTCTTCTCTCTTTTTCATGGCTACATAGCCAGAATAGATTTGAGACAACAGATTTTTCTCCTTGGATCTGAGGCCAGACAATATATTACCTAAATGAGATATATAATATCTGATAATTAAATAACATATATCAATTTTATACATATATATTATATTACATATCATGTTGGTAGTATTACATGAATAACATTAGCAAACCATATAGTATATAATATAATGAATATAAAGATCTTATGGTTATATCATATCATATTATGACAAATTATATCTGGGTACATATATTAGTCCCCCTTTGAGATTCAATGTTCCTTAATGGCAGAGGCTTTATATTACTCTTCCTCGTATATATTATATTACATATCACAGTATCTTACACATAATAGATGTGTACATAATACATATGTCAGAAGAAAACATACAATCTGAAAGGTATTTCTTATTATTCTTCAGAATATCTGACCACAAACTGACTTTTATTCAATCAAATCACAAAAGTGATTACTTAGTAGTGAAACTGAGCTGAATTAAAAAAAAACAAAAAATACATCTTCAGTACATCTTGATATGCACACTCCGTAGCCAAGGTCAGAACACAATTAGAGTTCTACAGAAGTCCCCCAAGGGCTACTTAAAATTACAACATCTCAGAGTGGGAAAGGACCCATGAGGCCATCTAGACTAATGTGAACTTCAATAAGTTCATTGCTAACAAAAGTACTCATCATGCCTCTACTTTCAGATTTCCACTAATGAGGAACTCTTCATGGTTATGAAGCAACCTATCCAATTCCTATTTAGGAATTATCTAACATATTAACACATGAAATATAAGAAAGCTTTTTTTTTTTCACCTATCCACTCAAAAAAAAGGGGGGGGCAGGGAGAGGAAGATTTTTTTTCCCTTAAAAATGCAATAGTAATGAAATGGTAGAATTTTTTAAAAATTGTTTAGTCTATATTTCTGTCTGTACTCTGAATGAACATCAGAGTGAGCAGTGTGTCTGAATATAATTATGAGCCTGCCAATGACAATTAGTGGCAGGTCTATTATGCCCACAAAAATATACCCTGTACTAATCTGTTAATGATTAATTCTGTTTAATAAATGTTTTAGTTCATCATGGAAATTATCCCAATAATTAACTTTGAGAACCATAAATTCAGGAGCCCTAAATATATTTTTATTATCATCTTTAAGAAAAAAAAAACCTCTTTTTAATTAAGAAAAAGTCACTCCTTATGTTTTTAATGATTAAATTACTTTGTCATATGCATATACCTAGATTTTTCCCCCTAGTCTATTTCTTTCAACTATTTCTGTCAGTTTCCTTTCTCCATTCTGCCACCACTTCATTTTCACTTTATCAACTAATCAAAAATAAATAAAATAAACTAATACATAGTCTAAAAGAAATATAGAATTCTGTGGATTTAAAGATTATGAGGAAATTTTGTCCTCTCATCATTATGAAGAACTTTTTGAAGTTAGTGAAAAATTTGGAAGTAATAATACAGAAGTAATACAAGAACATAAGAATCTGATCCATAGTGTGTCCATAAAAAAGGCTAGGGATACGAATCCAAGCAAAGATTTAAATACTAGAGATTTTTCCACTTTGTAGCCAAATTAAATTTTACTCATTTACTTGTATATCAAAAGACAGGCCGTATGGCAACTTTTATTTCCATAAAGGGGAAGCACTGTGCTCTGAGCACAGTAGGCAATCAAAATGCATATCCACTTACCAACTGATAGATTCTAGGACTCTGAGCCCTGAACATCTTATTTGAATGCTTGTTTCCCTCTTGGGTTCTGTAACTCCATGTGCATTTCAAGGTTAAGCAAATCAATTAACATTTCTGTACCTCATTTTCGTCATCTGTATAATGGGGATCATAAAACTTGTCTGTTATCTACTCTACAGATGTGCAGTGGATGTTAATTATCTGTAATGTGCCCCAAGTTACTGAAGAAAGGCATTATGTGGAACTGAAAGAATTTGATTAAAAGAACAATATACTAAAGGAAAAAAAGAAATAGAGAATCTATTTATTCATCAATTTCTAAAACTGGATTGTGGGCCAAGACATGTACTAATAATTTTTTTGATTTTGCAAAATACTTAGCACAAGGAGATGACATAAATTTGCTACCAGTAAATACATGGTGGATAGCTAACGTTCTCTAAATAATAGCATAACAAATGCTTTTGAATGGATTGGCAAGTGTTATTTGTGTTGGCTGAGGCTAAAAACATAGACCTTCCTATATAAAGCCAGATTTATAAAAATAGGTCAGATTGTTAGGTTCCAATCTTTCAACTTCAACAATGATGAACAGTGTTTCTTTGGAGTTGGTGGGGGCAGCACTTCCATATTTCCATTTGTGTGGGCGTGTGGTAAGTTTGCCATCATTCTTTATTCCTGTTCTTTCTTTATCTCCTGCTTTACACTCTTAGATGTTGCTGATTTCATAGTAATTTACTATGATAGAGTTGTCAGTAATTGCCAATATCTTGGTTTATATACTGGAACCTGAACAATGGATGTGACACATCATAAAACATTTAGAATTATGTAATCCATTTGCTTGGCACAAAATCAGTTATGATGACATGACAAAGATATTGTACTCTAAGGATATAATACAGGGATACTCAATTTGACCCTGGTATTTATTTTATGCAAAATAATCATGATCTATCTTGCATTTATGTAGTTTCTTTATCTAAGAAGGCTTTAATGACATTATTTAATTATTCAATTTAAGAACAAGCTTTTTAATCAGAGAACCATGTTACCCTAAATGCTTCTTCAGGCCAACTTCAGAGCTGAGCTAAACCCAGTCAACTGTATCTTACTCAATATTATCTTGCCATTCCTCATTCACTTCCTTAGCACATAGTAGGAGATTTATAAAGGCTTGTTGATTCATTTATTCATTCAGCAATTAGTAAGTACCTAATATCTTTTTGTAAACAATGCTAAACAATGCAAAACAACAAAAATGATTAGAATCTGATAGAGAGATGAAATTAAGTCTTGATGATGTTAGAACAAATAGAAGGAAGTAGAGTGAAATGTGAGGGAAGAGTTGATTAGTGTTGTTTTGCTTTATCCCCCATCCCTAATTCTTAATATAATATCTTGGACATGGTATGTTACGGTCTCACTATTATCATAAATACTTTACCAGAACACTATACAGCAGGTGAGTACCCCCATCTCCTGCATTTTCATAACATTGTTCTCACCTGAATCTCCTAATGATTTCATTTGTCAGTGCATCTCAGAGCTGTGTCCTGCACCTTCTCTTCTCTATCTACAATCTCACTCTTCATGATCTGATCAACTCCCATAATTTCAGTGATCATCTCTATGCAAATAATTTAGAAACTAACATATCCATCTCGTTCCTGAATTTTAGAACTTCACTAACCCTTTGGGCATCTCTACATAGTGATTCCATAGGCAACTCAGCATCAACATGTTCAAAATAGAATTTAATATCTCTAGCTTGCTCCAAACCCACCCCTTTCCCTAATTTCCCTATTCGTACCAGGAGTGTGCACATGATTCTAGTCATTTAGATTTAAAACACAGAATTATTCTCAATTCTTCACTTTCCCTCACCTCCCACATCCAATCAATTATTCGGTCTTGATTCTTATTCCAAAACATTTTTCCCATATGGGAGAATTAAGGAAAGGTCTCTTATAGAAGGTAGCACTTAAGCTGAACTTTGAAATGAACCAAGGATTCCAGAAACAGAATTGAAAAGGCAGACCACTCCAGAAATGAAGGACAGCCTATGCAAAGTCTTAAGAGACTGAATGCCATATGTGGAAAATATACCAAGTAGGACAGTTTGATTGGAATGTACAGTACATGAATTCTCTCCTATTTCTTGTCATTATTCTGCCTCTTATTTAGAAATAACTATTTCATCAATAACCTGTTAACTTCTAGCTAGTAAAATATAATCAATTTAACTTTTGTGATGTTATTTAGTAATCTCTGACAGAAATGTAATTCAGTGCCAAGTTATTTCCCTTCAGCAGAATTTAAGTTTCTTGAGAGCAAAAATATTTCAGTTCTATCTTCCTACCTCAGAATCTAGCATAGTGAGGACACAAATTATTGTTTCATTGAAATGAATTGAATTGAAATTGGAGGTCAGAAAGAGGCAGGAAGATATTAGAAATGTGAGTGAAGTGGATTACCAGAAAAAAGGCAACATTTCAGAAAACTTTACTCACCCTCAGTAGCCCTCATATTCATTCAATAAGCATTTAAATATTCAGAAGCTTATTTGTATTGGAAACCAGGGGAGATACAAAAAAATAAAAATAAAATGCATTCCTTTCTCCCAATGTATTTATATTAATAAAAATGTCATGAAGACTCCTGAAACTTTATTGAACAGAATGCACTATCTATTCCAGGTAAATATAATTATTATTTTCCTCTAGTATCTAATATACTATTCATTTGTCCCTCAACATATTAGATAATAAACACAAATATGCTAAACCATGTATATAATTTTTTTAAATTTATGAGCCTAGCTTATAACATAACATTTTCTTGTGCACTGTTATATAGTCTTCTATTTTCCATATATGCTCCCACATATGTGTATTAATATTGCAAAAGGGCAAGCACTTAGTCAATTTGTTTTTAATGGAGCATCCAGCATAGCTACATGAACAGAAGAGGTATCATGGTAAAATGGGAAAAGCAATGAATAAGTACTCACTTTGAATCTTGATTCTTTCACAAACCTCCTATGTGACTTTGGCCTAATCAGTTCATCTTTCTGGCTTTTAATTTAAAGGACTGGGTTGAACTTTAAGGTTTTCTTTCCAAATCCAACAATTTATGGTTCTATAAAGGGCCTCTGCTTAATTTAATCCTGCCCTATCTATTTGTAGTAGGCTTTGAATGGGCTATAAACACTACATATGGACAATTATTGTACCTACTGAAGAAAGCAAATTTGTTCCTTGTCTACTTTCTACCCCATGATCGTGAGATCAGTGCAGCTCTATAACCAGAATGTATCAGGAATACAATAATCACAGTTCATATTGACTTATAAATTTATATGTATAGGTGACATAGCAAGACATATGGAAAACTATCTAACTATCCAGGGTAAAACATTATTTGCTATGTACATTTGTAAAATAATAGATTTTAATTAGGTGATCTCCAAGAGTTTACATTACAAAACGCCTTCCTAGCTAATCACTAGCATTTATGTATTTCTTTAAGATTTAAAAAGTTCTTTACACTTGATCAAGTATTATTGTCAGCATGTATTTTACTGGACTAATGATTTTCAGAGTATATGGAACTCCCAGTGAGAAAGCTCCCTGTTTCAATATATCTGAGGACTCACTATAGAACTTAATTTTAAAGCTTTATCCCAGGTACTGAAAGTAAAAATAATTTGAATAGGGCTACACAACAAATTTGTTTCAGATATGGGGTTTATACCTGGGTCTTCTCAATTTCAGGGCCTAGCCTCTGTCTACTATATCATGTTGCCTTTTGCTTGCATCCAACTTTACAGAGTTACAGAACTAGTATATGACTGAGAGAGGCAGAACAAATCAATGAAAAGAGCATTAGTTTTCAGGTTAGTGGAAGGACCAAGGTTAAAATCATGGCTCAACTTCTTATTACCTGTGAGAACTTAGGCAAGTCATTCAGTCTCCCTGTCTGTTTTCTATACAAATAAAGAGATTAGATGACCTAAAAAGTCCCTGCCTGCTCTAAATCCTATGATGCTATAATTAGAACATAGCTTTTACAAGTCCAGAACTCCTTCCTTTAGAGCAACACTGTCATTGGACCAGCATACCTGAAGCAATTTAGCAGTTGTACAGCTCTATTTCCTCTTCCCCCGTTGTGTGCTATCTCCTTTTCTTGACCCCAGGGAAGATTTAGCCATGTTCCTACTATAGCAGGTAAACGAAGGCAGCATGAACTGTTTGATGAGAAAAAGAAATGTTGCTCGGTCTGGAGAAAGCTTGTTAAGAGCAGATATTCTGCTGATATAAAAAGTGTCTTCTGAAAAGGGAGCAAATGAGAATGAAGCAAACAGAAGTAAATCGTTTTAATTAGTACGTGATTGCTGGATGCTTTAAATGGGCTAGATACTGTACTGAATGCACAGAAGCCCATAGAGTTCTTACACTTTAAAAAGTTATAGGAGTGATTCCTGACTTTGCCAAGAAATGCCTAAAGCAAACTAGTTTTCATTTGCTTTTTCCTGTACTACATAGAAGATATACAAAGCTTTCCCTTTGTGAAGCAGCCTCCTGAAATAACCTAATTGAATATCAGGAGCAGTGACTCCCCAGAGAGAAATTCTATTATGACCTTTAGTGACTTCCTGGCTGCCTGAGGACCAGGTCTACAAAAGAGAAATATTTTTGTTTGTGTTTGGTTTCTGAGAATAGCTCACCTGAGCCTTAAGTTCTGATCTGAAACAAAGTAATTGTGCGCCTCTATGAAGCTGCATTGACACAAAACTTAGTATTTCACTTCACTAGCATGATCAAAAAGGGTTCCAAAAATGGATGGGAATGCAGGGGGGAGTCACCTACTTATTAAGAGACCAAAAGGATTGATTTGTGAAGAAAGATGAAAAGAACTAATTATTTGGATCTTGGGTAAATGACAACAAAAAGAAACTGGGCTGCTTTTAAGTAGTCTAACAAAGATGGAGTAGGAATGCCTTATGTATAAAGGGATAAAACTTAAAGATAGAAGATGAAATTAAGCAAAGGCAAAATAAACAGGAGAAGAATAATCTGTATTTTCCCAGAAATTGCTGACATTACCATGAGGAGCAGAAGTCCAGTTGACATTTTAATCTGGCACATGAGCCTTTTTCTCTTCTTCTCATACGTTTTCTGCACGTCCTTGAAGTTGTAGATTTAATCTATTGATAGGCTGTGTAGAAAAATGGAAGAATGGCTTAATAAGAATTATTACTAGTTGATAGGATGAAAGATATGATTAGTCTTATCTGTTCAATTACAAAATAATTTTCTAAAGGTAGCAGTTCATACATTTGGATTTTAGTTGGGGAAAAAATGAAGACTATCTATTATGTACAGCATGCTTCTGGTTCCCTATAACAAAAAGCAAGAAATGATGACCTCCCACGGGTCCCTAAGGTAACTGGGTAATCTTCATATTGAGTAAATAGAGATATCTTCTACAGGACAAGGCTGTCCAATGTGGATCCCACTGAAAGAGCCCCAAGATTTTCCTATAAGTGCTGAAAGAATAGGAATCATGTACACTTGTTTTAAAAAATGTTTTGTTGATACTTTGAGGTTTTGTGCCAGTGTTATTCCCCTATATTTGGAATGTACTTCTTCCTTATCTCCATCTTTCAGAATTCCTAGTTTCTTTCACAATTCACTTCAAGGCCCTCCTTCACTGTGTTTTTTTCTTAATATAACAATACCCTCTTCATCACCAGGCTAATGTCTTTCCCCAAACATCCCTTTGTTTTTATGTTATATATACATATATAATATACACATATTATCTTCATTGGCTATACTATCTTGAGGACAGGAACTGTTTTATTTTCTTTTGTCTTCAGAGGTCAGTTTCATTGATCTTCACTTTCATTTATACAGATGAGAAAACTGAAGCACAGAGAAGCTAAGTGGCTTGATATACAGATGATACCTGAGGTACAATTTGAACTCAAGTCTTGCTGATTCCAATGTCCATGCTTTATTGTGTCACCTACATTCCTTGAATAAAGCTCCCATAGAACTCTGACAACCAACCAAATCAAGCTATTAGAGCAACTGCAAGTGACAAAATATACAATAATTGTTCACAATCATAGTCTACCATCTATCTACCAAGGGAAGTAAAATGTGCTTCACTATCAAATTTTTGCAACCAACACAGAAATTCCAATATCTTTCAGCATTTTTATTTAAATGTTTTATCCTATATTAATTAGATTTTTCCTTCTTTTGTTCCTTTGCTCTAGCATGTTATTATACTCACTAACTTTCTAATGCATGGAATTTGTATCAATAACCGTGTGTATATATATATATATATATATATATATATATATATATATATGAGTTTAAAATTAAGCAAAACACTGGGGAAAATAAGACAAAATGTAAGTATGAAAATAATTTGGAAATCAAATAGGAATTAGTTTTAAAGAAAATACTCATGTGAGGAATAAATCAAAACCCAAATAGAAAGAGATTGAACAAATATGAAGTGCAAAGTCTCCAAATTATATAACACAGAGAAATATTTTAAAATGTCATTTTTAAAGAATTTTAAGAAAAAGGCAGGAAATATTGGCATTTTAAGGTAAGAAAGTAATAAGGTTAAAGATGCAAAGAAAGAAATGATAGAAAGGAATATAAATTAAAAATATGTCATGGTTGATAAAAAATTAAATGTGATCATGTGGAAGTAATAATAAAGACAGTAAAATATTTAACCATCCATCTGATCCTGATTAGCAAAGAATTGATCTGGTCCTCGTGAGTCCCACAATCATCCTGGTAGTTTGGACTATATTCTGATGGGTAGAAGCTACATTCCCTATAGTTTTCATGTCTTTTGAAAAAACTATAGATGAGCCAATTGTCAATTCCAAAAATAAAAATCCTATTACTGGAAACTAATATTCTGGCATATCTCCCGTTTTCATTTTTCTTGGCCCCAATTCACATCACTTCTTTTTGCACACATTTTCTTTGGCTCCTCCACCAGAGGGGAATTTCAATACCACACAGTAGAAGGAGGGGCAGATAGCACAAGACATTACCAAGAGAAAGCAGCAAGATTTATTGAGTTAGACAAATAAAAAAAAGTAAGAAGATATGTGTATGTATACATAATTATTGTAGAAAATAGTTTATAAACCAAGGAAGATGTTGTGGTTGCAAATAACATTAATATCTATTATCCAATTGATAAGTGGCCAAAAATATGAATAGGCGGCATTCAGATGAAATTCAAGCTAGCAACAGTCATATTTTAAAATTATTTTAATCACTATTAAAGAAATGGATATTAAAACAACTCTAAGATAAGTCTCACAAACATAAGATTGGCAAAACTGACAAAAAATGAAAAGACAAATGCTGCAGGGACTATGGGAAAATAGATACTCTAATGCACTGTTGATGGGACTGTGAACTGGTCTAACCATTCTGGTAAGTTTGGAAACATACCCCCAAAGTTATTAAACATTGCATCTCTTCTGGCTCAAAAATACTGTTATTGGGGCTATATCTTATAGATTAAAAAAAGAGAAAAAACCTCACATACATAAAAATATTAATAGCAACTTTCTAGTGCAAAGAATTGGAAACTGGGAGGTGGTGGAGAGTTGCCTATAAATTGGAGAATAGCTAAACAAATTATGATGTATGAATCTGATGAATGGTATTCATATTCATCTCTATAAGAAATGAGATAGGGGCTAGATTTAGAGAAATGTGAAATAACTTGTATAAATTGATGCAGAATAAAGTGAGTAGATACAAGAGAACAAATTATTCAATAATAACACTATCATAAAGAAAATAAACTTTAAGAGTCTCAGAAATTGTGATCAATTCAATGACCAACCACAATTCCAGAGAATTTGTGATGAAATATACTATATATTTCCTGGAAAAGGGATTCAAATATTTTTACATGGCCAATGAAAGGTTTGGGTTTTTTTGTTTGTTTGCTTGACTATATAGATGTTTTAATAGAGAAGGGGGAAATGTTTTTCTTGATTTTTCAACAGAGTGAAGGAGATAAGAAAACTAAAAGGCAGGTCTTTTTTGAAAATTTTTAATTTAGTAAATTTAAAAATTAATGAGACATATCTACAAAATTGAATTTAGCATATTATAGCCCTATCTTGTTTACCTAAAGAATATTAAAAGAATATAAAAATACTAGCGCTATATGGAATAAAAGACATAGCATGAAAGTTCATCATGGTGAATAATGTAGGCCAAAAAAATGAGCATTTAGCTAAACTAAACATCAAATTTAAGTACCCAAACTTTGTAAAACATTTTAATCACTTTTGATGAAACTCTAAAATGTATGTATACTTTCCAGTTAATGTAAACAAGGTATACTTAGCATAATTTAAAACTTTCTTCATAATTCAGAGTCACCATTCTGAAAAATAATCATGAAACTTCCTGAACTACTAATAAGGTGTGTAAAGTTACTTGTTCCTATACTGAATGAACCCTAACTACTTTGATGCCCTGATAAGTATACCCTTTAGCATGGCACCTTAATCCCCTTAAAAGGAATCGGAGTATGTACTGCTTTATTGGTATTTTCAGTGACTATAGCATTATAGAAATTAAATTTTAGAAAGGAATCCTACTGATTATTAAATTCAAATCTTCTCTAACCCCATCTCTTTATATTACAAATGAAGCAGGTAAAGGATTTAAATGAAATTATTTTATGCTAATAACACCCCAAGGAGCACATATAAGTACAAAGGGAGACTAATCCCTATCCATCTTTCAAAGATGTTACTGGCCAATTAAACATTAAGTCAACCAGGAACAACTTTATTTGGCAGATAAACCACCACTGGATGGCCTAGAGCTGATTGACAATTTATCCAGTCAATAACAAGGATTACAAAAATTATGGAAGATGATTCTCCCCTTTACTAATTCAAAACTATATACTTAACAACAGAAGAATGCTGCTGTCCAGAAACATCCCTGAAATAAAAGTGTAAGGAAGTGTTCTGGACTAGAGTCCAATAAAAATCTCTTCCTGGATTAGGTTATTTGCAGATCAATTTCTGTGTACCTTAGAAATAGCTGTTTTTAATACCTCGCTCAAAGTTGAAAGCCATATAACAGTCGGACAAAAAAAAAAAAAATAGGCAAAACCTCAGTCCTTAATTCTCTGTAACCCAACGGGTAGCTAGATGACACATTGGATAGAGTGCTTGGTCTGGAGTCAAGAAAATTCATCTTCATGAGTTCAAATTTGTCCAACAGTGGGACAACTATTATCCTATACAAATCACATAATCTTGCTTGCCTCAATTTCCTTATCTGTAAAATCAGCTGTAAGAAGAAAATGAAAAACTAGTATCTTTGCCAAGAAAATCCAAAATGAGGGTACAAAGAATCACACACAACTAAACAACAATACTCTGTCATTGACATCATAAATGGATGCTCTAACTCAGCACCCAGTCTCTTTTTTTCTTTCCTAGGACCCTGTTATAATATTCACATCACAAGTATGGCTTTTCTAGAATTTATTCTCAAGTTAAAAAAAAATACAGAAATCTCAGTAATTGGTTAAGGATTGGAGCCTAAGTCCTTGTATCTTCCAATAAGGCTCTATCCTTGTCTTGGGAGTTTCAAAAAAATTTTGATTTGGGGGCAACTAGGTGATGCGGTGAATAGAGCACTAGCCCTGAAGTCAGGAGGATCTGAATTCAAATCTGATCTCAGACACTTAACATTTCCTAGTTGTATGACCCTGGGCAAGTCATTTATTCCCAATTGCCTCAGCCAAAAAAAAAAATTGACTTGGGAGGCATTAACCAGGACTAATTTTAATTATTTTTATTATGAACTAGAAGGTAAATATGTGTATTTTGATACAAAAAGGGAAGAAAAGGGGAATTTTGCATGAAATCCCAAACTTATTGTATATTTGTTTTTATATAAATAAAATTCAATATGATAATACTAGCACTGCCTAGTGTATGTCCTCCTCTTAATCCAGCTCTGTTCTCCCCTTTATACTTTTTAAAATCTTTCAGTGGAATTCTTTCAATCTCTTTTTTCATCATTTTTTTTTGCATGGTTAACAGGAAAAAAAAGTGGAAGAAAAGCAACTAGAAAAAAGTTGTACAAGTTTTTAAAGAACATTTCATTTCTTCCCAAGTAAAAACCTTCCCTTGTAACAAAAGTACAGTCAATTAAAATGATTTTTGTTACAGTGGTTTTTATATTTGTGTATAACTGATTCTGTGCCTGCAGTCTCAATCCTCTACCAAAAAAAAAAAATAACAGTCATGATTCTTCATCATCTCTGAGTCATAATCAGTTATTTAATTGATCAGCATTATCATAAATTCATAGATTAAAATTGGAAGGAGCCTTAGATTTTATCAAGTCCAATCTTCCCTTTTTCCAAATAAGGAAACTGAGACACAGAAAAGTTAAATGACTTACCCAGAGTTACATAATTGATAAGTGTTACAGTGTGTGTCTGTGTATGTGTGTGTATGTGTTTTAACTCATATCTTCTTGACTTTAAGTGCTCCATAATGCTTCTCAAAGTTATTTCCCTTTACGATGTTATGATCATCACAAAGATAGCTGTTTTGTTCACTCTGCTTTATGACAGTTTATACATGCCACCCATGTTTTTTCTGATTCCAACTTTTGTTCATTATAGTTATAGTATAATAAATAGTGTATTATATTCATAAACCAAAATTTACTATCCATTCCCCAAATAAGAATATATCCATTTACTTTTTAGTTCTTTTATGCAATAAAAGTGTTACTATAAATACTTTTGTATGGAAGGATTCTTTACCTCTTTCTTTGATCTCTTTAGAATATATCCCTAATAGTATCACTGGATAAAATTTAGTGATTTTTTTTTTAGTATAGTTCCAAATTGTTTTCCAGGATGGCCACTCAAGTTCACAGTTCAGTCATGTGGAGCATATTGCATTAAATGACATGAGATGATGTTCTAAACCTAATTTTTTCTGGACTGTTTTCCAACTTTCCCAAGTTATTGTCAGTGAATCCTTACTCTAGTAGTTTTCATTCTAGGACTTATAGGACATTATGTTGCAACATTCAATTGCTTCTGAAACTTTTGTACCTTTCTGTTTCACTGATCAATTTTTCTAATTTTTAACTAGTACCTAATAGTTGTGATGATTACTACTTTGGGATAGAGTTTAAGATATAATACTGTGAGCTAAATACTTCTAATTTCATTATTTTCCTTGAGATTCTTAATCTTTTATTCTTCAGATTAATTTTATTGGGTTTTTTTTTTTTAGTTTGGTAATATAATCCTTTATTACATTGATTGGTATGTCATTGAATCTGTAAATGAATTTACATATTGTTTTATTTTTATTATAACATGCTAAACCATGAAAGATTAATATTTGCCAATTATTTGTCTTTATTTCTATAAAGAATGTTTTATTGTTGTATTTGTATAATTCCTAAGTAGAAATGTTGGTATATATAATATGTAATTATTTTGAATGGAATACATTTTTCTATCTCCTCCTAATGAGTTTAGTTGATACTTTTGTGGATTTATTTTATTACCAACTACTTTTTGAAGACACTATTTCTATTAATATTGTAATTGACTCTATAGTGTTTGATAGATAAACCATCCATCACATTATCAGTGACAGTTATAACTCTTTCTTTTGTACTTATTTCCTACATGGCTTTTTTCTGTCTTATTATAATATCTAATATTTTTAGAACTTCTTCAAATAATAATAACAATGGCAATGGATATCTTTACTTTATATCTAATTTTATTTTTAAAGCCTTTATTAGTTTTCCTTTATATGCTTTTATATATAATATACTTTTAGTTTTAGACATGCCATTTATGACATCAATAAAAGTTCTACTTAATCCCATACATTTTATACTTTCTTGTGTATTACATAGAAAAGCATTGTATTTTTATTCAATTCTAATTTTTATTATCATTATTAACATAGCTTATTACATCTTTAGCTTTCCTAATAGTGAACTAACTCTGAATTCCTAGTAAAACCTACCTGTTCATAATATATATCCTTTAAATATGTTACTGTAATCTTTTGGTTAATATTTTATTCAATAATTTTGCATCAATATTAATTCAATAGTATTGGTTGATAGCTTTTTTTATATCTTTCTTTTAGTTTTATGTATCAGAGCAACATCTGTCTTATAAATTTGATAAAATTCTGTTTTCTCTATTTTTGCAAATAATATGTGTAAAATTAGTTAATTGCTCATTAAATGCTTGATAATTATCAATTGTGTTTTTTGTTGTAGTAGAGGAATTAATTCATAACTTGTTCAATATCTGGATTTTAATTTTCTATTTCTTGTTCTTGCTTGTAATTATTCCCTTTCTGATTCTACTCTTTCTCTGATAGACTATCACTTTTTTTTTCTCTGTAATTACTTGGTCAAACTCAATCTTCCTTTGTCTGTTCAAATGAGATAACTACTCTCTTCATTTATTTCACCATGTCTATATATTCTTCTTTTCTTGGACTCTATTTATGTGAATTAAGTTCCTTTCCTTTCATATTTCTTCCCTGCTCTATGCCTTTTTTTTCTCTTTCTTTCCTCAATTAAAATCCACAAAACAAAACAAAATCAGTACCTGAATTTACCTTATTTCTTTTCCCTGTGTTAAAATAGTAGCACTTCTCCATCATCATCATCACATTCCTTTGCAATACTCAAATGGATTGACCTTTCTAGATTTCTCTTGACTTTTTCATTTCCTTTTCTAATGTTCTGCTCATCTATATTTTTCCTAAAGAATGTGTCAAAAGGAGGTCTTGAACCCAAGTCAAGAAGTAACTTCATCACAACACACAACTAGGAAGACAAGAGCCTAGTTTTTCTGGTTCTAAGTCCAAAAGCCTTTCCATTATAACACAATTTATCCTAAGCTGGAAAGAGTTAACAGAACTTCAAAATAAGTCTGGCATAATCAGGAGTTGCCTTTAGATACAGTGAGAATCTGGATTAATTAGTGCTGAGCTAATTCTTTATTAGCTAAAGTCTGATCCTATGCATTTTAAAAGGCACATAGACTTCACGGTGTTACATAAAGTGGCTGACACTAATTTATCTTCCCTTGATTGTTTTCCACAAATATTCCCTGATGTTTCCTTCTGTCTTTTATGTTCTTTGAAATGGTTTTGAAGTGTATCAGAAACAGTCATGATGAGCTAGCTAGCTAAAATGTTGGCTCTCCAAACTCTGCTCTTTTCCTCCATTCTACAGTAGGGAATCTGTTATGGTTTATTTTCCTGAGGCAATTTCTACATGAAATGCAAAAGTAATCACAGAAATCTGAAATCTTTGATTATAAATTTCACTGATCATCTAAAATATGCTGAAGTTTCCAGAGAATGATATTTCAATACAAAGCTTGCCAAATGGAGCCCTGTAAATGTACAAAAATTCATCCCAGTGGGGATAATACAAGCTGGAATAAGTAAGGAAAGGAATAGTCATTCAAACAGGGACTTCACATTGTCACTCCACTCCCATCCTTCCTAGTTTTTCAAAGGTGTATTTCTGGTGGGAAGAAGAATGTTAAAGCTGAGTTAGGCTAGAATATTTAAGTTGGTATTGTAGATAGGGCAACAAGTCTGGAGTTAGAAAGACCTGGATTCAAATGTAGCCTCAGACACTTGCTAGCTATGTGATTCTGGGCAAGTTGCTAACCCCTGATGGCCTTAGTTTCCTTTTCTGTAAAATGAGCTGGGGAAGGAAATGGCAAACTATCTTTACCAAGAAAATCCAATATGGATTCCTGAAGAGTCAGACTGAACAATAAAATAATTAGAAAAAGCTAATTCCATATATAAACATATCTAATACAATCAGGAAACATTTTTAAGTACAGTGAATATCTGACACCCTCAAGCATTAAAGTATTCTTTATAAATAAAAGTATGATCCCATGTATTCTAAATGGCAAAGAGATTGATAATATATCTGAAGTTATTTGGAATAAATTTATGTTATTTTTTTCTCACAAATATTCCCTAATGTTATCTTCTGTCTTTTACATTTTTGAAAGTGTCTTGATTAATTCTCTAGTAGATAAATGGTTAAAGGATATGAACTGGCAGTATTCAGAAGAAGAAACAAAAATATCAATAGTTACGTGAAAAAATGCTCTAAATGGCCACTAATTAGAGAAATGAAAATCAAAACAACTCTGAGCACTTCATACCTACCATATCAGTTAACATGAAACAAAAGGAAAATGACAAAAGAAGGGATACAGAAAATGAGATACTCATACATTATTGGTAGAATTGTGAATTAGTCTAATCATTTGGAAGAATGATTTGAAATTACTCTCAAAGAACTATGAAACAGTGCATATTCTTTCACCCAATAATGTCATTATTAGGTCTATATCCCAAAGAGATCAAAGAAAAGGGGAAAGGACTTTTTTGTACAAAAAAAAAAAGAAAGAAAGAAAAAAGAAACACTTCTAGCAGCTCTTTTTGTAGTAGCAAGTATTTACCCCTTATAAATTTAAGGGATGCCCATCAATTGGGGAATGGCCAAACAAATTGTAGTGTATGTTGTAATGGAATACTATTGAGTTGTAAGAAATTACAGACCTTATGGTTTGAAAAATCTAAGCAGACTTCTATGAATTGAAGCAAAGTGAAATGAGCAGAACTAGAGCATTTTGCATAATAACAGCAATAATGTAAAGATGATCAAATGTGAAAGGCCTAGATACTCTGATCAAAACAGTGATCCAAGACAGTTCCCAAGGACTCAAGATGAAAAATGTCAGCTATCTCCAAAGAGAGAATAGATAAACTCTCAATGCAAATTGAAGCTTTTTTTTTAATGTATGTGTAACCAAAATCAAATTGCATGCCTTTCAAGGGAAGAGAGAAAGAGAATTTGGAACTCAATTATTTTTAATGATTGTTAATTTTTATATATAATTGGAAAATATCTAGTGAAATAAATAAAAATAATTTTTTAAAAAATAGATAATGTCTTGTCCATACAACAGTGATTCCATACATTCACTAATGATTTTGTGCCCTATTGTCAAAGTACCAGAAAAGCAGGAGGGGCAATGTAGCTGATGTTAGTACAGTCGAAAAGTTAGCTCAGCTGAAGTATGAAAGGCATGCCAAAAGTATGTAGCAATCAACAATATGTTTAAATAGTGAGTAGCAGTACAACAATTGAGGTGGCATTTATAATCTATAGACCAACTATCATGAAGGTAGAGGTGAGGAATCAGATAGGACTTTCTCTCTCTCTCTCTCTCTCTCTGTGTGTGTGTGTGTGTGTGTGTCTCTCTCTCTTTCTGTCTCTCTCTCTCTCTGTCTCTGTCTCTGTCTCTCTATATGTCTCTCTCTCTCTGTCTCTCTATCTCTGTGTCTCTGTCTCTTTCTCTTTCTCTCTGTCTCTGTGTCTGTCTCTCTCTGTCTCTGTCTCTGTCTCTCTCTGTCTCTCTGTCTCTTTCTGTCTCTCTCTTTGTCTCTTTCTGTCTCTCTGTCACTCTGTGTGTGTGTGTCTGTGTGTCTGTGTGTGTGTGTGTATTGGTTCTCTTTCTGGATACAGACAGCATCTTCCTTCATAAAATCTTTTCAGTTTATTTGGGTATTTATAACAGTCAGAATGACTTGGTTGCTTAAAGTTATTTTTAATACTGCTAGTACTGTATGAAATGATCTCTTGATTCTGCTCATTTCACTCTTTATCATTAACAAATAATAAATAATATTTATTAATTTAATAAAATTAGTAAGAATAATAAAATAACTCAATTTTATGGAGATTTCTCAATGCTTTTCTGAAATACTGAGCTTATTTGTTATAGCAAAGTAATATTCCATCATGAGCATATACCACAGTTTGATTAACCATTCCCCAATTGATAGAGACTCCCACAATTTCTAGTTCTTTGCAACCACAGAGTTTCTATAAATATTTAAGAAAATATAGATTCTTTTCCTTTTTTCCTAATCATCTTGGGAAACAGAACTAATAATCTTATTGGGTCAAAAGGTATAGGTAGTTTAATAACTGTTAGGGAAATAATTCCAAATCTCTCTCCAAAATACTGGATCAGCTTACAGATCCACCAAAAAAATAAATTAAGATCCCAATTTTTTCAAATTCCCTCCTATTTGTCATTTTCCCTTTCTATCACTTAGCAATTCTTATAGGTATAACATGATTGTCTTAAGGTTGTTTCAATTTACATTTCTCTAATCCATAATGATTTAGAGCATTTCTATATGAATATAAATCATTTTGATTTCTTCATCAAAAAACTGTTCATATCTTCTATTTTCAATTGGTGAATGACTTGCATTCTTATAGAGTTGACCAAGCTCTTTTTATATGACATAAGATCTTTATCTGAAGACTGTATATAAAAATTTCCCCGCGAATTTTCTAGTTTCCTTCTGACCTTGGACACATTTGTTTTATTTGTACAAAAACTTTTTAAATTTAATATAATCAAAATTATTCATTTTATGTCTCACAAAGCTATCCATCTCTTTTTTCTTCATAAATTATTTACCTATACATAAGTCCAATAAGAAATATGTTCCATGTTTTTCAATTTTATTTTTTTTGTAGAATCTCCTTTTATATCTAGTTTGTGTTTCCATTTTGACCTTATCTTATTAACGTATAAACTATTGGTCTATACTATCTAATTATTAATTATTTCAATTAATTTTTTATTAAAATCTTCAGAATTTTCCAAGTATATAATTATATCATCTGAAAAAAAAGTAGTTCTGTTATCTCATTCCATAGTCTGATTCCTTCTATTTCTATTGCTATTCCTAGTTTCCAATGCAATAATGAATGACATTTGTGACAATGGTCATCCTAGTGTCATACCTGATCATACTGGAAAGGCTTCTGTCTTATCTCCATTACAACTAATGAAGTTGGTAAATGCTTCTTATCAATTTAAGGAAATGTTTATTTATGCCTATACTTTCTAGATTTTCCTGGTTTAACTGTATATTATAAATTGTTTCAGTAAAGCAGTTTAGTAGGACCGTTCTGTGCCTATCATTCCAAATAATTTATTTAATATTGGAATTCATTGGTCTTTAATTATTTAGTAGAATTTACTTATAATCCATCTTTTCCCCATTTTGTTTTCTTAGAAAGCTTATTTATAGCTTGTTCTAGTTCTTTTTTTCTGAAATAGGTCTGGTTAGATGTATTAATTCTTCTGCTAATCTAGACAGTTTGTATTTTTGTAAATATCCATCCATTTTGCTTAAGTTGTTAAATATATTAGCATATAATTAAGCAAAATAACTCCTTATAATTGTTTTAATTTCATCTTCTTTAGTGGTATAGTCATCTTTTTCACTTTTGATACTAGCAATTTGGTTTCCTTCTCTCTTTTTTTAATGATATAAACAAGTGGGTTATCAATTTTAATTTTTTTTTGTAATACCAACTCCAAGTTTTATTTATAAATACAATGGTTTTCTTATATTCAATTTGATCCTGGTTTTAATTGAAGATTTTTAATTTGTTCTTTTTCTAGTTTTATTGCATACCCAATTCATTGGTCTTCTCTTTCTTATTGACATATGAACTTAGATATATAAATTTTCCTCTGCTTACTGCTTTTACTGTATCCCAGGATTGATATATTATTTCATTACTGTCATTTTCTTTCATGAAAATTGTTGGTTTCTATTATTTGTTCTTTAACCCATACATTCTTTAATATTAGGCTGTTTAGTTTCTGAGTAGTTTTTTCCCCAATGTTTCTATGGTTCCTTATTAAATATAATTATAATTCTATTGTTGTCTGTAAATGAAGCATTCAGTATTTCTGCTTTTCTACTTTTAGCTACAAAATATTTTGTGCCTTAATATCTGGTCAATCTTTGTAAAGCTACCATATAGAAAAAAATATGTATTCCTTTCTATTTCCATTCAATTCCCTTTAGATACCTATCATATATAACATTTAAATTATATTTACTTCCTTAATTTTTATTTTTGGTTATAAATTTCAAAACTTTTGTACCCTTCTACCTGCATATTTTGTTCCCTCTTTAACACAGAACATCTACCTGTTTTCTCGCTAGAAGTTCTTTCTCTCACATCTGTATGAGATAATTGCTCTTTTCTATCTTTTCCTACACAATTTTAACTTTTAATCCCATCATACTCAGTCAGTCCCAGTCTTTCTTTCAAATTACCCAAGTACTAAAGACAGTCTTAAGAATTACAGATAACATTTCCATACATAAAAAGTAAACAATTTCACTTTATTAAATTCTTGTACTTGGTCTTTCATGTTTGTCTTATATTTCTCCTGGATCTTATATGCAAAATTTTCCATTAAGTTCTGGTCTTTTCCAACAAGAAACCTGAAAGTCTGTCAATTGATTGAATGTCTTTTTTTTCATTCAGGATTATACTAAACTTTGCCGCATAATTTATTTTTGGTGAAACCCCAGTTCTTTAACTCTTCGATATTTAGTATTATGAGACCTGCGGGCTTTTATTGTAGCAGCTACTAAGTCTTGTATAATTCTGAACATGACTTTTCAGTATTTGAATTTTTTCCTTGCTGATTGTAATATTTTTCTTCTTAATCTAGGAGTTTTGAAACTTGGCTCTGATGTGCTTATAGGTTTTCATTCTAGAATCTCTTTCAGGTGATCAATTTCTACTATTCCTACTTTGTCCTCTTGTTCTAAAACTTCAGGGCAATTTTCTTTTATTATTTTTTGTAATGTTATATCAAAATCTTTATTTTAGCTTTCAGGTAGTTTGATAGTTCTTGTGTTTTCTTCTTGTTCTCCAGATTATTTGTTTTTCTTGTGAGATGTTTCACATTATCTTCTACTTTTTTCCATTCTTTAAATTTTGTTTATTATTTCTTGGTCTCTTATAACTTCATTAGCTTTCCCTTGTCCAAATCCACTTTTTAAGGAATTGTTTTCTTCTTTAGAATTTTGGATCTCTTTTTCCAGTTACTTGACTTTCTTTTCACAATTTTCTTATATTATTCTTATTTTTTCTATTTTTCCCTCAATTTCTCTTATTTGACTTTTAAAATTCTTTTAAAAGTCTTCCAAGAATTATTTTGAACTTGTTCTTTGGAGTAGAAGTTTTTTGTTTTTGTTTTTGTTTCAGGATTCTTCTCTATCCCTATTGTAGGTCTTCTCTATCCCTATAGTAATTGTCTATAGTTGTGTTCTTTGCCAGCTGAGGTCAAATTTGAAGTCAGGTCCTCCTGATTTCAGGGCTGGTGCTCTATCCACTGTACCACCTAGCTGCCCCTTTGATTTTTGTTTTTTTAGAGCAGCTTGTTGTTATAGTCACCTCTAGTATAGGGGTATTGGGAACATTCCCTCTGGCCTCAGATCCTTCTTACTGTTATTGTCTGAGTTTCCTTTAGGCACAAAAGTTGTCATTCCTCTCCCCCTCTGAGCCATAGTCAGGATTCCCAGTCACACTAAACTGGAAATGCTCTGGCTCCCTGAAAATCCTCCAGTGATTGTTCCCCTCTCTTAACCAAGAACTCAGCTCTCTTGTAAATGCCCACAATCAGCAATATCCTCATCCCACTGCTTCTGTGCTTACCAGATATGTGCTAGTTTCTCCTCACTTTCAGCCACAGACAAAGAACTACACATCCACAGCACAGCTGTGTCTACTGTTCCTCAGAAGTTCAGAGTCCTTTAATACTCTCCTGCTCAGCTATCTAACCCCCACATTTTCTGTGAGATGAGAATTCCTATGATTGAGTCTGAGGAGGCGGAGGACTGTCTCCCAAACTAGCTGCCCTCAGGGCTCAATGTTTGTGGTTTAATAGAGATATCCCTGAGGTGTTCGCACTTTCACTCAGGCCCGATCTCAATCCCTGGAGTGTATTCTTGGGTCTTCCCCATTTATTCTAGAAGAGTCACAGTTCTGACCCAAAATTTGTTTATTTTGCTGTTCTACATCCTCCCTGAGGTATTAGTTTGTCTTGTTTGTGGAGGATATCTGGAGAGCTTTGAAATTTCTGACCTAATTGTGCCATCTTCCAAGAATCACCCCCAACCTGCTCACCATCCTCCTCTACCCCCCACCATATGGAAGAACAGAACAGAACGTCATTCCTATTCTTCACCTTAGACTTGTAAAGTCCTAAGATGTTAAACTGTGCAATTATAATTGCTTTAGGAAAATCTGGAAAGGCTACAGAAGGAGCTCTCTGTCTCTCTCTCTCTCTGTCTCTCTCTCTCTGTCTCTCTCTCTCTCTCTCTCTCTCTCTCTCTCTCTCTCTCTCTCTCTCTCAGAATGCCATCAAGTGCATCTGACAATAGAGGAAAGAACAGAGCAAAATATTTAGTATTCATCTGAAAATCTGCATATTTCTCTGTTTTCCCATTTCTTTGAATTTTTTCATTGTCTTGTTTTTTCCACTTTTCACTGATATTTTGAAGAATCTCAAATAATAAAACTAACAACCACTAAAGAGCTAACTAGTTCTGGAATCAAATACTATATTGGACCTTTCTATGTGACTTCAGGTAAATTCCTTAATCTCCATAACTCTTAATTTCCTCCTTGATGAAGTGAAAGGTTAGATGAGATGATCTCTGATATCTCTTCCAACTCTAAATCTGTTACACTCTGATGATGCCATGACATTTTACATTTTTATATAGCTATCATATGATATCTAAAATATGAAAAATAATTATCAGTCATGTCAACTGAATGGAATCAGCCTCTAACTTGTGGATGACTAGAGTTAAACAGAACAACCTATAGAGGAGAGACAAGAATAAAACAGAAGCTTAATTTCAAAGTAAGGGAAAAGGCTTACAAGCAAGGCAGGGAACTAGATACATGTTTCAGGGCCCTACCCCTACTGGGAAAATTTAAGGCAGTGAGACTGAACCTTGATTTATATATTTGTGTGTGTGTATATATATGTGTGCGTATATATATATATATATACGCACACATATATATATACATGTGTGTATATATATATACACACACATATATGTGTGTACATATACATACACACATATATATACATAGAGATGTATACATCTATACTAATATGTATTTGTATATAAATACATATATACAAATATAAACAAATACACATATATATGAATACTATATACAAATATATACCTATATGTATACTATATACAAATATATGTATATGCACATATGTATGTGTGTATATGTACATATATTTTTGTAGATATATCTACAAATATATAAATCAAGGTTCAATCCCACTGAATATTTATATATTTATATATTTGACAAAGAGTCAAACAGTACAATGTAGAAATAGTAGTGAGGTACAACAATAACAGTGAAGTTAGTTTATCTAGTGACAAAAAGTCTAGTCATAGCAGGGCTTCATGTCTCAGACTATTGGTGCTTGCTCAAGCTCAGGGACTATCCCAGTTCCATGATTTAGCTGCAATAATATTCATTCAGAGGGAAGCACAAAGAATTGCTGTTATGCCAAACTCAGGACACAGCTTACTTCTTGGGCCTTAGCTCTGGAAAACAGGTTGTCTCCTAATATCTTGACTCACAAAAGAGTCCATGACACAAAAAATTTAGGAGCTTTTGAAGCTGTTTTTCACTTTGTCTTTGTATCTGTAACCCTTTGCATAAGTGCTCATTAAAATTAAAATTCAAAGTAGGGGACCTATGTTTTATTGAGTTTTATTGCTATTGCCTTTTTAACCAGGAAACTAGGCTGGGAATCAGGAAGGACCTACACAGGAAGACAACAAAGCCATTCCTATCAAATTATAACAATATTTTCCAATTGTGTAGCCTTTTCCAGTTTAAACAGTAGTTTTAAATATATTTATTTCTATAATCTTCTGTGAAGTAAACAAGGCACATTTTATTGTGTATATTATTTTTAAAGATAAAGAAAAGCTCTGAGATTTGTGTGCCATCTTATAAATAGTAGGAGAGAAAATGGAACCCATTCTCAAGTCTTTCAACTTTAATCCCAGAGTTCTTTCCACTTGACTTTACCGCCTCTAATGAGGACAAGAGAACAGGCAGAAGGAAGAGGGGAAGTATTTGTTCACAAGAGCACCTTTCTGACTCCCACTGGGATTTAACCAATTCTGGTAAGTAACTGGATTTCTCTTTTCCCCCACAAATGAATATGGACTAAGATGCTACTTGAGAATCCCATATCTGTAGGTATACAAATAGAATAAATAGTCTGCCCTAAACTACACAGAAGAGCACAAGAATCTAAGAACACAGTCAATACTAGCACAGAGGAGCAAGGGAATTCCCAGAGTACTGAAGAAACTGCATCTTCTCTGGATCTATGTCTCTGGAAGATTTTTATATCTGCCAAATACACAGCGACCACACTAAAATAATTTACCCTGTAAAAGAAAGACTAACAGATGACCAGCAGAGTTCTGCTTTCCTCTTGCTTTATTGTCTTGTTAGCTATTGGTTACCTGGGAGAGAAGCAATAACTGAAAATAACAGCAGCTGTTCTGCTTGTAAGGCTTCCTCTGCTTCTATCATCAGTCTCTCCCTCTCTCACCTTAATTACTGACAGTTTTGTCCCTGTCTCTTTTAGGCTAGTGATGTCTTTGGGCTTTCACTGTTTATTTCTGTTTCTCTTGCTTCTTGTGCCATTTGCGAGGGAATACAACAGTTGATGCCACCAAATGAAGAAAAGTTTGAAGAAAAAGGAAGCTGAGTAAATCAGGTACCAGGTTCTCCCTCACTGATATGTACCAGCCTTGCTTTGGTTACAGCTGGGAATAGATCAGCCTTACCTTTATTGCCCTACTCCTCAATTTCATATTCATTTTTCATGAAGATGACCCATGATTCCAATGATTTACAAAAACTTTAACAAAAGAACAAATGAAAACTAAATCTAGGATAAACACATAAACAGTGGATAGGTACATCCTAAAATAAATAAATAAATAAATAAATGAACTTCCCATTATACTTTAGGATAATGAAACCATAATTTACAAACCAATACTCTTCTGACCTGATTATGTTAACCCATCTTCCAAAAAGTGCTTCACTTTTAATTGTAGTATAACTTAAGCATGGAATAGTTGAAGGTGCTAAGATAATCATACTGAGAGTTCCAGTATTAATAATGGCAATTAAGTTTCATAACTATGGTAGTCAGGAAAACCTAAGTTCAAATTATTTCTCAGATATTTATTAGCTGTATAATACTGGGAAATTTACAATGTTATATAAACTGCCATGAAAGCATCTACAATTCTATATCTGGTACTAATATTCTTTGTGTTGAAGTAGTTGATGAAAAGCTGCCATGATTAATCACAGTATTTAGTATTTTGTTGTTTCTAACACATCAGCTGAAAGTTAAAATTTTCTGCTACTTTTGAAAAGTGCTTATTTTGATTAGAATTTAATGTGTTATATGTGACAAATATTTTGATTTTAAATGTAGTTAGGTTCATTTACACTAGGCATATGTAAAATAAGGTAATAATAGCATCTACCTCCAGAGGTAGCTAAAACAATCAAACAAGATAATGTTTGTAAAGAGATTTATAAACTTTAGAAAGCTCTATGAATGCTAGTTTTTGTTTTTGCTACTTAGAACTATAAAATTTACAATGAACTCTCATTTTTTCCTTCAAAACAAAACTATGAGATAGATACTAAAGCTATTATTAACCTTAATTTGCTAATGAGAAAAGTGAGGTTCAGCAAGATTATGATTTGCCTAGGGTAACCAATGATAAAATAAGAGATAGGATTCAAAGCCAAGGGTACCCTGAATCCTAGCCCACTACCCTACATGGTCTCTTCTTAAACTGTCACATAGGTATTGTGAAGCTATATAATTTTCATGTGGGTAATGTTTCCAGAATACTCCAACTATGTTTAGAATAACACATTTTGGAGTTACTAATAAGTAGCTTGTAATTTTAGTATATAAAAATAAAATGGCTAAGAAAGAGGAGATAGCTCTGGATAGTTCATGTCTAAGGGAACAATCACCTAATTTTTACCCAACACCTTTTTGTAATTCTTGCTTTTAACTGATAGCACATGAGAGGAGGAGAAGGCAGAACAAGGTAGAATATATTCTCAGAATTATTCCCTGGAATCATCTACTGAGAAATGGTTCTAACCATTGAGTTCAACTCAACCAGTGTTGAGCTTTACTGACTATACAGAGCATTGTTATGGGCACTAAAGGACATTCAAAGTTTATAAAAGATACAGCCCCTGTCCTCATAAAGTTTATAGTCTAGTGCTTATACAACACAAAGTCAACAATTTGGCATTTATCTTACTCATTTGATCACTGTTGACAGCACAACTAAATAATTCTTGCCAAATTTTTTTTAGTGAATAATTATCACATCAAGAAGAGAAAAGTTACAGTGTTTCTATCCATTACTAAAAATTACATTGACAGTATGAAATGCTATATAAACAGATTTCCAAAGGGAAAACAGAGAAGTCTGGGCGAATTAGCTAACTAGGGACAATCTATCTGAATAAAATACCTTTCAAAGCCAACATTATCCAGATTGACTCTCAAGATTGCACTAATTATAGGATCATAGCCCTGATCCTTATTCTTTTGATTTACTTACAAAGACCTTTCCTTAAACAAAAAATAGTCAGGATCTGAGCTGATGGAAAGGTAGAAAAGGAAGTATTTTGAAGAGAAACAGAGGAATCCTGGGAGCAGATGGGCAGATTAGAGAAAGAACAGCAGAGAGATGGCAGTAGCTGCACCTGTCAAAATTTGGCTGCAAAGTAATGTTCCCAGTTGATCTGATTTGTGAGGAGCAGGATGGGTCCATGAAATACTTATCCTGACATTTTCAAATTGTGGATGTTACGGTTTGCTATTGCTGATGCTGCGCTGCCTGCTCCCGTCAGCTATGCTGAGACCACAGATCTGAAAGTGGCATCTCCTGGCAGATGCAGCCTTGTTTCCAGAAAGCCCAATTTAGCCCAAAGTGCCCCAAGACTAGCAACTGATTAAAGAAATGTTAAAAAAAAAAAAAAGGCAGTTATGAAACTGAAGAAGGAACAGAGAAGGACTTAAGAACAAAATTGGGGGCACAGGGAAGTTGTACCTTTTGGAAATAATGAAAACTAGTGAAGTAAATATCTGGTTCTAGATCTTAAAAATCAATGAAAGTCAACATGTAATTTGAATAAAAGCAACAGTCTGTGGAAGAAGCTTTATCCACATGGATTAGCAAGATGATAAAATTCAGCAGTACATGTACTGAAAGGCTATTTACATGGCCCATCAAGATTACAAAATACTTTATATAAATTCCCTCACTTGGTCCTTACTTGAAACAAATAGAACACATGTTTCTAGATGAGGAAACCCGATCAGAAAGGATAAATGATTTTCCTAAATTCATTCAAGTAGTAAATGACAAAGGTAGCATTAAAAACCAAATATAGGACTCTTGGATTTGGAGTAAAAGGGAAACTTAGAAGTTGTTGATTCTAACTGCTTCATTTTACAGATAAAGCAACTGAGAGCCAGATGAGTAAAATAATCTACCTGAAGTCATTCTGTTGGCAAATAGTAAAGTTGGGATTCAAATTCAGATTCCTTCCTTTCTATATGTGCGCATGTATACACACATGTATGTAGGTATGTATATGTTATAAACATATATATGTTTATATATGTATAAACATATTACCTATATACATATAAAATGAATACATATACACATATTACTTCTATTTGAAATTTAATAAATAATTCAGCCAAGTTATATGTTTTTATTCAGACAAAATTTATCCAAGACATTTCTTCTTAAAAAGGAAGAAAACAAGCATTTATTAAGCATCAACTATGTTCCAGGGACTATGCTAGATGCTTTATACTATTATCTCATTTAATTTTCACAACTCTGGAAAGGAGGTGCTATTATTATTCCAATTTTATAACTGAGGAAACTGAGGCAGACACTCTGTCTCAGTTTCCTCAGTTATAAATGACTTGCACAGAATTGCACAGCTAGTAAATGTTTGAGGACAAATTTGAATTCAGGTCTTTCATGACTCCATGCCTATGGCTTTATTCACTGTGCCACCTGGTTGCCGCTAAGCTCCTTGAGGCATTGATGTAATTTTTCAGACCTCTATTACATACCATACTGCATCTGAAACGTATAGTTTACATAGGATTTGGTTTGGAGAAGTTTTTGGTTTTTTTTTTAAACTGGGAAATAAGTCACTTAATAGGAACAAGGAAGTTACAATTACATTCAAGTAGCAGGTTTTCATTATTCTTAATTCTGTAGGATTGGAGGGTTAAAAAAAAATGGAAATAGAACAATAAGAAGAATGATTTGCAGAAGAGGGCAAAAATATCTAAAATATTCAGGGGAAAATTATTTAAACTACACAGTAAAAATATAGTACTATTATAGCACTAAAAGTGCCTAAAAATCTAAGAGGCCATAGGGAGATTATCATAAATGTTACCACAAAAAAAAATCCAGATATATTTTTGTTTTAAAGAGAATGACAAAATAGTTCAGCCTGGAGGCAGAATCAAAGCAAGAATGATTTAATAGAATTATCTTAGTGCCCCCATCACCTTCAAAACTTTTATTTTAGTGACTGTTTTCAAGATTACTTTTCAACTCCTTTCAAAAGCTATTTTGGATCATAGGATCATAGATTTAGAGCTAGAAATGACCTTAAATATCATTTATGCTAGTCATTTTGTTTTACAGATGACATAACTGAAACCCAGATGTTAAGTTAGTTGTTATTTGTTATTGTTTAGCCATGTCTAATTCTTAATGACTCTTTTGGGGGCATTTCTTGCTAGAGATGTGGAAATAATTTGCCATTTACTTCTCCAACTCATTTTATAGATGAAGAAACTGAGGCAAACAGAATTAAGTAACTTGTTAGAGATTACACAGCTAGTAAAGGTCTAAAATTGAATTTGAACTCATGAAGATGTCTTCCTGATTCTAAACCCAGTGCTCTCTTTACTATACATCACCTAGCTATCCAAAGTTATTTATCCAAAGTCAAGTAAATTGGCAGTGCTAGGATTTGAATCTATATATCATTTGACACTAAATCTCATATTCTGTTCACTGTACCATGTTGCCTCATAGAACTTACAAAGGACACAACGTGTGCGAGACATTCTGGCAGTTACTGAGGATACAAGACCAAAACAAGTTCTTGCCCTCAAGAATTTCTCTTCTACTAATGGTAGAAATTAAATGTACATAGTTAAGCATATACGTGACAGTTGAAAGAGAAAGGAAAGGGCAAAGGGATGAGGAAACATTTCCAAGAGGAAAGAATACTTGTGATTCTTGAAGACTTTGAAGAATTCTAAAAAGTTGAAGTGAGGATACAGTGTGTTCTAGGCATAAAAGACAACTAGTGAAAGGGCATAAACATGAGAAGAGGAATCTGGATTTGAGGAACAAGTAAATTGGATACAGAATGAATGAAAAAGCAATGTGAAATAAAAGTGGGAAAGTATGTGGGAAACAAATTTTCCCATTCAGACTGGACAATCTATTCTGTCTTTGTAGTAATAGAGAACTACTGAAATTTTCCAAGTATGTAAGTGACATAGAACTGTAACTTAGAAAAATTTATTTGGCAGCTATGTGGAAGGTTAATTATAAAGGAGATAGACTGGAATAAGGGAGGAATAAAGGTAGGAAGCTATATAATAGTCCAAATGAGAATGGATGAGAACCCGAACTTAGATAGGGATGTATAAGTGGAAAGAAGGCAACTAATTAGAAATAGGGATGAAAAATGAAGGAAACATGAGAGTCAAAGCTGTGAATCTGCATGACTAGAAGGTGGATTGCACCCACAACAGAAATAAAGCAGTTTGGAGGAGGGATAATTTTAGGGAAGAAGGGAATGAATTTGATTTGCAGCATGCTGATTTTGAGATGCCAATGGGACTTCCAGATAGAAATGTCCAGGAGGAAATTGACAATGTGGGGATGAAGTTCAAGAGAGGTATAGATTAGGAATTTAACTGCAAAGAGATAACTGAACCCCTTGGAGATGATGAAAAGTTTACCAAAGGGAGAAGAAAGAAAAAAAACAAGACAGGACTTTGACAGTTACCCTCTAAGAATGGAAAATGGATAATAATTCAAGACACGAAACTACATGAGATAAGCAGGAGGAAAACCAATAGACAGCAGTGCCATAGAAGTGAGAGGAATGAAATGAATCTAGGAGAATTGGGTGGTTATTAATATCAAAAGCTGCAGAAAATTTGAGTAGAAAAAAAAAGAAGGATTTTTAAAAACTGGACTTACCAAGTAGGGAAGAATCATTAGCAACCTTAGAAAAAGCAGTTTCAAAAGCGCAATGAGATTAGAAGTCAGATTACAAGAAGTTGAAAAATGAGTTAGACATAAGCAAATAGACAGCAAATGTGGATGGTATTTCTTGAAGTTTATGCAAGAAAGAAAAGTTATATGATGACAATTTAAGAGAATATGAGAAAGTAAAGGTTTTTTTAAGGTATTGAGGGAGACCTGAATGTCTTTGTAGGCAGCAGAGAAAGAGTCAGTAAGTAGCAAACATCAAGATAAGAGTGAAAGAAAGGAATGATTTGATGGCCGACCTCTCAGAGGAAATAAAAAGGAATAGGATTAAAGGCATGAATATAAATGTTGACTATCATAAGAAGAAGGGTCATTTCTTCCACCCAGACTGTCCAAATGAAAAGAGAATGGAAGATGATATGGATGGATTTTGAGTGGTGCAGTGGAAGAAAAGAGGATATTTAAAGCAAATGTCATATTTTTGCAGCAAAGTATGAGGGGAGTTCTTCCATTAAGACAAGGGGAGTCAGGGAGCATATTAAAGTTTGAGAAAGAAAAAGGTTAGTATAACTTCTATGGATAGTAGAATAGAGTCAGCCTTGGCGAATAAAATGATTGTGAGACAGCAGTGAGGACCCCATTGAGATTTGAGTATATAAGTTTTTAGTGGACTTAGTTGCCAAGGTTATTCATTTTCTATATCAGTGTTCAATAAACAGAATTAGAAAAGGCTGAAGGTAGGGCTAATCCAGATTTGAGTTTAGAAAATCATAAATAGCCACAGAATAAGGAAGTAAATGATTAAAGGGTAAAGAACAGTGCTAAACCTTAAGGTATAAACAGAATGGAAAAAACCGAGGTTAGAACAGGAATGACAGATTGGGAGAATAGGAAAGGTACAGAATGTGAAGATAATATTAAAGATAAAGATTAAGGAGATTTGAAGCAGAGGTAGAAGGAACTCATAATCAGAGAAAGTAATTCCAGAGTTCAACATTATGAAAATAATGCAATTGTAGGTGATGGTAACATTTAAAATGTGATCACCCCTAGGTAAGGCAAAATTATAGACCATGAGAGCCAAGAAGGCTGATGAATTGAGACTCTGCAGTGGTTGGTTCCACATTAACAAATATAATGAAATCCCAAATTTTAAAAGCAGATATTGAGGTGGTGAGAAAGGAAGCTGAAAAACTTAGAAGCTTTGTGATGACTGAGACAAGTATATGAATCAGATGATATAGAAAGATGAAGAAAGCTTCACAAAAGGAAATACTTCCTAACATTACCCTATATATGGATCAAATATTTATATTCCAATCTCTGGATTTTCAGAGGTAAGGGTACACCAGAAGTTATGTCATGCTCAAACTTGGGATCTTTCAAGCTTTTTGATGGATTCAGTCCCTCTTCAATGAAGGTTTTTTGGTGCTTTTGACTTCCTGGGATTCATGATTCTTAATAAATCTGTGTCTCTTTGAACACCACTGGTTTATTGAGATTTGATATTATTGTCCTTGCTGTTCTTAGCATAAGATATTGCATTTCCATATAATTTCACCAACTTTTCCTTGATTTCTCTCCCTTCTCATTTCCATCTCCTGGATTTCTTGGCTTTCTTCAAGTCCTTTTACAAGAAGCTTTTCCCAATCCCCCTTAGTGCCAGTGTCTTATTTCTGGGATTATTTCCAATTTGTCCTGTAAATAGTCAGGTTGTGCTTAAAAGTTTACATATTAGCTGGTTTGCTCCATTAGACAGTGAACTCTCTGAGACCAAAAACTGTTTGTTTGGGTTCTGTGTTTTCTTTGTATCTTCAGAGGTTATCGCAGAACCAGGAGCATAGTTACTACTTAATTCATGTTTGTTGATTAAGTTGACTTGATAAATTGATTGTTGACTTGACTTTTAAGTCCTGAATACTTGCAGATAATAATAGTGGTTATTAGATCCCAGGGAGCTAAATTGTACTTATTCTTAGAATCAGTTTCAAGTTTCATCCTACAAGGTAGGATATGTAAATACTTAGCTTCCACTAAACCATAGCCTGGCATTCTGAAGCTTAGTAGCACAGATCTCAGGTGAAGGTCGGTCTTCTTGGATGAAAACCTTCTAGTTCTGGCTCACTGAGACTGTGAACCTTTGGATATCTGCCTTTTTGGTCTTTATCTGCCAGCTGAGGTTCATTGTCTTGCTTCAACTGGCAGTTCACTTTTGTTCTGAAAATGGGAGATCCAGGAAAATCAAATTGCTATTATTCCTTCTCCTCTTTTCCTTATTCTCTTATTCTCTGATACTTGGAAGCATTAGGACTAAATTTATCAGGTCTAATGGTTATATACAGATTTTATATACAGAGAAGGCAAAAATATAATCCAGCAAGATCTCAATAGATTATAATTTAGATCTAAATCTAGCAATAAAAACGAATTTTAATAGGAAAAATGTAAAGTTTTATGCTTATGCTCAAAAATCACCCAAATACAAGATAGTAAATAATAATAATAAAAAAACATCTAGACAACAATTCTTGTGAAAAACAGGTTTAAAGCACTACAAATTCAATATGTGTTATTAGTGGAATATAGGAAGTAAAAAGATTTAATAGAATTAAGCTTTGTGGAGAGGCATAGATCCCAGGACTGAGGAGTTTGTGGTCCTATACTAACACTTTCATTCAAATTTAACTTTCTGAATTTTAACATTCTATTCCTATTCAAGCACTGTTTGGTTAAATTGGCACTCTTGTTATTTACAAACATTCCACCCCCCTATCACTGTCTCTGCACAAGCTATTCCCTATACCCAGAATGTAAGCCCTCTTTTCTTTTATCTCTTGGAATCTAATTTCATTAAAAGCCCAACTTAAGCATTATCTACATGAGACCTTTCATGATTCCCCAGATGCCAATAGTCTTCTCCAAAAATATGCAGTGTATTTATTTCCTTTCTTACCTCTTCAGATGTTCTTATATCCTATTCCTTTCCATGTACTCTCCTTTCCATCTTACTCCAGTAACATTGCCCTCCTTCCTGATCCTCAAAAAGTACTCCATGTCTTGACTCTGGGCAATTTCACTGGCTATTTCCCATGTCTGGAATTACCTCCCTCCTCATTTTTCTCTCTTAACTTCTGTCAGGTCCCAGCTAAAATTCTCTCTAAAATCTCAGTCATCTAAGTGGCACTGTGGAAAGGGTACTATGCCTGGGGTCAGCTAGACTTGAGTTCAAATTTGGCCTCAAACACTTATTAGCTATCTCATCACTTGATCTATCTGTAAAATAGAAGTAATAGGGGTAGCTAGGTGGCACAGTGGTTACAGCACCAGCCCTGAAGTCAGGAGTGAGTTCAAATGTGGTCTCAGACACTTAACACTTTCTAAGTGTATGACCCTGAGCAAGTCACTTAACCCCAATTGCCTCAGCAAAAAAATAAAAAATAAAATAGAAATAATAAAAGCACTTTTTGTTTTGGGAACAAAATAGGATAATATTGTAAAACACCTTGAAAAACTTAAACCAATATGTAAATACCATTATTATTTTATTTATTTTTTTTTAAATAGACTTTAACTCTATAAAACAAAATTCCACCTTCAGGTTCTTTTACAACAAGGTACCTATCTCCATAATCATGATAGAAATGATCTATCATATTTACAATCAGCTAAAGCTCTCCTAAATCAGTCAGTTATCAGGCATTTATTGAGTACATGTTAAGTGCTGGAAATACAAGTTCACATTTTAATTGGGAAGGCAACATAGAAAAAAATTATACCTATAAGATATATATATAATGTAAATGGAAATTAAATGGAAAGTATAGAAATTTCAAGTTATCTCATTATGAAGGAGTTTGGAGTACTCCTTAGAAGATGATAAAATAGCCAATATTAAGTAATGGATAAATTCAAGTATAGTGTAATTTTTTAGCTAAACTCATTTTGTTCTTTCAAGAGAACAGCATTTTTCACTGAAATGTCTATAGATGAATACTATTTTTTTATAAGCTACACATCTTATATTCTTTACTTACATACTTTTCATCTAATTTAAACAGTAATTTAATCCTTTCACACACCAGTTTCTTCCCACCAAAAAAAAAAAGTCTTTGCAACTGACTCTTTTCTGCTTATAGTACAATTCCCAATGACAAAAACAAGTTTTTTGGTAATTGTTTGTAAGATGGGATGGCAGCTAGTATAAATGCATTTTTAATCACAAAAATTGCATGAATTTTGAAAGTAAGTGGGGCATAAATGATTTGTGAATCAAATCTCACTGTACCAAACCTGTACTGAGTGTCCCTGTTAAGACAAGATTAATGGTTGGTTGCCTTAAGTAGCTATTTTTTCTAATCTATTACAATTCCTCTAATGCCTTGTGCTGACAGTTGCAGTTTCTATAACGTTAGCCATTGTTAAATTTATTTTGGCCATCTTTTTAATAATGCCACTTGGCTCATTTTAATAAGTCCAATTCAACTTGCATTCTCATATATGAGAATAAAAATATACCATAGGGAAAGTAAACATACTTGGCCAAAAATTCTCCTTAATTCTTTGCATGTTTTCTTTTACTTTGAAGCAGGGAAAAACTTGTAAATACAGACTGAATTAAAATTTCATCATCCACATTTTATTGTTCTCCTAATATTTGGGCAGAGTATATTGCAGATTAGAGGCACAAACACTTTATCTCTGAGCAGGATTACAATTTTTTTTAAATATTTTGTTCTTGAGGCAGGTGAGGAGGTGGAATATGGGGAAGAATTCTTGAATGAGCCCAAATAAAGAAAATCAACTCAAATTTATTACTCTGATCCCAGAGAAAATTAGATGTTGCCAAAAGAAATTTGTAAAAGGTTTCCTGATGACTTGGATAAGGAACGAGTATGACAACTGTTCTCCCCAAGCCTATCAAAGATGAACAAAATAAATAGCAGGAAAAGGCAAACTCTGTTGTCTTGGTTTCCAAAGCTGCTGTGTAATTCTACAAACAAAACAGAGTGACTGCCACATTCATCTGTATGCAAATGGAGTGTAAGCTCTTCCTCTCATGAAATTATTTGGAGGTGATATTTGTTCCCCTGTTCAAAGAGAGAATGGCTTTTTAACTTAAGATATACATAACCTTTTCAAAAATTTTTATGAGCTCTATGTGAACATTATATACCAAACTTTAGGATTAAAAATATTTCTCTTTCAAAGGGTATAATTAGTTTTCAGCATTATCATGGCTACCTGAAATTTTAAACTTTGTTCAAATACTGCCACTGTCTACTTTTGTTCCATCTGATATTTCTAAAGAGCCTTCTGTGATTTTGTACCTATGGGCACTCACTCTACTGATACATATTTCAACTTCTCTGCATTTTAATAGATGGCCTCATGATGGCTAAAGCCAAAAATATTCTTCATCTGGGGCCCATCTTTTGGCCACCATTTAGATTGGTAATAGGTCAATGAATCAATTTACAATGGATAAATGGGTCGATGGGCTATCATTGAAATCATGCACAAAGACTTTTCTATTTGGTAGGACCTGTTAGAATTTCATTGGATAATTCAATCCATCAATAAATATTTATCAAGTTTTTACTATATGTTATGTACCACTCTAAATGCTAGAATGAACTGTGGGGTCACTATCTTGCCAGGATGAGATACTAGGGAAGGACTGTAATAAAGAAATTCTAATCTATGCCTATGAAGAAAATAGTTGTGATAGCTGGGGGGAGGGGGGAGGATTACACATACACACACACACGTGTGTTTACATATATATGTATATATACATGCATATATATGTATATATGTATTACATCTACTCTTACATTGGAAATCTAGCCATTACTCCCTGAGACCATTGAATCTTGAGGAACATTTGTAGAAAATTGTTTTAAAATAGATTAGGATTAGACTGGTCTGATAGTATTATTTTAATAGTCACAAATATTTGAAATAATTATTCTATTGTATTTTATTTAAAATTTAACAAATTCTGTGACCAAAGAAGAACTAGAGATCATTATTTATCACAAAATAGAAAATTTTGATTATATCAAATTAAAAAGCTTTTATACAAACAAAACTAATGCAAACAAGATTAGAAGAGAAACAATAAACTTGCAAAACATTTTTACAATCAAAGGTTCTGATAAAGGCCTCATTTCCAAAATATATAGAGAATTGACTCTAATTTATAAGAAATCAAGCCCATTCTCCAATTGATAAATGGTCAAAGGATATGAACAGACAATTTTCAGATGAAGAAATTCAAACTATTTCTAGCCATATGAAAAGATGCTCCAAGTCATTATTAATCAGAGAAATGCAAATTAAGACAACTCTGAGATACCACTACACATCTCTCAGATTGGCTAGGATAACAGGAAAAGATAATGCTGAATGTTGGAGGGGATGTGGGGAAACTGGGACACTGATGCATTGTTGGTGGAGTTGTGAATACATCCAGCCATTCTGAAGAGCGATTTGGAATTATGCTCAAAAAATTATCAAAATGTGTTTTCCTTTTTGATCCAGCAGTGTTACTACTGGGTTTCTATCCCAAAGGATCTTGAAGAAGGGAAAGGGACCTGTATGTGCAAAAATGTTTGTGGCAGCCCTTTTTGTAGTAGTCAGAAACTGGAAACTGAGTGGATGCTCATCATTTGGAGAATGATTGAATAAATTGTGGTATATGACTGTTATGGAATATTATTGTTCTGTAAGAAATGACCAGCAGGATGATTTCAGAAAAGCCTGGAGAGACTTACACGAACTGATGCTGAGTGAAATGAACAGGGCCAGGAGATTATTATATGCTTCAACAACAATACGATGATCTGATGGATGTGGCTCTCTTCAACAATGAGATGAACCAAATCAGTTCCATTTGTTCAATAATGAATAGAACCAGCTACACCCAGCAAAAGAACTCTGAGAAATGAGTGTGAACCACTATCTAGCATTTCCAATCCCTCTGTTTTTGTCCGCCTGCATTTTTTGTTTCCTTCACAGGTTAATTGTACACTATTTCAAAGTCCAATTCTTCTTGTGCAGCAAAATAACTATGGATATGTATACATATATTGTATTTAGCATATACTTTAACATATTTAACATGTATTGGTCTGCCATCTGGGGGAGGGGGTGGGGAGGAAGGAAGGAAAAAACTTGAAACAAAAGATTTTGCAACTGTCAATGCTGAAAAATTACCCATGCATATATTTTGTAAATAAAAAGCTAGAATAAAAAAAATTAACAAATTCAATAATAATCAATGAAATTGTCAGATAAATGGGTATGTAGGAAGGTAATTAGGAAAGAATGAAAAGAGAATAATGAGAGAAGGAATGAGAAAGAGAGAAAGGAAGAGAGAGAATTCCGAAACTTGTGAAGCTTTCATTAAAAAACGAATAAGAATTCAGACTTTCTGAAATAAACAAAAATATGAGTAAGTGGTATACACTTGTGAAATTCTACATTCAAACCATGGGAGAACCAGTACAATAAAAACTTCATGATAGCAAAAATAACTTTTTACTGATGATGAAAATATTCAGTGCAGAAATTTATGTTTCCAGCAGCTGTGGGATTTGGATCTCCATGCAAAACCCTAGTGGGATAGCATATGTATGGGAGATTTCTGACATCATTGGCTTGATCTGGCTATAGAATATAACAAGCCAAGTAGATTAGTTCCTTTTATTCAAATTGCTCTTAGTTATGCAACCCAAAGGACCACACAGGCCTCAGAAGTACTTGGTTCAAATAAAGGAGTTCATCAAACAAAATTTAAGCAGAAGTCGCTACATGGCTGAGCAAGTGTTGCATATAATTCCACTATCCAGATTCAGAGAGTAATTACTACTATAGTTGAGAAGAAGAAAAATTCTTATTCTCTCAGTCATATCCTACAAAGTTTTCCACAAATTTCCTTTCTCTCTGAAGTAAATAATTTTATATGTATTTATCTTTCCCCCAGTAAAATATAAGCTCATTGCAAGTAGGGATAATTTCATTCTTCCTACTTATATTGTCAGTGCTTAGCAAAGTACATAACTTATACTAGGTGCTTAATACTTATTTATGTTGGATTGACAACTGATAATTTCCTGCCCACTTGGTTTGTTCATAGTGAGCATATGCCTTTGGTATTTTATTATGGATCTCATTTAGGAGATCCTAAATAAAGATGAAGAAGAATCAGTATCCTAAATGAGATTAATGTGTTTTTTCATTAAATGTTTACTTTATATATGATATGGTGATACTTTTCATAACATCACATTATCCTTCCTATAATATTGTACAAATCAATTCAAATTCCAAACTTCTGTTACCCTTGGCTGTCATAGTAAAAAATATCATAAGATAATCAAGGAAGCTTCTAGGTTCTTTTGGATCGTTTTTACATTAACTAAACTTCTATAAGAAATGTCAATAATGATGTGTTGTTTTGTTTCTGTCAATAGTTTGTTTAAATAGGTTAAGTTGGAGTTGTGTCTACTGTAGACCACATTTTCTTGTTTTTATTATTTATTCTCGATTGATATTAATTAATCTCATTGCTCAAACAAGTTGGTAACCTGACTATACTCAGGGCTTGTGGATGAAGATCAGAGAAAGTCTCATGAAGCTTGTTCCTTTTACATTTGTTCATAATAGGGAAAATTATAAAAGAAGACAATATGGAGACATAGCATTCAACTGAGCAGAGACAGAGAGATGGAAAAGTGCAAGGTATATTCTGGTTATAGGAAATAAATCTGTGAGTACTTAATAGAGGACAGAAAGAACATAATCATAACTGTGCTCTGAGAGTCTGTCTTTGCTCCTTAATTGTTACATATCTTATCTGCTCCTAGTAGATTATAATTCCCTTACATGAAGAGACTGTCATTTAGTTAATTATAATGTATTGTGCTATTATTAAGAATAACAATGTTTTTTTTTCCATTTTCAAAGCACTTGGATAAATAACATTTCATTTGATTCTGAATAAACAAATTCAGTCACCTGCTTTAATGCTTATTTTTCAAATGGGACTTTGTCCCAATACAATTGATAAATTAGGTAACAATTTGGGTATACCTTGAATTTCACATTTACTTATGTGTGATTTTGTCAAGGAGAAACAGACAAGTACACCCTGATGAACAAAGCACAAAACACACTCAGGCACATACTTCAAACATCCACCAGCTACCTCAGTTCACCTCATGTATAATCCTGCAGGGTTGGAAAATAACACTTCACAATAACTCACAGGCTGAATTCTTTTCCTTGCCTACCACAAGTCACCTTAAGACCTTTTTTAAGGCAAAGTGACATATTTATTGTATATCTTCTGTTGTATTTTTCCTGGGGCAAAGCTCTGGGTGGAAGAGAGCTGATTTGCATCCAGACAATTTACATCCTCACCAACAACCCAGACCCCAAAGCTGCCCTCTCACCCATAACCATCAATTTCACCAACCTGGGGCTACTACTAGTACAAGTTGAGTAGCAGTCTGAATGTTTTGACATTGCCTCTATTTAGAAATGTTTATGTATTGCTTAACCATTTAACTTAGATAAAACTGTTGTTTTTATTAATTTCCTTTATTTTTAAATTTTATTATTGATGATGTTTTTGAGTTTTATGTCCCTAACCCCATTTCCCCCCCCCTAAGCTTTGTGATTTTTATTGGTAACTTTGTATATTAAGGTGATTTGTAGGAATGCATATGTGGGGTGATAGCAGAACTGTCTGTACTGACATCTACATTTCAGACATTCAAAGTATCTTCATCCATCTGCTCCTCCTTCCTTACTATAACAAAAAAAAAGTTTTCTTTTCCAAAAGCTAAACTCTCCACTTATGTTATTTATTCTATTCCCTCCTTTTCATTCTCCAACAATCCCATATTTTTCACATTCCTTCCTTTCTATTCTGTTCACCATCACAAATTGTGGTCAAATTAATCTTCCTAAATCAAAGCTCTGATCAATCAATCCCTCGTTCCAAATCTTCTTGGTTTTCCATTATATAATATGAGGCAAACTACTTATCCTAGAATACAAAACTTTTTATTGTATAACTCTAACCCAGATTACTAGCTTTATTTCATGCTATTCCCCTTCACAAAGACTTGCTAAAAGAAATAGGAGATAAAGAAATAAGATAAGTTGAGATTCTTAGTTTGAGTGAATGAAAAGGGCAAAGGAATGGATTGTTCAAATGGAGTCCATCACTTAGCTCCATTCAAGATCTTACTTTAAATTGACGACTGATGAAGAAGAATCAGTATTTTTAAGCCAATGTCCTCCAATCACCAGCTCTTACCATTCTGGATTATTGCCATTTACCAGAACATAATAAATATGTTTTCTCTCAACCTATAATGCCTGTCTCCAAATATTGATATCCCAGTCACCCCTTCAAAACCCAGCTTAAATGTAATCTTTTCCATGATTTTCCCTAAGGAGCTCAGTCTGGTAATTTCTCCCTCTCAATACTCATAGTTCTTTATTCCTATTTTTCTTGTATATTTACTGAATGCTCTCTTTTACTATAGTCATTTGTGTATATGTCAACCTTCTTATGAAAGGAAGCACTCAGATAGTATAGAGAGTAGAGTGCCAGGGCTCAGACAAGAGAAGACTCTTCCTTAATTCAAATCTGGTCTGAGGCTACAAATGTTGGGCAGGTCACTTAACCCCGTTTGTCCCAATTTCCTCATCTGCAAAATGAGCTAGAGAAGGAAATGGCAAACCACCCCATATCTTTGCTGAGAAAACCTCAAATGGGATCATGACATGACTGGAAAAATAATTGAACAACACCATCTTCCTTACTGGATGGTAAGCTCCATGAGGACAGTGCGACAGGATTTTCTTGACATTACTTCCCAGGCTTCTCTCAGCTTCCCACTCCCTAGCCTTCCTTTTATAATATAATTGGTCTTAGTGACCTTGACACAAATGCTTGTCCTGGAAATATAAAAGGTCCCAGACCTACTAAATTCTTAAGACTAATTGAAATCAAACCCTGGTGACATAATGACCAAAATCATTTCCAGATGATAAGGAAAGCTGAGTCTAAGGAAATTGTCCCAGTCTTCTTGCTATATATCCTTGTTGTTTTAGAGCAAAATAATCTTTTGTTCAATGACTCATGAGTGATACATCTCATGCCAAAATTGGGCTTGAACCAAAAGCTTAACTTTAAAGTCATACCTACAACAGATAGGGACCACATCTTACTTATTTTTGCATGACTAGTACACAATTTTGTACAAAAGCTACATAATATTTATACAATGAAACTCCTTTTTAAAATCTTATTTCCCATCCCATCTAGTCACATATACAGAAATTTAAAAGCAGTAAGTCCACAGGAGACAACCAAACACATGTTGAAAGGCATATGAAGTTGAAGGTGAAAAGATTATATGAAAGAATAGATTTAAAAGTGACTGAAATGGGCAATAAAATGGATCATTCAACAGCTCTTTATATGGTCCTGTTTTATATCAATGACCACAAAATAGTGATGAGTTTTTTGAGCCAACTTCTTTTGATCACTACAAATAAAAAATCCTCAGAATTAAAAATTACTAAGAGTAATAATAATAATTTCAAAAGGAAAAGAGGACTTGAACACAAGTTTGTAGGACTTACCTTAACTCCTTTCTGTCTCTCTATTTCTCCATTTTGTTTGTTCTTTGTCTTTGTTTCTTTTTCTCTCTGTCTCTCTGTATATCTCTCTCTGTGTCTTTTTCTGCTTTTATCTCTGTTCCTATCTACATATGTTTGTGTTTGTGTCTGTCTCTCTCTCTCTCTCTCTCTCTCTCTCTCTCTCTCTTTTTTTCTCTCTCTCTCTCTCTCTCACACACACACACACACACACACACACACACACGATGCACATATTCCTTGTTCAGTTAACTCTGATAACTCCTTATTATTTCCATGATCAGAATCAATATCAGCATACAGGTCAGGACTATGAGAAGAGGAAGAGAGAGAAGGAACATGCAAACACTATCCCCAGTTTCCATCTTTAGACTGATGTTAGTTAAAATCAATACAATGATTGTGACAGGCCCCAATCATAGGACACTTGTTAACTATGACTATAATTGGGAATTCATACAGGGTGTCCTAAAAGGTTTACTGGGATAAATAGCTTAAAACTTTACCATACATGAAACTATTCAGAATACCCTATGAGGTCTTTGAGAATAATTAGTATTAATTCATGTGTCTCTGATGGTTTTCACTTTTCTTTCTCTTAAAAGGTAGCATGATATAGTGGAAAGGATGCTAGACATCAAGTCACAAGAAACCTGAGCTCAAATCATGCCCAAAGTACTTATTGGTCATGTGATTAACAGAAAATTACTTAACAAGTTTTAGTAACTCCATCTATATAATTGGAATAATAATACCTGGAGTTTTTAATCTCATAGGACTATTCTGAGGAACAGAGATAGGGAAGGGACTATGATTTCATTGATAAAAGGAACTCCCAAATGAGGAATCTCCCTCAACTGATATAGATTCAATTCCCTCAACTAATGTAGCACTTTTTCTGTAATTTGGAGTATTAGCGTTGCCTAGAGCACATAGATGTTAAGTGAACTGCACCCATTGGGCAAAGCCAGCGGGATAGATTACAGGCAGAACTTAAACTCAGGTCTTCCTACCTCCAAGGCCAGCTCTCCATATTGCTTTACATAAAGAAAATCAAAGAAAGGATAGACCTTTGCTCAAGTGGATGGGGCAAGGAGAATGGATGACAGAAAATTACTTAATTCTTCCTTTTCTTTTAGCTTCCCTAAGCAAAAGAATAATCTTTGGACTAGAAATGACAGAATCAATTGAAACTCATTATAGTAAGAAAGGGAGAAGTAGGTGGCACTTTGAAAAGAATTGGGAAGATGTGAGTTTATCCTTCCTCAGATAGCTATGTGACCCTGGACAAGTCACTCAATCCTGTTTGCCTCAGTTTCCTCATATGTAAAATGAGCTGGAGAAGAAAATGGCAAACACTCCAGGATCTTTGTCAAAAAAAAAAACTTCAAATGAGGTCATGAAGAGTCAGACATGACTGAACTGATAACGAGGGACAAACATCAATATTCAATCAACTCAAAATCCACTTATCTATATTTTCATCTAGTCCACATTTCTCTTTTGTCCACAATGAAAACATAAGAGACTCTGTCATATGCATTGCTAAGATTTTCACTACACCTGCAACATTTCTCATCTTTTAGGCAAGTAATTCTGTCATAAAATAAAAATGAGATGAAATGAGATTAACCTGGTATGACTTTTTCTTGATGAACCCACCTTTGTGATCATTAATTTCTTTCATAATACAGTTTAGAGTTACTCATGTTCCTATTGATTTTCTTTTACTAAATAAACAACATGTTTCAGAAATTTAGAAGCCAAACTCGTTTATTTATTGACTAGATTTTACAGACTTCATTTTCTTCCCTTTTATTTTTGAAAATCAAGATAAATTTTATTGTTTTCCAACATGTAATATCTCTTTCATTCACTATAATAACTAAAATGTCACTGAAGGTATCTAAGCAAATACATTTAACATTTCTGTTAGTACACAAGGATATAGTTCTACTTGTCCCAGTGAATTGAGCTCATTAAAGTTCTTACTATTATTGTTGTTCAGTCATTTTCAGTCTTCATAAACCCATTTGGGATTTTCTTGGCAAAAATATTGAAGTAGTTTGACATTTCCTTCTCTAGATCATATGAGAATGAGGAAACTGAATTAGGTGACTTGTCCAGGGTCATATAACTAGTAATTGTCTGAGTCAGGATATGAATTTAGGACTTTCTAATTCTATCCAATGTGCCACTTACTTACTTACCCCTTTCTTACCTGATTGAAGTAATCCAGTAAGTAGTTGTTAATCTTTCAAAGGTAACTTAGAAGGAAGTCTCTAATAGGGTCCACCAGAAAACTATGCTCATCCCTATATTGCCAAATGATGTGACTGAGCATCAAAATGATGTATGTGGATTATGTAGGTACCAGATAACAGCAAGCACCAAAAAGTTGGGGTTCAGTCATGTGAAGAACTGACACTATCCATTCTCTTTGACAAAAATAGATTTATTTAGGAGAACAGATTATAGACAAAATGAAGGGATACATTAGACACCAACAATGGTAGATATGAAATAGATTTGGGAGAGCATATCAAACAAAGATCATTTCCTCAGTGGAACTCATAATTACCCAATGAAAAGGGAGCACTCCATGAAACTGGGACATGCCTTTACCTGTCAGGCTAAATCCTGACAGGGATTTAGCACTTTAAAAGAGTAAACTAGCTATAAAGAGAAGTGAGGTTGTAAAGCATAATAGAGTTAGGAGAGCTATGGCATGGGGGAAGAAGGAAGGGAAAGACACCATGAGGCAGAGTACTGTGGCAGACTGACCCAAACAAAGGCTACAGGCACGGTATGGCCCATAAGTAGATTTTATAGGGAAAATTTAATCTCAGGGACATGACTAGGATTTCTGACAGGGCATGGCAAGGTGAGACTGCTGAAGACTTCTACAGAGGGGGGATCTCAGGGGTCTGACATAACTTGGATTTCAAACTGGTCGACCTCCCCAGAAGGTGGAATCCTGGAGCTAAACTGATTTCTATAGGTGCCTTCTCCCTGCCTGCCTCAGGGATTAAATTTCATCAATCCCTCAGCTAATCACACCTAAACTGAAGACCTCATCACTTAACATTTTTGTGAATGACTTGGAAAGAAATAAGAGTTAGAGTGTTAACTAAACTGTAGGTGATGCATAGAAAGCAGAGTGGTGACTTTTAGGCTATTTTAGGTCCTTCCTCTGTTGAATGAATCTTCCTACTCTACATTTTATGCAAAACAGAGAAGGAAAAATCTCAGTGTTTCCCTATCCCAGGTTAAAGGTAACTAGTTCAAATCCTTAGCCGGCTATTTTATCTATGAGATTGAACAAATCAGTCATCATCTCTGGCCCTCAGCTTTCTCATCTGTAAAATGAGGGGTTTGGGCTACATGACCTGCAAAGTTCCTTTATCTTCCCAAGTATACCAGTGTTTCTCATCAGACAATCTGCTTCTCACAAGGGTAATTGAGCAGGGGTTGGGGGCAGTTAGGAGTGGGTAAAGGAATTAAAAACAGGAATGAATTTAAATGGAAATTTATATATTTTCATGGAGGATATTAGAGACATTTTCTGTGGAAAGTGCTAATTTGAGAGGATTTTTTTTCCTTCCTAAATATAGAAATATATAAATAATGAGTCTTGTCAAAGCTCTGGGTCCTCAAAAATTGCTTTACAAAGATATTGGCACATATTTATGTTAAACGTACTTTAACCCTAAATCATTACCTTAATGGTTTTGGAATGTTCCCATTCCCTTTTAATCTAGATTAGGGTCTGCAGTGCAGAGAGGAAAGAGTAGGATTTTAATGACAGAACAACATTGGACAGTTACTGTGCAACAGCACAGGTTGTGAGGACTAGAATTAGTAGGCATGCAACAGTGACATCTAGTGTGGGTGAGAAATGCTAGTGTGGTCATGCCCTTTCTATTCCAGAAGCTATTTACAAAAGTGTTTTATAAGTTAGTCATGTAATGAAGGGAGGAGTGAAAAGTGCCTGAATAAATATCGTAAGACAAAAAAAGATTTGTTCTTTGGTTTGTTTACCAAATCTAGACTTTCTCTTCCATTCTTCTGCATCCCATCTATGCTGTAGAAACCAATTCCATTTTTCCTTTCATTCTTTTCTTTTCTTCTTTTTAATGTTACCTAAAGCAACCATTATCTTCCTACCTTTATTCAAGAGTTTCCAACAGAAGTGAAACTTTGGGTCTAGACCAAAAACATAAAGGGCTTGAAAGAAGGGGAAGAAGGAGAAGAAAATGGGTATCTATTGTGATTACCTCTTTCCCTCCTTTGATTAAGAATATTCCCCCTACCTATATCTATGAATGATATCTGAAGTGGCTATTTTCTAATTGTTAAGAGCATGCTCTTCAATTTTCTTCAAAATATCCATTTTGACCTTGTTGTCATATATAATATGTTCATCTAATCAAATTTCTGCCAGATGTTTCAAAAAATTATTGAAAGGATATTAACTAAGTACATTCTCTATGAATATCTCAACATCAATATGTCAAAAACTAATATCATTGTCTTTCTCCTTAAACCAGATCTTTTTTTTTTCACTTGATTACTATGAACTAATCAACATGTATTAAATATCTATTATGTGTTGAGCACTGTGCTAAGCTTTGCAGATAACAATTTCTAAGAAAGAATCCCTATTTGAAAGGAGTTTAATTTCTAATAGTGGAGACAAAAAAAATTTCCAGAATAATTATGATAAAAATAATACAAAGTTAAATACAAGAGAGTTTGCCTGAGAGTGCTCTAGCAGTTAGGAGGATCAGAAAAGGATTCATAAAGAAGGAACTACTTGAGCTTTGCCTTGAAGGAAGAAAAGAATTCTTTGAGATGCCAATAAGGAGGGAGTATATTCCAGACTTGAGGGACAGCTTGTGCGAAGATACAGAAACAGGTGATGGACTTGTGTATAAGAAACAGAGAAGACCAGTTTAGCTGGATCAGACAATGATCAGGGAAGAATGCCAGTGAGGTTGGAAGGCTAGGTTGAGGATTTGTGATTAGAGTTTTAAAAGCTAAATGGAGGAGTTCATATTTTATCTCAGAGGCAAAGAAAGTCACTGGAATTGACAGTGGTGGTGGGAGAGTGGGTGGGAGGAGAAGATATGTAAAAGACTGAAATGGAAGAGCCTTGAATGAGGGAGGCCAGTTAGGAGGAGGCAAATGCAATAACCTAGGGAAGAGATAATAAGAGACTGAAACCAAGATTTTTGCTATGTTCATAGAAAGAGATGAAAAAGACTATGAAAGTGGAAACAACAAGATTTGACAATTGATTGTATATGTAAGATTAGTGATGATGAGAAGCCAAAAATAACATCAAAATGGACTTGGCTCTTTTCAACAATGTGACAATTCAAGCAATTCCAATAGACTTGTGATGAAAAATGCCATCTACATTCAGAGAGAGAACTTTAGAGACTGAATGTGGATCAAAGCATAATATTTTCACCTTTGTTGTTGCTGTTTGTTTGTTTTCCTTTTTTCCTTTTTCCCTTTTAATCTGATTTTTTTTGTGTGTGTAGCATGACAAATATAGAAAACTGTTTAGAAGAATTACACATGTTTAACCTATTGCTTGTGTCTTAGGGAGAAGGAAGGGGAAAGGAGAGGGAGAAAAATTTGGAAAACAAGGTTTGGAAAAAGTCAATGTTAAAAAAAACTATCATTTATTTAGAAAAAGAAAGTATTATTAAAAGAAAAAATAACATCAAAGTTGTGAACCTGGAAGACTAGAAAAATGGTAACAACTTTCATAGAAACAGAAAAGTTTGGAAGAGATGTGGGGTTGGGGAGGAAGGAAAGATGAGTTGTTTTGGAAGTCATTGATACTGTCATTCATTCAAGTTTCCAGGTATGAAATTTCACTCAAACCACCCTCTGACTCTTCCTTCTCCCTCATCTCTCACATCTGAATGATTCTTAAATCCTACTAATTCAATCTGGGGGGAAAAAAAAACAAAAAATATTAGAATAGAAAGGGAATTTATTGTTTTACCTGAACAAAAATCCCTTTTATAACAGCAAAAAAAAAAAAAAAATCTTCTAAATTGTTTGAAATATCCATGGTGCTGAGGAAACCAATTCTATTTTAAGAACTCCAATTCTTAGGACACTTTACCCTATATTGAGCTAAAATCTTCCTTTGTGACTTTCACCCATTACGTGAAGCCATTTCTTTCAAGACCAAATAAAAATAAAATCTAATTTCTTCCCAACATTTAAACTTATATTCCTCTTGAATCTATAAATTATATATCCCCTATTCCTTCAACTATTCTTCATCTAAATAGATTGAAGGCCTTTTATGTTCTCCAGGTTACTAATATCCTTCCTAAGAGGTAGAAATGGAACTGATCAGAGCAGAGTATAGTGGGCCTTCAGAATTAGAAATCATAAATTCAGAGTTAGAAGGGATTTCATAAGTCATATAATCCAATAGTCTCACTTTATGGATGAGTAAATTGATAGAGAGAGGCTAAATGTCCTACTAGATGTCATAAAGGTTATGTGATTTAAGAGAGGTATTCCTGGTTTCAGATGATGAGATTGATATGGACACCAAATGATGGGGTTGAAGTTCGGTCATATACAGAATTCACAATGGCCATTCTCTTTGGCAAAAGGTAGATCTATTTAGGAGAAGAGGTTACAGACAAAATTAAAAGATACAATAGATGCTAGGACTGGTAAAAATGAAATAGAGTTGGAAGAGCATATAATTAGCAAGGAAAGAGGTTTTTAACAATTAAGAATGGAAAGGACAAGTTTCCTAGTGGAATTCACAATTAACCAGGAAAAAGAGAACATCCCATAAGGTTGGAAGATGCTCTTGGCTGGCCATCTAGAGGAGTTTAGCGCCCTAAAAGAACTATTTAGCTATAAGGAGAAAGGCACTATAAGGCATGGTGGGGGAATAAGAGGATAGGTGAGGGAGAAGGGAGGGGAAAGACACTATAAGGTAGAGTGTTGTTTTGGATATAATCCAAAGAGGTCTGGCAAAAATGGCATGAGCCATAGACAGATTAATAGGGGAAATTCAACCACAGGAATTTAACATAACTTGGATTTCTGACAGGACAAAGCAAGATTATCTAAAACTTCCATGGAGTGTGGATTATGAGGCTAAACTTTTCCCCTCAATGCTCTTCCCAGCTTGTTTCAGAAAGTAATTCCATCAATACTTTAGTCTTTCTCTGTCAACCACATCTAGTTACTTAGCACCTCTTGTACCCAGGGCTTATGACTGCAATTACTGCTCTTCCATCCAATATACCACATTGCTTTTTTATCAGTTCTTTATTCCTGAATTATATTCATCTCCTAATATAACCTAAAGTTGCATTAGTTTTCCTTTACTGGTATAACACTTTTGATTCATAGTGAAGGTTTGCAATATGCTAAAAACACATTTTTTTTTTCAGATTAATTGGATTTTGTTTTGTTTGCTTTTAAGTACATGTTTTTAATGGATTTTGTTTCTCTTTTGTTCTGTATTAGGGAATAGGTTGAGGTGGGAGGGAGAGGGGAGGATTTTTCTGATTGAAAAAAAAATTTTTTCCCTATTTTCATGAAGCAGTTACTTTGGTGCAGTGTCAAATTCCAAAGCAAAATGATCACAATGGAGATGAGATTTCATACAGTTCCTTTCTTTTTCCATGTGCAATCATTATATTTCAAACTAGTTTCTTGTTTACAGCAACAGCATTCACATTTAAGTCTGAGATAACTGAGCTTTATTATTCAACATCTAATAGCACTCACTTGCAACTGCTGAAGATCTAAACTTTCCAAATAAGTCAGCCTATAACCCCACTAGCCTTCTGCTTTCTTTGGGGAATCTCTTTTGGAAATCCTAGAATATCTTCACATCATATGCTTTATATTCTTCAAAAAAATTATCACAAATTACAGTAATCAGGGAAGATGACAATGAGAATCCCACAGTATGACAGAAAAACAATTCACATCATGTTGAATTCATTAATATTGGCAGTAAGAGCAAAATGTCACAGAAATGATGCTAAAAACACATATTTCTGCATTCCTTTTTCTTTGGCAACTGAAGCCCTTTTGTGGCTACTTCTCTCACATTCAGCTAAGATTTGGAAGTAATAAGATTAAAAGAACATTATTTTTAGTAAGAGTCTGATTTGTGTATTTTCCCCTCTTTTTCTTCTTCTTCTTCCTCTTTTTTCCCCCTCTTTTTATGGTTCTCCTTCTCTTATGCTTCTTACATTCTGAGGAGCTGGAAGTGATGCCTTCTTTATCTGAGTTAGAATCCTCTAGTAACTTCTTTAATTATTATCTTCACATCTTTTTTTATGACATTTATTTTCCCTTATGATGTCATACAAGGGATCTTTATTGCTACACTGAATTATTTTTAAATTTCTGATTGCCTTTGATAAAGAATGAGCAGTCTTTGTCCCCTGTTCTGAGTCTATACAGCTTATAGTGCCACATTACATAACCTTGACTTTTTTCCCCAGGGTCATCCAGAGTCCTTTAGTTGGAGCATTAGCCAGAAATTCTCTGGCATGTTCATTATTGGGTATTTCTGATATTGCAGACTTCTGGCTTGGTCTCATCTTCCTTGATAAGTCCAAGAGGAGCTTTTTCATAAAGGGACTCCAGGGCTGCAGCTGCTACCACTGCTTCACAACTGGCAGGTGCTGTTTCTGCTCCTGGTACCATGGCTGCTTCAGTTCTGCTAATTCCCAGGCCTGCAGAAACATAGCTGGGCTCGGTATTCTCCCAGATTAATTGTTAAAAAGTCACATTCTGCCCATATTGGATTTATGGAATTGATTTTTTTAAACCTAAGTATAAGGCTTTATATTTATTCCTACTACAAGCTATTATACTGGGTTCTGGCCGACATTCTGATATGTTGAGATCTTTTTGGATTTTGATTTTATCATCCAATGTGTTAACTATTACTCCTAGCTTTGTGTCATCTGAAAATTTGGTAAGCATGCCATCTATTTACTGAGTTTATCCAAAGCATTAATAAAAATTCTATACAACATAGAACTAAGCACAGTTTCTTAGTATACTTTACTAGAAACATTCCCCCCAAGTTAACACTGAAAAACCAATAACTCTTCATGGGAACCCCATATTCAATATCTCAAAATCCAGTTATATATGTTTTTCTCTAGCTCATATTTCTCCATATTTTCCACAAAAATACTAAAGAGTCTGTCAAGTGTTTTGTTAAAATATAAATATTTTCTACTTCCTCCTCCTAGCTCCATTCCTGACATGTAGACTTTTTCTATGGTTCCACAACAGTTCTCATCCTGAAAGTTCACTGACACTTAAACTTTCTCTGTTCTGTAACCCCTTCTTCCTATTCATTCTTCGAAAAAATTCCATGTTAAACAAAATACTCGAACCAGCCATGGGTTTATCCCTCTCCAGGAACCACTCCCCGCTCTCCAGACTTTCTCCAGCACAGACTCATGATTACCTTCTCCCTTCTCACTCATTTTTCAGCTTCTTTTATATGTGTTATCTTCCTCCATCACCCCCACCTGCATCCCCCATTGAATGTGAGCTCCTTGAGGGCAGAGACAATCTTTCTTTATGCTCTTATTTGTATTACTGGCACTATGTCTAACTACCAGTACTCAACTCAGTAACTTGGACATTTCAAGGACAAGTTTTCTTATTATCTTAGTTTTCAGTTTGTTCTGCCCTTTCCAGCCTAAAGATTCATCATCTATTAAGAGAAAACAGAAGCAAAATAAGAGTTGATTTCATTTGCTCTTTGTTGGCCATTATCATTGCCTCATCTAACTGAAAAGAGATCCTTTTTTTATTTTCCTTTTGTACCTAATATAGCTAAAAAGAAATATGAATGGCATCATGGAGGAGTGGATACAGAATTGTCTTTGGAGCCAGGAAGATCTGAATTCAGTTGCTGTCTCTGATACACACCAGTTGTGGAACCCTGAGAAAGTCATTTAACCCTTCAATGTTCTAGGCAACTCTCTAAGACTACAAGTTGAAGGGAATGTTCTAGTCTGCATAGACAGAATGCATTTCTTCATATGAAAGTTCTTGATACCAATCTAATCATAAGTCTAGTCTCTATCTTCTTAATGAATAATAAATTTTTAAAAGTTTCTGAAACCATTTGCCTTTTCCAATCTTATTTCATACTACTTGTCTCTAAATGAATGTTCTATGATCCAGTCAAGCTAGCATACTTGCTTCTCTTTGAACATCTGCTGGTATTTATTCTTCTGCTACTTTGCTCATGATGATCCCAATGCCTACAATTCAATTCAACTCAACAAACATATGTTAAAATCTACTATATTCAACTATACTGTTCTGGGAATGTATTTACTTTCCTTCTTTACCTTTCACATTCAGACCCATCTCTTAAAGCTCAACTCAAATGTCACCTGCTTCATGAAGTTTTCCATAGTCCATGAATAATCAATAACATCTTCACCCCTTAGACCTCATACAGCATTTTATTTATACCTGTCTTATGTATTTATCTTCTATGACTGTGAATTTAGCTTTTAGTGTATGTACCAAACTCATTGCTATATTTTTAATTCCATGTGATAAGGATCACATCTTATATGAAATTTGATTTTCCCCTACCATATTTATAGCACAGTACTCAGCATTTATGTCCTTACTATATATTTAGTGAAATAAAAATGGATATGCTGGATCCTTACTCTGGTGTCCTTTCCACTGTGCCAGCCATTTCTTCACCATGTTGTCTGTACCCTGGCCATTATACTCACCCTGATTCTCTTAGATCTAAGTGGGTTTTTGGCTTACCTTGTCAAGGTCTATGCTTCCATGTTATTTGTAAGCCCAGTGCATAGAATAGTATCTGGCACATGATCAGTGCTTAATAACATTTTTTCTCTCTCTTCATCTGGCTATCTAGCTGTCCTAGGCTAACATTCTAAGAATACCACAGAACCTTGAGTCTACCCTATTATCCTCTTGGTAAAATGGTTTGGATTCTAAAGAGAGCTCATTCAAGTATACCAGGCTTAATCCCTATCATAACATTTAAAAATGGCAGGTAATATGAATTAACTCAACAATTTGTGTGAAAAAATTGGGGGATTTTAGTTCACCTTTACATAGACCCATAATCTAATATAACTGCTTAAAAAACAAAAACAAACAAGCAAAGAAAACCCAAAACTAACCAATGCAATCTTGGATGACATTAAAAGAAATATAGATTCCAGTTCCAGGAAGATGTTTCTTTATGGCTTCTGGTAAACCACCTCTGTAATGGTGAGACAGTAGATAGAATTTGTGCCCTCTTTTTAAGAGAGACTTTAGCATCCTCAAGTATTATAGAGGAAGATGATTAGGTTAATAAAATTTAAATGCCAAACAATTAATAGTTGATCTCAGAGATAATAGAGTGCCCCAGTTGTTTATTGAGTAAGGAGATTACATAGTCAAACCTGTGCTTTCAGACATTCAATTTGATGGCTCTGTGGATTGGAGTAGAAAGGATTTTGAGGTGAGGAGAACAAGTGAGAGTATTCCAATTGAGGTGATGAGGGTCTGACCTAGGGTAGAAGTTGTATAAGTAGAAAATACGTGAGATAGAAACAACAATGGCAAATGATTGGAAATGTGGAGTGGAGAAAGAATGGAGAATAAATAATGACAATAATAATAGTGTTATTATGAACTAAAATGATTGAGAGACAGGTGTTTTCCTTAAAAAGTAACAGGGAAGCTCTGAAAAAACTGGGGAGGAGAGAAGAGAAAATGAATTCTATTTTGAAACACCTTGTATTGAGTCTGAGATACATCAAGATCATTTTCTTAGAAATGTACAATGGCAGTTAGTGATGTGTTATGGAAACTCCTGAAAAAGACTAGAGATGGATATATAAATTTGTGAATCATCTAGAAATGGTGATTGAATTTGTAAGTACTGGCTAAGACATCAGTAGGAGAATAAAGAGAAAAAAAGACAAAAGGATCCAGGACAGAGCACTGGATATTCCCAGGTCATACCCCAGTTGGACATAAATGCTGATTAACAAAAATATCTCAGAAAATGGAGAGAGGACCACAAAAACCCAGAGAGTAGACAGTATCTAAGAGTAGAGTGTGTATAGCAATGTCCATTGTTATAGAGAAATCAAGAAGGATGCAGATTAAAAAGGCCATTAGATTAGACAATTAAAATATCATTGGTAACTTTCAATATAAGGAAAACTTCTGTGTAGCAATTATAACAGTTCACAGATTCATCAAAGTAGCAAAAGAACTGTGTAACAATTAAATGAGCTGTCTTGAAAAGTATTGATCTCTCCATCACTGAAAATATGCAACCAGAGGCCAGATGACTCTTTGTTAGTGATTGTAAAAAGAAATCCTACAAGTGAAATTGAAATAGATAACCTCTAAAGTCCTTTCAACTCTAAGATTTTTTTGTCATTACTACTCTAGGGAAGCTCCCTGAAGGACAGGGTTATATCTCATTCACCTTTGTGTCCTCTGTCATACTAAGCATAGTGTCTTACACATAAGATATTCTCAAAAATATATTAAAACAAATTAAATGATCCTGATTCGGCACCCTCAACTCAATATGACATGGTAAGGCAGGTTGAGTGTTCCTTTCAAGCTCAAAATTCATTATCAAAAGCCCTTAGAAATCCACAAACAATCTAGCACTCTGACCAAAGAAGCCTTCACCCTCCTCTTAATAAGATGATTCATCTCCCAGGGTTCTGAACAAGTGACAGGAACTCAGGCCCAGATGGAAAAATTGAATTTTATTTTCCGTAATGTCCAAGTCATTCCCTTGGTACAAAAATGTAATAGCAACTCTGACAGAAAAAAAAGCAAATGAGTCAGATTTCTTATGTTCCCAAATCACTCCATAGTATGAATTCAAGAAATATTTTTAGAGTCACACAGCTAATAAGTATCCAAGGGAGAATCTAAACTCAGCTCAACTCCTATTCTTAACATTCCACATACCATGCCACCTAGTTGGCTCAGGTTGAGCTAGAGATGCTAGATGTACATATACTAGAGATCTTTTACAGTAGATGGGGATACATATCTGAAGCTCAGAGGAGAGATCAATACTGGAGAAATATATTTGAGAGTTATTTATATAGAGGTATAAATTAATGGATGCAGACATGACTAAGAATATCAAGAGAGACAATGTAGAGAAAGAAAATAGGTGAGCCAGTGACCATCCTCACAAAATACTTCAATGACTTTCTATTTCCTCTAGAATAAAATATAAGCTAACATTTAAGACCTTATACGATCAGCCTTCAATTTATCTTTTCTAACACAATTTAACATTAATACCTCCAGAGTTCAAACTATCCTCCAAACAAACAACATTCCATTTCTGGTCTCCATTCAATCATAAAAAGAATTACCTTCCCCATCCCTTCTTCCATTCGTGAAAAGCATTTCTATGCTAGTATTTCAGAGTTCTTATCATTCTTTAAGGGTACACTTGAGAATTGGCCCCACTCAGAAGCCTTTTAAAAAAATCTATCCAATTGTTAGTCTCTCTTCTGTCACAAAATTTCCAAAACTTTTTAGCTTTTTCTACACCTTTTTACTTAGTACATTGTGTTATACTTCTTTTCATCCATATCATATCTTCTCCAGAGAATAAAAGCTCTTTGGGGCCAGGGACAACTTCATTTATGTTTTTATATCCTTAAAATTAGTACAATGGTTCACATATGAGTACTTAATAAATGTTTGTTGAATTGAAAATAATAGAAGAGGAAGACCCAGCATAGACATTTAAGTAATATTTGTGTTTACAGGTCTTAGAGAGGTTGAGATTCTGAAGGAAGCAGGAAAGAAATGAAATCAAAGATACAGGTAGAATTACCTTTTGTGAAAAGTAATGATATCTCTTCATTTGTGACCACAAGGAAGGAATGATGTTGGGAAATTATAGGGAATGGAGGTAGCAGAGAATAGAAGGTAGTTAGTTCATAATTGCTGGTCTCAGTCTTCTCAATGAAATAGAATTCTATATTCCTATAAGTAGGAAGGGAATGCTATGGGGAATATTCATGGTGATGGTATTGAGGTGATGAGAGGTAAGAAAAGGTTTGGAACAAATAACCTTTGTGAGGAATGAGACAAGGAGTTGATAAAGATAGAGTGGGAGGATTAGCAAGCATCAACAAGGCCATAACTTAAGGTTTATATACCATGGCATTATAGTGGAAAGGATAAGCTCGATTTGAGGGTTTTATTCATTGAAGATCAGAAAAAGTAGATAATGGAGGATAACCAGAGATCAGAATTACAAAGTGAACTTCTCATAAATTCTGATAGATGTTTTTGTGAGTAGCTCAATAATTTCACTATTCCCATGTATGTAACAACTTCATTTGACTTTTTTCTCAGAAAAATACTTGTCTATCAAATAATTAGGAATGGCAGAAAATTGGATTAACAGGGATTCTATTATAATGTCTAATAAATATGAAAAGTGGCAAGCACAGAACCAAGACTGGATATGGAAACAAATGAAGGCAGAGCAGGAGAAATGAAATGGCAGAATAGGTGTGGGTTATATGACCAGAGATTACAATAATATCTTACATTTATATAGTACTTTAGGGTTTGTAAAATGCTTTACAAATAGGTAAGGGTGCAGCGCTGATTCACCATCAGTAAAAAAATGAAAGTACAAGAGAATGTGTTCATAAAATAAAATTTCAGAATTCAAAACCTTGAAGGTGACATTCTGAGACATAGGTGTGACCATGTTGGTAGATGGTTTCAGTGGAATGGAGAAAATGGCTATTAAAGTTAAAAAGATTGAGGTCAGATATGTATGTATTGAGGTCAAGTCATTGTGGTACCAAACTTAGAAATTTCTTTGATTCAAACTACCAACTTCTCTCATTGAGTTCAAGTGCCTACTATGTATAAAGTTCTGAGAGATTCTGGAGAGTGTTCTGTACTCTTCTAATAACATTTCTCTAAATACTGTGGAATCTACTATTGCTACACTAAGTTGTATAACATCATTATTCTAAATTAGTGTTTTATTTCAAATACATAAATCTTATACAACAAATTTATAGGAAGCAGACCTTTAGAAATAAAGAAAGACACTTTTAACTCTTTGAGGTGGGAAGACCAAATGCACACATATTGCTGTATACTGTCTTATACAATTAGTCAAATGGCAATCATTCATTTACCATGGGCCAGGCACTATGCTGAGCACTGGGAATAAACAATAGAATAAAAAATAGTTCATGTTCTCAAGGAACATATTTTCTAATGATCTGTCTTCTTTATATCCTAGGTAGCATGTCTAAGAAAGCATTGGCTTTAAAATCTTTTAGTCTTCCCTGACATTAGACATTTATCTGATTTGAAGGAAAAAAAAAGTCAGAGCACTTAATCGAGTTTCTCCATCCCTATCCCATCCCCCTCCTCCCACCTCTGCCAAGAATTACAGGGAGGGAAGAATAGACCAAAAAATAAAAAAATAAAAATATAAATACACTTTACTTCATAGAATTTTTTAAAATTTATTTCATTTTTAATTTGTGGAATAAAACAAGCAATTCCTTAAGATAACATAATAAAATAGATGATTGTAAATGAATCTTCAAATTTATTATGTATGATGGGAATTTCATGAGGAAAACAATAGTGATATAATTAATACTTTATAATAATATAATAATAAAATACAATTAAGCCATCTTGAGCCATGTAGACAATAACACCTCATTAGATTCAGTACCTTAAAATCACTGAAAGACATTTAGTGATTAAAATCAATAATTGGCATACTTATGCATATTAACACTGTAGAATTCCATATCTTATAATGGCATTATCCTGACTAAATGTACATTTATATTCCTTTTTAAACAGTGTCTCTTGTAATTCTAATTTAATTTTATTATTTTGTTAACTTGGTTCATGATCTTTATTTTTGCAAATATCTTATTCCCAGAATTAGATTCCTAATTGGCTTACTGTTACAGATTCCTAACTGGTTTACACTTTCAGGATAGAGAAACCTAGAGAGGTTGGATTCTTTTTACTCAATATAACTCACCAATGGATCGAGGACAAAGTCCTCTAGAAGAGACGGCTTCAAAATAGCCTATGGTTAGGTACATTAACCAGAGGCTCTAGATCAAATGAGATAATATGTTTAAAGCATTTTATAAATCATAAGGCAGTATATGTTATTATTAGTAACATATAACACACACACACACACACACACACACACACACACACACACACAAAGTCCTTCTAAGAATATTTCTGTTAATCTCTAAAATAATCTCAAATATTCTAGGTAAACTTGTAACCAACACCAAAATCAGTACTGTAATGAATCCATTATATTCCCCATCTTGACCCCATATGACCCCCCCAGTGGGGTCACATTTCCCCAAAGGCGATTATTATACCACCAAAAAAAAGTTCAATTCATATACATCTCAAAAATTAATGTCATACTTCATAAACACAAAATTGTATTTCAAGGAAACGTTAATGGAAATGCATGGTAAGAGATTTTATCTTAATTAGATGACTAAAATTTTTTCTGAACTTCAGCAATTCTAGTATATACACATCACCAAAACCTAACAATTATCAGGGAAAAAATATGGCTTTAACAATGTTTTCACAAAAATGCTTTCACCTCCTAGAAGATTAATAGGTTGAATGTCAGTGCAACAAATTTTATAACATATTCCTTAAATATTAATAAGGAAAGGGTTAATCATTTTCCAACTACAAACCTTGCTGGTGAATATGCCACAGATTAATATTTTTCCAAATGAATATGAATGGTTTTAGATGAGTGCTCCTTAAATGTCATTGCATATTAGTTATGCCAGGATCATTAAGGGGTATGAGAGGTAGGTTTGCACCATATCATCTGAGACATAGATTCTTGCTGTAGACTGTAACTGTCAAAGTTACCAGGTTAGAACAGTGGCAGTAATGATTATTAATGTAACTGAAGCATTAAATTGTGGCATTCTTCTTTTTCAACAGTAATCTTTTGAAAAGGCTCTAAAAATGCAAGTGTTTCTGTGAACAATGGGCTCTTTGGGGGAATGAACAGGGGGAGAATAAGGATAAATATGTTGCTAAATTATTCAAAATAAATCAGTGAAATCAAAATGGATTTTCTCTAGAGTTTAATAATGAATCATGATTTATTTGCAGGTGCCCAATCTTGGTAATTAATGAACAACTTCAATGCTTTTTGGAAGACTGAATCACCCACGGTCAGGATCATTCAAATGTCAGATGGTAAGAGTTTTGCTCTTTGTCCAACACCTTTGTTGCAACATCATTCACTGATTTACAAGAATTTCTAACCTTGAGATGACATTTAGTGGAATGTCAACTTCCCACATGACTAACAGGGAGAAGCTTTAGCAATTTGTCTCTTAAAAACACTGACTCCAATCATTTGGGGCTTTATTGGGATATTGGATTACCTTGAAAGAATTTTGAGATTGATCACCAAAGAACATGTTTTTTTGAAATCATTCCTGATTGTACCAGACAGCCCATCTATGCCATTGGCAATGTTCGTTTCTCAGGAAAGAGGGGGAGGATCTGGACTAGTGGTCTGAGAAAAGGCCTCTGGGCTTTTCCTTCTCTGAATAACACCTTATTTCAATACAAGGTCTAACATACATATTTTCTGTGCCTTTGAGCAAATCATTTAATTTCAGTTTCTTCATCCATAAAGTGAGGATCATCTACCTCACAGGGATAACAAGATTGCTTAATCTTTTTAGTAAAGGCCTTTGAAGAAAACTACTGCAATTTGCTGGTAATGGTAATCAGGGCACTTTGAACTTATAGGCTGCCTTTCTTCTGAGAGACTCAAAGTGCTGAGTACCATTAGTCAGTGCATTATGAGGCCGTTACAGAAAGGTATCCAGCAAATGGGGGAAAGTTGCTATTGGCATCTCCATTCTGCATAAGGAATAAATTCTCTTAAAAAAAAAAAAAAAAGGAAGACGGTTCTATTAGGATCCCAAGCTGAAATGGCTGAATGATGTGGTAAATGAAAGTGAATTTAAACTACAGACTCAGAGGATGTTTTCAAATTGAGTAGAAACTCCCATGCAAGAAGAGAAATTACAGCCTCTCTGATTCCAAAAGCTCTATACCAATAGCCATAATTAACTTTCAAAAACTAAATCATAATGCTAAAGGAGGCTTCAGAGTATCACGATGGGGAAAACATCTTTTCATTTATCTCTTCACTGACATGAAAATGATTTTTTCAAGGAAAAAAAATCTTTCCTTTCTTCCCTAACACTATTCATCTCTCTCTTGTGTACAGCCAAAGAAAAAGTTTCCCTAGGCAGCTGAAATTATTAAATAAATAGCTCCAACATATCAGAACTGCATCCAAAGAACTTGAAGTAAAAGAAGCAAGGGAGTTGTATGAACACATTCCTGCAGTGTAATGGATTGGGGGAAGGGAGTGAATTCAACTTGCTGACAACTTGAGAAACATTTTTATACTAAATATTATAAAAGGGGAATTAATTGAACATTTCCTTTTTAGCTTGAAGTCAGAGCACATGGACAGTCCAATACTTCTATTAGCTCTCCCCGACATCTATTTCACTATTTTATACCATTTTCATCATTAAAAAGCATATACAATAAGGGACTGGCCAATGAGCCCAGTCCTTATTTATGAGCTGTATAGAGTCCCTCTGAGATATCTCTGTGTGGACTTTGGATCATATGTGGACAGTCATAAATTATTCTGCTCTACTAGTCATATGGTGAAGAGAAACTTCTTTTGCTGAGTAGCCAAACGGGATATTTTCAATAGACACTAGCTGAACAGAACTATATTCTTCTCTTTGGCTGACTTCTTCCCAGGTGTCATTCTGGTGAGAGAAAACAAACAATGCTGTGAGAAAATAGGCCTTGGTCCTTTGCTATGTGAGCCCAAGAGAGGACCCAACATGGACCTTGCTTTTTTGCTGACCCTACACCTGGAGTAAGGTCATCTACCTGAGACCCAGTGTGGCTTCAGAAGGGGCTGAGGAACAGTCAATATAGTATTTACTGCCCAACAACTCCAGGAAAAATTCCAGGAGCAAAACAGAAGTGTGTATGCAACATTTGTAGATCTAACCAAGGCCTTTGATATTGTCAGTCATGAGGGCTTATGGAAAATTATATTAAAATTCGGTTGCCCAGAGAAGTTCATCAATACAGTATATCAGTTTCATGATGGCATGCTTACCCAGTTCTGGACAACAGGCAATGCTCTAGAGCTTTCCAGTCACCAATGGAGTGAAACAAGGCTGTACACTTACTCTCATCCTTTTTAGCATGATGTTTTCAGCCATTTTCTCAAAAGCCTTCCATATTTTATGACAAACATGAAATCAAAGTCAGCTACCACACTGATGTTAAGTTCTTCAACTTGAAAAAGCTACAAGTAAAATCCAAAGTAGAGGGAGTATTGATGCATGATTTTTTGTTTTCCGATGATTGTGCAGCCTCCAAAATAGAGATGCAACAAATCATGGATCAATTCTCTGCTGCTTGTGCTAATTTTGGCCAAACAATTAACACCAAGAAAATATAGCCAGTACCACACCATCCATGTATGGAACCATCAGTTACAGTAAATGATAAAGTTTTTAATGCTGTGGGTAAGTTCACTTACCTTGGCTGGATACTTTCCAGAGATGTCCACATTGATAATGAGATTGACACACTCATTGCCAGAGCTAGCTCAGTGTTTGGAGGCTCCCAAGGAAAGTTTGGGAAAGGAGAGGGATTAGACTAACAACCAAAGTGAAGGTCTATAGAGCCATTGTGCTGACCTCATTGTTGGATACCCATGAAACCTGGATAGTATACCAGTGCCATGCCAGAAAACTGAATCACTTCCACTTGAACTGTCTGAGGAAGATTCTGAAGAGCACTTTGCAGGATAATATATCAGAGACTGAAGTTCTTTCTCAAACTAAACTGCCAAACACTCCAACTCTACTGCAGAAAACAACTCCAGTGGGCTGGTCACATTGTTCAAATGCCAAAGGTACGCTTGGCAAAAAGAAAAATTATTTCATGGAGAACTCATATAGGTTTAGGGGAGACTAAATAGCAACAGTTATGAGTATGTATGTGACAAGTGCTCACAAGGTGAAGCAATATAAGGACATTTTCAAGGTCTCTCTTAAGAACTTTAGAATTGATTGTATGGCATGAGATTCACTGGCACAGGACCATCCAGCATAGCATGCCCTCATCAGAGAAGATGGTGTGCTCTATGAGAAAAGTAGAACTGAATTAATCCAAAATACACAAAATTGGAGAAGCTACCCCAAATGTTTATATGGGCTATTTGTATCCAACCTGTGGCAGAGCATTCTGAGCTTGCATTGGTCTGATCAGCCACAGTCAGACAAGCTGTAACTTGATTCTAACAAAATAATGTCATTTTGATCCTCTTTGAAAAATGAAGGACAATAATAACACATATGTCCCAGTTTGGGGAATCTACTAAGGGAAAACTGACTATTTTTCTCTTTCTCTGTGTGTGTGTGTGTGTGTGGTTTGGGGGAAACTAAATAGCAACAGTTATGAGTATGTATGTGACAAATAATGGGAATAGTATCCGACACACTCTGACACATGAATAAAAGAATTTGGCTCATTGGCCAGTCTCCTATTACTCATTTGGAGTCTTACCATATGTGTAAATGGGTACTCCTTTTTTAGAGAGAATCTAAATTTCAATACCAATTTCTCCCAATTTTCCAAATAAGCTGTAGCATTTCTTTATTCCAAGCCCTATTTTACCAAGTCAAACAAGACTGAAAGCAACTGAACTATTTTGTAAGTATGTGTTCAAATATCTGACATTTCCACTCCTAAATAAGTTATGATGAATTTTCATAAATATTCCCACCTCTTTCAGATACTGGGCAGGATGTTTCTCACTTATTTATCATCTCCCACTGAGTCTTAAATTGTAAAAATACTTCTCCACTCCTACTTGTTCTTCTCCCTATGCTTTACTTTGTTCTGGGACCACTAGGTTGGGATATGCAAATTAGTAATGTAAGAAAGCATTAATTTGCAAAAGAGAGAGAAGAGCCAGCAGCTACTTTCAATAAAGGTATCCACAACACACAAAGGAGAAGCAATTCGTTTGTGTATTAGTTGATTCTTTTCCCAATTTGGCTGACTCCTCCTTCCACAGGTGCTGATTACACTTACTCTGAAGTGCTGTTGTTTTTTCTCCATATAAAGACCAAAAGAATTTTAAAATGCATAGCTGGTACCTTCTTTTCTACTCTCAAAGGCAAAAATCTAATTCTGTTTTACTTAACATGTTTCTCTTTATTTACCTTTGAATATTAATGAGAACAAAGATTCCACAGAAACATAAGTCATAATCATCGGCTCTGTTACAGGGATCCCATTACAAGTGCTCTATTTGAGGGACAACTGAGAAATGCTTTGACTTCCAAGTACAAAGACATTTGCAGAAATATAGTACTCACATAGAAGTAGCCATTTGTCTTCTAAAGAATATGAACAAAATTGATTAAACAAAAACAAAGTAGTGCAGCAATGTTGCTGGTGTACAGAACTTTTATTTAATTATTAAATTATAAAATAATTATAAGAAACATTATTATAATGAAAAATTTAAACAGAAAAAAGAGTCAGGAAGTGCCAAAGTTAGGTTTATTATAGCTCTTTAATATAGGACTACTTAATTATTAAATACTTAATATGTAACATTGAAAAGGTTTTAATAGGTAAAGAATGAAAAATACTTCATCATCGTAGGGAGGACTTCACCATTACCCTTTCCTGAGGGCTTTAATATGAAGAAACTACTAAGAAAGTACCTTTGAAGTTAATTCAATATTTTTGTCTAGTTAATTTGCAGCTGATTCATTTGTCCTAGTTTATAGTTATAGTTACTCGTTCTCTCATTTTTTTAAGTAGAAAGTGGATGATTGTGCTATATGAAAATCAAACTATAAAGGCCAAATCTTTTCATTTTACAATAAAATAAAATTAATGATAAAGTTAATCTAATGTTTTTTTACTTTCTTCCATACTTCAAAATCCATACTTTTGTGAGAATGAATATATCCTTCACCAACAAAAATCATAACCTCTCTGTGGATTAGTAGACGGTTTTCATGAGTAAACCAGCAGAGAATCCTCTAAAAGTCAAAAAAGTCAAAGTTCTAGTCATGAGCCTCTCCAAATTTAACTGTTCTTCAAATAAGAAATAGTTTATCACATATATATTTCAAGGCTTTCCAGCTTAGCAGGAATTGCCAGAGTTTTTGTTCCACTAGCACAGTCTTCAAGAAACTAGAGTTACATTCATGCTACAATAAAGGTATCAAAATTGGATTTTAATAGAAGAATCAGTACTTAGTTACATACATGTAATCCAATGTCTCAAGTTCTAGGTTTAACTAGACTAGTTCCAATATCACCCTTGTTCCCTGTGGAAAAACTCAGAATATAACTTGAATATAACATGAATTCCTTAAAAATGAAACAAATGTAGGGTTGCTATTAGGGAATGCCTTCTCCTTCCACACTTACCCTGGTAAATATTCTGGTAAGTCACTTTTACCCTAAAGTTCCATCAGCCCAATCATACAACTCTGAGGACTTGGACTCCCCTTAAAAGGAAAATGATCTTGTTGTTGCTAGAGAGGCAATCTCCTTTCCCATTGTACCTACAATTATCTAAATACTTCAATAAAAGAAGACAAAATCCATGGCTTAGACTTTCCTGCTACTCCTTTCACTTTTGAAAGCGCAATCCTCTTCTTTTTCAAGAGGCTGACCTTGCCTAGAAATTCCCTTCTTCCTGGAAAACAGGGTCTCCTAATTCACCAGTCAGGTGCTTGGGAGATAATCCAAATTCCTAGGCTTACACCATCCTAGAATTCCCCTTCTCCAGAAGCAGGGATTACAGGATTCTCTCTCTCAGTATCTTCTCCATGTTTTATATCCAGAAATTCAGAAATTCCTACCATTCAGACCACATAGTTACCCATTCACAATAGCTGCCATATGGTTGAAAGCATAAGTGCCTTTACCATTGTAACTTAAGGATTGTGTTCCAGCACTCAGATTTCAGGTATTCAGTCTAGGAACATTTAATCTTCTGCCATCTTCCTCACTGCTGTCATCCCTGAAATTTGGCAGCTGTGGCTGGGGGAGAATTATGCTAATGGGGGAAAAGAGAGGGAAAAAAAATGTCCTAAGTCAGTGATAAAAATTACTATTAATGTTCCAGTAGATGTTCCCAGTTTTCTCTCCCTTCTTTTTCCTCACAGACTACTACAAATTAAGAAAATTCTCTCCTCTACCTATCAATCAAAAATATCCTTACAAATTATTACACCACCCAAAATTATACCAGTTTGAAATTTCTTTGGGCTAACAGTCAAAATCTGTAGAAGGGCTTAAGAGAGTATTGGCTATTTGCTCCTTATTATGAAATGGCTAGCTTCCCAAGATCTCACTGGGGTATAGTAAGAGAATAGAAGTCTTGATGATAGAAGGACAGAACGAATTGAAATCTGGGAATAAGAGCAAAGCAAGCCTGAATTGGTAATCTCCATAAAAACCTTAACTAGTACTCCTAGTACTTCAAAATACATGCTATCACCTGTTTGTTTTGTAAAATATTGGTAATTTAAACAATTAAACACATATAAGAAAAAAATCTGTTGTAGTATAGGTGAGAGATTGATCTGAAGAAGTGATGCATAGTTATTAGAGATATATACAACCAGGAAAAAAGATGGGGCATTCATACAGTGATATCAAGGAATAAATAACAGACAGCTACATTTTTCATTTGCATCTAAATGATGTCAAGACCCCCACAATATTGGGTGACTTTTTGTGGTGGGTTTATGGAGGACATGAAAGAGAGCTGCCAGAGATAGGGTTTAACATCTACATCACTGGAAAAATACCTACAGCAGTGAGATAACTAATCCAGTGAAGTATAGGAGTACAGTTATTTTTACATTTTTATTAAATGAATGAATTATTAGTATATTGCTAAAAAGACAAGATTAAAATGCTTTCCCTTTTAGACATCTGTCAATCTGGAATATATTAAATATAATTTTTTCTGGGACTCCTGTCTATATAGCAGAATCCAATTTAGCACAATAGTTCAGAGATATAGAAAATCTTGTCTTTGAAGTAATTGAAGAACAGTTAAGCGTAAAAAAACATTATTCTTTGCTCATTATTTCTTTCTTGAAGAAATATATGTTTCATATTGTATGAAGAATGTAGTATATCAAACACATTAAGTAACCCCAGGTAAAGAATAGGATAATAGTGTTTTTCAGGAATGAATACTTTCTTTGTTGCTAGGAACTGAAAAGACAGAATTAGACCAGCCACATATCAAACAGATTCTTACCCCTTTCTTTAATGAATTGCCCTTTATGGCTATGAGGATATCACATTACAAAATGTGTATTTTTCCAATTGGTATTAACTATATATGCTTAAATAACCCTTGAATGACTCAGTAATCACAGTATTACTAAGATTTTATATAAAAGCACTTTTGTCAATTATTCAGTCTTAGGTGGTGGTTTGAGGTTCATTCATTTTGAAGTTTAGATATTGATTTGTGTCCTATTATCAGAATCTTTATAATTATGTTTCAGTTTATTTGGTCAGTAATTGATTTATTCCACAATTATCTAGTACATCTTGAATTATTCTATATGAATGCCTTTTCCTTGTCTAACCATCTATAAAGAATCTTTCTGGATTAATGCCATCTCTCATTCAAATTGCCTTCTTGACTTTTGAATTTGACTTCGCTATTGTATCCCTTATACTTCAGAAATTTCCTTCAAATATTCATTGCTGAAAGCAGATACATTCTGTATATTGATTCTTCTTATATTAATAACCTGTGTACATTCACAAAAGGGTGGAACAAGATGGAGAACCTTCAGACCAGACCAAGAAAGATATTGAAGAAATATATGTTTCATTCATGTCCAAAAGAAAACCAAAGGTGGGGATCAGTATACAGAAGGAAAAACTAATAACAGTGTCAAACACCGCAGAGAGGTCAAGAAATACAAAGAATGAGAAAAGGCCAGTTAATTTATCAATAAAGATATAATTAAGTTGAGTTATAGAAAGAAGTTTGATTATAAAGGATTAAGTAGTGAGTAGGGGGAGGTAATGGATATAAATATCCCTTTGTTAACTGATACTAAATAGTTAAGTAAAGCAGAGTGCCCTTTCTCTATTTCCATCACCTATATTCCCCCAATTATTGGGTGACTAGACCTTCATTATACAGTAATGAATTGAACTAAGTGACCTATGAAATTCCTTTTAACTGAGTTTTTTGTTCTTTATAGGGTTTTCCCATTCAGAAATTTCTTTCTTTCTGTACAATTACAGGAATGTCTAGTGACATTCCTTTAGTCATTTCCTATTCAATGCTAAATTAGTTATCAAGTCCTTATCCTGGCATTTAGAACCTTCCACAATTAGGTTCTAACATAAATTCAAGTCATATACTACTACCCCTTTGTGCATTCTATACTCCAAATATACAAAATTATTCATTATCTCTTCTTGCATTCCTCCTGCTCCCTATGTCTGTTCCTTTGTCCATGTTTAAAATAGGTCCTATTCTGTTGGGCCTATCTGTTGAAATACTTTCTTTTCTTAAAGGCTCGACTAAAGAACTACATATTCTGTGAAGTCATTCTTGACTTCCTAAGGTGAAAGCAATCTCTGCCTTCTCAAATTTCCTGTAGAACTTTGCCCTAGCCTTTTCTTTGCACTTATTTCATGATATATGATATGACAATTATTTGTGGGCATAACTTTCCCAAATTTTATATGGTAAGATCAATGAAGGCAAGAATAGTATTAAATAAAGGTAGCTTAGGTGGTACAGTGGAAGGAGTTTGGGGCCTAGAATCAGAAAGATCCAAGTGCAAATCTGGTCTTAGACACTTACTAACTCTGTGACCCTGGCAAGTCACAATCTCTATTTTCTTCAGTTTCTTCATCTTTAATAATAGTATTTACCTCCCAGTTTCATTTATCCTAGAGGATAAAATGAGACAATTTTAAAGTGCTTACCATAGTGCCCAACATATAGTAGCTATTCAGTTCTTTGAGGCAGGCACACCATACTGGATAGCCCCGTGAAGTGCCTCCATATTTCTTCAACAAGACCTTAAGAATGTCTTTGTACCACTTCTTCTGACCTTTATATCAGAGTCTGCCTTGTGTTGGCATTCAAACAACATGGCTAGCTCATCAAAGTTGAGTTTTCTGTTTCTCGATACAAATCAAGAAAAGACCTTGGTGTCCAGTATTATTAGCTTGTCAAGTTATGGCTATAATCCCACTGCTGCGCAATATCAAATCATCTATGTATTCTTTGAGCAGATTCTATGAATTAATTTACAAAAGATAAACTTGAATGTACAGGTGATCTTTTGTAATAAGAAAATTAGAAAAAGCCACTCTCAATTGGTTAATATCTGTGATGGAAGAAGGGGACTCCCAAAAGGAGATTATATGTGTTTAAGTACAAGTTCTTAATAGCCTTTAGGTATTCCACATAAGAAATATAATGCAGTTCCAGATAAGTAATGATAGAGCATGCTACCCAACTCCAGATGAACTCGATGAGAATTTGTTTTTGCTAGATCATATACATTTGTTATAAGGATTTTCTTTTTTTTTAATGAAGAGAAAATCAAGAGTTGAATAAAGGAGGCTAGGGATAAAGAGGGTAGACAAAAAAGAAAGGAAAGATAAAAGATCCATTGAGGCATATTTTTTAATAATCAAAAGAGAACAGAAGGAAGGTCCAGAAAGAATTACAAACAAGCAGAATAGTTTTGAAAGTTGTGCAAAGTATCCCAAAAGTGTTAGTGTATTTTTAAGTTTTAATAATTTCAAAAGTGTTTCAAAAAATGTGAAAGGCTAAATATTTGAAAATTTAAAATATTAATATGTCTTATTAAAATTCAACATAATCTTTGTCTTGTGCTATACATTGCTCTAGTTTATTTTCAAACTTTATAAAAACTCTCATTATCTACTGCTCAGGATAGGATTACATTTTTAATCCTAGCCCTAAAATCATCCAAAGAAAATGATTTTGATGCATACATTATAGTTTTGATATACCCTCACAAGAAAAGATAAAATAGAAATAGATTAGGTATTTAAGCTATCTAGCCAAGAGGACCTCTATTGATCCACCAATCTGAGAAAGCAGGAGCCAAAAATTTTCACAAAGATTGAATAATGATAGGATATCTCATCTTATTGAAATTAAAATTTTATTATTAAAAATTCACAAATATACTAAATGAGTATAAACTTCCAAATTATTTTTATTTTTAATTATGCAGCATTTTTTTTTTTTGCTTCTGGATTTCTTAAAGCTTTAAAATGCATTAAAACTTTTGGGACGTCATGTATGTTGAACAAGTTGTCTATAATGAAAGTTCAGTTTGATGTGCAATTTTTATTGTTTTATAATATACACATATGATCTATCTGGCATCAGATATGCTGTGTGACCTTGGGCAAGTCACCTAACCATGTGTGCTTCAGTTTTCTCTGAGCTGGAGAAAGAAATGGCAAACTATTCCAGTATCTTTGCCAAGAAAGCTTCAAATGGGGTCATAGTCAGCTATAGCTGAATTGATGGAAAAACAACAATGGCATCACAGAAAAGTAAAAGATTTAGAGAACAGAAGACTTGGGGTTGATACCAGCTCTGCCATTTGCTACCTGTAATCTTGGATAATTCATTTCATCTCTCTCAGGTCCAGTTTCTGTATCAGTTAAATGGACATATATTACTACTTGCATGTAGTAGTGAGTGTGAGAGAGGGAGACAGAAAGAGAGAGAGAGGGAAGGAAGGAGAGAGAGACAGAGAGATAGGGAGGGAAAAAAGGGAGGGAGGGAGGGAGAGAGGGAGGAAGAGAGGGGGGGGGGGGGGGTAAGGAGGGGGTGAGGGAGAAAACAGAGAGAGGGAGGCAGGCAGGTAGGCAATTGCGTTTAAGTGACTTGCCCAGAGTCACATAGCTAGGAAGTGTTAAGATTCTAAGATCAGATTTGAACTCAGATGCTCCTGACTTCAGGGCTGGTTCTCTATCCACTGCTCCATCTCGATGCCTCCTTAGTAATTATCAAGTGCAAATGGAACCATCCTTTGGAAAGGGAGCTAAGTTGCCCTTTCTATTTCCTGGGAAGTATATGCTTATCTCTGAAGGGCACTGTTGTTTTAAGACAATACAGCAAACCTTGAGTGGCCCCTTGTTTCTATCCACACCTAATAAAGCCAAAGTGGAGGACAAGTAATTGACATTTTGTCTGCTAGTCATCAGATAGGATTTGCTACTGAGCTAGGAAGAGCAGCCTATTCTGCCCTCTTGGTGTCTCTCCCTTTGACTCTCCAGCTGGCATCATGTAATTCTGGACGATTTTATGAGCAATTGAAAAGAAGTGGCCTAGTGCAGCTACCCAATCTTTAAGTAATTTTCTCCAGTGCTCTGGGGTGGAGATGTAATGAGGAAAGAAAGTCAGACTCCCCAAAAATGATCCTAGAAAAGTCTAGACCTCAGAGAGGGGTCTTTGTGAGAGAGTTCTGCACCCCAGTCTCCTGGATCTAGCAGTGGACCTAATTGATAAATATAAGTGAAAAAGATAGAAACAAAAGATAAATGTTATTAAGATATCTGCTAGATATCCACAAGTATTCACCTTTTTTCTTTCCCAGCTCCTATCTATTATTTGAATCTTTCGAGTCACAAACATTCAGATCAAGTATCACAACAATCAAAGAGAAAATACTGATTGGTAGTTGAAAATTCTTATACTCCAGTAATTTCTAGGACCACTCACAGCCATTGAAATGCAATAATAGAGAGAAAGAGATTAGGTTTCTAAACACATACAATCACCAGTAAATGCATAAATATACCAAGTCAAAAAAGATTTATTAAGCACTTAGTATGTGTCAGGCACTGTGCTAGGTGTTAAGAATGCAAATATAAGCAGAAACAAAGAGAGTCTCTGTCCTCAAGGAGCTTTTGTTGTAAAAAGGGAAGAGATAATGGGAATATTGCCTATCAAGGCAACATGGCACTTTCATTATGATCTCATTGAGGTAGATAAATACCCAGACTCCAGTTTTGCAGGTTTCACCTCTAATGAGGATCAGATAATTGATTTATTTGATGGTAACTCAGAGAAGAGAGTGTGGCAGATCCAGACTCCTCTGGGATCATCTCACTAAATAAAATTAGCAAAAAGGGAGAGGGGACAGTACAAACCGAGGTGGCATAGGAGGAAATGTCCTGAGAGTCAGGATTAAAACCAAGAAAAGAATGAAGACATTGATGGCTTGGGCATCCTTCTTAAAATGGAACTTCTGGGAAAAATAAGCCAATCAGGAGAAGAGAATGCAAGAGGGGCATGAATATCCAGAGTGATACTGGTGAATTAGGAGGGCTTTCTGGAGAAGAATAAAAGAGCAGAATGTGGCTTTGTGTGTTTAAAGAGTTGATTAAATTCCTATTTGTTTTTATGAATTATATATTGATACACACATATGTATGTATATATGTAGATATAGCATAGTATAGACTTAGAGCAGGATTAGAAACCCAGAGTAAGAAGGAACCCTAGAGATCATCAAGTCAAGTCCTTTCATTTTATGAAGGAGACAACTAGAAATAAGAGAAGTAAAAATATTTGCCCAAAGAAATAGTACAAAAAATACAGGATTTGAATCCAGATCTAACTCTAAATCCAGTACTCTTTCTGGTATACCAGGCTCCTTGTTTCATACTTTTATTCAGTATACTCTGGATTCAAGTCTATATTAAAGCCTAGGAACAAAACTGGAGGGGAGGCACAGGTGATGCTTCCTGCCCACAAGGAACTTACAACATAATAGAGAGATGAGATGGCTACTCAAACATCTATACTACTGACTATAACATCATTAAATTCATAGGAGAATACACTTGAGTGATACAGATTGAGAGACTCCTGAAGAAAGGAGTTGTTGCTATTGGAAGAATGGGAAAGTCCACTGGAAAAAGTGCAATTAGGAAAGGTTTCATAAAAGAGATAGCACATGGGCTGATCCTGGAAAGAAGAATCAATTTTCAACAGATAAAGATGGGACAAGGAATGAAGAAGGATAGGAAAAGGGGAAAAAGGGGAATAATAATTTATTAAGTACCTCCAGTACGCCAAGGACTGTACTAAATGCTTTAAAAATATTACAACATTTGATCTTTGATCCTGTGAGTTAGGAGATACTATTTTTTTGCTGAGGCAATTGGGGTCAAGTGACTCTCCCAAGATCACACAGCTAGGAAGTGTTAAGTGTCTGAGACCAGATTTGAACTCAGGTACTCCTGACTTTAGGGCTGGTGCTCTGTCCACTACACCATCTAGTTTCCCCCTAGGAGCTACTATTATTCTAGTTTTATAGCTGAGGAAAGTGAGTCAAGCAAGTGACTTGCTTGAAATCACCCAACCATTAATGTCTGAAGCCACATTTGAATTCAATTTTTGACCCCAGAAACAGTGTTCTAAGCATTTTTCTACCTAGCTGTCCAAGTAGATTCCAAATGTATGTGATAAGTGCAAATGCATAGAGTTGAAAAATCAGGACAAAATCCAAGAGCAAGCCAATTTAGTTAGTAGTAAGGTGATTACATAAAAGAAAAAAGCATCAAATAAGGATAGACAAGGAAAATGGCATCAGATTGTAGAAGCTCTGAAAGCCAAAATAATGGGTTTCACTAGCTGGGTTTTTGGGGGGTTATTTTGGCAGTGGTATGAAAGTTGAATTGAGAAGAGGAGACACTAGAGGCAAGGTACGAGGTTATTATAATAGTTGTGGGAAAATGAAACGAAGACCTCAGCTGAGGTAGTGTCAGCAAAAGTAAAAGTAAACTTGGCAAATGATGGATGTGCAGAATGAGGGAGTGGGCAGAGGATTTTTGCTAGAAGTGACCTAAAAGAGTCTCTGGTCCAAACCCCTCCCTTTACAGATTAAATAACTAGGTTTGAAAGAAGTTGTTACATAGCCAAAGTTACACAGAAAATTATTAGGAGAGTCAGAACTAGGCTTTCTTCCTCCAAATCTAGAACTATTTCTGCTATAACTTCCATAGCTGTCACATCATTGAATGTTAAAGATTTAGCCCCTTTAGAAAAGATAATATAGGACTCATTCATGGGAAGCATAAATACTAGCATCCAGTCACCATGATCAGTCTATAAACATGGACAAAGAGATGCAGAAAGCTACATAGAAGGGAACTAAATAAAAGTAAATTGTTCAAAGTCACATAGCCAGTAAATGATAAGGCCAGGACTATAAATTCAGGTCTTGAAGTTTAAATACAATGCTCTTTTTATTGCCTTTAATTGACAAATCGGATTTGTCAAATTGTGGCCAAATCCCTGGAATTATGATTGAAACATGATTAAGGTTTACTTTGCAATGTTCCCAAGGCAGTGATTCTGTTTGGCATTATAGCGGAAAGAAAAAATTAAATACTGGACGGCAGTTTCACCCATAAGTATCTTCTGCCACCAATATTTCAGTCACTGAATCATACACACACACACACACACACACACACACACACACACACTTATCTGAAGATATAGATAACCTTGAATATCAAAAATATATTAGAGATAAATGAGATTTGCTTAGGTTTGTACTTGATGAGAATAGATCTTTTAGGGAACTCATTAATCAAGAAACAATTAGTCAATATTGTGAATAACAACTAATTTTTTTCACCTTTTATAGAATGTAGGTGAACAAGAAAATACCCAGCACCTTTCTCAATGGAAAAAAGGAAAAAGAAAGGAAAATTTTTTAACATTTCTGCCTTTATTCCTAGGCAATGGAAATAATGATTTTTTTCTTCAGTCCCAATTTTTGAGAAGAGATGGAATTTCCTGAAGTTGTGGACAGTAGAAATATATGAGTTTCCCATTGTCTTAACATCTCATTGCACTCAATCTGTATCCTATGAATTTAAATATTTTTCTGATCTGTAAATGAAAATGGTAAAGTAAATGACCTCTGAATTCTTTCTATTCCTAAATCTATCATCCCCAAGAAGGCCATTTCCCAGACCATTGATTGGACTAGTTTCAACAGCACTAGTAGGCTATCTTTGACCTTGAACAATTCAGTAATTCACATGGCCTTCCCATGCCTAACAATTCACTCTCTCGATACGCTTATGTTTAAAACATAACAGACACCCCGAAGTATTTTTTTTTAACTTTTCTAAGTCCAGATTGAGAGTCTATAGAGACAGAAACATAAGATTTTCAAGATAGGAATGTCTTCAATAAAGTGGTCATTGTTGCTCTATAAAAGGCAGTTTTAAGTTTTACAAAGTGCTCTACTTACATTTTCTCATCTGACTTACATCACTATGTAAGTGATATTATTATCCACATTTCACAAATGAAGAAATTAAACATGAAACAATGTAAATGATTTCTTTTGTTCCTGATCTATATTCCTACTCAAGTGACCACATCAGCTCCTTTGGGTTCAATTACTATCTCTATGTTGATGACTCTCATATTTCTATATCCAGACCCAGTCTCTCATCTGAGCTCAGCAATACATCATAAAACATTAAAAATTGAGAGTTGAAAGAAACATCAGCAACCATCTTTTTAAATCCATATACAAAAAGATTTCTCACTACAACATATTAAACAAGTGGTAATCCAGCTTCTGCTGAAAGAGCTCTGTAAGGCTAGGGAGTTTTCTATGCTGCTTCAATCAAACTAAAGCAATAAATTTATATAAAATAATATTTAATAAGATAATAAATATAAAAATAATAAAATAAAATGTATATAAATATACATTTGTATAAATATAAATATCTAAACAAAATCAGTCAACAGTGTCAATTAAGTACAAACAAGTCCTTTATCAATTTGTGAGGAACAAACTACTTTTAATTATTGGATAAAGTCAGATAACATCACATAGGAAACATTACTAGCTGAAAGAATCAGACAGACTTCTGATCCTACGTATAATATTGCTACATATTTTTAATTGCACAGCCTACTGAAGTAAAGTAGTTAATCTTTGTTCCCCAAATTTTTATTTGTTTTTTATATTCATTTAAAAATTTTCAAGTTCTGAATTTTCTTCCTCTTTTTGCTCCTCCCTATCAATTGAGAAGGAAAGAAATGTGATATCATCAATTAGACATATGAATTATACATATTAAAACAAACAAAATATATTTCCCCATTACCCATTTTGCAAAAGAAAAAAAAGAAAGAAAAATGAAAAGAAAATAAAAAGAAAATTAAAAAAAAATAATGCTTCAATCTATACAGTTCTCTGCCTGAAAGTACATAGCATTTTTCATCATAAGCCCTTTGGAATTGTCTTGAATCATTGTATTGATCAGAAAGCTAAGTCATTCATATTTTATCATTGCACAACATTACTGTTATTGTGTACAATATACTCCCGATTCTGAGCAATTCATTTTACATGAAATAAAAATCTTTCTAAGTTTGTCTGAAACCATCCTCCTTGTGCTTTCTTATACCACAATAGTATTATATCACAATAATATGCCACAACTTATTCAGCCATTCCCTAATGTGTGGGCATCCCCTCAATTTCTATTCTTTATGACTACAAAAAGAGCTGCTATAAATATTTTTGTACATGTAGATCCTTTTCCTTTTCCTTTGATATCTTTGGGATATAGACCTCATTGTGATTTTGCTGGGTCAAAGGTACACAGTTTTAGAGTCTTTTGAGTATAATTCCAATTTGTTCTCCAGAATGGTTGGATGGGTTTCACAACTCCAGCAAGAGCATTAATGTCCCAATTTTTCCCTCCAGCATTTATTGTTTTCCTTTTCTGTCATGTTGATAAGGCTGGTGGATATAAAGTGAAACCCCAGAGTTGTTGTAATTTGCATTTCTCTAATCAAGAGCTATTTAGAACATTTTTTCATATGACTATAGATAGCTTGGATTTTAAAAATTACCTGTGGATATTTGTTTATTGGGTTTTTCCTACTATTTATTAGGCAATAACTTTTATTTTTATACATTTTACTCAGTTCCCCATATATTTGAGAAATATCACTTTCATCAGGAAACTTGTAAAAAAAATTCATTATAATTTTAGTTGCATTGGTTTTGTTTGTTCAAAAACTTTTAAATAATGTAATCAAGATTATTCATTTTATTTCCCATGTCTCTCTTTATCTCTTGTTTAAATATAAGTTCTTCCCTTATCAATGAATCAACCAATGAATCAACTAATTTGATAAATATACCATCTCTACCTTTATCCAAGTCATTGATAAAAATTTTAAATAAAACAACAACAACAATAAAATACCAAGCATTAATTTTTGGAGTATTCCATTGTAGACATGTCACATTGACACTAAATCATAAACAACTATTCTTTAAGCCAAGCCATCCAAACATTCTCAATCTATATGATTGTATTATTCTCTAATATGTTATTCTCCAACTTTTCTACAAGAATAGGATAAGGAAAAAAATTGCTAAAATCTAGGAAATGTAGATATCTGCAGCAGTTTCGTTATCTAGTGGTATTATAATCCTGTCAAAAAAACATAATAAAGTGAAATAAGTCAAATATTCTTTACAATGACACTGCTTAGTTTTCCAGATATAATTTTCTCAGGAAGCAAATTCAATTGTTTGTTAGGCATTTCAACCTGAACGTTTCATATGCATCTCCAATTCAATTCATCTAAAACATACCTTATTATCTTTCTTTTCAAAACAATTTTTCTTCCTAACTTCCTTATTTCCGTCAGACTACTAACATCTTGGTGGCAAAATGGATGGGCCTAAAGTCAGGAAAACTTGAACTCAAATCCAGTCTCAGATATTTGCTAATTATGGTGCCTTGAGCAAATCATTTAATGCTGTTTGCCTCAATTTCCTTATCTGTAATGAGCTAGAGACAGAAATGGCAAATGACTCCAATATCTTTGCCAAGAAAGATCCAAATGGGGATATGTAGAATTGTACATAACTGAATAAATATAGTGAATAAACTGAATAAAACGACTTACCCAAATTTACAAACTTGATATATAATTCAAATCCTTACTGTTGTTCACCCTACATATTCAATTAGATGCCAATCTTGTCATTGTTCTCTCTAATACATCTCTCCTCTCTTCTCTTCTCTACATGTAGCTATTATCCTCCTTCTAGCCTCTCAGTAGGATTATTGCTTCAGTCTCCTAACTGATTTTCCCCATTTCATTTCTTCAGTCTATCCTATATATAGCTGCCAAAGTGATTTTTCTAACGGGGAATTCTCATCATGTCTGACTCTGTAAACCACTCCCTACTCAAACTCCAATGACTCCCTATTATATTTAAAAGAAAATAATCATGTGTCTTTGGGCATTTAAAACTCTGAACAACCTGGATTCAAGCTTACCAGCTTTATTATGCGTTACTCCTGCACACAATGTTCTAGCCAAACTGGTATTCCTACTATTCCTCATACAAGATGATCCACCTCTATACCTTTGACTTGTCTATCACCTCACACCTAAAATACATCATTAAAATAGCTAGTGTCCTTCCTTAGCTCAAGCATTACCTTCTATATGAAATGTTTCCCCTGATCCCTCCAAAGAGTAAGGACTTCCTTGAAAAAATATTGTATTTATTGTGTGTATATGTACATATTAATCTGTTGTCTCCTACAGCTGGACTACAAATTTCTTAAGAGCAGTAATTTTTTTCATTTTTGTCTTTGCATATCTAGTTCCCTTTACATAATGAGTGTTTACTAATTGCTTGATTGACTTGCCCAGGGATACTACAGATATTAAGTTTGAGGTGAGATTTGAACCCAAGATTTTAATTTAAATGGTTAGCAAAATGATAGGGAAGATGATAGTGTCACCAATAGTAATAGTAAGGTGGAAGGAGGAAATACAGTTTTTATCTGGTTAATCTATTTCATAAATTCATATTAAATTATCTTATAATTTTATAAATATATCTAGCCAGCATATAGTTGTTGGGTAATTGCTATAACCATATGGCATGAGAATAATGCCCATAAGGCAAATAATGTTTCTATATTCCAGATTGAAATACCCATTGATCTGCTTTCTTTATCAATAGTAACAATAAAAGCATACAACCTTATTTCCAAGTCTTGAAAATGGAAAAATTGGCAAAATTTAATCTTGCATAATTTATTTGACTTTATATAAATGGAGAAACAGAACATATATATGTAAACTAGAAAGTGAAGATGAAGTGCTCCATTTTATGCCATCAGTTCATTTTTTCTTAAGTCATGAACCTACTGGTAGTGACAGGAAAACCATTCAATCCCAAGGCACCTCAACTTTTAAATTCAAAACCACAGTAATCAGCATCAAAGTCACTGCACCTCCCCAGGAAAACACAATGAAAGTAGAAGGCATCACAAATGATCTAGATCTACTATGAAATCTCTATTGCTCTTGAAATTGTAAAGAATATAAAGGAAATAAATTGCTTGAGTATGATGATCTAAAAGCAAGTATCTACCCTAGATGTTTCACCAGGCATTAGCCAATTAAAGAGTATATAAATTATTCTCTCCACCTAGGCATAGACTATGAGAGGAAGCATTTCCTGGCACACAGGAAAGAACTAAGAAGTTCATGGCCAAAACAATGATACAAATGTGAAAATAAAAAGTCTTCAACATTAAGACTATTAACCAATTTGGAGAACTGAAAGTGTTTTTGCCTACAAAATATATTTTAATGGCATAAACTAGAAAATGAATATGTTACCAGATTAAACTTTTTTTTTTTTTTTTTTTTTTTTTTTTGAGGCCATTGGGGTTAAGTGACTTGCCCAGGGTCACACAGCTAGGAAGTGTTAAGTGTCTGAAGTCAAATTTGAACTCAGGTCCTCCTGATTTCAGCGCTAGTGTTCTATCCACTGCACCAGGTTAAATTTTAAAGTGATGATTTCAGTTTCATTTCTAAGGGATGAGTGTAACAGTCTTTGCAGAGTTCATAAAGGCTAATTTCAAAGAACATTTCTAAGATGAAACTTCCTTTTTAGAGAAATGTTTATTCATAGAAAATGTAATTTCCTGAATACTCTGTACTGCTATGTCACTTTTCTTTCGATTTATGTTCTTCATAACAGAAAATGTACTTAAGATTTTTCTCTTTCCAGTTACAGAGATTCATTAAAATTGTTCAAAATTTCTTTTGAAAGAACTTTGAAGTAAAACTTTTGTCTAGGTTTGTGCCAACACTACTCCTATTTGCAAAAATGAAATTCCTTTTGCATCTTTATGTCTAAAATCAAAAATCTTGACACAGAAAGGGAAGCAAGAGGAAAGGGGGAAACTATGGGAAGAGAGAAGGAAAGAGAAAAAAAGAAAAATGGAGGAAGAAATGAATTGAATAATACTGGAAATTACACAATTATTTCTTGGAAATTATTTCTTCATTATGAATTTGTTAGTCTGTACTAAGTTATGAATATGTCAGACTTATTTTTAGTAAACTTGAAACTGAAAAAGAAATATCCTGTTTTTATTTTAAATTTTTAGAAAGCAAATTCTTGTCAATACATTTGCTTTCAGTGCTGAATCATCTTCATCCCCTTCCAGGACACGTACATATTCATAAATACCAGAAACTTCAACTTTACTCATTATATGTATGATACTGCATTCTCTCTCCAATGCTAAAAATACTCTCTAAAGTGACCAAAAAAAAATGTAGCATTGGTTCAATCAATACTATAGTGAGTAGACATCCATCACTTTCCTTCCCTTTGGGGACAAAATAAATCTCTAATCTACACACTAGATTCCTAAATTGACTTTCAACTATAGGGACCTCAAGGGATTTAATTTTTAATAAAACTCTTTAACTTGGTGATGCTCAAAAGCTAGAGTACAGTGTCTGTTTCCAACAACTGGTAAGTCTCATACCTTAGAGAATAGATATTTATTACGTGTTTAATTCTTCAGCAGTTCAGTCTTACTCAATTAGCACCAAAAGTGTTACATATAGGAATAAATCTCTTGAGTAGAAATAGCATTGGAGTTGAAATCTTATATCTAGTATCAAGTTTTCAAAGGATTAAATTTTCACTTTTCTCATTTAATTATTTTAAAAGTTTATAAAATACTCATGGAATAAAACATAGAAACAAATTAGTGTCTTAAAATCAGCTAATTATTGGCATGGTTGCATTAGAAATTCAATGCTGAAAAAAAGGAAAAAATTTAAATTTTAAAAATAAAATAAAGAAATTCAATGTTGCTTGATTTTTCTAGAGATTAAAATTTGCATAGCACAGATGTAGATCATGGATGTTCTTTAAAATATTATTATATTAATTAACCCAAATCTCTTTCAACTATTCAACAATGACTGTCTTTGAGAAAGCCTAAAATCAAATGGATATAGCATAGCTAGACACTCTCTTTGACTAGTGTTATAAATTATTCAGATCTCTCTACACAACCAACCCTATCAATGATGCAAATGATTAGCCAATAATTAATCTCCAAATCATTTAACCAAATGCACTGCAAGCTCTATTAGAAGCAAAATTGAATTTGGTCTTTGTATGTTTCACTAAGCCTATAATGTGCTTTTTTAGAACTGTAGTATAACAACTCTCCTTTGTTCCAAAAAGAATCTCTACACTCTCGATGTTTAATGAGTTTCAAATATAGTTTCTAATGTATTATCTAGATCCATTTGTTGTATTATTGTATTAACATATAAGTGGGCATTGGTTTGGTGCTTAGAGATTTTCATTGTCATAGTATTTATAATAATGTGACAATTCATAGGGATCACATGTTTTCCAAAGGACCATCTTCAGACCAGTAAAGTCAGGTGATAAAATACAAAGATGAAAAGTGAATTGAATCTAAGCACTATATCACCATCATAAGATAATAAGACTAGTTCTTGGATCAGTGACTCAAGGATCAATCTTGTCCAAAATTGAGAAGAGTATCTATTCAATTCAGTAAAGAAAAAACAATCTTTCTCCATTTCACACAGTTAACATCAAAAAAATAAAATAAAATAAGTCCATTTTCTTTTCCTTTTTCCTTTTTCTATTCCCACGTTGGATATCTAATGATTGAGTTATTCCAGGTCCTTATTCACTTAAGTATTATGATTATTTTTTTTCTCAATACATAATCTTACTTCAAAGAGTTGATGATCTTCTTTTGTTCCCTAAGATAATAATAAAGATAAAAGAGGAGTCTTTTTAATTAACCTATTAATGGAAGGTGGTAATGTGAATGAGGCCCTTTCTATTTTTGCAGTTATTCTCTGATATATGCATAACAGCAAAGTTTAATGTCATTAATAAAGTCATCAATAAATTAATATTAATGATTAGCTATCATTAAGAGCATTATATGTATATATGTATGTGTACATACATTTACAGACACATACATCTTACAAAATACATTTCAACATTACAATAAAGTTATTTACCAATAATAGAAATTGTCTAAATTATTCTAAAATTTTTCTTCTTGGCACAAAAACACATTTTGTTTTTAAATAATGGATATAACAAGATTTAGGAGGAGGCTAGGGCTTGGAGGGAAATAGATCCAGAATGCAATTCTAAGAAATTTACTTTCCCCAAAAAAGAATTCTGGTCTTTGTTGTAATCAGTGAGGCTGTTACTTTTTCACATGAATATAAAAATAGCACTCTATCAATCAACAAGCTTTTGTTAAGCATTTACCTGTGCTGGGCATTGTATTAGGTACCCAGTATAAAAAATAAACAAGTTCTGCTTTTCAAAAACTTGAACAACGCATGTTAAGATGTGGGGGAAAAAAGCTTTTTAAATCTAAGATGATTCATTATACTAGAGCAGAGGAAACTAATGCCCTCTGATCTACCTTTCTCCTTGGCTTTTTTGCTTCAAATTTGAGACATAATGCTTTTCTTAAGACAATGATACACAGCTCAATAATATTCTCTATTATATGAATATTACTCACTGAATGCTAAATATACATAATTTATGAAGGACATATGATTCTGACAAAATAGGAAACTCCCAATAAAGAAAACTCTCTTCAACACTGCAGATTGCAACTTTCTTGCAATTTAGTAGCTAAATCCTAGGACATTGCCTGAGGCTGATAAAGGTACAGTCCTGAGTCAATGATAAATATGGTAGGCTTTGAAACATCTTCTTGACTCTAACCACAGCAATCTAGGTAGACATTACATGCCTTTTTGCTTTGAATTTAAGTTGAATAATTTCACACATCTATCCCCATAATTGTGACAGGCAATCAAGTAACATATGCTTTATTGCTATGTGCTAATTCAAGATGATTGGTTATTGTCAACATCTCTTACAAACAACAGATCTAGCTGTTTCTTACACCAATGAATCATCTTTAAAGTGTCATGACATTTGGGGTTATGCCAAACAATTAATGTGTGTTTTCACTTATTGTGCCATATAGTTCTATGATTCACATTTTAGATGAACAAAGATGCCCTGTAACAAACAAACAAACCAAACAAATAAACAAACAACAACAACAAAAACTTCTGAAGGTTCAGAGTTTTCATGTACACTATTGATTTGAACTGAGCAATATTCCCTTGTTTTCCTATATTCCAGTTCCCTGAAGTGTTGCCTGTTTACCAATTTGGTACATTGGGAAATGGCATCATAGGGCATCAGCGCATCGGTGTTTATTTGGATTGATGAGTCTTTCTCAAGGAATTTATCTTCTGTCAGAGAACTGAATTTTATTAGTAAAGTCATTAAGACAAAGCACTTAGGCAGAACTGCAACAAAATAAGTGTCAGTGCACTTTAAAAAAATGTGAGAGAGATTTTTTCTCCCTTTGGGTTTTACAAATCCAGTTGCAGCCTACAAAGTTAAATCCTATTTTTTAAAAAATTCTTAATTCTAAAGTTTTTCTCATTTAAGAGAACCTGGCTATTTAAAGCTATTTTTGTGCTGTACTATCTAGACAATGATGCATCTTCTCAAGCCCCTCATCCCTACCCCTAAAATAGACATACACACACACACACACACACACACACACACACACACAAATAAGTGCTAGAAGGGTACCATCTCACTAGTAGAAGGCTGCAAGGGTCCTCAAACTTTTTAAATAAGGGGCCAGTTCACTGTCCCTCAGACTGTTGGAGGGCCGGACTATAGTAAAAACAAAAACTTTGTTTTGTGGGCCTTTCAATAAAGAAACTTTATAGCCCTGGGTGAGGGGGATAAACGTCCTCAGCTGCCCCATCTGGCCCATGAGCCGTAGTTTGAGGACCCCTCTAAAGCAAGCCATCCATCCATTCCAGTCCAAGTAACTGGGAGAATCATATTCTTATTAAAAAGAACAGAGAAATACATTAAGTCCAGAAGATAAGCAGAGCAAGCTACAGGTCGTATCTTAGATGGTAGCTGATCATATTGGTGGATATGTCCAGAAGAGAGCTGGAAGTAAAAGTCTAAGTATAAAAAAAAAAAATTTATTAAAGACAAGATAATCTTGTATAGGAAAAAATAAAAATAAATAAATAAAAAAAGACACTGGCCCTAGTGTCAAAAGATCTGGATTAAAATATGATTTCAGATCTTTATTACTTGAAATAGTCACTTAACCTGAGGGTTAAATAATGGATTTAAATAAGATGATCTGTGATACAATTTCTAGTCTGAAATTTATGACACTGAAGTACATAGATGGCACTTCAGGCTATGGTGAATGGAATTACCAAAAAAAAAAAAGTAGAGAGAAAAAAAAAAAAAGATTTGAAGAGTTTGGATAGAAGAGTGGGGCAGGACACCTAAAGTTAATGAGAGAATTAAAGGCTAGAAGGGGAGTTACAGAGCAAGCATCTAGTGTCAAATAGACAAAAAAGGTGGCTACCAACTATTCATGGTCTCTATCCCCATGAGACTCATTGATAGTACTATCTATCCATCTCTGCACAACAACCATCTCCAACTGAGATTTATCCACTTTTTTTTTTTGCCAGAAGTTCTGCTCCCATTTCCCAAGCTTGGTAAAAGCACACAGGGACAGTGAGTTTAACTCAATTCTCTTTATCCAGTCATCTTCTCACTGTTCCTAATAAGCCTCACACAAACCAAGAGACTCAAATAACTCTGATTAAAGTTTTTACCTGACCCACAAGTTTTAAAATCACTATTTCCTGTTGAATTGATCCTCCTAGTGTCTCTACCATGCATTGTTATTTTTAGTTTAATATGACAAAGAGAATCCAATGTTTACTAAGAGCAGCAATTGAAGGACATAGTTTTTATATAATGTAAGTCAAATCCTATTTTAATAATTGTTTTTACAAAGAAATCACTTCATGAGTACAAGATTTTTGAAACCTGATTAAGGGACTTTTATTTCAAGCATTAATTAAAGAATCTACAATTTCATAGTGTGAGTACTACTACTGGCCTTAGTAGACAAGTCTTCAGGATCTGAAAATGTTCTTCACCCAGTGGCTAACCTACTTTCAATGAAATTAGGCAATTTTACATAGCCCACTTCTAGAGCCTTGATGAAAGACCTTTCCACCTGCTAGGATTTTTAAAATCTAGTCCTTCCCTAGATAACATTCAAGAACTTAAGGGTATTGTTATGCTACAAAAACACATCTCTGGAAGATTTCATGGGAAAAGATCACTTAGTCCTCTGATTTTATCATTGAAAGTTATTCCAAGAGTGGAAATTGCCTGATCAATACAAACAACAATGCACCCATGATGTACAGTCTTAAAGATTTAGTTCTCTGAAGAGTAAAGTGACTTGCCCATGGTCCCATAGCTAGGGTTTATCAGCAATAAGACTTGAACCCAGATGTTCCTTATTCTAAGACTAGCTCTCTATCCACCACATTATGCTGTGTCTCTTCAAGCATTGTAAATGACTATAAAATTCAAAACAGAAATCAAGGACAATAGAAAAAAGGCTACTACTTTCTCATCCATTTTTATTGTTATGGTTGAGTCATTTCCATCATGTCTGACTTTTTGTGACATTTGGGATTTCTTGGAAAAGACACTGAAGTTGTTTGCCATTTCCTTCTCCAGCTCTTTTTATAAATGAAGAGGCAAATAGGATTAAGTGACTTGGCCAGGATCATATAGCTAATAAGTGTCTGAGATCAGATTTGAACTCCTCAAGATGAGACTTCCTATTTCCCAGCCCAGTATTCTATTTTACCACCTAGCTGCTCATCCATTTATTATACTATAATCTACTATGTTCATGTTTCTGGGAACAGAGTGACAAGGCTATGAAAATATATATATATATCTAGAATTAGAGGTGTAAACAGGAACCTTAGAAGATGCTGTTAAGTGTCAACTATCACTGACCAGAAGTATTTAAACTTTTCATCATGTTAGCAAATATTTAGATCTGACTTTGTAAAAGCTGGCCATTTTATCATAGATTGGCTTTAAAAAGCATTCACTAGAAACAATCAATTTTGACTTAGATTTGTATAGTTCTTACAAATGTTTCAACCCATAAATTTAGCATACTTTGCATAAAAAATGTTTCAGAACTACAATTTGGCATGACATGCTTACAAAGCTTAATTGCCATCTTGTAAGCTCTGAGGTACTTTTCTCTACTGGGAGCTATAGAATTCATGCTGTTTTATTGATTGGTACTATTCCAGTGTTAATTCAATCAAACACACATCTTTTTATTAAGGGCCTACTATATGCAGAATACACAACTCTTCTTTCATTTAAATAACATTGAAATGGTCATCTTCTAAAAGTCAGTGTGTTTACACTACAAGACTCACCAAAAAAAAAAAAAAAAAAAAAAAAAGCCTAAGCAGCAGTGAACATTTAACCACTCCATTATGAATTATAAAATGTTTACAGGTAAAATAAAGTAAAATTAATAATAAAAACAGGAGAAAAATATTTTCATTTTCAACAATAAAGAAAAAGAATTGAATATAAGAGGTAAGGGGAAGGAGAAATCACTGAAAACACTGTGATTTCAAGCTTTAGTATCACAAATAAAGCAATCTTTAAGTATTAAGAGAAAAATAATTTTTTTTGTTAAAGAGGTAGCTCAGAAAAGTGGCCAGACATCTGAATTCAGAATCAAGAAGCCTGGAATTCTCCCAAAAAAATCATAAAAGAGGAAAAAGGACCCACATGAGCAAAAATGTTTTTAGCAGTTCTTTTTGTAGTGGCAAGGGATTGCAAAATTGAGGAGATGCCCATAATTGGGGAATGGCAGAATAAGTTATAGTATATGAATGTATTGGAGTATTATTGTTCTGTAAGAAATGATGAGCAGATGATTTCAGAAAAGCCTGGAAAGATTTACGTGAACTTATGCTGAGTGAAGTTAACAAAACCAAGAGAACATTGTGCACAGTAACAACATGATTACGTGATCATCAACTGTGATGGATTTGGCATTTCTCAACAATGTGGATTCTAGACAATTCCAATAGTCTTGGGATGGAAAATGCCAATTGTATCCAGAGAGAAAAGTAGTAATGTGGACCAAAACATAATATTTTAACTTCTATTTTTGTTTGTTTTTTCTTTCTTGTGGGTTTTTTTTCCCCTTTTGGTCCAATTTTTCTTGCACAACATAACAAATATGGAAATATGCTTAAAAGGATTGCATATATTTAACCTATATCATATTGCTTGCTGTCTAGGACAAATGAGGTAAGAGAAGAAGGGAGAAAAATGTGAAACACAAAATCCTACAAAAATGAATGCTGAAAACTATCTTTACATGTATTTGAAAAAATAAAATACTATTAAGGAAAAAAAAGAAAACTTCTGTTTAAGTTCTTCCTCTAGGGATGTGATATTGGCCAAGTCACTTAATATCAGTATCCTAGGCAAGTGTCTAAGATTACAAGATACGGAGAAAGTACCACTTTGCAAATGGTAAACAAATTTTACCACCTCATTAGATCAATAATGAGCTAACACCTCATTATATCAATAAATTCACAGATTCAAGTAAAAATAATTAATTTATTCAACATTTATTTATTGACTACCTGCTAGATACAAGGCATTATGCCTGATGGTGCTATAATGATACAAAAATGAATAAGATTTGGTAGAGCTTTCAAAGAACTTAAAAACTAGTAGGGAAGGTTACACAGCCAAGTAACAACAATATGAGATAATACATAAAGGTTCAGTGAGAGAGGTGAAAATAGGTTCATTATATAGTTCAGCCTGGTGAAATGGAGAAATTTCTGGACTAGCTCTCACACTACTCCTTGAGAGTTGTGTAATTCTAGGCAAGTAACTTAACTTGTAAGTGCCTCAAACATTTTGTAAAGTGTACACAGGTTGCTTTTTGAATTGGTAGATGACCTTCCTATATAAGGTAGCTCTTCACAATGACAAAATCCCAGATGTTTTAAGTATTTCAGTACATAGTTCTGAGGAAGGGAAGATTAATTCTCTCTAGGGGAATCAGAGACAACTTTATAGAGTCGGTGACATTTGAACAAGAATTTGAAGAATGAGTAGGAATTAGACAAAGTTGGTGGGGAGGACATTTTAGACAGAAGAAACAGCCAAGCACAGATATCCAGCCTCTTCAGCAGTTTCATGAAGAAATATTTCATAAGGGCATTAAACCTGTAACCATTTAATCCTAATTTCAAATCTAAAAACAAGAACAAGATGAAATCAAATTTTTAGACTGAGTATGATGAAAAATATAATGTGCTAAATCAAAAGATTAAAGATATAAAAAGTATATCATACTGAAATCAAGACTTGCAGTTGACTTTTGATGAATTCCATATAATGCAATTCTAGGAACATCCCAGGAAAGTTGTACAGTCTAGGATATGGCATTTTTTCACCATTTCCACCAAATAAACCAGGGAGATATAATAAAAGTCAAAATTGAAGTTGAAGATGAAGTTTTAAGATGAAGAAAAGGCAAAGGGAACATGATGTAGTGAAAGCAACACTGGCAATATGGTTAGAGAGTCTAGGGTTCAAATACCTGAGTTTGTTATCACACTATTCTTTTTGTTTGTGCTGGTCGCTACAAGTAATGGCATCATGGTGCCATTGATGATTACTAGCTGTGGGAGTTTAGTGAAGTAACTTCACTTGATCATAAAACCATAGCTCTAAAGCTGGAAAGGACCTCAGAGGCCTTTTAGTTCCCTTCCTTCATTTTTTATATGAGGTTAACCTAAGGACTTTAAGTATCTTGGCCAAAGCCAAATGGTATTGAAGAAAGGATTTGGACTCAGGCCTCTTGACTCCTGAGATAATTCTCTTCTCACTGTAGTATATTGCCTTCCTTACTTCCTTGGGCCTCAGTTTTCTTAACTATTAAATGAGAGAATTGTAATAGGTGGCATCTGAAGTCCCTTCCAGATCTAGAATTATAATAATAGAAAAGTGTGTTTAGGTGGAAGCATGGTCCTAGTCGAATATTTCTCAGATCCACATATTAATGAAGTTAGAGTTTTAGAAGCATATTCACTGAAGATTTAAAGGTTATTTTAAGTAATTTATGCATGAATCATCCTCATCTTTCTATTTCATCGATTAGGAGAAACTAATAAGAGAGTGTTTTTAAAGGAGGAATGTTAATGTTAGGGTCTTATTGAAGTTTGCAATTTTGCAGCATGGCCACTTCTGATGACTCAGGTGGTTAGTTTGAGCCAGGGGGAAGAAAGGTGAATGATGGACAGATGATAGACTAATATGACCAGTGAGTCTGGAAAGGGGAAGTGAAGAATGTGCTGACGTACAGATACAAATCACTGTGGAGTCAGCTATATTAGGCAAAAAGGAGCTGAGCTTCCTGTTTTTCTTAGCTGCCCCTCATACACAACCACAATCACCTCCCATTAGGTAGCCTACTTCTCTGTCCTCAAAACATATCTCCTTAACAAAGCTCTTTGATATGGATTCAGTCTGACCTGAATTCTTGTTTATTTTTTAAGGTTTAAAACATAATTCACCTGAAGCAATTCAGATCCCTTGAAGATGATGACACTCCAACAACAGGGATCCTTATTCAGACTTTGGCAATTTTTGCTGAACATTTTTTACAAATAGCAATTCAGTTGAGCTGAGAGACAAACACAATGGTGGAGATACATAGGCCACTTTGCTACTCTTGTTCAGGAATTCTTTATTTGAGCCAATGCAAATATGAAAAGGATCTATGATTGTGTCAGCATAGGAAAGTCCTGGAGAAACTCCTTCCACCAAGGCAGATTACAGTCCATTTATTACTTAATAAACAAGAGCTAGTAAGTTGCCAGAAGCTCACAGAGGTTATGACTTGACATATAGCTTGTAAGGAACAGATTTTAAGCTATTCAGGTCTTCCTTTTTCTAATCTAAGCACCCTATCCATTCTGCCATACTTCCTTTATGCGTCCAATGGGTCCAATTAAATGGAGGTTCAGAGGAAAGTTATTGGTCTAGAGTTAAGAATCTCCTTTCTGTTGTATGTGTATATATATATACACATATATATATATATATATATATATATATATATATATATATGTGAGTGTGTGTGTGTGTGTGTGTGTGTGTACACAGTCCTAGTTAGTTATGAATAACAAGTATTTTCTTATATTAATAACAATATTGTGGCATGGGGGGAAAGAAGAAAGACTTCTTTCTACTCTCTCACACTGATATCTCAGGGGGAGGAGGGAGAGAGAATATATTAACTATACATATAAATTCTGCTCCAAAGCAGAGTTAGCTTACAAGAACAGTGAATATTGTTTGGAAAAAGCTAAGATATATTCCTATCATGTATATTCTATTACTACCTCTATTTGTCAGGATCAGATAGATCGTTTCATTACTAAAGCAATTTAGGAAGCATGTTTTGAGTTTGGGAATGAGGAGTATAATCTATTATATATTTTAACTGGAGATGAGAAGAGTGCTACTCCAGAAATCAGAAACAATTCTCAAGGTAAGCTGGCACAATATAGATGGAGCCAATCTCACTTAATTTGTCTACATTCCTTTTCTATGTCCATTTCTGAGCAGGACGATTTTCTTTCTTGCTTTCCCTTCCTCCCTCCTTCTCTCTCTCTCTCTCTCTCTCACACACACACACACACACACACACACACACACACGAAAATTCAACAAAGGGGGGTGGGGAAAAATGTGAACACTAGCCTGGAAAAAAATGTCTGAATGTAAGGTTTTCAAATCTTTGCTGTTTAAAATTTAAAAAAAAAAAAAAAAAATTCAACCTCACCCTCAAGTTTCAGGTTATATTAGGAACATTCCTATATGAAAAAAAAAAAATTACATAGAGAAATAAAAACTTATACTTTTCAGGGTTTTCCAATAGACAATGCTGTAGGATGACAATCTTGAAGGGAGAAAGAGGAGAGTTTAATCCCTGGCTATTTTCTTATGAACTGTTACATACGCTGGTCCACCTACTACCATGATGCCATTACCTGTAGCGACCAGCACAAACAAAAAGAATAGTGTGATAACAAACTCAGGTTGATCCTAGGTTTCTTCAAACATACATTTGAGCAAATATGCATGCAAAGTCAGGACTATATACATCTTATTTCCTGACGAATGATAATGCAAAACAGATATTTTCACTAATTACAAAGTAAAACTAGACATGGCTACATACCAGCTAAAACGAGAGACTAATCTATATTAGGTTCTGCCAAGAACAGATAGAGAAGACAACATGTCTTTGGGCCTCAGTTTCTATACCTGTAAAAACAATGAGATTGAATTAAATCACCTCTGAATTCCCTCATAACTCTCAAACTTTGATCCTACAAACCTATGGAATAAATTCTCATTTTGTTCTCATTACCTACAATTGGCAAATGTCAATTGGATGAGCACGGACTAGGATGACATTATGAAGGGATCCATACATGCTTATTATTAACCTGAATCTTCACTTTACAGCCCACCTTTTCTCTAGCTTCCCCTCCTCCAAGACACAACTTTGTAGTCTTGAACTAGAAACAATCAAATCAACCGTCATTGCTCCTAGAAAGAGGGTGTCATTTGATTCCCCTAGGATTCTATTCATCCCTTTAACTTTCCAAAATAAAATAGCCCTTCCTGGCCACCAGCCCCATTTATGTGGATTATGTCTCCTACTACTAGTACATAAATTCCTCCAAGGAAGGAATTGTTTTTGTTTTCATGTTTTTATCTTAGGTTGGAAAATAGTGCTTCATAAGTGCCTTTTCATCATTCCATCCCATTCATTGATTATTGAAAGAAATAAAGAAGAAACAAGAAGGATAAGAAAGGAAGGAAAAAAAGCAGAAAAACAGGAGAGAAAAAGAAGGGAATAGAGGAGAAAAGAAGGAAAAGAAAGAAGAGAATAGAAAGGAATCATAGGGCAAAGAGAAACTGGAAATAGAGAACATAGCATCACATATGCTCATTGCTGGGATCACAGACATGCTTAGGTAACCTCCCATGGCTCACTTTGATGCAAAAAAGACCCTTAAGTGTGCTTCCTATAAATCTCCAGAAGCTGAAAGATGCCTTGCAAGCAAAACTATAATACGAATTCAGAGCACCCATAGAAACATAATGACATTTACAAATGCCTAAGAATGTTTTGTCTCTAGACTACAGGTGTCTCAGCAAGACTAAGCCCTACTGAGAGTGTGAGAGAGTCTCTGGAATAGTTGAGATCATTAAAATTGTAGAGGAAGTGGTGACTTTCTGTATAACTATTCCTGAACACTACTAGCATAGTGCTGCTTTCAAGCTGGCATTTAATAAATGCTTTGTAATATACATAATGGGAAAGGAAAGCTCCTAGGACACCCTTAGGCCCAGTTGAAGATATCCCTATAACTGGAGTTTCCTTTTTTCCCATCCAGAAAGAAACTTTATAACTGTAACTAAAAAAAATCAAAATCAAAAAGAAAAAAAAGTTTGTTTGAATAACATACATAATGACAATAATTATCCATGGAGGATTTTTTTTTGTCCTGAACTTCCCTCACTAGACCCCATCACTCCCTCTCCCAGGAATCTTTGAATGTTCTGGCATTATAAGAAGCAAAACTGAAAAAAAAAAACCACAATTAATTGCCATTTAAATTTTAAATCTATGGGAAATATTCTTGTTATCTATGCCTATGAGATATTTGCCACAGGGAAAAAATAGATGAAGGAGAGCAGATATAATTTCTAATAAGATGGAACAAGACAAGATTTTAACTTTACTATACTATCAAAGTCATAATTCAAGAGAGAGAAAGCTGTTATTTCCCCCAGATTTCAGGCCAGCTCCCCAACACAGATAAAAGCAAAGGCTATATTGAGAAACTCTTTTGTGGAAGAAGGTGCTAAGTCCCCTATTACATCTCAGATCAAATTCAATAGTTACTCATCATAGAAAATGACATATATTTGGGGAGCAAGAGTCAGCTACCTGCCTGGAACACAGAGAGAGAGATAAAAATCTGTCTGTCATTCTGTGACAATTTAAGTTTTGATAATAAAAATGATAGAAAAGATTAATATCTAGCAGGGCTACATGTTCATAGTTAAAATTTAGGGCTTTAAATCTCTCTTTTTTTACCAACTCTTAACTGTATCCAAAAAGAAATTCCTTTTTTACCTGCAAAGACAGGTTGTTTTAGAGTCATAAGGAAAAAAAAATCAACTTTGAAACATTTTTCTATTTTCAGAGAAGGAAGGTTGTGCATATTTCTAACTTTTATACAACATGATTATCTTTTTAATCTCATTTTAGTCTCCAGAGTCTAATATCTAAAATGTTATATTGATGAATATCTAAGATTTCTAGTCAGGAAATGTTTTCTTGTGAAATTTCTCAGAAGCTAAACAATGGAGGCAGAGAGCCTTGATGATAAAGGAAATCAATTACTGGGCCACCAAAGAAGGATAGAAAAGTAAATATTTAAGGGGGAATCGGAGATTGTAAATGGCATGGGACTAGGGAAACTTTGCCCCAGGTTTCTGATAATAACCCCACACAGATACCCCTTCACTGTTACCTCCAAAAATGACCAGTTTTCCTCCACACTTAAAAAATCTTCACCTGCGCCCATGTCTCTTTAAGCTATTACCTTTAAACTTTTGCCAATCCTGGAAAATTCTATCTGTACTAGTTGCCCCAAATTTGTCAACCTCTCCTAATGCTCACCATCTTGCAATCTGATCCTATCACTCTGGTGAAATGTTGTGTCCTAGATTTATTAAGGCTATATCTTTGTGTAACAGTGACATCTTAATTACTTGATTTGATGAATTCTTCCTAATCGTCTTCCTTAATCTTTCTCCAGTTTTTGATACTATTCACATTCCCTATCCTCCTGGCTATTTTTTGAATATTCTACCTTTGTAATATTTCTTAATTATTTTTTTAATAGCCTTTTATTTACAGGATATATGCATGGGTAACTTTACAGCATTAACAATTGCCAAACCTCTTGTTCCAATTTTTCACCTCTTACCCCACCCCCACCCCCTCCCCTAGATGGCAGGATGACCAGTAGATGTTAAATATATTAAAATATAAATTAGATACACAATAAGTATACATGACCAAAACGTTATTTTTGTACAAAAAGAATCAGACTCTGAAATATTGTACAATTAGCTTGTGAAGGAAATCAAAAATGCAGGTGTGCATAAATATAGGGATTGGGAATTCAATGTAATGGTTTTTAGTCATCTCCCAGAGTTCTTTTTCTGGGCATAGCTGGTTCAGTTCATTACTGCTCCTTTGGAAATGATTTGGTTGATCTCGTTTCTTAATTATTTTTGGCTGGATCATTCATCTCCTGTTCCCTAAACATGCTTGTCACTCTTTTCTTTGTCCCTCTTTTCTCTTCTTATATTCTCCTCTATGGTAATCTCATTTTCCCCCACAAATTTAAATGTAATCTCATTGAATGTGTTTTCAGATCTATATATTAAGTATATTCTTTCTCCTATGCTCCAACCTGATAAACAACTACTAGTTGCACATCTTTTCTTTAAGATATCCCATCAACATTTTAAATTCTGAAAGATACAATCCCATCCAACATCTTAGTTCTATTCAGAGTACCACTATTCTTCTAATCCTTCTGGTTCTCAGTCAGTATCAAAGGCATCTGACTCTTCCTGCTCTTTTATCCCACATATCTATTCAGTTCCCAAGTTTTGTTAATTCTACCTCTACATTCCTTGAATCTGTTTCCTTCTTTCCCTTTACAAAGCAACCACATATGCCCTCAGAAACAAGTGAGCATTTATATAGTGCTTTAAGATTTGAAAGAATTTTATAAATATTAAATAATTTTATCCCTACAAATTATAGGCTATGATTATCCCCATTTTTACAGATGACAAAACTAAAGAACATTGAGATTAAAAGATTTATACAGGTTCACAGAATTAATAATTGCCTGAGGTAGTTAAGCTCTTTCTTACTCCAGTTATCACACTCTAATCACTACACTATTTAGTTGCCTCAACTTCTCACTGGATTATCTCCTGAATAGTCTTCCTGTTTCTAGTTTCACTTTCCTCAGACCATCTACCATACAATTGCTAAAATAATCTTTCTCAGGCCACTTCTTTGTTTGAAAATTTTGAAGGATATCTTACTGAATCCAGGAAAAAAAAACACTTCAACTTAGCATTTAAAGCCCTGCACAACCTGATTTCAACCAACCTTTCCATAGTGATTTCATTTTACTCCTTCTTACATTCAATCTGTTCCAGCCAAAATGGAATACATAATGCTCTCCAAACCACTATCCCCTTTTGTGTCTTTGTTCTTTCACACAAATTACTGTCTCACTCCTCACCTTTACTTTTTGGTATCATCTCAGATTTCTCTGTATTGATTTATTTGTGAGCTAACTCCTTCCTCCATATACTATTTAAATTCCATTGTTTCAAAACATTAAACACAGCTGTTTATATTCTAAAGTCCTACACAATATGAACCTCACCTATCATTACTCTTCCTTATGCCAAAATTCTGCAGTCTAGTCAAACTGGCCTTTATTCTTCACAGATGGCACCACAGATTGTTTCTTTACTTGGGTTATCCCTGCTTATAATACACTCCTTCATCATTTCTGCATCATAGAATCCCTCTCTTCCTTTTAGACTTTGTACAAATACCACTTTCTATTTTTTCTTACTTTTTTTCTTATCTCCTAACACCTAATGCCTCTTGAGAGAGAGGATCCCAGGCTAGCTTGTATTTTGAATTTATTTTTTCTTCATTTATTCTATATACATTTATACGGTGTATTCTCCACAAGAAAGTAAGCTTCTTTCCAGTAGAGATGATTTCATTTAGTTATTTGTATCTGTAGTGTCTAGCAAAATGCATGGCACATAGTAAGCACCTAATTATGCTTGTTGATTGATTGATATGCTTATTGAGGTCAAAGGCTATCTTTTTTTTCTATTTAGATCCGTAGTATCCAACACAGAGCTTGACACATGATAGGTATCAGATAAATGTCTTTTGCATTGAATTTTGCTTCCTTTAACTCCTTCCCAGATCTTCTTAGTCTTAAATCCCTTAATTCTTCCCTACATTTCCTTCATTATTATTCATATCATCATCAATCACATTAATATAGTACCTCCTATGTATCAGACAGTGAACTAAGTGCTTTATAAATATAAATATTGTCTCATTTGATTCTTACAACAAATCTGAAAGGTAGACACTATTATTAACTATTTTACAAGGGACAAAACTAAGGCAAACAGAAGTTAAACCATAATTAAAATAATAATAACAAACTTAAACAAACATGCACACATATATATACGTACCTATATAAATGCAACGTATGTATTCTGTGGTTCTATCAACTAATAGAGGTCATGAGAGAACTCACCAATCATTAAATGCGAAGTTTTCAATTTCAGTTCTTGTTCAAGTTCTTTGTTTCTTCTGTTGTCATTATTAAGCTCCCATTATCTATTTTGTGAAATCTCTTTTCCCCCAATATATTGGTAGCCCTTCCTCCCCCAGATCAGATCCTCCTCTGTACATCCTTTTCAAGTTGTATCTCATTACTCAAAGTGAACAGTTAATCACAAAAGAGAAAAGAAATATATATGAAAACATCAAAGACTGAAGAAATGCCCTCAGGATGTCATTAAAGCAGAAGAAACATAATCAGAAGATTGAATAGTAAAAACAAACAACAAAAAAAGATCTTTGAAGAAGCTACAAATGAATTGTATAACACAATATCTTCAATTTTAGCCAACCTATTTGTGGTAATAAGATATCTTGAAATACACTAATTTTGGTTTGTTTGTCTACTTTAGTTTCAGTTTGCCCTTACCCTTAAAGAAAAAAAGTGAAAAATCATGTGACAATTGAGTACAAAATTCAGTTATTTTACACAAATAAGTTTTTGTGATCCTCATTTTGCTGAATAAATTATATTCATTTCATATTCATTAAATACCTATGGTAAGAAGAATTCTAAAATCTATATGAGAAAATGCTTCAGAAAAGTCAAGCATTTTGTTGCTGGAAGATATGCAAAATATAGACAGAAATGTAGAAAAGAACGGAGGTTGAAACCTTAGTTTTTAAGGTTTTTTTCAGAGTTTCATTTACAGAATCAGGAGAAATGGAAATGAACTAGGTTTTATTTTCTTTGTTTTTTATTTGTTTGAGTTTTTTGTTTTTAGTTAAAGTCTTTAAAATTGGTTTAGGGATTCACTGTAAGAGATATGGGAGAAATTAAGAGGAATTTTATGACTTCCCCAACCCCATTCAAGAAGCTGGGATTAGCATGAGGAGAAAAATCCAAAAATAGACAATCTTTGCCTGAGGGCTTCTGCAAACTTTTGGGAATTGCCCAGATAAGTGGGGCTGCTCATGTACCTCAGTCGGAGTAATCCAACATTTCCATAAGTCACATAACTGTTGAAATACTTAGGTATTATGCCTAATGCAGCCTACTATGTAATTGGAAAATATCTAACAAAATAAATAAAAATACAATAGAACATAGCTAATGCTACCATATGGTTTTCTAAGTCAATATGCAGCTATCAAGGATCCTTATGTATGGTTTAGTGGCCCTTAATGCATGCCCTAATAATTTCAGTTATCTGGCAAATAAATTTTTGAGAAATAGCTCATTATCCAAAGATATCTAATGAATATAAGTTCTTTCAGCAAAAAAAAAAAAAAAATTAATATAGTGTCTATTGTACCTGTTCCCATATGTCATTGTGTAAGTAACAAATTTATCTATCTATTTACATATATATGCATATATATAAGCATATAACAATATACTTAATGAGCTACATGTATTAAATAAGTGAAAACAGCCAAAATGTTCAATGGTTAGGGAATGACTGAACAAATTGTATATTTATTAATACAGCAGTGATGCTTAAAATTGACAAATGGAATGGAAAAATGCATAAGAAATATGGCAAAGGAAAGACTATAGAAGTAGAAGAACAGAAAAAATTTCAACTATGTTATTTTTTAAATTCACATATACAGATATACATATACAAAGAGATAGCTAGGCAAAATATACAGAGTACTATACTTGGAATGCACTATATTATAGTACTATACTATACTATACAGTATACTATACTATACTTGGATAGGAAATCCTGAGTATTAGCTGCGCCTCAGGTAGTTTCAAATTGGGCATCCCTAGGCAAATTATTTAACCTCTCTGTGCCCGAGTTTCCTCATCTGTAAAATGGGAGAAATAATACTTCACAAGATCAAGTAAATTAACATATATAAAGTGCTTTACAAATCTCAAAGTGTTAAGTAAAAGGTAATTATCATCATCATCCAGAGACAAATCGAGTACATAGAGGTAATGATGATTATTATTGTTATAATTTGTTAAATTAGGCTTTTATTATAAATAATTCTAATTTATGATCATGTTGGATTTTTGTAACTAAAGTTCCACCATAACTATTACTTTTAAAACAATTGACTAAAGCCACAAATTGTAGCTAAATAGGAACCTTTTCTTTATATATCATGTATAATTAACATATAGGGGATAATTGCAGAGACACTTTCCATGTAGACGTATCTTTAACCCCAATTAGGATGAATTAATAGAGTTCTGGATGTGGAGTCAGGAAAATCTGAATCCAAATATGGTCACAGGCCCTTACTAGCTGTAGTATTCTAGGCAAGTCATTTAACCTCTGCCTGAGTTTCCTCAACTATAAAAAAAAAAAAAAGAGAGAGAGAGAGAGAGAGAGAGAGAGAGAGCAGCACCTACTTTTCAGGTTGCTGTGAAGATCAAAGGAGATAATATTTGTAAAATTTAGCACTATGTCTACCATTGTAGTAGTGGTGTTTAGTTGATTATTTTTCTCTTTCCACTATACCACTAAAACCAGTATATTGTTTATAGCACATATAATAGATTGTATGTATGTGTGTGTGTGTACATATCACTTTATACAGGAAGGCATTTACCTCATTAAATCCTCCATAGTCTCATCTAACCCAAAGTTTTTCACTCATGATAATGGAAAATAATGTCCTAGAAAAAATTATTTACCCTACCTTGTGTCCGGTTCTAGAACTGAATAGTCTGCCATTTGGCAAATTAACCCCCCCAATTAAAACATGGCTCTTTAACCTTTTGAATGACATGGATTCCTTCAGCAGTCTGGTGAAGCCTACTTTTAAATGAATTATATTTTTAAATAAATTTTTAATTTTTATTTGAATTTTTAAATTGTTAAAATTTTTAAATGAATAAAATACATGGATTATGAAAACAATCATATTGAAATAAAGATGCAGTTTTATTCCCTTCCAAGTGCACAAACAGACTTCAGGTTATGAACTTCTTATTTAAACTATACTATGGTACTTCAGTGCATCTATGATTTTATCAGAGTGGTTATTCTTTCATTGTTACAGATTAAAGCCTCTTACACTTTCTCTTATTATGAAATTTCTATTGCTATTTTTTAAAAAATGGTCCTTAGAGGATCCACTCAACACATATGACATCTTCCTCTGATTCTTTTAAAATTTTGGAAGTAGTATGAATATTCTATTTGTTTTGCTTTTTTTCCCCCCTTCTCATTCCTGCTGCTTAACTAGATCACCTCCTTTTCTATTTCATTGATGTGTTCTACATCTTCCTGTATTAAATCATTATTGATAATATGCTACTACCAATTTCTTCTCACAATATTGTTCCCTTTTATCTTATTTGCAATTTTGATTCTTCTAGAGTATTCTGTTCATAATATCATTTTATAGTACCACTTGGAGAATATTGGTATTAAAAAGCTGGACTTCACTAACAATGAGTGATTTGAGGAACTGTAAAAGCAATGTACAATTTCTCAAATGTAATTCAGCTTAATACCCTATTCAATTCTGGGCATTGTCCATTATCCATTGGCAGCACCTATAAGATAGAATATATATATATATATATATACATACACAATATAAATTGATAAATAGATAAATTAGCCCAATTGCTACATATCAAACTCTTTGTAATATGCCTTTTCTTTCATATACTTGATTTTTCAAGTGTTGACAAATTAGTCTCTCTTTTTTTTTAAGTGGACTTTAATGTACAGACCTTCTTGTGCTGTGGACTCTGACTGAAGCAATTTGTGAATTATCTGAAAATTTGAGCACATGAAGAATCTTACCATGGCCTGGGAGTTTTCCTCATGTATAAAATGAGGTTGGACCAGATAAACTTTAACTTTTCTTTTAGTTCTAAATCTGTAGTTATATGATATTACACAGGTCAAATGACTAAGATATCAAAATTATTCCATCCTACTCAAAACCACCCCGTGTTATATAAATGTCAGCCAAAGCACCACGTAAAAAAGAAGAAATAATGTAAAGTAGAATCACCAAAATGATAGGAACTATTACAGGAATCAGAAAATATAATTTTTAAGGATTTAATCATTCCTGCCTTAATAATCTTCATTTCTAATAATCCACATAAGGCCAAATTGGTTGAACTGAAAAGTAGGATAAGAAATGAAATACAAAATGGCCACAGTCAAAAATTTTATAACAAAGCATCCCAGTTATCATTTTGTCCTGATGCTAATTTATGCACCAAATCATAGTTTGTCAGGTGAAATACTGGGTAGCTTTTTGTCATTAGTTTTGGTTCAGTGCTTGAAATCTCTAGGAACAAAAGTGCTACATTCTCTGTACTTTTTAAAAAACAATTTCATAAGCTTAAAATGCCACCAGTTTCCCATAACTGTTGCCATAATTATTTTAAATCACCTAATAATATTCCAGGAAAAACTGACTTAACTGTGTTATGCCCACGTTCATTTCATAGGAAGCTGCATGACCCTGGAGCAGTTTCTTTTTCATTAAGATGTCTGTTGTCGACCAATTATTATTATATTTTTCAAGCAGCTGTCTTTAGGAGGGCATGCAAAATAGCTTCTACTGATATAAAGAAAACTGACTAATGTGGAAGATTAATAGACTTGGGAGATATTCAAAAGTCATTTTAAATATGCCTTTAGTCACCAGCCTAAATAGTATCTATCTACTTCCACTGGAAAATCACAAAAGATTATCTCACAATGAAATCAGTTACCATTTCATTCTTTGTTGGTGTGCTGTCTCCTTCAGGAACCCCATTTTCACAAACTAAAATAATGTGAAAATATGATCTATCCTAGACATGAGAAGAAGCCTAAAATAATTATTTACTGAAGGCTTTCTCATAAAAATGTCAGAATTTCTGAAGCAGGGCACTAACATTTGCACCAGAAAAGGTAGGGACTTTTTCCATGACATTCTCATTATCTAGGACTTCTGTTATTCTGAAAGACAATTTATTTGGGTATAGGATTTCATGTTATATGTACCAGAACCACACCCACAGGAAATATTCAATTAAAGGTTTTCTAAAATTATTTTAATTACTTTCTTCTATCTCTAATCCCATATCTGAGACTACTTCCTACCTGGACAGGAAGTAAAAAAGAGGACAGAGAAAAACCTCAGCAATAGGATCTAGCTCATTTATGTGCAATGTGTTCACTAGTGCTATATACATTTAAATAGCTGGTCTTTTAAATTTACAATGGCTGCCTTCTTTGGCCCATTTGACTTGGTTTTCCCCTTCCTACTCCACTGATCTCAAATTTCCAAGACCTTTGTCCTATTCTGGACCATGCAAAAGAGCTGACTTATTCACCCAAACTTTGATCTCTTGGCCAACTTACCTTGTTTTCATCAATAGGAATATGCAAGTAGACAATGTTTACTTGTCTTGTGACAGGCAGAGGAGAAAAGAGAAAAGAAGCATCAAGAAGTGACTGGAGGTCTTATGACTTCCAAAGACCTATTTACACACAATACGAGAGAACACTGACTCTTTGCATTAGGTGATTGGCAGAAATCAAATTGTGAGAACAAAGCTGGAGTAGAAAATACTTTAAATAACTGAAAACACTTAAGCATTAAGTTTCAATCAATCAAATAAAAAACCTTAGACTAAGTAGAAATGGTGTACAAGTAGAATGATAAATGATGCTAGAATACACTGAGAAAATTTAACCAAACCTAGGGATTGATTTTCAATCAAGTTGGTGGTTGGGGGATTGGAATCCCAGAAATTGCAAAGTGTGACGTCCTAGAGAACCCCCTGAGAATGATTTGGAGGGTGGGGAAAGAGGAAAAAGAAATTTCAGTTTCAAAAAGACCCTTTCCCCACCTCCACGTCATCAAAGGACCTTCCATCATCAAAGTTTCCAGAGGATATTGAACTTACCATCTTTCCACTCATTGCCTAAATGGGAATCTCCTCTCTCTCCTCAAAAAACAAGAGGGTCTTCAAACTTCAAAGGTTCCAGAGAATGTGGAACTTTGCATCTTTCCACTAATGGTCCAAATGGCATCCCAGGACCAATGGCAAATGTCTGCATTATTGGGAGCCAAGGACTGATGTGTTTATGGCTCCATAAGAACTCCTGCATAGACCATACATAAAGGGAGCTTCTTAAGCAAACCATAAATAGAAGAAAATTATCTAATAGCCAATTACTATGAGTTAATCCTTTGCCATATATTCTCCCTAATCTGGAGTTTACCTTTCCTTAAATTTTCCAAGTATTTGAGAGTATGTCACAAGAGTTTTAGGATGATATTTTATAACAATTATTTTCAATGTGCCATATAGTAAATAGTATTTTTCCATGTGCCTTTCAGCTAACTGATTCTCAACTGGTAATCTAAACGCAGGAAGGCCATCCCAAAAAGGGACTTAAGATAAGGATATGAGAGAATCACTCCTTCAGGGATACCCTTAAAACTGAAAGGGTGAAATAGTCAAGGTCTAGTGATCTAGGAGTTGGAATCATTATGATACCCAGAGTTATATCTTCCTAAAGGAGGTATCAATAGAGCTAAATCTTGAAAAACTAAGGCTTCATTTTTTTTCCAAGTACAAGATATCTATTTATTTACCACAAAAGAAATGTTTAAAAGACAGTCATTCTTTAGACTATATATATATATATAAATATATATATATATATATATATATATACACAACCTTTTATCAGCAAGCATTTCATTGTCAACTTAGATATACGGTCTTATCAACTTTACTTAAGAACTTTACCTTCTAAAAAATCTAGCACACATGACTTATTCTCAGGTTAGTAGTCATCTCTTTCAATGAGTTGTGACTAAAGACTCCTGGAACTTCCAAAATAGTTAACCCACTAATGATGTCCATCTCTCATGATTATTCTTTGGTACACTGTGTTCCCCATTTCATGGGAAGTTCAAGGGAAAGTCTCAGAGATCTGACCAGAATAGCAGAAGGCAAACATGAGAATATTAAAAAGTAGAATTACTTATTTTAAAGTCTATTAGTGTGCTTTCTTTCTGAATCAGTAACCAGTCCTTCTTGCTACATTCCCTCGTTCCAATATGAGAGTAGGAGTGGTACACATGGAAACCAACCAAAAAAGCAAAACATTGAGCATGTATTTTATCAAAAAGCCTACTGATGTCATGTCAACAGAATGTCCCAGATGTGTCAACAGAAGGATCCCAGAGCATATAAATCAGTAAGGGAAGCCTAGATCTTGACATCTCCTCAGAAAGAATGGTCAGGATCAACTGGGGAATGGCTGAACAATTGTGTTATGTGATTAGGATGAAATACAATATATAGTAATCTAAGAAATGATGAGCAGAATGCTCTCAGAAAAATCCAGAAAGACTTCTATGAGCTGATTCAAAGTGAAATGTACTGTGTAGAAAGTAACAATATTGTAAGTTGATCAGCTTTAAATGATTTAGCTATTTTCATCAATACAATGATCCAAGACAACTCTAAAGAACTTATGATAGTAAATGCTATCCATCCCCAGAGAAAGAAATCTGAATAGATTGAAGATTTTTTAAAACTTATTTTCTTAAGATTTTTTTATCTCTTTTCTCTCACAGAATTATTATGGAAATGTTTTATTTGACTACACATGCATAACCTGTACTAAATTGTTTGCCTTCTCAATGAGGGAGAGTGCAGATTGGAGGAGAGAAGGGAAAGAATTTGGAACTCAAGGCTTTAAAAATGAATGCTGAAATTTGTTTTTTACATTTAACTAGGGGAAAATAAGATGCTAATAAAATTTTTTTAAAGAAAGTTACCTTGTAACATGGCCATTCTTTCTATCAGAGATAGAACCTAATTCATTTGACTTTTCAGTCCTGAATTCTTTCACAGCTGCTACCTAAACCCATTTCTGTAACTTCATTGTCTCCTGGACATTAATTAACTATATGACCTCCTATCAGCTCTCTTTTTTTAATTTATTTTTTTTGTTATAGTTTAAATTTCAAACTGTCTCTCTCCCTCCCTCTCTACCCTGCAAAGATCACAATGATTTATAAATATATGTAAAACCATTCTATGCATATTTCTGTTAATCAGTTCTTTCTCTGAAAGTTGGTAGCATCTTCCTTCATAGGTTCTCTATACTTGACTTGGGTATTTATAATATTCAGAATAACTTGTTAATTCATAATTATTTTTCAAACATTATTGCTGTTATTTTATGCAACATTCTTCTGATTCTGCTTATTTCACTGTGACCCAGATCTAAGTATGGACAAAGCAACAGAGTCCTGCTTCAGTGCTAGCAAAAAAGATAATTTCTTTCTAACCTGTTGCTTGATACCCATATCATCTGCAACTGAGAGCTCTGGAAGTTGCTGCTGTCACTGCTAATTGAGTAGGTCCAAAGGCCTCCTCCTGATTTGCTGGGGCTGGGTCTGTGCTGGCCCAGCCTGCACTGGACTGTGCTCCACCTTCAAACAGGCACAGCAAACCTGTCCTGCTGACCTTCTAAGCTGTCTTTGGCTGGAAAATCATTTCACCCCATCATTTTATGGGTTCTGCTGCACCAAAAATAGTTTTAGAGCATTGAAGGTGTTCAGAAAGGTTTGGGGAAGAGCTCAGGTGAATCCTTTTTCCCCACCAAAGTTGGTTCCATTCTCAGTCCAATAATTCTCATATTGCCTCTAATTGATCTGTTTTCCATGTCAGTTGCTTTTGCAATGATATGTTCCACATTCTCTTGTTTTTTATTCTTTTGATTTTGTTTTGTTATTGCTGGGTTTCTTATAAAATCAATAGCTTCTTCTTACCCAATTCTAATTTTTGACTTTATTTTCACAATTTTTTTGAAATTACTCTTTCCCCCTAATTTTTCCTCAATTTCTCTTATTTGATTTTAAAAGTTTTTTTTTTCAAAAACTCTTCTAAGAACTCTTTTTTTTTTTTTTGACTTGTGCCTATTGTGCTTTTTTTCTTTTAAGTAGAAGTGCTGGTTTTACCTTCTCTATCTTCTTCTGAGTTTGAACCCAGATCTTCTCTGACACCACAGCAGCTATCTCTGGTCTTACTCTTTTGATTACTCATTTTTAAAGCAGCTTATTTTTTGTCTCTTAACTTTATGTTAGAGTCGGCTCTAGCCCTGAGGTATGAGGAATAATGTCTCAAGCTTCAGATTTTTCTTGTTGCTGTTTTCTGAGCTCTGTCTTGGAGTCTGACCTCAGTAATCTTCACTGTCCCTGAGCTATAACCAGGGCTCCCAACAACAATTTGATTTTTCCTGCATCTGTAAGCTTCAGCTCACTCCTCTGCCTAGGCCTGAAACCAAAACTTTCTCCTGCAAGTGATCATAGCCAGCAAAGTCCCTGTCACCCTTCTAAGATTGCACTCATCTGTGTTTTACTCCCTCCTTCTCACACTATAGCCATAGCCTGGGACCTGCTAATTACTGCACCTGGATCCCAATGAGCAGCACAAGTGAAGAATCCCTCAATCTTCCCCTGTTCATCTGTCTGATCCACACACTCTCCATGGAGTGAAAGTTTCTGAAGCCAAGGATACCACCTACACAGCAATTCATAAGGCCCACTGTTTATTGATTCAGCAGCATCTATACAGAGGTATCTATACTTCTAATCATTCTGGTTCTCAGTCAGTATCAAAGGCATCAATCAGCCAAACTAACACGTGCCAGGTCAAATCTTTCAAAATGCCCATATATGTTTCTTAGGTAAACAACTACATCCCCTCACTTTTATTTATTTCTGACATTCAGAGTTGAAGCATTTTTGTATATTGTTTTAGGAGGAATTTGGGAGAGCCAGACAATTTTCTGCCTTATTCTTTCATATTAATTCCAATTTTCTTCCAAGCAAAGGCTTCTTGATAACAACAACAAATAGGGGACCCAAAACAATGAGGAATTCAATTTGGTTGAAAAAATGAGTATGTTAAGGAGAATAATATAAAGTAAATCTGGAAAAGTAAGTTCTGAGTGGGACAGTGACCCTTACCAAGATTAAAATCAAAGACCCTCAAGGTAAAAAAGCAAAAAAAAGGGGTTTATTATAACCTTATGAGAAAGAGCAACTGCCAACAAAGAAAGGAATGCAAAGCACAAGCTACAAACACAGGATTATATAGACCCTAATTAGAGAATCTTCCACACTCCTTTCTGACTTTTTCTCCCATTTGCTGGGGAGTTCTAATTTACCCAGAGACTAAATATGTATCCCAGAAACAAAGAATAACACACTCTTTACCATATTGAGTACTTAAATGCTAATGAAAAGATGAGGGTAGAAAAGAAGGGAAATGTTTGTTTTAAGATAATCAAATACCTGCAGCTTTTAGCTATAGTTCAATTTATTATTGCAAAGTTTCAAGTCACAAGTAAGCCACAGGTGGAGGTCATATTCTTATGAGAGGTCTTCACTCAGTTTATCTCATTCAATCCCTCCTTTTATTTATTGACCTTTGAAGACCTCCCAGACCATTTTTGATACATTTCCTCCAACTATCTTGGTCTCAGTCTCCAATTCCTCTGGACCTGATTTGTCCTTTTTCTGTACTAGGATTCATCCAGGTCCTTTTAATATTCTAGGTCTAACTGGACTGACCAATGATATCTGTAGTAGCCTTTGGGTAAGCTGTATCACACAGGGGAGGCAATGAGGGAGTAGCATGACTCCACTTAAAGCTATCAGCAGGAACCAAAGGACTCATTTCTACCACCTGCCTCCAGAACAAGACCACCAAGATGTATTAAATAGTGAGGACCAGGTCTGGAATGGAACATGGGCCAATTTTCTAAGTGATGTCTTTGGAAATTTCCTTCACTACATGTCCATTATCATCAATTTTCTTTCAGCAAGTGGATAGATTTAATTTCCCACAAACTCCATCTTCTTCAGCAAAAAAGTAATCTAATACCAATTTATGCGAGAGTATTGCTTTTCTAATTTGAGTGGCCTGGTCTGCTAACAAATCCAGTGCCTTTGTTGTCTGATTAAGAGTTATTTTGACCAGGGCCTGGAGTCTAATGAGCTTCTTCAGTATACAAATTGGGGTTCTGTACCCCAATATCAAACCAAACATTTATGTCCCCAGTATTAGGGTAGATAACTCTTCACAAATAAAAATGCTTATCAGGAAAGTCAGCAACAACAAAAATGCTAAAAAAAAAACAGACAAATATATGCATCTAGCAATAGATTACTAGGGCAAATACTCACTTACCTATATATTTAGGATATAATGACTAGATATTTAGGAAACTGCAAGATCTTACTTGAATTCATAGCTTCTACTGAACACTTGCCCTATTTATAGAAATTTGCTATAAGAGGAAAAAGGAGGAACATGATTATAATGAAAAACAGGTCCTTTAGGCCCCAGCCTTAGATCAAATACATGATAGGATAAAAGCATCCTTAACTCAGTTTGACTTTATGAATTGTATGCAATAATAATTCCACATTATGGTCAGACTCAGGAATAATCAAGTGAGTTCTTATTCAAAGGAACACCACCAGAAAACTGAGTCAGAAGGATCACTCCTTGAGCAGAGACCAATGTTCTTCTCCCAACTATTGCCTAGATACTAACCTCTACCTGTAACAATTCACAATCACATTCCTCTGAGTAGCTAATGGCATATTCCTTTCAGATGGTAGATTACTGGCTTGATGATCCATCAGATAACCATACCTGAATTCAAAACTCCAAATAATATCAGCTATAGTCCCAAGAGATTTTATCTCAAATAGCAAGTCTCATTAATCAAAGCTTCAGGTGAATTTAGCTCTCAAAGATCACATATCCTAAATAATTATTGACTATAATCTTACATTGATAACACCAAGAGATTCATCCTATAAACTTCACGGCTTATCTTCATATCTTAAGTAGATGGTTTTTAAATTCAACATTACACAAATCATTTTACTTTAAGATGCTCAATAACCAATCTATATCAAAACATGTTCAGGTTTTAACCATGTTCAAAGGGACAAAGACATAGATCACTGTTCTCAGAATCTCCCTAAACGATAGGAACAGCTTTAAGATAACTCAATAAAACCAATTAAAACTCAAATAACATATTTTTCTGATTTCACATTAAAGAACCCTATCAGAATTAACATTAATAATTTCTTCATCCAAAAACTGTTAATTCAACTTCCTCCAATCAAGGAGTCCCTATGAACTTTTCTGGAAATATAAATAACAGGTATAACAACAATATTGTTAAAATTCCTCTAAGCCCAATTATTTTCCCTTCTCACCAAAAGATTCCTAATTGACCTGGCTAATTTTAGAGGCATTATTTTCCTTAACAATGAGGTTCTCTTGAGATTCCTTCATAGGTCCTTTAATCCTGTTGTTCTCAGTTTCCAGACTGGAGTCCCATTTATTTGTAACATTTGGTAAGATTCTTCCCACTCTGTTTCTTCTAGGACTTAGTAAGTACCTACTCTCCTGGAACTGCAAACTCCAAAGGTGTTGTCTGGACCAGCAATTCCTGTTTTGTGAGGACTAAAAAAGATGACATAGCCATTATACAATTCCTCAAAAATTTAACCTTTATTTCAAAAGAGGATATTTCCCTATCTCCTTCTAAATAAGAGTAAATCAAATAGCATCTCATATGAGGAAAGTCACTTCTGGAGTCAGTTCTAATTCTTTAACAAAGCAATAGGCAAACATTTGATCCAATGCAATCTAGAATCTAACATCAATTTAGTAATCCATTTCTTAAGAATCTGATTCATTCTTTGCACTTTCCCTGATGAGGAGAAATGCCTTGGTGTATGAAATTGTCATTCAATTTGCAATCCCTCCCCATTATTTCTTATAAGTTCTTTTTTATTTATTTCTTATAAAACCTTGAAAGTAAAGTATGTTTGTACAACTTGTTCCAATGTTATTCCACTAACCTCTCTCAAAGCAGCAGAGCTCAGGGGAAAACTTCCACCTGTCCTATCATATGGTCCACTATTATCCATAAATACCTAAGTTTTTCCATTGGTATCATTTCAGTAAAACCTAACTTGAATATTCTGCAGCCAGGTTCCCTCCTTCTGGAGGGACATCTCAACAATAACTTCTAATTTATCTTTAGACATATTACACACCTTTCAGATACATTTTGTTTTACAAATACACATATCCCTCCACATCAAATGTTCTTGTTTTTATTTCTTTGTTAAAGGGAGAAAGCAAGACAATCCTTAAGATTCAGAAAAGAGATATCTAAATAACTTTGGACTAAGTTTCGCAAAATTTATAGCACATATTTAGCAAGGATTTCAAAATTTTAAAGCATAGCTCATAAGTTATCAGAGAACTTTGTTTTAATACCAAAATTTTTTTAACTTAAAATCAAATCACATACTTAAACTTCTAGTAGCAATACTTCAATATTAATGCACTCATATTTCAGGAATTTTATACTAAAATAAACAAGTTCACAATTTTAGCACGCACTAGTTAATAGTAATTATCTCATACAATTTCAGAATCAGAATTCTAATTTAAATAAACACAGTCCCAAAATTTAAAGTGGCAGAAAACTGCCCTTTCAAATCTGTCTACAAGGAAGGGGAACATGCAAGAAGGGCTTTAAGAAACTGGGGACATAAGAACCATGGGACCAAGAGTTGGAGAAATTTGGACCCAGGCCTCTAGCTGCAGGTCTGTGGCCCAGTGATTAGCCCACCTTCCATGCCAGAAATAGGGGTAAGGAGGGAGACAGGATATGTCAAAGATGTTAGGGCACCAGCACAAATGCCAGAAGAAGCCAGGCCAGTGAAGGATGCCAGTCTAGCCAGGACAAATTCCACAAGCCTCTCCAAGGGAGAAAAGTATGGAAAATCTCAAAGAGGGCATTTTTTTTTTTTTTGCAGTTTTTGTGTAATTCTTAGATTCAGGCCCTCAGAAGACTTTTAGTCATGTAAATTAGGCCTACTTAAAAAGACAATAGACTAACTCTAGTTAGCTGACAATGAAACAGTGCCAAGCAATTTAATGATTAGTGTCAAAAACCTCAGAATCTGCTAAAATATTTTAGCAGTTCTATAACCTTAACTAACTACTTCTGCAGACCCAAATTGTCTAGTTTTAGGTTCACAGAAATATGTGTCAGGTTTTTTTTTTCTTTTTGATGTGGCAAAAAAAACTTTCCCTATCTCAGAATTAGTCCTTTTCTCTAGCTAAAAGCTATTTGCATAAATCAAATTATGTATAAAATTAGACTTTTAAATCCCAAATAGTTAGGTCTTTTCTTTTGTAATTCAATTGACTGAGAGAAACATAGACAAAAAGAGAAGTCTCACTTACACACACACAAACATAAACTGTTTTTCTAAACCAATCAAGCTCCCATTCTAGGCCCCTCCTTGGGGAGAAGGTGAGGGGAATTCTGGAGCCAAAGCCTTAGAAGCTGACCCAGTGGGTATTAAAGGCTTACAAATTCCCTCAGGATCCCTCAGGATCAACAGTTACTCTGAGTAGGGCACAAGTGCAAACAAAACAAGAATATTTAATTCCTATAAATTTTGATACTTCATCCCAATTCTTCCTAAAGGACTATTTTCTGAGATACTAGATAAGCTTTTTTTTTTTTTTTTAGAGGCCTCTACTTTAGATTGTTCCTTTCCCATGGTTCACAATATCTTGTCCTCTTTGAAGGAAGACTTACCCAATCTTACCAAAGGAAAATAGGAGCACCTTTATAGATTCAAACCGTTTAGAGTTTCCCAATATCAAAGGAAAAATACTCTTATAGACTCTAACCACTTAAAGTCTCTTCCTCCCTCTTCACCAATTTCTTGCCTTATCTAGGTTGTGCACAATTTACCTGACTGATTTCAATCTTTTCTCAGCTGGCTTATCTCCTGAGCTGAATTAATCCTCTATCTTTGCTAGTCCACTTCCATTTTTACTCTCTCTGACTGTCTTTCTTTGGGAATTTACACAATTAGAATGAGAGTTCCCAAGCTGAGTCCAAGGACCACCAGAAAATTCTCTAGTGGGCACCTGTCCAAGAATTTAGTACTGGAAAGACCCTTCATGAATAGAAAGTATCCTAGAATGAACCCCCAAAACCATGTGGGACAGCAACCCTTACCAAAATTAAAATCAGACTCTCAAGGTAAAAAGCAAAAAAGAATTTATTATTATCTCAGGAGAAGGGGCAACTCTCAACAGACAAGGTGTCAGTAGAGTACAAAACACAAGCTGCAAACACAGGATTATATAGATCCTAAGGAAGAAGTCTCCCCTTCCCATCTGAGGTTTTCCCATTGACTGAGGAATTCTAATTTACTCAGAGATTAAATATGTATCCCAGAAACAAAGAATAACACACTCTACCATATTAGGTACTTAAATGCTAATGAAAAGTTGAGGTGGGGGAAATAAGAGGGAAATGTTTGTTTATCTAAAATAATGGAACACCTGTAGCTTTTAGCTACAGCTTAACTTGTTGCAAAGTCTCAATGATGAGGTCTAGATATGGAATACCTAAATGAAATTAGGGTTTAATTGAGGTCTAGTAGCGGCACGAAAGTCTCCTCTAAAGGAATTTATAGGTCCAAAAATCTAGATTGATAAAAGAGGCTTATTATGGGGTTTGGAAATAAGGTTAAAGTATAGTTAAAGAAATAGGTGAGGATAAAGAGAGGAGGGCACCGGAAACAGGGTTCCAGTGGGTAGAGAATCCTTAGTGCCACACATGGTACTGACATGTTTCGACCCTCTGCCAAGAGAGGGCTCCAGCTTGACTCTTTTATAATGAGAGATTTAACTAAAGAGAGATTTATATTTTTTATCTCTTTATTTTATTTTATTTTATTTTATTATCTTTATTTTATAAAGAGAGATTTAACTCCACCTGTGGGTGGAGTCCCAAGTTGGCTCCTTTCAGTGAAGGCTAGAGTTTGATTGAGGGGGGTTGGGAAACCTGAGCAGATCATTAGAATGGGGGCTGGGACAGGCCCTGATCTTCTATTGGAATTCAAAGGGCTGTTTTTGATCAGGATTTGTGAATCAAAGGTCCTAGCTTCCTGAATTGATATTATGGGATTGGGAATCAGAAAGGAATAAATCAATCTAGTTTCTTAAAGGGACCACAACCCTCATCATTAAGTCATAATTAGGGCATAGGTCAAGGCTACATTTTTATGAGAAGTCTTCACTCAGTTTATCCCATTCAGTTGGAGGAAGATTATGAGGACTTTGAATGTCATGCTAACCAATAGAGTGCAGAAGGATTTTTTTCTATTTTTTTAATTAAATTTAAATTTTCAATTATTAAGTATTTATTTTCTCTATTTCCTTCCCCCACTGGAAAAAGAAAAAGAAGAAAAATCTTTATAACAAATTGGCAGAATCAAGTGAAACAAATCCCCACAATTGCTACATATAAAAAGATATATCTGCTTCTAGAGCTTGAATATATCACTTTTCTATCAAGTAGTGGTTAATAAAGGTACCATCATCATCATTCCTCTAGAATTTAGCTATTAAAAAATTTTTAGCAGTCAATCAGTCAATAAGCATTGATTAACAGCCTACTATATGCCCAGCACTGGTACTATGCTAAAAACTGGAAATGAAAAAAAAAAAAAAAGATAAAAGAAAGCTCCTATCAAGGAGTTCACAATCTAATGGGGGAAACAATAAGCAAATAAATATATACAAACAAGCTAAATGCAGGTTAAATAGGAAATAATTAACAGAAAGAAGACATTAGAATTGAGTCATTGGGAAATGTTTTCTTTAGTAAGTGGAATTTTCATAAGGACTTGAAGGAAACCAAGAAATAAAGGAATGAGAGAGGAGAAGGAAGAGTATTATTGTCATGAGGCACAGCCAGAAAAAAATGCTCAGAGCAGAGCAATGACATAGCAATTGAGAAACAAATTTGCGACGTTATGTCCAGGAATATTTTCTAAACAGCAATTCCCTCAAAAAGTAGAATATGTTGCCTTGGGAAGTTATGGTTTCCCTATCACTGACAATCTTTAATAAAAGACACCCATAACTGACCAGGATTCAGTTCTGAAACATGAGTGGCCACAAATGGTTTGCATCCATAATTGAGAGTAAAAATTGCCCTCCGGAGATTATATGGGAATGCAGCATGGAAATAGATAAGCAAATACAAAATAAATGAAAATTTCAAATTATGGGTATCTTCCTATTTTATGAGGAAGCACATTTCACTTTTGGTTGACTTTCATTGTAAAGAATTGATGTGAGCCCAGGTTTATACCAGAGAAAAGGTATTTATTCCTGGTCATGGGAAGAAACAAATCCAAGTTGTTGACTACTACTCCTTGCTGAAAGGTTACAATGACAGTTTGACATGAACATGCCCTATCTTTCAGGGATCTGTATCAAACCTATCAAGACTTATCAAACCTGATAACAAATACTCTTCAGGAAAGTCACACAAAGGCAAATGTACTAATAAAAGGGACCTAGGAAATATTAATGAGGTTCTGAGAAGATATGGATATTATTGTCATTATTACTGCCAGTTGGAGGTAGGATCTTCATAAGAAAAAGACAGATATCGTAAATAGAGAGCTGGTTTTAGAAGATGGTATCCATTCAGGAGAGCAATCAAACTTCACACATCCTTTGTCCAGCAGTGTTTCTACTGGGATTATATCCCAAAGAGGTCTTAAAGAAGGGAAAGGGACCCACATGAGCAAAATCGTTTGTGGCGGCCCTTTTTGTAGGGGCAAGAAACTGGAAATTGAATGGATGCCCATCAGTTGGAGAATGTCTGAATAAATTATGGTATATGAATGTTATGGAATATTATTGTTCTGTAAGAAATGACCAGCAAGATGATTTCAGAGAGGCCTGGAGAGACTTATACAAACTGATGCTGAGTAAAATGAGCAGAACCAGGAGATCATTGTACATGGCAACAAGAAGACTACATGATGATCAATTCTGATGTACATGGCTCTTAAACAATGAGATGATTCAGTCCAATTCCAATGATCTTGTGATGAAGAGAGTCAGCTACACCCAGAGAAAGGATTGTAGGAAGTGAGGGTGGATCACAACATAATATTTTCAGTATTTTTGTTGTTGTTTGCTTGCATTTTATTTTCTTTCTCACTTTTTCCTTTTTGGTTTGATTTTTCTTGTGCAGCAAGTTAATTGTATAAAAATGTATGCATATATTGGATTTAACTTATATTTTTACCATGTTTAACATACTTGCCGTCTAGGGGAAGGAGTAGAGGAAGAGGGGGATTGGAACACAAGATTTTGCAAGGGTGAATGTTGAAAAATTATCTATCATATGTTTTGAAAATAAAAGCTTTAATAAACAAAAAGATGGTATCAAAGAATATGGTTGAGATTATTAAGAATCATAAATGACAAGTTCTTAGCCAGGGATACAGCTAATAAGGGGGGAAAGGGAGGAAATAAATATTTATATAGTACCAGGCACTGTGCTAAGTACTAATTGAGTTAACATTGTACTAACAAATACTAACTCATCTGATGCTCACAACAATACTGGGAAATAGGTGTTATTATTATCCTCTTTTTTAAAATTATAGATGAGAAAACAAAGACAGATGGAGGTGGTGACTTGCCTAAAATCACACAACTTATAGGGATCTGAGGATGAAGTTGAATTCAGGTCTTCCTGACTCCAAGCTTAGTATTTTATCAACTTTACCATCTAGCTGCCTAATGTGTCTTTTATGCATACAACATCATGAAGGGGAAAACAATTCCTCAAAAATAGTGCATAATTGGGACAGGTAGGTAGGGCAGTGGATAGAGCATCAGCCCTGAAGTCAGGAGGATCTGAATTCAAATCTAGTCTCAAATACTTAACACTTCCCAGCTGTGTGACCCTGGGCTAGTCACTTAACCCCAAATGCCTCAACAATAACAAAAAAAAAAGTACATAACTACTCCTTTTCTATAGAAAAATAAGTACACAATTATTTAATCAATCTTATCAAACTGCTAGCTCCTATCGCTATACACCAAAAGAGAATGCAGAGGATGGAAAAGTTTTAATCTTAAAAATTGAGAGTATAAGTGATAAAATATATCATTGAAATTTATATATCTAAATCATCACCAAATTGCTATATAATATTCATTTTCATAATTGGTTTTTCAACAGAATAAATCTAATTTAAGCTAATTAAGAGAGGCAAATCTGAATTAAGGAATAGTCTAATTGTGTGGTTATGAAGTTGTCCTTTAAAAGCAAAAGAATAATTTGAAACTATCAATATTATCTTATATATTTTTATGATGTAATGAATATATAAGTATGGTTTACAATCAGCAGTCAATTGTCAGCATATAGATGAATGTTATGAATGCTTGAAAATGGTGCTTTCTTAAATTGATGTTTTCCCTTGTAATTCTATTTACTCTGGTTTCCTTGCTTAAAAATCCCCCAGTATCATAAATAATACAATGGAAAATTCCACCTAGATTTTCTTTGAATTGTCACTCATGCTGAATTAGTGAAGGGCGAATTAATAAGGTTTCTTTCACAGATGATATGGTTGGATAATTTACAGGGTTTTTTCCTAAATTGGAAAAAAATATGCTGATTAATCTGGACTTTTCTACTTTATAGTAAGAACTGGTTAAATAAAATTAGACCATCATAAATCAAATTGATTTAGGCTCCTTTGATCTAAGGTAGAAATTTCCATCACTACACAAATGGAATATACATCAAAAATGACTAAATACTTTTAAAAATAATAGAATCATTTCAGTGCACTAAAATGAACCTCATTCATTTTTAAGCATTCTTTCCCCCTACCTAAAATTCTTTCCCTCATTGGTAATCAATGAAAATCAAGCTCCTTGGTCTTCTCAGAAAAAGTAAGTTTGTATTTACCAGGAATTTTTAGATATCTGATGTTGACAGCATGGTACACTTCCCCATTTGGCTCAGATAATTTGTTTCAGATTAGATCACTAAAGGCATATATGATACACAAAAGAAAAGTTAGCTGAACACAATCTTGTACTTGAATACAACCTTCCTAAATCTGAACTTTTTTTTTTTTTTTACAGAATCAGCTTAATATAGAGAAAAGATAGGTAGGTCTGGGCATAATTTATTATGTCATAAAGGAGGTCAATAAAGTCGCCTTTAGACTCAACTGTAAGACATGAAAAATAGTTTAGATACAGAAATGTGTATGGTGGGTTCATCCAAATTATAATGTGCCTAGTACAATGCCCTATACAATTTTGAGGAGAGATAGCATGGCGAGTCAGGCAGCGTTATATTACAAATGTTCTATGACAAATAGATAGATAGATGGATGGACCAGGCTTAGTGTTAATGAGTGTTATTAGCAACAATGCAAGAAAGCAAGACCATTCCTGACATCAAGAAGAATATATTCTAATGATGTAAAACAGTACATAAAATGAAACTAGAAAAAAGAAGGAAGAACCAAGGTCCTACCAAGTAGGGTAGAGATGGTCAGAAAGAAGGTCATATCAAGAAGACTATGATTTATGATTCCTTTTGTATTAATAATTTACAATATTATAAATGAACATAAAGGAAAAGGGAAAAAAGAGGAAGAAATCATTTAACATTAGAAAAAATGTTTGATTTAATAATTCTTTAATTACTAAACAAAATTCTTTCACTAAAGTCTCACTTATTTATTATTTAAATCCATACCTCATTGTTATAAAAAGAGGATCCTGCATTTTCAAGATTGCACCAAAAGAACATGAATTCTGAAAGGAAAAATTTAATAACAAAGCCAAAGAATGACTATATGTCTATCATCCAAAAATCAGCAAACTAATTTTCTCCAGGATCAAATATAAAGTACTTGGCTTGAAAATTACCTGGCACCTTTTTATTTTTCCAGTCTTGTTATTCTTTATTCTTTTCATTAACTTTGTGATCCAATTTTCACACGTCTGCTAGATATTCCCTTCATCTTTACCCTCATGTCTTTTCAATGACTATACTCCAATTTAAAAATTCCTTCCCTCTTCACTTCTGTTTTGTAGAATCCCTGGCTTCCTTCAAGATGCTCAAATGCCACCTTTTACAAGAGAATTTTCCTTGTCCCTATGTCTGCTAGAATTACTACTTTAATTTCTATTCTTCCTTCTATGTGTGTGCATAAACATATGCATGTATATATACATATGTACATATAAACAGATATATATGCGTGACCATGTGTTGTCTCCCTTACCAGAACATAAGCCCATTGAAGGTAGGAATTTTTTTCATCTTTTTTTTTATGTACCCAGAATTTAGCAACAGGTCTGGTATATTCTAAGTACTTAATAAATGCCTGTTGACTGACTGCCTGCCTGGATAATTTCAGAGAAGTCAATCGCTAGGCTGACTCCAGGTTGATAAATGAGCTGTAGAAACAATTTTCAAATGTCATCATTTTGTGATAATCATCCAGGGTGTGTGTGTGTGTGTGTGTGTGTGTGTGTGTGTGGAGAGCTTCCAGACCAACTAGATCACAAAGTTCAATTCTCAGTGGCTTCAGATTTGTATAGAAGAGACAGTAAAAGAAATGTCTATTCAAAAGACCAAAAGCTAGAAAACAAAAACAAAAAAAAAAGTGCTAAGTATCATTGTTAATATTTCAAATTAATACAAACACTGGCACTTTCATTTCTAATTAATTGAAATGAGAACCTAGTTAGGGAATAGCCCCAATACAATTTTCCAAAAAGGTCTAGACTGAGAGTAAATCCTGAGTTACAAGTAAATATTAACATCAGCAACTACTGAAAAGAATTTTGACTGTTAAATGTTAAACTCAAAGCCACAAAATAGTTTCTCATTAACTTAGAAAAAATGTTAAAATATTTTCCATGAAATTTTAGCATGATGATAAACGATCATATAATAGGAAAATATTCCAGTTAAAATATGAAATCACAAATTGGTAATCGAATATAAGCTTATGTAAGGATAAGAATAATAAAGTAATAAAATATTTTGAAAAGCCATTTAATTTAGTTCTTGACCTAGGAGAAAAACAAAATAAAGACAAAGATTGTAAGTAGTCCAAACTAAATTATAGTTGACATATTAATAAATTACCTATTTAAATGAAAAAGATGCATTTCAATTAGAAATGGGAGATGATCTCCACTCTAATGGAAGTTCTCTAATATTATGGCATGATTTACAATCTAATGAAATTTTCTCCAAGGCAGAATATCCTGTGTGAACTGCAGGGAACACCCTGTTGTTTTCATATTGAAAAATTACTACAAATATGAGTAATTAATGCAAAAGGGGTAATTGGTTTCCCATTTCTATAGTTAAGCAGACAGGAAATTAATCAGTATTTCTCTGCTTTACCAAGATATCAGTGTTTTGGCAATACTATCCAGACTTGAAATTATCTATTCTTAGACAAGAAACCTTACTCACTAAAACAATTCTATAAGATTTTAAAATGTGTGAGCTATTGCTATCTAAGCATTTATTTGTTCAAATTATATGCAATGAAACAGAAAATATAGCCACAGAATCAAGGTTAATATAATCTATGAAAAGTAGTAATATATGGTAGGTGGAGTGCTGGGCTTGGTATTGACCTGGCTCAAATACTACCTGAAACGTTTACTATGTGTCCCTTAATCTCTCTGAATCTCATTTATAAATTCATCATCTGTAAAGTGAGGAGTGAGACATATGACTTTGAAAGTTTCCTTCAATGACTGAAGTCAATTCCAATGATCTTGTGATGAAGAAAGCCATCTACACTTAGAGAGAAGACTGTGGGGACTGAACATGGATCACAACAAAAACATTCTCACTTTTTTTGTTATTGTTCACTTGCATTTTTTCTTACTCATTTTCTTTCCTTTTTGATCTAATTTTTCTTATGCAGTAAGATAAATGTATGAATGTTTACATATATTGGATTTAAAATATATTTTAGCATGTATAACATTAAAAAAAGAAACTAAAAAAAAAAGTTTCCTTCAGCTCTAAATTTTTGTTCCTAAGAACTGTCATTAAGCACAGATTTACAGAGAACTATGAAATATATAGAAATAATTGATCATCAGTCAGCTGAACTTCTACAGTAAAATAAGATGGAGGGGAAAGTCTGTTACCTTTGTGACTACACAGATAATCCCAAAAACACAATGACTGAACATGATAAACCATGAAGTAAAAAAAGGTATCTAAAACTTAATGAGAAGAAATTTTCTTTCAACTGCCTTCATGTCAAATAACCTCCATGTAAAATTTTCCTAATATCTCTCAGCCTACTCTCCAAAGTCCCATCATCACTACCTGTCTTAGTTCTACAATCTGTCCACCAATAAACATGTGAATATTATATCTTTCATGTGTCTTTTCTTTTTGGAAAGTTGAAATGAGAAAAAATAATTAGGATGGTTTTAAATAAAAATTAATCTGTTCTGTCAGAGTTCCTTTGCTTTGACAACTTGCTCCAAATTAAATGATACTTTATCACTTAACATTTTTTAGATCATCAAAGCTGTTGAAAACATTGCTCTGAGAAGGGATTCAGGAATAAGACTGGTCCCTGCCTAGCAAAAATTTCTGGAATCATTGAATAGTGAACTATAGCATTATAGGCTAATTGAATTATAGACCCTTGGAAAAAATCAGACAATTTTGCTCAAAAGAGAAATATATTGTAAAGATTGATAAGCATTTGCAAGGGAATAATCATTTATATAGCACCTGCTATGTGCCAGACAAAATGCTAAATGCTTTATAAATATTAGCTCCTTTAATCTTCACAACAACCCAGTATAGTAGATGATATATTTTATTCCATTTTATATTTAAAGAAACTGAGGCAATTAGAGGTTAAGCGATATAACACAGCTAGCAAGTATCTGAGGTTTCAATAACTTAGGCAATTCTCAAGTTATAAGTATTTTCCCTCTATTATTTTTATTGCATATTGCCCTCAAAATTATTTGCACAATTTTATAGTCCCAGCAACCACGGAAAAAATCATTTTGACAATTATACTAAAAATATAGATGTCACAACATTAGTTTACAAATCAATATATATTTTAAGATCAGTTGAATGTACTTTGGCAGGAAGCCACCTAGCTTCTGAGGAGGGAGATAGAAAAGCTAAATCTGAATTCTTCGTTAACTTTGAGTGAAGAGAAAAGAGCTGAATATTGAATTTAAAAAAAAATCATTATTAAGTGCTACTCTACTTACCAGAGAAGAGAGCTCAAAATGTGAAAATCAAAAGAATGATCTATGCATCCATTCCATTATTTCTAATCACATGATTTCTCATCACCTTCCTTCTTGTCAGAGTTTTTGTAACCCCATCAGCTCCCACTGAGTGTGGTAGGCAAGTATCTCACTACAGTATTATGTCCTGTACCACAAATGAGGGTTGGGGAAGAGTTAAACCTTTTCAAGGTCAGTTTTGAACCAAGAAGACCTAACTCTGTTAAAAAACCAAAAGCATTTCTTCAGTACAGGAATATGATCCATTGATAACTCTTTTTTCAAAAGACTGGAGCTGAATAGGAATCAAGCCTTCCATTTCAAAAATCTAGAAAGTAAGAAAAACCTCAGTTGGCAATTATAATTTGTCAAGTCAACATCTGTTAAAAACTAAAAGCTATTTCTTCAGTACAGGAATATGATCCATTGATAACTCTTTTTTCAAAGGACTGGAGCTGAACAGGAATTAAGCCTTCCATTTCAAAATAGAAAGTAAGAAAAACCTCAATTGGTAATTATAATTTGTCAAGTCAACAAACATATATTATGTCTTAGATACTATGCTAAGAACTAGTTTTGGATTTTTGTTTGTTTGTTTTGTTTTTGCTGAAGCAATTGGGGTTAAGTGACTTGCCCAGGGTCACACAGCTAGGAAGTGTTAAGTGTCTGAGATCAAATTTGAACTCAGGTCCTCCTGACCTCAAGGGCTGCTGCTCTATCCACTGCATCGCCTAGTTGCCCCTATTAAGCACTAGTTTATTGTGGCTAAGTAAACAAACTCCTCAAAAACTACATAACACTTAGATCTTGGAAAGGGGAGGAAGGAAGGGTTGTGCAAGATCAACTCCAGGTACATAGTTGAATGGAGGTTCAAGTAAAATTTGTCAATACATAAAGTAGCCATGATTTCATAATTTTCTGGTGAAGACCTCATTCTACCAATACAAGCAAAATCTATGACCTAAATAACCCATAATTGTCTGAAACGCAAATTTTAGATTATTTGTCTAACATCACACTACCAGAAAGTTTTTGAAACAGGATTTGGACCAAGTGTTGAGGTAAAGAGAGATGAATTCTTGACATGAGCAAGTCCATCTTCAAAATGACCTCCTCTTAAAAGACCCAAAATGTACAAAAATTTGTATAACAGCTCTTTTCTGTGGAGGCAAAGAATTGGAAACATTTCTTATGCTGCACAAGAAAAATAAGATCAAAAAGGAAAAAAAAAAGCAAGCAAGAATGGCAACAAATATCAATTAAAGAATGGCTGAAACAGTTGTGGTATATGAATGTGATGAAGTACTATTGAACTGCAAAAAAATAATGAAGATGGTTTTAGAAAAAAAATCAGGAAAACTTATAAGAACTGATGAAAAGCGAAATGAATAGGACCAGAAGAACAACTTACTCAGTATCAATAATATTGGAAATATATGCAACTGTAAAAGACAGAAATTTTAATGTATGCAATGATCCCCCACAATTTTAAAGAACTCTTAAAAATGCTAATTCTAGATAAAGAACAAATAGACTCAGTATATATTGGAGCATTTTTTTTCTCTTTATATTGTTTTTTTGTTTCTTATGGAACATGGCTAATATAGAAATGTATTTTTATGACATCATTTGTGTAATGGGTATTGTCTTTCTTCCATTCTGGAAAGGTGAGGGAGGGAGAAAATTTGGAACTGAAAAAAATTGAATTTTTAAAAAATAGCATCTTTTTTAGGGTGATTGAGAAGCCAATTAACTTGTCGATCAATCAATAAGTTAGCATTTAAGTGCCTATTTGGTGCCAGAAACTGTCCTAAGTACTAGAAATACAGAGTGGAAAAAATACATTCCCTACTCTCAAGGGGATCACACTAATGAGGGAGACAACTTACAAATAACTATGAACAAACAAGATATATACAGACAGATTAAGAAATTTTCTTAGAAGGAGGTACTAAGATTAAGGGGAACTGAAAAGTAGAAAGTGAAACTTTATTTTTTTTAAATAGCTTTTTATTTTCAAAACATATGCAAAGATAGCTCTCAACATTCATCCCTGCAAAACCCTGTATTTCAAGTTCTTCTACCTCCCTTCCTCACATCCCCCCTCCTATAGACAGCAATCCAATACATATTAAACATGTGCAATTCTTCCACACAAACCTCAACACTTCTTATGCTGCACAAGAAAAATAAGATCAAAAAGGTAAAAAAAAAAAAAAAAAGCAAGCAAACAACAACAAAAGGTGCCAATAGTGTGTTGTGATCCATATTCAGTTCCCACAGTCCTCTCTGCGGTGGAGATGGCTCTCTCCATCACAATTCCATTGAAATTGACCAGAATCACCTCATTGTTGAAAAGAGACACGCCCCTCACAGTTGATCATTACATAATCTTGTCACTATATACAACGTTCTCTTGGTTCTACTCACTTCATTTAGCATCAGTTCATGTAAATCTCTCCAGCCTCTCTGAAATCATGCTGCTGATTGTTTCTTACAGACCAATAATATTCCATAACATTCATATACCATAAGTTTTTCAGCCATTCTCCAACTGATGGGCATCCATTCAGTTTCTAGTTCCTAGCCACTACAAAAAGGGTTGTCACAAATTTTTGCACATGTGGGTCCTTTGCTCTTTTTTATGACATATTTGGGAGACAGGCCAAGTAGAGACACTGCTGGATCAAAGAGTATGTGCAGTTGGATAGCCCTTTGGGCATAGTTCCAAATTGTTCCCTAGAATGGTTAGATCAGTTAACAATTCCACTGGCAATGTATTAATATATCAGTTTTCCCATATCCCCTCCTACATTTATCATTGTCTTTTCCTTTCATCTTAGCCAATCTGAATAGTGTGGTGGTACCTCAGAGTTGTCTTAATTTTCTCTAATTAATAGTGATTTAGAACATTTTTTCATAAGACCAGAAAAGGTTTTAATTTCTTCATCTGAAAATTGTCTGTTCATATCTTTTAATCATTTATCAATTCAGAATGGCTTGTATTTTTTTAATTTGAGTCAGTTCTCTATATATTTTAGAAATGAGGCCTTTGTCAGAACCTTGGATATAATTCCTCCTCCCTCCCCCAGTTTTCTGCTTCCCTTCTAATTTTGTCTGCATTGGCTTTGCACAAAACCTTTTCAATTTAATACAATCAAAATTATCCATTTTATATTTCATAATGTTCTCTAGTTCTTTTTTGGCCATAAATTCCTTCCTTCTCCACAGATCTAAGAGGTAGACTATCCCTTGTTCTCCTAATTTGCTTATAGTATCATCCTTTATGTCTAAATCATGAACTTATCTCCATCTTATCTTAGTATAGGATGTAAGGTGTTAGTCAATGCCTAGTTTCTGCCATACTATTTTCCAATTTTCCCAGAAATTTTTGTCAAATAGTGATATCTTAACCCAGAAGCTAGAATCTTTGGGTTTATCAAACACTAGATTATTATTGAATTAATTATTGTGTCTTATGAATCTAACTCATTCCACTGATCAGCTGTTCTATTTCTTAGCCAGTAACAAATGGTGTTGATAAGTGCTGACATAATATAGTTTTAGGTCTGGTACATCCAGGTCAGAAGATGGGACTTTGAGACTTGGAAGCTAGATGAGGAGGGACAACCTGTTCCAGACATGGAAGACAGCTGCTAAAAACATTTAGAATCAGGAAATGGAGCATAATATGCAAGGAATAACAAGGCCCTAAGCAGATCATGTTAGTCGATTAGTGACTCCATATTCTTGCTTCCAGAACTAAACAGTCTGACCTTTCTCAAGGCCAGCTACAGACAGTTTATAATTATGATTAACTTCCCTTCCCTGTTTTATGTTTGTTTGTTTTGCATATTCTGGTGAGAAATTACCTGAGTCTCCTTCTTTTATGGGCCACCCTATCTCTCCTTAACTGTAGCTTGTAATAATAATCAATAAAACTTTTTGCTGATTTCTAACAGTTTAACACTAAATCTTATTATCTGACTCCAAGCCAAGTTCTTTATCCATTATACTATACTAATCTCTGTTCATCTTTTTTTTTTTTTTTTTTTTTTAAGTACAGACTTGTGATTTCATCAGTTAAGGAATTTCTATCAGGGAAAATCTCCTTACTGATGTAGATGGGAAACTCATGTGTAATTTGGAGAATTATTTAATGCATTAGGGGTCTCATGATCTCACAGTCAGTATGTGGTAGAGGCAGAAGTTGAACCCAACTCTTCTGGACTCCAAGGTTAGATCTATTCACCATAACTTGCTTCTAAGTTCATCAATATCCCAAACTAGATCCCTTGAGGCAAAATCATTTTCTTAAATTTAGAAAAAACTTTTTCAAGGAATTTTTCTATGCCACTTTCCATACAAGAATTTGAATAAACACCACTGATATACTTTTTCCTTATAAATATCTTCAAAGAAAACCACTTTTTACTAATGTTTAGCTGATATTTCATTAATAGAACAAAAAAAGTTGTAACCCACTCAACTTCCATTTCTAATCATCTGAAGTTGTATAAAATACAAATGTATTTTCTCCTGAATGCTGGAGGGGGGAAAAAGGTAGACCAACATTTCAACTCACCTGTTATCTGAAACCAAAGAAAATTGCTTCTTTCATTAACAAAGGGTTCCATTTGCAGTTTCTCATACCTTCTGCTAATAATTATTAATATGCAAATGAAGCATTAACTGTCATTCATCATTTTTATAAGCACAGTGTACTTTGGTGAATTCTCATAACTAGAATTCTGCACCTGATACCAGAAGGCAAATGGGATATTTTTGTAAATTAAAACACATGATCAAACATATTCTTTCCAAGGAAAATCAAAGAACTCTTGGTTCATATACCAAAGAATTATATTAAACTGTTTGGGGCACAGCCCACTTATGCATGGCCAGAAGCCTAAACAAGAACAATAAAATGGTAAGGAGAGGAAATTTCCAACTAACAGATGGTGAGGTGGATAGAGATGAGAGGTAGATCAAAGTGGAACTGGCTGCCCCAAATCTCAGCAAAACAAGATCGTTTATTTACAAGGAACTCCAGATAGAAAGACAGTGGCTTGTGCCAAATTCATTTCCAAATGTGCATTTTAATCTCCACTCTGATGAAGACTAAGCATCTTCCCTAAGTAACATGACATTTTCTTCACTGTTAACATCAGTACTCATCAAAAATGATTCATTTTCATTTATATTTTTTTATATTGACAGCCTGGTCACATGTACATATTTCAAGTAGGTTTAAATAATATAATGTACATATGTAAACATATGCACATATAGCACAGTGCTTAGAAGATAAAAAGTACTTTAATGAATTCTTGTTCACTTACTGATACATATGTACTTTTCATGCAAATAACCTTAGTTGAAAGTCAAAAAATCCTTGCCCCAAATAGGCATTTCTAGAATGAGTTGGCAGTAGCTATTTTTTTTATCAGTTGTATGTTTTCCAAAAAGAAATAAGATGATGATACATGATCATACATGTATGTATGTTTCCTGGTCAACTTGATCAGTTTGGGGTGGGAGGAGAAAAGAGATGAGAAGGGAAGCATCCAAGATGAGCTTTCCCTTTGTACTAGATCTTCATACAAAGGAGATGGATATTCTTGTTGGGGGTTCCAAAGGATAAGTTTTACTGATATGACTGCTGCCAAGATAAACAAGGTGAGCCCCACTGTTATAGGGTAAACTGTTAGGTGAGGTTGTTCAGATGTCTCTACCTGGGAACTAAAAACTATAGTGCTGAAGAGAGCACATCTGACCTCCAGTTCTGATAATTTGGCATATATTACATATGCAGATCACATCTCTGAATCTGTTTCTTTAAGCCTTCATGTGGTCTTAAATGGAATAAAGGTTTGACAGACAATGAAAGAATGTCATACTTGATGAACTTAAACAGATCTGTGATCTCACTCGTGTGGGTACTCTGTCCACCTGTGGAAATCTCAATTCAACTACTCCTCATCCCATGCAATTTTTGTCCATGTCTTTCCCTAAATATTCCATATAGGATGTACCTAATGCCTAAGAGATCTTTCTCTAATTCTTTTAATATTTTATTGACACCAGTTCACCACTGAACATTTTTTCACTCTCATTAAATAACTGGATAACTTTCTTTTTCTGCTCACACTTTTCTTTTATTCTACTTCTTGTGCATATAATATTAATAATATTATACAACAGCCTGCTTATACCTACCATGCACCATTCCATTTCACTTTGAGTCATCAACAATTACAGTTCATCTAAAATCATGATAGCCAATATAATATAAGCTTCTTGAAGACAGGGATTCTTTTTTTTTTTTTTTTCTTTTGTGATATACCTAGCAGAGAGCCTCATAAATTGGATTGGTAACATCACTAGAAAAATATCTATATTAAAAACTCAGACTATTGTGGAAAGGACAGTTTGGGAATTATTGAATGCTCATTATTCCTGATAACTTGCCTTCCTACTCCATATGACTCATCTCTTGCTTCTTGTCCTTTACGAGATGAGACTTTACTGCTCTGATTTTCTTACCCCAACTGGCTTGATTCTGCAAGACTCTTGATTGGTTTTGTCCCATCTCTTAATAGAGCCCAGAAGAATAATATTGACATAGACACATACAGAAATCCTTTTGTTCAGTCCTAGTCATGATGTACCCTTCTATGCCTTAAGTGAATTATTTCAGAAAAGGCAATATAAGGACTTGGGTGGTATGCTTATCAAGAAACAGACCTTCACATGGTTTGAGGTTAAATCCTTAAATTCTAGTTCCCTATAAAAATGACTGCAATCAAACTTATAAAGAGTCAGACCAAAAATTTATTGCATGTGGGCACGGGTTTGTGTTGCTTAAAGTTACCCTACACTGTATATATCTGTACCTACACCTTGGCATTTTTCCCTACTAAATGTCATTATCTCTTGAGAGTAGAGTTCTCCCCACCTGCCCTAGTGTTCTTTGCTACCTATTTTTGAAGGAGTACATGCAAATATAAAAGCTACTATAGGTAGGGACCCTATCATGCATAATAGGATAGGGAAAAAATTGTTTCACCTGAGTCAGCAAGGGTTGCATAGAATCAGTCTTGCCTGTCTGAACTATGAAACACTATGGGCAAGGAAATAGAATGGTTAGGCAAACTAAGAAAGTCACTGTGAAATTAAATAGCAGGACAAAGATAAAGAATTTTAGTTCTTAAAGAGTCCAAAATTGTATTTGAGAACTATACAGGGCATTATTGGAACCTGGGATCAAAGGATGATCAAAACATAGCTGTTGAGAAAAGAACTTGGTCTTGGGTATTTAGAAATCATAATAATAGCTCTAAGTAACATATGTCAGCCTGAATGTCACATGAAATCAGACCCAAAAATTATAATTCAGCTTTTACCTAATGAGCAAATAAAAAGGAAATCAAATAGGCAAACATAAAGGGCAGGCAGTAGCCAATGGCCCCATAGGGAAGTGGAAAGAACATAAACTTTAGAATCTGAGGAAATAGCTTTGAATCCCAGTTCTCCTATTTATCACCTGGATGATCCAGAGCAAGTAACTTTACTTGTCTGGTCTTCTGTTTCCTCATTTATTAAGTGTGGGGACCTCTAAGGTCCCTTTCAGCTTTAAATCTATAATAACATGATTCATATTTGGTGGCAGAAACTCAAATTTTATGAAGCAATTCATGAATATTCTCCTGAGTAGATATGTTATTTTAATACAAAAAAGTAGGGAGAAACAGTTATATTTATTCCTAGGTATAAAGATTAAAGAATCAAAGTAACCAATAAATGAGAGGAAGATAGAAAAATGACCACTGCCATCAATTTCATTCTCCAATAAGAAATGCAACAAGGTATGAATAGGCATAGCTCAAACCCACTTTGTTACTGATTTACAGCCACTCCTGATGCTGACGGAACATTGCACCCGAGGCATCAATATTAATCACTTCACAGCTGTTCTCAAATTGCCTCCTGAGTTTCACAAATGTTAATGGCACACACTAGTCCCAAATGGCATGAGTTAAAATTTTGGAGTGAATATTAACTAAAACATATATAATTTATAAATATTAGATAACTGAATTTTTTTAAGTTAAATAAAAAGAGGTGTTCAAGGACCAAATGCTGAAATCTCATTCATTTTGGAGGAAAAAAATGACCTTTAAGACAGTTGTTTTTAAAATTGTTTACAAATCACATTATAATAGTCATATATGATATGTGTATATATATATATATATATATATATATATATATATATTCATTATGAGGAACTCTGGGGAAATATTGAGGCATTTAGTTCATTTGTGTTGTTCTCCTTTTATTTCTTTAAATAAAATATTCAGAAATTTCCATGAAGTCTTGGAAATCCTTTAGTGACAATATACCAAAAGTTATTTGAAAATCAATCCAAAAAGGGCATTTATCACATATAACATTGTTACAGCGATCTAAAGTAGTTTTATTTTGTGCTTCATTTCTATCAACATTCTATTAGCTAAAAGAGGTAACAGGAGGGAAATGAACACCTTTTCCCAAGGACATGAGGATAAAAGAATTTTTTTGTCATTTAGAATTTGGCCGCTTATCAGGAACTAGTAGTTAGGAGAAAGTTAATTGATTATCCACCAATTTGTTAGAGTTTTAGTGAGCAAGCAGGAGGCATTATAGATCTCACTATTATCTGGCCTGGGCCAAAAAAAAAAATGTTTAAAACAAATTATAGTAATAGTAGAAAAAAAAAAAGAAACTGTGGACTTGAAATGAACTTTCTGGGGGTAGAGATAAGTATCATTATTCTGAGCAAAACAATTCACAAATATATATGAGATTTTAAAAATATAATTTAATGGAGGGAAAGAAAACCTAACAAGTTTAAAGTTGTACAAAAAAAAATTAGTACAATGAACTAGGCCAAAGGTTTAACAAAAAAAAGAGATAGTAATCTATATTGTATCTGATAAATTATGTAACATTTATAATGCTTTTAAACTCCTCCTGGAAATAATGGCCCACCTTTTAAGATAAATATTCCTCTGGTGATTCTTAATGGTTACAACTCATGGAATATAATGATTTCTGAAGCACTCTGTCTGGGAATCACTCAAAGGGCAATGGAGATATGCATGGTGGATATGTAGAGGCTACAACATATTATCAATGAAGAACTATGTAGGACAAATTACATTAAGGATGCCATCAGAGGTAATTCAATGAGATATATTTTATATAATTTATAGTAAGAAAGACTTCATATTCAAATCCCTTCTTAGATGCTAGCTGCCTCCTTGATCAATCATATAACTGCTCCATCCTTCATGTTCATCTCAGTCAACAAACATTTATTAAGCACCGACTATGTACCAGACAGTGTAATATACATTTGTAAAAGGGATTAATAATTTGATATTTCTCTAAAAATTTGACTTTAATCTTTTGAATATTGCTCCATTAAAGAATATATCTCATTAGTTTCATGCATATAACTATTAGATACTGGACCTTTAGTTCATATATTTTCTACAACTATTTCACTATTTCATCCTGTTGTTTTTTTTCTTTTAATTTTATATTTTTTATTATACAAAATTGTTTCATCAATAAATGAAAAAAACATTTTTTAATCATTTATAATATGGCAGGTATTGTTTTGAGTACCAGGAATTCAACTACAAAAGCAATGACAGTCCTCAAGGATTTTATATTCAAAACAGAGAATAGATATAATAGAGATTAGTGGTCAGGTATGGACACTTTGATCTGAAAAGTTATAGGAATGATGATTGGATAAATATGGAAATAGACTAATAAACTTCTTCCAGGAACAATGGCAAAGCTGATTTAACTATGATTGCAGAACAGGAAGATAGGGAGAATATACGCAAAGTAGCAAGGCAGCAGGTGAGATTACCAAAGAAAAAGTATGGTTTGTCCTTCCCTGAAATATTGAGTGACATGACAATTGTCAGCCAAATCAGCAGGATTCCATTCAGAAGTTCTATAAATGAAATAGGGAAAATCTCCAGTGTCTTGTCTCAAATTAAGGTAAAGCAACTGGAGAGGCTGGAGATAAAATGATCAATCTCATCAATTTATACTATAGTTTCTTCAGTTGTATTAAAACATTCTTCTATGTTGTTGAGACATTATTCCTCTTGTCTTCCTATTTTATTTGGGTTTTTTGTTTGTTTTTTAGAGTACTGATTCAATAAAAACTCATTATGGTTATCTGGTACAAAGTATTTATCCAAAACATTTTTTTTTAATCATCCAGACATTCATTTTCTCACTTTAAAAAAAAAATAGTATTGATGAAGAATTTCATTCCCTAGTTAATCAAATTATTGTTATTCAGTCATTTACAACTCTATGTAACCCCATGACCTTTGTCTATAGAGTTTACTTGGCAAAAATACTGAAGTAGTCTGCCATTTCCATCTCCAGTGTGTCCCCATTTTATAAATGAGAAACTGAGGCAAATATGGGTTGAGTGACTTGCCAGAGTCATACAGCTTGTGTCTCTGAGGCCAGATTTAAACTGAGATCTTGACTCCAGGACCAATACTCTTATTCACTGCACCACTTAGGTATCTCTTAGTTTCTCAAATACTATCCTTTATATACATTGAGTTCTGATTCTTTAGTTCCAGATTCTGTTTCATTTATTTATTTCTCTATTTCCCTTCCAGCCTCATATTACCTTTTAAATTCTCATCTCTTTTCATGACTTTTCTTTTTCAAGGTTATTCATGCTTATGTATGCCCATATATTTTTCCATGTGGATTTGATTATAATTTTATCAAACTCTGAAATAAGATACTGGTATTCTGATTGATAAAACATAAGATAAATTAAACTAGTTTGGAAAGTACTGACATTTTTACCATATTTGCTTAACATAGCCTCAAGTCTTCATTGATTTCTGTCAAATTCATTTTGAAGTTATCTTTGGTATAGGTTTTTTGAACACCGTGATAAGTGAATGCCCAGATAGCTCAGAGCATTTTATCATCATTGTTAAGAGTATACTCATTTCACCAGTTTCTTTTGATTCTTGCTGGTAACAAATAAAAATGCAAATGGTTTTATGAGTCTATCCTGCTACTTTTACTAAAATCATTTATTACCTTCGAATTGTTTTTGTTATTGACTTTCTTGGATTTTCTCCTTTTTCTGTAAGTTTTAATTTAGCATTATATTTTCTCAATTATATGTAAAAACAATTCTAATATACTTTTTAAAAATTTTGAGTTCCATATTCCCTGCCTCTCTTATTTCCCTCTACATTACCCCAGAACGCAAGCAATGTGATAGCAGCTATACATGTACAGTCATATAAAACATATTTCCATACTTGTTATGTGAAGGAAACTCCCCCCCCAAAAAAAAATACAAACAAGAAAAATAAAGATAGTTTTAAAAAAGAGTATTCTGCAATCTTCATTCAGTGTCCATAAGAGCTTTCTCTGGAGGTGAATAGAATTTTTTATCATAAGTTTGAATTGTCTTGGATCATATATTGCTAAGAATAGCTAAGTTATTCATTGTAGAACATCATTATGCACAATATTTTCCTGGTTCTGCCCATTTCACTTTCCATCAGATCATATAAGTTTTCCCAGGTTTTTCTTTAGACCATTCTGCTTGTCATTTCTTAAAGCACAATAATACTCCATCACAATTATAATATAACAATTTATTTAGCCATTCTCTCAAGTTCCCAATTCTTTGCTATCACAAAAAGTTGCTATATTTTTGTACAAATAGGTTATTTTCCTATTTGTTTTTTTATCTCTTTGGAATATAGACCTAGTAATAATATTTCTGCATTAAAGGATTTGCACAGATTTTTAGTCCTTTGATATAAAACCAAATTGTTCTCTAAAATAGTTGAATCAGTTGACAATTCTATCAACAGGGCGTTACTCAAAGAGCAAAATAGTGTCTTAATTTTCCCATACCATCTTCAACATTTGTCATTTCCCCTTTCTGTCATATTAGTCAATCTGACAGGTATGAGATGGTTGTAACTCAGAGTTATTTCGATTTGCATTTCTCTAATCAAGAGTAATTTAGAACATTTTTATATTATTATATATAGTTCTGATTACTTTATCTGAAAATTACCTGTTCATAATGACTTGTATTGTTAAAAAAATTTTTTTTGACTCCATTCAAATGAGACCATGGTCAGATAAACTTGCTGTAAAAACTTTTTCACATTCATTATTATGATGTATTAATCTATTTCATTTCCCTCCTGTTTATCCCTGCTCTCTCTCTCCTTTCACCCTGCCCATTCTCAAAAGTGTTCTATTTTTGACTACCATCTCTCCCAGTCTTCCCTCTTTTTATCAATGTCTCCCTTCTCTTATCCATTTTTTTCCATATTTCCCATATATTAGAGCCCTGGGCCTGGAATCAGGAGAACTTGAGTTCAAATGCCTCTTTTACATAAGATAAATTATCCCTTTCTATCTCTCCCTTTCCCCTTCTCCCAGTACATTCTTCTTCCTCACTGTTAAATTTTAATTTTTTATATCATTCCATCATGTTCTACTCACATCCATGCCCTCTATGAATACTCACTCCTTCTCAAAAACCTAATAATAATAATAAAATTTTTAGCAGCAACAAGTATCATCTTCCCATGTAAGAATGTAAACAGTCTAATCTTATTGAATCCCTTATGATTTATCTTTCCTATTTACTTTTTTATGCTTCTCTTGAGTCTTGTATTTGAAAGTCAATATTTCTATTCAGCTCTGATCTTTTCATCAGGAATGCTTGAAAATCTTTTATTTTATTGAATATCAATTTTGTCCCCTGAAGGATAATAATCAATTTTGCTATATAGGTGATTTTCAGTTATAATATTAGTTCCTTTGTCCTCCAGAACATCATATTCTAGAACCCCTAGTTCTTCAAAGTAGGAGTTATTAAATCTTGCATTATCTTGACTGTAATTCCATGATATTCAAATTGTTTCTGTCTGACTGCTTGTAATATTTTCTCCTTGACCTGGATACTCCTAATTTTGGCTATAATATTCCTGTGAGTTTTCCTTTTTGGGATCTCTTGCAGGAGGTGGTGGACATTCCTGAATTGTTTTATTTTACCTTCTGGGTCTAGAATATTAGGGTGGTTTTCCTTGATAATTCTTGAAAGGGGGGAAGCTAGATGGCACAGTGGATACCGCACCAGCCCTGAAGTCAGGAGGACCGGAGTTCAAATCTATCTTAGACATTTAATATTTCCTAGCTGTGTAATCCTGAGCAAGTCACTTACCTCCAATTGCCTTAGCCAAAAAAGAGAGTGTGTGTATTCTTGAAAAAAAAGGTGTCAAGTTATTTTTTATGTATTTATTTATTTTGATCATGGCTCTCGGCTAGTTCAATAGTTCTTAAATGATCTCTCCTCAACCTATTTTTCATGTCAGCTGTTTTTCCAATGATATTCCATGTTATCTTCTATTTTTTCATCCTTTTGATTTTGATTTTGCTTTATTGTTTTTTGATGTCTCATAGAGTTATTAGATTACTCTTGGCCAAATCTAATTTTTAAGGAGTTATTTTCTTCAGTAAATTTTTGTACATTTTCCCCTCATTTGATCAATTCTGCCTTTTAAGACATTCTTCTCTTCATTGAATGTTTGTGTTTCTTTTATCATTTCATCTGCTATATTTTAAGGGGTTATTTTCTTTAACAATTTTTTGTGCCTCATTTACCAAATTGTTGACCTTTTTTATTATTATTATTATAGCTTTTTATTTACAAAATATATGCATGGGTAATTTTTCAGCATTAACAATTGCAAAACCTTTTGTTCCAATTTTTCCCCTACTTCTCCCTACCCCCTTCCCCAGATGGCAGGTTGATCAATACATGTTAAACATGTTAAAGCATAAATTAAATACAATATACATATACATATCCATACAGTTATTTTGCTGTACAAAAAGAATTGGACTTTGAAATAGTGTACAATTAACCTGTGAAGGAAATCAAAAATGCAGGTGGGCAAAAATAGAGGGATTGGGAATTCTATGTAGTGGTTCATACTCATTTCCCAGAGTTCTTTCGCTGGGTGTAGCTGGTTCAATTCATTACTACTCTATTGGAACTGATTTAGTTCATCTCATTGTTGAAAAGGGCCACGTCCATCAGAATTGATCATCATATAGTATTGTTGTTGAAGTATATAATGATCTCCTGGTCCTGCTCATTTCATTCAGCATCAGTTCATGTAAGTCTCTCCAGGCCTTTTGGAAATCATCCTGCTGGTCATTTCTTACAGAACAATAATATTCCATAACATTCATATACCACAATTTATTCAGCCATTCTCCAATTGATGGGCATCCACTCAGTTTCCAGTTTCTGGCCACCACAAAGAAATCTGCCTCAAACATTCTTGCACATACAGGTCTCTTTCCCTTCTTTAAAATCTCTTTGGGGTATAAGCCCAGTAGTAACACTGCTGGATCAAAGGGTATGAACAGTTTGATAACTTTTTGAGCATAATTCCAAATTGCTCTCCAGAATGGTGGGATGTATTCACAATTCCACCAATAATGTATTAGTGTCCCTGTTTTCCCACATCCCCTCCAACATTCCGCATTATCTTTCCCGACCCACTTATTTTTAATGATTTGATTATTTACTTTCCAATTAATTTTTATCTGTTTTTTATAGCCTTTTATTACATGATATGAAAAGAATGAATTTAATAATGACTTGAAGCATCTTTTCATATGGCTAGAAATAGTTTCAATTTCATCTGAGAATTATCTGTTCATATCCTTTGACCATTTATCAATTAGAGAATGGCTTGATTTCTTATAGAGTCAATTCTCTATATATTTTGGAAATGAGGCCTTTAATCAGAACCTTTGACTGTAAAAATGTTTTCCCAGTTTATTGCTTTCCTTCTAATCTTGTTTGCATTAGTTTTGTTTGTACAAAAACTTTTCAATTTGATATAATCAAAATTTTCTATTTTGTGATCAATAATGATCTCTAGTTCTTCTTTGGTCATAAATTCCTTTCTCTTCCACTGGCCTGAGAGAGAAACTATTCTATGCTTCTAATTTATTTATAATCTCATTCTTTATGCCTAGGTCATGAACCCATTTTGACCTTATCATAGTATATGGTGTTAAGTGTGGGTCAATGCCTCGTTTCTGCCATACTAATTTCCAATTTTCCCAGCAGTTTTAATCAAACAGTGAGTTGTTATCCCAAAATCTGGGGTCTTTGGGTTTGTCAAACACTAGATTATTAAAGTTATTGACTGTTTTGTCCTTCGAATCTAACCTATTCCACTGATCAACTAGTCTATTTCTTAGCCAATACCAAATGGTTTTGGTAACCACTGCTTTATAATAATTTTAGATCTGATACAGCTAGGCCACCTTCATTTGATTTTTTTTTTTCATTAGTTCCCTTGAAATTTTTGTTTTTCTATATGAATAATTTTTGACCTTTTAAAAAATGATTTTCTTTCATAACTCTCATTTCTTTTCTCAATTTTTTCTTCTATCTTTCTTGTTTGACTTTTAAAATCCTTTTTTAATTTCTTCTAAGACTTCTTTTTGCATCTTAAATAAATTCACATTTTTCTTGGGGAGAGGGAAGGTTTTGATGTAGCAGTTTTGATTTTTGTTATCTTCTTCTGAGTTTGTATTTTGATTTTTATTGTCACCATAATTTTCTATATTCTTTTTGTGGGTGTGGGTGTTGTTTGCTTATTTTTTCTAACCTATTTCTTGAATTTAAATTTTATGTTAAAGTTGGGCTCCACTCCTAGGAGGAAGGGGGCACTGTTCCAGGATTCAGGCTTTTTGTGTAGTTGTTTTCAAAGCCAGTTCTGGGGCTGTCTGTAAATTTTCAATTCAGTTCAGTTCAAGGGTATGATCTAAGAAGAATTGCATTTGCTACCCTCCTCACCTTTGCTCTAATCTATAAGTACCGCAAGCATTCTTTTCTGCCTTGGAACTGTGACCAGACTTCCTGGTCCCCTGCTGCCATAAGCACACAAGAAGTGTGTTAGCATTCTCCTTGTCCTGCGACTGCAACCCAGATCCACATATAGGCAATGCACTCCAGTCCTGCACCAAATGCTAACTAAAGGACTTCTGTAATCTTCTTCTACTTAAGAGTTTTCTGGGGGACACTAGGTGGTGTAGTGGATCGAGAACCACCCCTGACGTCAGAAAGACCCAAGTTTAAATCTGATTTCAGACACTTAATACTTCCTAGCTGTGGGACCCTGGACAAGTCACTTAATCCCAATTGCCTCAGGGTGAGAAAAAAGAGTATTCTCACCCCTTTACTATCTGGAGACCGAGAACTACAGAAGATGATGCTGCTGATTCAATTGCACCCAAGCTTTACTGCTGGCTGGCGGAGATGCATTTTGCTATTGTCCTCCTTGGATATTGTTTGTAATGTACTGTACTCCACTCTCACCCTAGTGCAACAGATCTTTCCTGTAAACCTTCTAGATAGTTGGGCTAGAAAATGGGCTAGAAAATTATTTCACCCTGTCCTTTGTGAATTCTGCCACTCCAGAATTCATTTTGAACATTATTTAAAGTTGTTTTAGAAGAATTTGAGAGAGCTCAGACTAGTCATTGTCTTTTCTCTACATCTTAGATCCATCCCATCTCTCTTGTATTGTCTACGTATATAATCATATTATCTGCTAAAATAGATCTTTCATTGATGCTACTTATTACTTTCATCTATTTTTCTGCTTATAATTACAAGTTGTATATTTTCCTCCATCCTATTTTTCTTCAGTTTATCCTTCTCTCCCTTTTTTTCCCTCCTCAGATGTTTAATTTACTTCTGACTACTGTCTCCCTAATCCACACCCTAAGTATCCCTCCCCTATTTTCTTCCCTCTTTGCCTTGCTATTTCTCTGTAAATTAAGAAGACTTTTATACATACGTGTGTGGGCGTGCACTTTCCTCTTTAATCAAGTGTGGAGGAGAATAACATTTTAGTACTATCAGTTCTCCTCCTGCCTCCAATGTAACAATTCTTCCATTCATACCTCATTTGTATGAGATAACTACTCCATTTTACCTCTCCTAACCCAATTAAAATTTTTAGGATTATTTTATCATACTCAATCCAACTCCAATTATATTTATGTTCTATCAAACTACCCAAGTAATAGTATTCTTAAGAGTTGCAGATATTTTCTCATATAAGAAGTAAACAATTTGATCATATTAAATTGCTTCTAATTACTTTTTCATGTTTACCTTCTTATCTTTCTCCTAAATCTATTAGGTCATATTTTCATTTAGTTCTGATCTTTTCCTCACAAATACCTGAAAGGCCTTTAATTCATTAAATATCAATTCATTTACATGCAGGATTATGCTCAGCTTTGCTAGGTAAATTATTCTTGGTTGCAAATCTAACTCCTTTGATCTTCAGAATATCGTGTTCCATGCCCTTTGGTCTTTTAATGTGGAAGGTGCTAAATTTTGTGTCATTCTGATGGTAGCTCCACAGTATTTAAAATTTCTTCTGTCTAGTTGTTTATAGTATTTCCTCTTTGGAAACTCCGAAATGTAGCTATGATGTTCCTGTGAATTTTCATCTTGGGATCTCTTTCAGATTGTGATCAGTGAAGTTTTTCAATTTAAATTTCACCCACTAGTTCTAGAACTTCTGGGAAAATGTCCTTGATTTCTGGAAGCATTAAGTTTATACTTTTTAAATCATAACTTTCAGGCACTCCAACAATTCTTATGTTGTCTCTCCTTAATCTATCTCCCATATTAGTTTTCCTAATGAGATGTTTTCATCTCTCTTTTATTATTTTGATTTTGCTTTGTTATTTCTTGGTGTTTTATGAAGTCATTAGTTTTCATTTGCCCAATTCTAATTTTTAAGGAGTTATTTTCTTCCATAAGTTTTTGGATTTCTTTTTTCCAGTTGGTTGACTTTCTTCTGATATTTTTTTTTTAATTTTCTTGTACAGAGCCTGGAACATTTAATAAATATTGTTGTTTGGCTATTTTAAATTACCAAATATGCTTCACCTGATGCCAAGATGAGACTGCAGACCTTACTCTCCAACCTAGAGGCTTCTTGAATAGATCCTATTTGGCATGCCAAACACTCTAACAGTAATCATTTGAATAAACTTTTGAAAACCAAAAATTTAATGTTATCCCAAGATATTAAGTTAGGAATTGTAGTAAGGTAGAGCAGATTCAGTTCAATCTGATAAGCAAGGTTCACACTTAAAATAAAATAAGATCGTATATACCCCATAATAGTCAACAAGAGGTTTCTTTAGCTATAGTAGTAAAAGGACATTCAGCAAGGATACAACATTCATTCAACTGAGTGCACCTTCCTTGCCTCTCTGTTCTCCATACTTGCCAGAAGCCTAAGGAAGGAACTCTACTCTTCAAATGCCAGATTTTTGTACTTAGACATTCAGAAATTGTTTGGACCATAGTCATTTGAGCTAATTAACTTATAAGGATTATTTCAATACTCTTTTTAAGAGAAAAAAATGGTCTTATCTGTATAGGGATAGGCTTTAGGATATTGGTCCTACTATAGATGCTTAGGAAAGAGTACTATTTTCATGGCTAGTAGGGTAACATTTTTTTTTAAAGATAATGCCTTCATATATGATTATTATCATACAAGACAATGTGTCTTGTACAAAAGCAAAGTGAGAAAAAAATAGGGACTTTTACTTAGAAACAAAAAATCTCTTGGTATTTCTAAGTCGGAACATTTTTTCCAAATCTCTTTCCTTAAGTCTGTTACAATATAATTAATGTTGAGGATAAAAAGATTAAACCCTATAGAGAAGAAAAACAACTGCTGCAGTATCTAAGGTAATTGAGAAATTTAATCATGAATTGGAACAATAGATAAATAGGACTATGAAGTAGATCCATCCTCCTAAATGCGGTTATTAGCAAAACACTTATTAATTTCCTCATGTCAGATAAAACCTAGGAGTGAAACTTTCACAGAGTTGATTACTTTGCTGTCAAAACCATAATTACAGCAGCACATTTTAAAGGAAATGCTGGGACACTGAGGAAACCATATCCAGGGTGACAAGAATACTTTCCTATTTAATAGGGAAATAGAAATCTAGCTATTGGGAACAATTAACAAATCAGGAGAGGAAGAATAGTGGGACAGAGAAAGATGAATGTACAGACTCTAATTCCAAAGGACACTATGGAAGTTAAGCCAGAGTTCCTCAAGACAAACAAATCTGAAGTACTAAGCAGGAGTCATGAAATAGAGGTCAAAAATCATGATCCTGAACCCAGGAATCAGCATGAAATGAATCAGGAAATACTATTGAGAGAGCAGTACTGGCACTGACAAAGTCTCTGCTTGAGACCACATCTTTTCCGGAAAGCATGATGGCAATATGTGGGGCAGGTCGGGTACAAGACCCCCCTTCCCAATTAACTAATCAGAGACATCATCAGGTACAAAGAGAAAGCATTTATTTAATCTCTGCAGGGAGAGGCCCTGACACACCTAGGAGCCAGACCAATTCTGCCATGTGCTCCTGGAACCTGAACAGCTTCCTGCTTATCCAGGGTTTAAAAACAAAAGACTTGAGCCTTCTCATTGGATGGACTAAAAGGACATAACCATGCATGATCAATAATCACCAATGCTGGATGCCTCCCACAGGTCATGTCACTTCCTGCAACTTCCTGCATCTCCAGATTCAAAGTTCATTCCTCCAAAGAGCAAATGACCTTCCCAAGGTCCCATTCTGGGAGAGGGATCATGTGACTCAATACTGAGAAATACTTCATCCAATCAGTCCCATTCAGTAATAGCCATAATCCCTAGACACATAGCTACAAAGGATGACAGCCATAATAGGTGGTACACTGTAAGAAATAATTCATTTGGATCCCCACCCTATTGCAATCAGTTTGATATGATTTCGTAGGGGAAGTGATTATAAATTCTATATAATAGGTCCAAGAACAGTGAAATGCAGATTTTAAATTAACTTGTTTAAACATAGGAAGCGAACTAAAGGTCTTCCACTCTTGTTTTTCCTTGTTATGATGACCAAGCCCAGCATGATAGAGTTAACTCAATTACACAAAAAGTTCTCCAACTCATTTTTCTCATCTTTAGAAAACTCTCTTGTTCAACATGAGCCGGTAACTATCTTATAACCATCTAGTTAGTGGAGATATCCCTGTTTCACCTAGTCTGGGAGACCTTTTGCTGATTTGTCTTTTTTGGCCTGTGAAACAAGTGGGATTCTGTACTTTGTATAGTCCCTCTAGAATATTCAAGTATCAAATCTAGTATCAAGTCTTTTAAAAGTAAAGTCCTTGGAAAAAGGAGGTATCTCAGAGAGTGAGAAAGATCTGAGGTCCACTTCATTAGAGGGGACCGTGAATTCTTTAATAAAGTACCACTGGCCAAGCGCTCTGCTTCAGTCTCTTTCCTTTCAGGTTGGACAATTTTATTTTATTTTTATTTTTTTTTCAGGTTGGACAATTTTAATCCCCACAATAATACCCCCAATACTTCAAAGTGGAAAAGGAAAAATGATATCGATATGGAAATAGAGGTGAGGGGAGGGAACAATTACATGACAAGTATCTACTAAGTATCAGATGAGATAGCTAAGTGGTGCAGTGGATAGAGTATGGAGTCTGAAGTCAGGAAGATCTAAGTTCTAATCTGAGTTCAAATATTTTGTGACTTTGGGCAAGTCATTTTTAACTCTGTTTCAGTTTCCTCATCTGTAAAACAAACTGGAGAAGGAAATGACAAACCAATCCAATATCTTTGCCAAAAAAAAAAAAAAAAAAAAAACCAAACTCATAGAGTTGGACATGACTCAAATGACTGAACAGTTTATATCAGTTACTATATTTATAAATAATACCTCATTTGATTTTCACAACTCTGTGAGATAGTTACTATTATTATTCCCATTTTATAGCTGAAGAAACTTAAGTAGACAGAATTTAAGTTGATGTGACTGATTTAGACACTAGATTATGACAGGCACCACATGTTGGGGTACAGTCATGTGAAGAATTCACAATGGCCATTCTCTTTGGCAAAAGGCTGATTGGTTTAGGGAAGAGGTCACAGACAAAATGATGGGATACAATAGACATAAGGAATGGTAAATATGAAATAAGAGTGGGAGAGCATAGAAAGGGATCTTATGAAAGGAGAAAAGAAGCATTCCATGAGGTCATGAAGTCAGCCCTGACATCAAGAGGACCCGAGTTCAAATCTGATCTCAGACACTTAACACTTCCTAGCTGTGTGACCCTGGGCAAGTCACTTAACCCCAATTGCCCCAGCAAAAAAAAAAAAAAAAAAAAAAAGAGCAATCCCTTTCAGGGATTTAGCATTCTAAAAGAGTTAGTTACCTGTAAGGAGAAGTGGCTAAAGGTGTGGTAGACAGAGTGCTAAAGGTGGTTAAAAGGCCTGTATTCTCCCCAACTGTAATTTCTTTCTGCCATGTAATTACTTTTAGGCTGATTGATCACATCAGAGTCCTGACCTTCTAAAGACTCTCTGGGTGTAACCTCAGCTGCCATCATGCCCCCACCTGTCTTTTGATTGATATCTTGGGTCTGGGCCCTGCCTCTCATTTCCGAGTTAATTTACATTCAGAGGCCCAGTAAAAGCCTCAGTTGCATTTTGGACTTGGGGTTTTGGGTTTTCTCTCACCGTCTTCTCATTCTATCTCTATATTTACACTGAGCTCTAAGATGTCCAACTTTTCCACACTGAAAGCATCTACGAGTTTCTCTAGAAGTCCCTTGCCAAGAGGACCCTGTCTAAGGTACTTTGTAACTTTAAACCTTATGATGGTATAAACTTTATATATATTGTGTTCAATTTTAAAGCAAAGCATTAAAAAAATGATGTCAGTCATTTTTCTTTTGAAGTATCTCTCACTGTGTCTCTCAGTGTCTCTTAAAGCAGAGGAGTATGTATGGTATGGACCATAAGTAGATTTTATAGGGAAAATTTGACATCATGGACATAACTGGGATTTCTAATAGGCCATGACAAGGTAAAGCTGCCCAAGACCCCTAGAGAGGATGGGCTTCAAGGTTTTATATAACTTGGATTTCTGATTGGACAATTTCTCCATAGAGTGGGACCTGGGAGCTAAACTGATCTCTAATCAGTGCTTTCTACAGGTCTGCCCCAAGGAACAATTTTATCAATTCTTCCTTTCTCTCTGCCCACCACACCTACCATTTAGGACCTCATCAAAATGTCTTCCCCAGGATCACAGCACCAGCTTCCCTCTCAATCTTTTCTTTGAGTGAGAGTTGAATTTCAGTCTTTTTGACTTCAGGCCCATTATTTTATCTGCTCCCCCACCTACCTAAGAGCAGACTATAGATAAGAGCTACAAAGAGACTTCGTTAGAAAAAGTGTAAACTTCAATGCATATATTTGTATGGGTAAATCAATCAATCAATCAGCAAGTATTCATTAATCAATTACTACAAACTAGGAATTGCACTTTGTTGGGAGTATGCAGAAAATGAAGGAGGAAAAAGTCTCTTTGCAAGAAATTTCCATACTAATAATTACATAATATTTCCATTCTAATCTCAGGAAAATATACATTGACATAAAACATTCATATTTAGTTCATTTCTAGATTTAGTTTTAATCTGCTTTTCTTCTCTTCAACTCAATCAATAATGTTGCTAATGTAGCTTTACCCATAAAAACTTAACTCCTTTATTCAAGAATTTCAAGGGAGGATTCTGGGAAGATGGTAAAGTAGGTCAGAAATTTGGACTCTCCAAATTTCTTCCACAGAAAACTACAGAACATTTTCTCAGAGGAATGTAAAGCAGCAGAAATAAACCAAAGTCAAGGTAAAGCAATTGTGTTCCTAAGACAACCTAAAAAAGCTAGAGGAAAGACCTGACATCCAGGAGCAGAGGTTGGGCCTATATGAACAGGCCAACTCTGAATAATGAGCAAATAACAAGCCCGGGAGCAGTTGGGCTTGAGAGGCAGTCTCAGCCTTAGAAACTTTAATCTCATGGACAGCAGCAGAGCAGGAGAAGCTTGAAGGACCTTCCACTGTTGAGGAATGCCAAGTACAGCTATGCTAACTGGAAGTATCCCAAGCTGGGATGCCACTATGGAGAAGAAACTAGCCCAAACCCTGAATGAATACAGTAGCAGAAGGGCAGGGCTGTTTTTAGCTGTGGGTACTTGCAGAAGAGCAGAGTCCCTGTTTCAGTTCCAGGAAAGAGAGGAAAAATGTACATTCTAGATACTGCAGGGACCACAGGAAGGTTCCTTATGGGACAGCATGACATGGGACAATAAAGAAAAGAGCCCAATATTAAGCCCAGGGAAAAACCTCAGGAAATAACAGTAAGAAGGACCTGAGGCTTGGGATAAAATTCCCCTATCTTCGGAGTGGAACTAGATCACACAAATAGATGCTAAAAATAAAATAAAACTAGAATGCTGGAGAAACTGAGCAAGACAGAGATTAGAGACCAATTTAATAGTTTATTAAATGGAGAGATATACTGGTAGCAAATGGATCCATGGTTGGTCCCAGGGCTGAATGAGACTATCGTCTCAAAGAATCCAGCCCTGAGTAAATGGGGGTGGTACCTGGATGGGGATAACCTAATGGGGGTAGGCACCTAGGATGACACAATGGAGGAAGGTACTGGAGAGGTTACTAATATTCTAATGATGATTCTAGATGATATTAGATGATATTCTAATGATAATTCTAAAATGGATAGATCTTTATCCTGTCAAACATTAAGAAGGAATGATTATAGCCTAAAGATATAAAACATCTCGTCAACATTAAGAGGGAAAGTCATAACCTGAGGCAGAGTAACTAAATGGGACAACTGGAAAAACTGGATCAGGACATTAAAAGGGAACTGTGGCATAACAAAACAAAAAGCAATAATAATAAAAATGAGCAAGCAAGGAGAAAGAACTCAACCATAGGATCAGCTAGGTAGTGTACTGAATAGAGCACCAGCCCTGAAGTCAGGAGGACCTAGTTCAAATCTGGCCTCAGACACTTAACACTTCCTAGTTGTGTGATCCTGAGAAGGAAGGAAGGAAGGAAGGAAGGAAGGAAGGAAGGAAGGAAGGAAGGAAGGAAGGAAGGAAGGAAGGAAGGAAGGAAGGAAGGAAGGAAGGAAGGAAGGAAGGAAGGAAGGAAGGGAGGGAGGGAGGAAGGGAGGGAGGGAGGAAGGGAGGAAGGGAGGAAGGGAGGGAGGGAGGAAGGGAGGAAGGGAGGAAGGGAGGAAAGGGAGGTAAATGATGAATAACTATTTTCCCTATTGTCATGAGTCCGGAAATCCCCCCTCCCCCATAAATCAGCCAATGTAAACCCACTCTATACCTCTATCCACTGTATATAAGACTTCTCTGTGGGTGCTAATGTGTATCTGCTCACTGAGGGCCATTGATCTCTAGTACTGGTCATTGCTAACCTTGCTAATATGTACATTACTCTCAAAACTTTTGTTCCTCAGTTTCTCTTCATCACAAATTTTTATCACTATCGCATCACAACATATCAAATAATGGGTTATAAATAATATTAAATGACATATGTGTGTGAGTGCTTAAATCTGTGAGGAGAGATTGCTTGAAGGTTTATAGAGAATTTTATAGACATTATCTCCTTTGAACTTCATAACAACCCTATGAGGTAGATAATAATAGACATTTTATTCTCATTTTCAGATGAGGTAAATATCTCATCTGTATCACAGATATTAAGGAAATTGTTGGTGGTCACAGAGCTTGTGTCTGAAATATGATTTGAACCAAAGTCTTCCTTCAAGTCCAGCATTCTACCTATAATTACAGCTTAATAAATACTGGTTGAGTTATTGAATTGAGTTAACATTAGTATCTTGCCACTAACAAATTTGTTCTCTGGTTCTCGTCATTTTAGGATAGCTCTCTCCCTGTTCATGATATAGCTGCTTAAGCAGTCATTGTATGTGGGAGAAGTGAGAGGTCATTTGTTAAATATGAAATGGATTTGTAGAAACTTTAGTTGGTTTTTTTCCCAAGAGCAGACTTTGGTTCACATGTATTATAAAAGGTGGATAATGCCATTGTGTAGGAATAAGCTAATGGTGAATACAGAGTCAAATTATTTAAATGACTACTAAAATTTTTAAATGTCCTGGGTAAATCATGTGTCACCACTATAAGTAAGATGATTGAGGCAGAAAATTAATCATATTCTGGGTGGGGAGGATAGGCAGGGAAGGAAATCATTTGATAACAAGCAATAGACCTGAAGAAGCAAGAGATACTTCAGGAAGAATACAAACATTCCTTTCACCTGAGGTTTGGTTTTATCTAAAATCCAGACCTGGATTCAGACCTAGGTAAGCCTAGGATACCTACTCCAGATAATAAGTAAGAGAGATGGTATTCAAACCCCATTTCCTCTGACTCCAAATTCAGTACTTTCCTCACAGTCTTTTGCTGTATAGATGAATAAACATATAAAGAAAAGAAGTCACTGTGATCTTTTAAAATAGATCATTTAAGTAAAAGACCAGCTGAGACATTTCTCAAAGAAATTCTTTGAAAAAGAAGTTAGAGGGGGAAAAAAAACTAAAGATGAATCTTGAAAAAAATGGGAAAAACCCATAATACATTTTTTTTATAAATTTATTTAAAGAACATCGATGGCCCATGGGGAAAACTAGAAATATAATTGAAAAGTTGAGAATAATTCTACATGTTTCCGTGTCATTTTTCCCCAGTAACAGGTTTTGGTTTGAGTTGTGTTTCTTTCGCTACTCTCACCTGCCTGAAGTCATAATCTTCCAATTGCAACATCAAAAAACCTTTTGCACAACAACTAACCATATTGCCTCAAACTGAGTGCTACACTTTAAGATTTGAAAAAGCAGCAGGAAATGTCTGTCAGGGAAAAAAAATTTTTTTTAAATCATCTCTGAGCAAAGAACTAAGTAGTAGAAATTCTGAGAACCTGTAACACTGGGAGTTGAACTGATCCTGCATAGAATTTTCCCAAAGAGATTTCATGGGTTTATTTAGGCCATTGTTACAGAATATAATCAGGCAGGATTCATTAACTAGAATAGCAAAGCAGCCCAATTCACAGAATTTAGGAGACAGGAAATGTTCAAAACTCAGGACTCTAATGGGCCACATTGGTCCAACTTGCAATACCCAGTAATACATAATTTCTCAAAAATGGACAGGAAATTATCAGTAGACTCCAACATAGTGCTTTGAGAGAGTAGTATATCAAAAGTGGAAATATCCTATTGCTCCCTATTAGTTTTTATGCTTCTTGCCTAGAATGAAAAAGAGGGAAAACCCATTATAGAGAGACAGGATAAATAGTATCTGTATTAAAATGTGATTGTCTAATGTGGTATAGTGGATTTGGAGCCAATGGACCTAGATTCAAATCTTTCCCCTGCCTCTTAATTACTTTTGGATTTAGGGCAAGCCCTTTCATTTCCCTGATATCCAGTTCCCCTCCCTCACCCCTTTCCCCACATACTTGTAGACTGAAATAGTCTTTGAAATCTCTCCTAGCCTCAATCCTTATCTTCATTCTTTCTGGGCTCCACTCCTGTCCTCCTCTCACCCCCAGTCTATACACATCTACATAGCTGGTTCCTCTAAGAACTTCAATTTTTAAGCAAAGTGTCCAGACTAGCCATATGTTTATTCTTTCCCAGGTTCCACTCCTCAGGTCAGGGATTGTCTTTTCTACTTATATTTGTATTCCCAAAGGGAGTTTATGGCAGAGTTTATAATCCAGTGTGATAAATTTATTAGTATATATCGATTAGCCTCTTTTTGCTTCAGTTTCCTCAACTGTTAAATAAAGAATAATATCACAAATATTTGTAAAATGCTCTTAGCAAAGAGTCTAGCATATATTAAGCATTATATAAATGATTATTCTCTTCCCAACATTTAGGACAATGCCTAGCACATAATAAGTCTTAAATTCTTCTGATTTGACTAAATCTATCTTTTGTAAGACTTTCCAAAGATTTTTTTTTTTAAATTTCTACTTCAATTAGCATCATTAAGTCAAGAGAAGTAAAACTTCATTTTAGAACTGCTAGGAGTCTAGGATCACAAAATATGAAGTATATGTGGGTGTTGTAAAAGCTCAAACTCGTTTGATAGCATACCAATATCAGGATTTTGGTGACAACAGAATGAATTAATGTCTGGAAAGACATTTTAGGAAGCATAATATATGCTACAAAGGTAAAGGACTATAATTGCAATTGAGAGATTGCATAATATAGATAGTGAATAGACAGCTGGCCCCGGTTCTAGAAAGAACAAAGTATAAGACCTGCCTCTGACAAAAATTATGTGTGCCCCTGCAAAAGCTATTTAACTTCTCGGTATCCTAAATAATCATGTAAAACTATAGACAAATTGTTAAACTCCATCATTAGAGGGAATTATTAACTTCTTATGGATATAGATAGTCACAAGTCCAGACCTAACTTGCTAAAAGGATAGAAAGAAAGATATAAATGTCATGGTCTAGATACATACTTATATTGTATATGTATGTTTATATACATACATATGTGAGTATATATACACACATATATGACAGAGAGATCTAGTTATATGATTGTATATATATATACATATGTTATATGTATATGTATAAACACATATCTATATACAAACAAATATGCATCTGCTCATATTACATATGTGTACAAATGTATATATGTATATGTTTAGTTGATTTGTTTATTTACTGTCAGCATTTTTAATGTCATCACCAGTTGGGAGAAAGGGGCACACTAACATGAAAGTGAGAGCAAAGCAGGAGTCAAATATTTAGCAATAAATCAGCAAAAGGTTTTGATTTAAATCCTTCCTGTGATGTTTATTATCTGTGTAACTTAACTTCCTTATTTTCATTTCACACTTGTCAATGGAGTTAGTCTAAATAGTCTCAGAAATACATTTTAGCTCTAAATCTATGAGGATCCTGTGATGCTTTTTTGGCCCCAGACACAGTTATATGATTGTGGATGAGTCATTTAACTCTATGTGCCTTAGTTTCCTCATCTGTAAAATCAGCTGGAGAAGGAAATGGAATAGAATATAAGTTTCTGGAATTCTTGTCTTTCTTTGTATCCTTATTGCTTAGCACAGTACCTGGCACATAGTAAGTAGTTAATAAATGCTTTTTGATTGACTGATTCTTTATGAATTCCTGTGAATGGCACTTAAATTAGCTCTTCATCTAAATAATGAGGGAACCATCAAACTAAGTACAGTCAACAACAAAGCAACCACTAAAGAAGATGAATTAGGAAAGAGCTAAGACCCATTTTTCCCATATTGTGTCCTTTCTTGAATGAATCATATCAGACCAATTAATTTCTTCATACTTAATTTGCATATTTTATCAACACCATTAAATCTAGCATTTGAATGAAAAAAAATACAGTTACTCTAAATTAAATATGTGCCAATTTTATGGATTTAAGACCACACTAATCTTCATGCTGGAAGATGAACCATTCAGATTGTGAAAATGTAGGGTATATTTAGAATCACATTACTAGAACTGAGTACTAAAAACCAGGACTGTGTTAAATGCCTATATGTAGATTTATTCTCACTTGGGAAAAAAAAAAAACACATTTATAATAGTTATTTTTTTCTAATTGTATGAAGTAACTAACCAAGAGCCCATGTGACAATGATTTTTCATAGACAATAAACAACTATAAAACTTGGGTTCTTATCATTGGAAACACTATAGGACTTCTAGGATGCTATTCTGCAGGGTTTTTAACCCTCCTATGGATTAGTGACAGAACTAAATAGATAACTCAGACTAATCCCAAGGCAGTATCTTTCTTTCTGTGAATTCAGGGATCATAAAATGAATAGCTTCTGTTTAGATAGCTTAATATTTGCAAAGTGCTTCAGGAATGTCATATAATTTGAGCCTTACAACAACCCCACAAGATGGGTATTATTGAGTTAGAAGTCTGATATTTACTAACTGTGTATCCTTGTACATATTACATAGAATTCTTAAATGTCTATCTCCCTATCTGTAATTGTATTAGATGACCTGTTAGGAAACAAGAGATTTTGTGCTACATAGGTGAATTTTAAATATATGGTCCTATGATCATTACCCCATTATACAAATGAGGAAGCTGAGAATCAGAAAGTTAAAGCAGCTTTCTCATGGCCTCAGAGCTGGTCAATCAACAAATATTTATAATGAGAGGCAGGACTTCAACAAGGTCTTACTGATTCCAAATGCAAAGGAGAGTATTGCATACTATGTTGACTCTTCAACATCTTAATAATCCCTAAAATGAAAGGGAGAGAAATCCTAAATTCTGAATAAGGAACATAGCTGCCTTACAACCTGACCTATGTAATCTAGAAAAGAGCCCAACAGAGAAAGATGGAAAGAGTTCTATCTCAGCAGAGTTATTACACTTTTTCTATTGTTAAATATCATTTTAAAGTGAAAGTAACTATACTGTTCTGAGAGTAGCTTTTACAAAGAAAGAGCAAGCTTCTAGAACAGTCCTAGCATTTTTCATTTTGTCCAAATATGTTGATAAATTCTCATTCCTGTCTTCAAGCCAAGGAAAACATTAACCAGAAACTTCTTAGACTGAGTAGTATGGTGGGAAGGAGAGTGGGAAAAGAATAGAGTGAAGAAAATAATTATCTAAAATTTCTATATAAGGTTCATTAAAGCAGAGAGGTAATATGGTGAATAGAACACTAACTTAAGTAAAAAAGAATTTATTTCAAATTTGACCTCAAACATGTACTTGTTAGAGGAGTCTGTGAAACTCAATCTCTTTTTGTCTCAATTTCTTCATCTGTAAAATGGGAGAAATAATAACAGCTACCTCCCAAGTTTTTTGTGAGGATAAAGTGAGATTAAATTGTAAGGATAAAATGAATATTTACAAAGCATTTCAAAAATCTTAAAAGTGGTATATAAATGCTAGCTATTAATACTTTGTTGAAATTGGTGAGTGGTCTTTTCCTTTAGGCCATGAAAATTATTGGAATGGAAGAAAACAGTCTTATAAAATGCTGTAAATAAATATGGAGGGAACCTGCTTTAATTTAAAAAAATGAGTGAAAACCCCAAGGCTTCTCTCCCTCTTAAACAATTTGCCATTTATTCAACCATAAACAGAACTTTTATAGTCAAACCTCAATTTTCTAAATGGAACATGACTATAGAATGACTTTCCACTTAAAAAAGAAAAAGGAAAAAAAGCAGAGAAACTGCCTCTAGACTGTCATACATTTCCTATTGTTTTTTACCCTTAAATGTCAGTCACAATTGAAAAAATCAGATGAAAATTGCTTAATATGCCATAAGACCATGCCTGACTATTGCTCCCTGGTAATGTTCACCTGGTGCTTCTTAGACCTTTGATCTCCATTCTCCAAAACTTACCAATATACTCTTCCACAATGCTCTCCTAGAGATGGAAATTTATGATAGATTTTTAAGGGCAATCATTTATAGAAAAAAATTGGTAGAAAACTATTACCATGTGCACTTATTATTACTCGTCAGAGAGAATTGGCCTTTTGGAGGCCTGTTCCCTTTCAGAAAAAGCAATCTTAAAAAATTAAAAGTCCACCAAATGCTCATTCACAGCTCAAATGCTCACACAACACATGTTGTCATGTGTGCTACAAAAACATAACTTGAAACAGCATCTTGAAATTACTTCTCCAGATTTTATAGGACACAGAATGCAGAACGCAGTGTGTTTCCATTTCTCACTTCATTTAACTTTGGAAAAGCTAATCCTTATTTTCATATATAGCTTCCTCTTAAAGGACATAGCCCTATAGGTATTTTAGCTGACTTTCTACAGTCTTAGAAAAGAGTTCACATTCTATCAAATCATTTGTTTGATTGTCTCCTGACTTCTCAGATATTTCTCTTGTGAGGCTGGAATATTATTTGGGTCATCTGTTCCTTTCCAAGGGACAAGTCACTGAAGGAAGCATACCAGGGATGGATGACTATCATTCTATGATCATTGTATCCTACTATGTAATTATAATGGAACTGTTGCCTGTTCACTGAGCATTAATCGAGAAGCATTTATTAAGCATTTACCACATGCCAGTGTTGGATAGGTGCTGGGAACAATGACAAAAATGAATCAATCCCTGCCCTCAAGAAGTTTACTACAATCTAAGCTAGGGAGAACACAGATACATATATAAGTATATACAAAAACACATACAAAACTGCAGGGATAAAGAAAGAGTTCATGTAAGGTACTTGAAGGTACTAGGGATTCTTTCACAGTTGACATGAAGAAGTGCATTCTAGGTATGGGGAACAACTAGTAAAAAGGTATAAAGATGGAGGATGAATCACATATGGGAAACATGAAGAAGGTCAATTGGCTGGACCATAGTGTTCACAAAGTGGGTAACTTATAATTATGCTAAAAAGTAAGGGAGGCTGAAGTAGGATGTGAATGACCTAAAATGCTAATATGTCTACACACAGATACATAGATATATACATATGTGTATATATTTATGTATGGATATGTGAATATACTCAATTATATAATATACAAGTGACAGTCAGGTAAAGAAACAAATAATTATCTACAAATGATATGTACCTTTACAAAGTGGATCATGTGAGATGAATGAAAACAATAACAACAACTACAACAACAACTTTCCCTGAACTCCCAACAGACTCTTGAGTACTATTCTAAATCCTAGGAAGTAAGATGAGGTATCTTGCCTACAAGGACATGATCAACTTCAGAGAAATTGCTAACACACCTTTCTTTGTGAGCCCCAGATAAGGGAATCAGCTTTTTAAATGAACCACGAAATTTGTCATGTTTGATTCTCTCTGATGTTTTCTCTTTAGAATTACAATTAATTCACAGTACAAGCTAGAAAATATAACACGTGGAGATGGCACAGAGATGACAAATGCACATATGTTCAGTTTTCAGGCACAGCCAAACACTTTTCTACCACAATTTCATTGAATTATAGGAAAAGAATACTTTCTGTGGGCAAAATTTAGTTGAGAGATTTCTTTTTAAAAATAAAATGAAGGTTGGAGAGGAGGTTCAGTTGGTAGTTATAATTTGCAAAAGTCAAATTTTACTATAATTTTGATCAGTGATATGAAAAATTAGTATCATATAGAGGGCAATTGAGAATGGTAAATATGAGCAGGCTATAACATTAAACCAATGAGAAACTTTGAAGAAGTATAGGAGTTAAAAATTTTTATTAGGGAAATGTATAACAGAAAGAAAAAATGGGCTGGTCAAGTGGAATGGAAGAATCACAGATGGATGGCTTGAGTGCTCCTCTGGTAGATTCAGAAAGATGAGAAGAAGTGAGAAAGAAAAGTAAGGAAGAAAGGAAAGAACAAGGAAGAAAGACAGGAAACAAATATTTATACTATCTTCTTTGCGTCATATACTATGCTAAGTATTTCATAAATATGATCTCATTTTATTCTTGCAACAAAATTAGAAGGTAGGTGCTATTATCATCATCTTACATATAAGGGAACTGATGTAGATGGAAGTGACTTGCCAAGATCATGCAGGCAGTAAGTATATGAGGCCAGATTTTAACTCCAGGAACAGCATTCTACATGCTTGGCCAGTCATTTGCTTCCAGTATATTGAGAGGTTTCCCTAGGTCATCCTTAAAAAGGAGCATGGACAAGAATCACATAGAAAGAACTGTCATTCATGGGATGAATGGAACATTCAAACTGATGAAATCACAGATCCTTTTCAGTACTTGGACAATAATACTTACCATGGACTTCTTTGTAAGTCAGATAATCAAGGTGCTGAGTCTCAAATGCTATCCTTTTGGAACATATTTCTCTATACCTCACAAGAAATACAATTTGCTATTATAATTCATAATTCAGATAAAAGAAAAAATACAGATCATCTAGATTACATTTACACAATTGGCAAGACCCCTAAACTATATGTTCTAGAAAGTAGCTTTTTTATTTATTTAAGTTTTTTTTTTTGTTTGTTTGTTTTTGAACTTAATCATCAGCAGAGGCAACTAGGTAGCACAATGAATGGTCTGGAGGAGGAAAACCTCAATCCAAATGTGGCTTCAGACACTAGCTGTCTAACTGTGGACAAGCCACTTAATCTCTCTCTGCCTCAATTGCCTCATCAGTATAATAAAGATAATAATAAAACATACTTCCTTCATAATAGTAAACACTTAATAATTGGCTACTGACTAATTGTTTAAGATCATACAACTATGAAGGAAGAATACATGACTAGAAAACAGGATTTCTTCCTCTGAAGCAAGGATTCTTTCTACTACTACACTAGGATAGGGCAAGTCTTAGCTATACAAATTCCAAATAATGATTTTTAAAAACCCCTTCATATATAAAATATGTTAAAGTAACATAAATTTTAAATGATATTTTAAATTTTTTTCAAAAGTTTTCACAATAGTTTGAGATTAAGGCTAGAATACAATAGAAAATCTGTTTTTAAATTACATAACTATAATATTTGTAGCCTGAATTAAATTTTTTAACCACTGAAAGTTAGGTTATTATTGGGATTTTTAAAAATATACAATTCATCTTAAATTAATTTAAAGAATATCTTAGGCAAGTAGGTCACTCAGTGGATAGAATACCAGGCCTGGAGTTAGGAGACTTGGATTCAAATCCAGTCTCAAGCACTTACTATCTGTGTAACCTTGGGAAAGTTATTGAACCCTGTTTGCTTCAGTTTCCCCATCTGTTAAGAGAAAGAAATGGCAAAGTATTCCAGTATCTTTGCCAAAAAAAAAAAAAAACACCCAAATTAAGCTGCAAAGAGTCAGACACAACTGAAAATGAATGAACAACAACACACTTCAGTACTGTATATTCTGAATAAAAATGGGGAAGGGGTAAGATATAGTTTTCTCCAGAACAACAACTTAAAGAATATCTTACTCTTGTCCTTTGTTTCTTACTGAGTTAATACTGTCTTACAATGCCAGTACCCCAAAATGTTACTTGATTTATGAATGACAGGACGGGTAGTTGTTTGAGGTGATTTTAATGGAATTTATAGTTGGAAGGGACCTGACCATAAAGGTCATCAAATTCAATCTTCTACTCAGGAATCCATTTTACAACATTTCTGTCAGATGATCACCCAGGTTCTTTCTAAATACTTTCACTGATGTACTGCATGATAGTTTTTAAACTATCCTATTACAATTTGGAAGAGCTATCAAAATTGACCTCTTTAACTTCTACCCATGATGACATTTTGGAGCCCCTGGAAAAGTTTTATTCACTCTTAATCTTCATAATATTTCTCAATGAATTGAATAATTTTTTTAACCTCTGAAAGTTAGATTGTTATTGGTATTTTTTTAATATGCAATTCACCTTAAATTAATTTAAAGAATATCTTAGATAAGTAGGTCACTCCTACTCAGATGTTTTCATAAACTAAACAATACTTTCAAGGATTTCCCCTTCGAGTATGCTTTCCTTTTGTTAACACAAACCTCTTCCTGGATTCCTGCATATATTCAGGTTTATAGATTTCTCTTCTAAAATGTAAGCCTAAAGCCAAACACAATATTCTAGATGTATGACCAGTATGAAATATCCATTTTATAAAGATTATACTTTTGTTAAGGCAATAAAAATTGAATTACTATGTTAAAGTCTAAAAGTTTTTCATAAGTACTCATATCAAATTTTTCCCATCTTATTCAATTGAATTTTTGAACCTAAATGAAGTATTTTGAATTTGATCCTACTGAATTTCATCTTGATTCCATCCCAGGTTTCTAACCTATTTTTTTTTTTTAACCTGACTATGTGATGCAGTGAAAAGAACACAAGATTTGGAATCTGAAAACCTGAACTGTAACTTTAGTACCAATGTCTATTGACTGTGGGACTTTGGACAAGTCCTCTACTTTGTGAATGTTTCTGTTCCCTATTGTTTATTTTGGTTTTTTTAAGGGTGGATAATAATAATAATTTATTTCCATTTATTTTAATTAGTATTTGTTTATATATTCATATTCATTTATTTAGTATTGTTTATTCATATTAATATATTATATTATGTTATTAAGTATTTATTTATATATTTAATTTGTATTTATTTATTTTAATTTAGTAATAAATATTAATTTATTTACAAAATTAATTTACAAAAAATTCTCTTTTAAACAAAAAGTGTTATAGCTTATAAGCAATTGTCATAATTAATATATCTTGTTCTATCTTATGAAATGAACTATCCTGTACAGCATTGTGGCATCTGAAAATTTGAGAGTTATGATTAAACACAATGGCAATACCATATTTCCTTAAGGTTTTCTTTTTGCTTTTACAGTTCAAATACTCCAATTTTTGATGACTGTATAAATCCTGTCATTATAAATGAATGTCCTATTTGTTGAGAAAAATACAATGTAATCACCATGAATGTCCCTATGTCTAGAATTTAGATCCTAGAGAAAGGCATTCTCCATTGGCACAGGGAATCACAGAATCAAAAGTTGTAAGGCACATTGGAAATCACTTAATCCAACCACATATTAAGTTTCTTATTCACATTAAGAGACAAAGTTAAAATTTGAACACGTCTGATAGTTTTTTTTTTTTTTAATAGCAATTTTGTAGTTAAAGTTCACTCTGTGGCCTTAAATGTCATTAATATGCTAATAATCTATCTTTCTAAACAACCTCACATTTTGTAAAAAATTTGTATGGCACTGATTTGTCACTATGCTAATTACAAGTAAATGGAAAGAAGCATCAGTCCAGACAAGTACAATAAAGGTAAAATGATGATGATGATGATGGAGGAGAAAAAAGAGGACAGGGTAAAGAAAGAAGAGAAGCAGTTGGAGGATAACATGGAGATCACAGAATATTAGAATAGGGTCCTCCATCTGTTACATCTTCATACAATGCTCATATATATCAATATACAAAATATGAATTGATAAAATTGACTGCAATGATTCAGGGGGCTTGAACTCTGAGCTCTTGTAATTAGGGTCATTAATTACTTCACCTTAACAAAATGTGAAGTAATTTCATGATGTAGTTCTGTTGAATACTTCCAAATTCATTAAACACAAAGAGAAAGGAAGAAGGGGGTAATGACAGTGGGAAAGTACATAATTTAGTTATTATTTGCTTAATGATGAAGCCAACACACATTTTCAATTTGAAATTAGCCACTGGGAATTTTTCTAAAAGGAAAATGGTTTTATTTTCCAGTTGAAATGCTGCTTCCATCTGCTTTTATTTCTCATTTCATCCTTCTTTGATGCAAGAACTCGCAAACTGTCAGCACAAATTTGGAAAATGTGACATATAGTCAAGGTCTACGTGAATGCAATAAATTCATGTAGGGCTAAAAGGGATTGGAATTTAGAACTTCCCTATCACTCTGAAGGTATGGAGACCATCCCAGTTAGAAAAATAAAGAGGGAAAACTTAGAAGTACCTGTTGTATAACTTTGACTTGAAGAAGTCTTGACTGAACAAGGGAGTAAAGACTATAAAGGATCCCCCCAAAAAAAAAATTCCTATTAGATAAAATTGACTTTTCAACAACAAAATCAATCAAGAGAGAGAAATGAGAAAAAAAATTTTTGAGTGAAAAAAAAAAACTTGCATTAGATATCATTGATATGCAAAATGCAGTTTAATGGAAATATATAATACTAAAGCTATTCCCCAATGTTTAAGTGGCTAAAAGATATAAAGGTTTCTAAAAAAAAAAAATCAAAATATAGATGATCATTTTAAAACATGCTTTAATAATTATCTATAAAAATGTACATTAAAAAATAATAAAATAAAATATATCACTTTACATTTTGTACATTGGCAAATATGATAATAAAAAGGGAAGAGTTAGTGTTAGAAGGGCTGTGGGAAGATAGGCACACTAAAATACAATTGGTGGTGAATTAGTTCAAAAGTTCTAGGAATTATTTTGTAATAGTGCTTTTCAAAAAGAAGTGATTCATGGGCTACTCAATGTGGGGAGTAAGGAAAGGGGAAATTTGGAATTCAAAAATTTAAAAACAAATGTTCTATGTAACTGAAGAAAATAAAATTATTAAGATAAAAAGAAGTGATTAAAATATTTATTCACTTTGAATAGAGATTGCACTGCTATGCATGTACTTTATGGATATAAAGGACCAAAAGGTCTCAAATACACCAAAATATTCATAGTATTACTTTTGTGATAGCAAAAGCCCCAGAAACAATGTAGATGTCCTTGATTAAAGAACAGTTAAACTAACTATTGCATATGAAGGGAAGAGAATACTATTTTGCTATAAGAAATAAACAATTTGAAGAATTCAGAGAAACATAGAAAAATTTGAATGAATGTTATGGAGTGAAATATGCAGATCAGAATGACTGCAGCAATGTAATCAGAATGGATGATAAAATGAAAATGAACATTATAGAATTATAGTGACTAAGCTTGACACTGGAGAAAAGATGAGAAAATATATCTCCCTCCTTTAATGGGATTAGTGGAAAACTAGGGTTGCATAATGCTTCATATGATGTTAGATATCAGATACCATTACTTTTATTGAATTGCTGTTCTCAGACTTGGGTAGAAGGAAAGTATAACTGTTGGAATATGATTAAAATTTAATGTGAAATGAAAATAAAAGGTGTTAACTTTAAATTTTAAAAATTTGGATCTATGCCAAAATTATCCAAACTGTCCATAACATTTGACCCAGTAATTCTAAGTAGTTCACAGTCAAAAACTAAGTTAAATAAAGAAAAAATATTCACAGCAGCATCTTTTGTTTAGCAAAAAAAATATAGAAAATCAAACGCATGCCTGTTAATTGAGAAATGGTTGAAAATAATGTTAATGATGATGTAGGAATATAATAAATTATTATTGAACAGTAAGAAGTAATAAGTACAAGGAGTTCATAGAAACTTGGGAAAATGTGTGTAAATGAATTATAGCGCAAAATAAGCAGTCACAGAACAATATAACGATCAAAAAATGTTTTGAGGACCTACAATGGGCCAGGCAATAAAATCCCAAAGTGCTAGAGATCCAAATACTTGAGAACCAAAGAAAAAGATCCTTAAAGATCTTGTATTCCAATGGGGAAAAGGATAGATAAGTATGTATGTAACATATATACATAGATACATTTGTGCAAGATCAATACAGAATAAATAAAAAGTAACATTTAAATCAGAGACACTGACATCTTGGGAAAATAGAAAAGGCTTCATGCAGAAAGTGGCATTTAAGGTAATTTTGCAGTAAGCCAAAATTCCCCAAAGATATACATATGAGAGCATTCCAGGCAGAGCCATTTTGGTGGTACTCCATTTAGCACATACTTAGCATTCTAGTCACTCACATGTATTTGGAGGATTTTCTGCCTATTCCAGGCAGGTATGATTGGTCAAAGAATGGAGTTTCTCTGACTAGTCACTTAGCCAAAAAGCTGATGATGCAAGATGTTTGAGTTAGTAAAAGAAGAGGTAGCTTCTAGTTGGCTTGCCTCTTGGACGAGGCTTTTGAGAAGAAAAGGTGTGACTTTGTCTACCTTGACTCCCCTTTTGTTTCCCTTCCTCTAATATTGACTCAATGAACACAGACAAATGTTAAAAGGTTTACAACTACAAGCAATAAGAACAGCCTTAGAAGTCAGGCAGTCCCAAAGCACTGAACCTTATACACAAGTTCAGAGATGCCTATAGAGGTAGGAGGAGTAGTTATTCAGATCCTAGGGGTCCTAGTTGTGGTTGCTTTGAGTCTTTATACTAGACAGGTGTTGGGAGCAGTTAGTAAAAAATTTATGAAGATAAGAAATGGAGTATCACAGTATATCAAAACTATAGAATACATAAAGAGAAGTATAAGATTGGAAAAGTAGAAGGGGGCCTTTTAAAAACAGGCCTAATAGCAGTACCTTGTTAGTTCAGGTTCAGTGTTAGCAAATGAGGCACTTACAAGTTTTTGAACAATTAACAAAGGATAACTTGCCCTAATATAGCCAGAATATACAACCAGGATATATGGCTCTTAGCTTCTCTAGACACATCTTTTTCATCTCCATCTGGAAATATTTGGAAATGAGAACTCGTATGGTCTCCAGAAATTCATCAAATTGGAGAGACAGCAAATCCATATGGGTGGGATTTTTTTTTTAATGCTTTTGGGTGATCAGGAAGCTATATCAATGGAGTCAGGGGCTGATTAGGTTCCAGAAACAGCCTTTGTTACCTTTTAGAGAAAACCTATCCCTGTTGCAGGGATTTTATAACAGGTTCAGATTGTGAAAACCTTTAAACATCAATAACTTTGATCCTAGAGAGAGCATGTAACCACAGGCGTCTGAGTACGGGCTGACATGCTCAGATCCAAACTTTAGGAAAATAGCTTTGATAACTATGTGGAGAACAAATTAGAGTGAAGAGAGACTTTAAACAGGGATATCAATTAGAAAGATATTACAATAACACAATTGAAATGTGATGTGAGCCTGAATTAAGGTGGTGGCTATGTGAGAAGAGAGAAGGGTAAGTATACAATAGATAGTATAGATCTTTTTTCTGTCCTGGGCTTCATTTGTTCTACAAATTATATCTCACCAATACCACTGTGGCATTGGTTTTTTGGGTAGTGATGGGATGAGTGTTCATTTGAAATAGTCATCTAAAATCTATATGGATTTCCTTGCACTTACCTAGGCATGATAGACACTGAAATCTATGAATCCTTCCTACCTACTCTTAGACTAGAAAAACTGCTACTATCTGGTCACAGGAAAATTCTCTCAGGGTCCTAGGGATAACCCCGCAAGAGGAAATAAATTCTCTCTATTCTTTGCGTTAGTTCTTGAGTCCCCACTGGTGCATTTGAAATTTATACAACCAGCTCCCCCTATTAATGATAATTTTAAATATTAAAAATAACTCTTACCAAATTATAAAGCAAAAATAATATCAGAAATGCTCATATATTAGATCAAATGAATAAATAATAAGATATCGCAATCACAATCTACATTTTACAAACCTAGGTCATACTCTTCCATCAATGTATTTGGTATCTGTGGGAGAGAGTGGAAAACTAGCAGGGAAGTACATGAGGAAAACTTGCAGGTTGTAATTCACAATTCAGAACTTCAGGTCTGATGTTTGTTTATACAGGAACATCTGTATCTTATGGAATTGCTTTTCTTCTTGTAACTTGTCTTTTGATCTTCATCACTATTTGGGCAAATCTTTTCTTCTCCATTCTAATATTTCCAACATTCAGAATATTTAGAAGTTCTTTCTATAGTCATCCTTAAAGGGACATTTTAAAAGTATTACCTCTTAATGTCATTAAAAGTTCCTTTTAAGTCAGAAAATTGCAAAGCTCATCAGAGAGGCTATCTCTGAAACCTATCCACTCACCCGGATGCTGCATTGTCCAATCAGTACAGAGCTCGCAACAACAAAAGTCAGGCATACTCTTTAAGTGAGACCAACAACTCTAGCCAGCTCACCAGGACACAAAGCAGCTGCAACTTCTCTGCTTTTCTAATACAAACAATAAGTGGCAGAAAAGAGCAACAGGAATTTTAAAGCTTCACCTCTCTCCAATTCTAGGTGGCACTGAATAGTGATAGCTATCACTGACCATTTTAGCCAATTAAATCCTCTCTCCCACCAATCAGAAAATACTCAACTCAAGCTTTATGTCAGCTGACTGTGTTAAGCAATGCAACCAGAGCAGATTTTCAGTCTATTGTGTCTTGCTCATTCTCAGATTCCTATATCAGTTTCTTATGCTAAGTTTCTCTTTCAGATTTGAATAAGAGCCCCCTGACTCATCTTTTTCTTAAAAGGTTAGTAATTCCCCAAAATTCCCCTGTGAAATCGATAGTTTTTTAAATCATACCTAGTTTCTAAAGTTATAGGATTTCTCATTTTTTTTGGCTTCACTCTCTGGAGTCATATTATGCAAATAAGCTAAGACTCCACAATCCCCTGCAATTATAAAGTATTTTCAGCATAGTCCTCCAGCTTCTTCAACAAACATGAAAATGTGGTTTCTACATATATGTTTTTCTACATATTTTTCTATATATTTGTATATTTTTATCATATATTCATGTATGTGTATGTATGAATAATATGGATAGAGTGGTAGGCCTGGTGTTAGGAAGACTTAGCTTCCTAAATTCAAATCTGTCCTCAGGCACTTAACTAGCTCTGTGACTCTGGCCAAGTCCCTTAACCTTGTTTGCCTTGGTTTCATAATCTGTAAAATGAGCTGGAGAAATAAATGGCAAACTACTGCTGCTTCTTTGGCAAGAAAACCCAGAATAGGGCCATAAAGGGTCAGAGATGATTGAACTGACCCTTTTATTTTGTATTTTTATAAATAAATCTTCTACTCAAACATCAAATTGTCCACATACAAGTGAAACATCATTTTAAAGCATTCACAAAAAGATATGATTCTTTATATTTGTATAATTCATTTTATGTCTAAACCTGTACAAAGTTCAACTGAAATTTGTGTTTCTTATTCACATATTTTATCAGTATACTCAGTTCTTTTCATACTTTCATTAAGTATCAAAATGCTTTTTATAACAGCAAAATAAGAAAACAATCTAACCTATAAACCTTCGCTTCATCTCTTTTTACTCTATTCTAAGTTCTTTCCAATCTAGCTTCTACCCCAGCATTCAATTAAAATGATTATTCAAAATTACCATTGATCTCTTATTTACCAAATCTAATTGATTTTTTCTCAATCCTTCCTTTCCTGACCTCTTTGCAACCTTTAACACTGTCAATCATCCTCTTCTCCTGGGTGTTCTTTTTTGTAGATTTTCATGATAATGCTCTTCCTTTCTTCTTTTACCTCTCTTTCCTCAGTCCCCTTTAATGGATTTTATTAATTAACTATGGATGTCTTAGAAGGGTTTATTCTTGCTGGGTATAGAGACATGAAGGAGAGGGGCAGCTTCTCTCATGTCTCCCCTGAGGGTTTTTTTTTTCCTTTAGCAACTTAAAATGGGGTTGGCCTCTTTCCTTCTTGAAACTGGAATCAAAATCTAAAATTGAAGATGTTCTGAAGAAACCTCAAAGAAGACTAAAGAAGATTTGAGTTCTCCCACTTTCACCAACTCCACCCAGTTCTTCACATAGGGCAAGGCATTTATCTCCATAAATGAGGAGAGAATCCCATACCAAAGGGTTTTGGGACTAGGATTACATTTCTATACTGTTTTAGTAGGTGTTCCCATGAATCCAACTATCATCCCTTTACAGATGATTTCATAACCTCTCTTAGGCTCCAGTTCCACATTATCAATTGCATTTTGTATATCTTAAGCTTTATGTTCTGTAGTCATCTCACTCAACTTATCAAAAACAGATAATTATGTTTCTCTAAAAACCCTCTTTTCTTTCCAACTTGCCTATCACTATCCTCCTAGGCATCCACATTCAGTACCTCAATGTCATCCTTGACTTGTGACTGCAAGTCACCCTATATATCTAATCTTTTGTCAAATCTTGTCATTCTTTAGTTTACAGATCTTTTATATATAAAATTCCAGCCCTTTGCAGCACCCTTCTAATTGTCTCTGACCCGCCCCAGTCAGGTCTTTCCCCAGTCTAATATATCCTTGACTCAGCAGCCAAAGTGCTTCACTCTTACTCAGTAAACATTGGCTCTCCTATCCCTTCTGGGATGAAATATAAAATCCTTTCTATGGCATTTTAAGCTGTTTACAATATGCCCTGCTTTCTAATTTTCCAATTTTTTTACATTGTCTTGCCCTTTGTGCACTCTTATTTCAGTTTCCCAAACAATATATCTCCCTGTTTAATCTATGCATTTGCTCTGGTTATTTTCCATATCTGGAATGCAATTGAGACTCACTTCTGCTTCTTGGTTTCCTTGAATTCCTTCAATATTCAGCTCCAATCTTACCTTTTGCAGTTTTTACTTACTGTCCCTCCCCCAAACACATACATACAAACACACACACACACACACACACAACACTGCTTTTCTCTTCCCTCTGAGATTATTTTCTGCTTATACCATATATATCCTTTGAATACTGTTATTTGCATATTGTAACCTCCATTAGAGTGTGATCTGAGAGCAGGGACCTTGTTTTTGCCTTTTCTTATATCTCCAATGTCAGCACAGTGACTGGTGGTACATGTTGAGCACTTAATAAGCCCTTGTCGACTAACATCCTTTAACAGTTTATTTAAATCTTTTCCATTATACAAAATTACTTTTTGGGCCCCTTTTAGCACTAGCTGTACCACATGAAAAAAGTCCTAAAGAGATGGTATATTAAAATAAGTATACAAGAGACATCCCAGAAATTAAAATGACAATTTTTGTCAACTGTTTATATATACATGTACACATACATATACAAAGAGAGGGAGGGAAAAGGAAAGAGGGAGAGAGAAAGAAAGGAGACTTGAGGATGATATCAAGCTTGTAAACCTGGATGACTGGGAAAATATGGTGGGATCCTCAACAGTAATAGGGAAATTATGAATTTGAGTGGTTTTGTGGGGAAAGGTATTGAGCTCTGGTTTAGATAGGTTGCCTTTGAATTTCTTATGGAGTACAATTCAAAAATTCCAATAGATAGTTGGTTACGCAGACTTGAGGCCTCAGAAGAGAGACTAGGCTAGATATATAGATCTGGAAATCATTAACATAGAAATGATCATTGAACCTATGGAAGCTGATGAGATTACCAAATAAAACTGTAATTAGAGAAAAGAACGGAAGGTCCAAGATTGAGCCTCAGAAAACATCCACCACTAATAGGGTAGATGAAGATTCAGCAAAGGAAATGGAGGAGGAGTCAGACAAGAAGAATTAAGAGAAAGCAGTTATGAAAACCCAAAGAGAATAACTAAAAATAGAAGCTTATCTACAATTTTTAGTAATGCAGATAGCTAATAATGGTAGAAAAATGAAGACTGAAAAAGATCAATATTTGCAATTAAGAGATCATTGGTAAATTTGGAAAGAAACATTTCAGTAAAAGACTAGATAGCAAATGAATGAAACATGTGAGAGGTGAGGAAGCCTCTAATGTGAAAGGCTTTTTCAAGGAATTTAGTTATCTAAGATGGAGAGATGAGATATAAGACAATATACACCAGAGATGGAAGGATATAATGGAGGTTTTTGAAGGATAAGAAGATATCAGCCTGCTTCTAAGTAGGATAAAAGAAGTCAATGCATAACAAGTAATTGAAAAAAAAAAAAAAACAGAGATTAGGATGACTGGGATAATCTGCAGTAGAAGAAGGCTGATTAGATAGGATCAAGGGTGCATGTGGAAGGGTAGTCTTGCCAACAGAAGAACTATCCCTTCATTTGATAGGAGTAAGAAGAAAATAAAGAAAGACAATATCAGAGATAAAGGGGAGCAGAAAAGAGGAAAATTGGCATATAATAATGTAAGTGGAAAGAACAGATGATGAAACAAAACTTCCTAGGACAAAATATCAGGCACACTGTTAAGAGGCAGTCTTTGTATTGAGTATTTTTTCTTTCATTGTTTTTTGTTGTTGAAAGGGAAAGTACTATCTGAAGGGAACTGAGTACTCCCCCTTCCCCCTTTCCAGAAATAGTTGTGTTGTAAAGAATATAAATAAAATATATTTAAAGCAATTTTTTTAAATGTTAAAGGGCAAAAAGAATAAAAGTACTTTGTACCTGAGATATACCAAAACATATATATATATATATATATATATATATATATATATTTTTTTTTTTTTTTTAAATTAAGGCTTCAGATTTGCCTTTGTATAGATCCAACTGCTACAGAAGTTGGCCCCCAGTGAAGGTTATGAATACCATCTGGTGGAGAGTGATAGAACTGCAAAGGCCAGAAAAAAAAAAACTAAACTATGGAAGGGTGAAGTATCTATGATGCTGAGTGGGGCCTGAAAGAGCCACCACAAAGGCAACACAGAACAAACCAAAGTGAAATAATCAGCAGAAAGAAATCATAGATTCTCCTCATTCTAGACTGTAATTCAGAGGAAAGTTATTCATTGGGAAAGCAGAAAAGAACTCACCAGGAGCTTAGATCTAAGTTTTTTTCTGTGTCCGCTAATTTGTAAACAAAATAGTTCTAATAGAATATGAACTCAAATACAGACAAGATAGAGTAGTAGGTCTGCAATTAAAAAAAAAAAACACCTGAGTTCAAACCTGACCTCTATCTTTGTGATCCTGAGCAAATCACTCAATCTATTTACCTCAATTTCCTTATCTATAAAATAAGAAAATCCTACTATCCAGAATTGTTGTTAAAATAAAATGACCATATTTGTACAGCACTTAGAACACTGCCTGACACCTAGTAGGTACTAGTTAAATGACAATCATTGTTGTTATTACTGTATCTCCATAGCCTGAAACAATGTCTTCTTATATTAAATACTAAGTACTTAGTTGTTGCCCTTCTTTCTCAGAGAACCAAGATGATATCACTATGTTAGGGGTCAGGATACAGTGTGTCTGACTGTGGTTGATCAGTCCAGTATGAGCTCAGAATGCTCTGCTACAGGTCAGGTACAAATAATCCAAATGAACATTTGGGATGGCTTCTCTAAATTTGCTCATCTCATGTCTCTTGTCAATTACTTCAATTCTGCTTTGCACATAGAGCAAACATAGAGCCTCCTATGATACAGGTGCACCATGTTGAACAATCCTGTGCCAGTATCTTCAAAGTATCACAATTAATTCCAAAATTCTCTTCAGAGATCTTGTGAGTATGTATCCTTGTATACCTTCTTCTGACAACCATGTGAGTGCTTGCCTTGTGTGAGTTCTCCATAAAATAATCTTTTAGGAAAATACACTTTTGGCATTCAAACAACATGCACAGCCAACTGGAGTTGCATAATGCAGTAGAGTTTGAATGCTTGGCAGTTTAACTCAAAAAAGGACCTCATTTACTGGTATTTTATTCTGCAAGGTGTTTTTCAGAATCTTCCTAGGACAATTCAAATGGATGTGCTTAAGTTTCCTGGCTGGTGCTGGTATATTGTTCAAGTTTCACAGATCTATAACAATGAGGTCTTCACAACAGCCCTATGGATTTTCATTTTGGTAGCCAGACTACCATTTCTCTCTCATATTTTCTTCAGAGCTTCCCAAACACTGAGCTAGCTTTGGAAATGAGTGTATCAACCTTATCATCTATGTGTATCTTCCTGGAAAATATGCTATAAATGAACTCATCCATAGCATTCAAAATTTCTCCATTTGCTAAAACCAATGGTTTGACATATAAATGGTGTAGAACTAGCAAATAGAGAATCTCTTTTTCTTAGTATTAATTGTTAGGTTAAAATTAGTACAGGCAGCAGAGAACTGTCCCATATTTTGTTGTATCTTGGACTCGGAAGCTGCATTAAGTAAAATGAGTCATATAACCTTCTTGATTGAGGTATGACATAATGAAACTATTTTTGGAAGATTAGTTTGGAAGGAGTGTGCAAGATACCTCAGAAAATGGAGAGATTAAACTTAGATAGGACTTAATAGGAGATCATTGCAGTAAACCAAGCAAAAGGTAATAAAGGTTTTAACTGGTTTTAGAAGCAGAATTAAAACAAGAGAGTGAATGAGATAACTTTCTAAGAAAAAAAAAAAACAATAAAATCTGATGAAGGTTTTTGATACAGGGGCAACAGGAAAGTCAAAAATTAATTTAAAAGGGGCAGTTAGATGGTGCATTGGCTAGAGCACCAGCCCTGAAGTCAGGAGGACCTGAGTTCAAATCTGGTATCAGACACTTACACACTTTCTAGCTGTGTGTGAGCCTGGAGAAGTCACTTAACCCCAATTGCCTCAGTTAAAAAATTTTAATTTAAAAATTCTAATCTGGAAGACAGCATAAGTATTATGGCTATGGTCAGCCAAGGGTTAGATTAAGTTCTGGCATAAAAAAAGTATAGTTTGTTTTAATAAGGAGTTCTCCCCAAATAAATAATTTAGCCTGTGCATGTAGGCCTTAAAGTGAGCAATCATTGATAAAAAGAGAAGGGGAGGATGAGATTGAGGTTTCCAATGGTAGTCCTATCCTACCTAGGATGATCAAAAAGGGTGCTTCCAAACACGAAAAATAGAAGACATGGTTCTCTACTTCTTAGCATGTGCAGGTATTCTATGATTGTTTCCTATTCAGATACTGTGTAGTGAAGAAAGGTTTTAAAGAGCCAGAATTCCTAAGCCAAGATCAAATGTGCATATAGAAAAGTGTTATAAGAGTAATTTCATCTCTTTCCTTCATGGGTGGTAAATCAAGTAGGTAATTGCTGTAGGCTTTCAGAAAGGGGAGAGACTACTATCCCTCTCTCAACGGAATACACCATGAGGCGATGATCACTATGATGGCCTGGCTATCTTTCTTTCTCTGTTATACCTACTCTTTTTCATCTTAGATAAAGGAATATTAAAAAAGACTAGAACTGAGCTTTAAAAGGTCAGAAGATTGAACTGCCAGAGATCTATCTAGGATCACATCAGAATTTGCCAGCTCTCTCACGTCCCATAATATATCCAGTAAGGAGAAGCCTCCCCAGTAACATAAAAAGACCACTTTAACTACTTCTATAAGGTTTCTCAGATCTGATAGAACCTACAATTCCTTTCAGAATATCTGAACTCATTTTTACAGAATAATAAAACCATGGGAAGTTAGGCTACTTATGTATTCTTCTAACATTGCCTATGAACTTTATATTCTTAACAAAATAAGATTGTCTAAATAAGGCAATATCTGTAAAGTATTTAACACAATGCTTGCATATAGTAGGAGCTATATAAGTGCTTATTCCCTTCCCATGCCTGATTAAAGCAACTTCTTTCTATTGCTTCAATTGTCATAGACTATAAGTTTGCTGGGATATTTAGTATCGAGCAGACTGCTATCTGGCACAAATATCAGTTTAATTCATCTCCAGATTAGAAATATAACATTCTATGAAAGATGTCATTTGTCCTTTGTTTTCTAAAAGAATCAATGATATCATGGGTGATGTCTCAACTTCTACATGAATTTGATTTCCATGAAGCAAAATTATTCAAAGTCTTCACTCTTACTCTCTCTTCCTGAGTCTTTGAAGTCCAGGGACAAGACAAAGACAAGATTTGACCAAGCTCCAAGTGCTCCATAGGTACCTGGTTCAGCTATCTACATGGTCTTTGGAACAAATTTTTCTTATCTTCCCATTCTGCCAGACAAAGTCTTCATGTGCTTAAATACCTCCTAACTCATTGAGAGATTTGAGATGCATCTATTACTCTCAATCTGGTTTAGCCAACCTTACCAGAGTATGGAGAGCCAGGTATACACAAAAGGTAAATGAGCAGCCCTGAAAAGGACCTGTCAAGTCTTCACACCAGTCTTCCTTGAAGAACCTATACACCCCTGTGGAAGATAAATGCTTTTTGATGAATGTTTGAGGGGATGTGGGAAAACTGGGATACTGATTCATTGTTGGTGGTGTTGTGAATCATTCTGTGGAGCAATTTGGAACTATGTACAAAGGGCTATCAAACTGTGAATACTCTTTGATACAGTAGTGTCTCTACTGGGCCTGTATCCCAAAGGGATCTTTAAAAAGGGAAAAGGACCCATGTGTGCAAAAATGTTTAGGAAAGCCCTTTCTGTAATAGCAAGAAACTAGAAATTGAGTGGCTGCCCATCAATTGAAGGATGGCTGAATAAGTTATGGTATATGAGTATTATGGAATAGTATTGTTCTATAAGAAATGATCAGCAGGATGATTTCAGAGAGTCTTGGAAAGACTTACAGGAAGTAATGCTAAATGAAGTAAGTGGAACCAGGAGGATATTGCACCCAGTAACAGCAAGATCAATTCTGATGGACATGGCTCTTTTCAACTACAAGGTGATTCAGGGTAGTTCCAATGGTCTTGTGATGAAAAGAGCCATCTGCACCCAAAGAGAGTACTGTGGGGACTGACTATGGATCACAACATAGTATTTTCACCTTTTTTTATTGTTATTTGCTTACATTTTGTTTTCTTTTTCATTTTTTTCCTTTTTGGTCTGATTTTTCTTGTGCACCATGATAATTGTGGAAATAGGTATAGAAGAATTGCACGTCTTTAACATATTGGCTTACTTGCCATCTTGGGGAGAGGGGGTAGGGAGAAGGGAAGGAAAAAAATTTGAAACACAAGGTTTTTCAAAGGTTAATGTTGAAAATTACCTATCCATATATTTTGACAATAAATAGTTTTAATCAAAAAAAAGGAAGATAAATGCATTTTTTAAAACATTAATAAAAATATATTGTAGCCATCTCTCTTTAAATTAGATGACTACAAGTATCTCTGATAAAAGCTTAATTTCTCAAATTGAGAGAATTGGAGTCAAATTTATAAGATTATGAGTCATTGCTCGATGGATAAATGGTCAAAGGATATAAACAGGCAGTTTTCAGACAAAGAATTCAAAGCTATCTATAGCCATATGAAAAAAAAAATGCTCTAAATCACTATTGATTAGAAAACGCAAATTGAAACAACTCAGAGGTACTATCTCACACTTATCAGATTGGTTAATATGAGAGAAAATAAAAACTGTTGGAGGAGGTGTGGGAAAACTAAGACACTAATGCACCATTGGTAGAGTTATGAACTGGATCATCCTGGAGAATAATTTCAAACTATGTGCAAAAGGTTATAAAACTCTGCATATTCTTTGATCCAGCAATACCACTACTAGATTTGTATCCTAAAGAGATTTTTTTAAAAGGTAAAAGAACCTACTTGTACAAAAATATTTATAGTGCCTCTTTTTTTGTGGAACAAGGTATAGGATATGATTGTAATGAAATATTGTGTTATAAGAAATGATGAGTAGAATGATTTCAGAAAAAAATGGAAAAATTTACACAAACTGATACAGAGTAAATTGAGCAGAACTACTAGAACACTTTAAATAGTAACAGCAATGAATAACTGTGAATATCTTAGCTATTCTCAGCAACGCAATGATCTAAGATGATCCCAAAAAAACTTATGATGAAAAGTGCTATCCCTCTTCAGAAAAAGAACTCATAGAGTCTGAATGCAGATCTAATCATATTTTTTTATTCATTTCCTTTCTTTTCTTTTGTCTGTGTTTTTTTTTCCACAACATGGAAATATATTATACATAAATGCACATGTATAACCTTTATCAAATTGCTTGTCTTTTTTTTTTTCCTGAGGCAATTGTGGTTAAGTGACTTGCCTAGGGTCACATAGCTAGGAAGTGTTAAGCATCTGAGGTCAAATTTGTATATTCTCTTAACTTCAGGGATGGTGCTCTATCCACTGTGCCACCTAGCTGCCCCTAAATTACTTGCCTTTTCTATGAAAGTAGAGGGGATAAAAGGAGAGAATTTGAAACTAAAAATTTTTTTAAAAGAATGTTTAAAATTGTTTCTACATGTCATTGGGGGGAAATAAAATATTAAATAAATATATTTTAAGAATTCAAAAAAAGATCTTTCTTGATAAAGAAATTTCTGCCTTGAATGCCTTGACTCCAGATGCAGGAATACTTCCTAGAGCAGTGGTCTTGACAGAGAAAGAAAATGTTGAAGGTAAATGATCTTCAATTCCACAATCTTTTTTAAAAATAGCTTTTTATTTACAAATTATATGCATGGGTAATTTTTACAGCATTGACAATTGCCAAACCTTTTGTTCCAATATTTTCCCCTCCTCCCCCATCCCCTCCCCCAGATGTCAGGTTGACCAATACATGTTAAATATGTTAAAGTATAAATTAAATACAATATAAGTATACATGTCCTAACAGTTATTTTGCTGTACAAAAAAAATCAGACTTTGAAATAGTGTACTATTAGTCTGTGAGGGAAATCAAAAATGCGGGCAGACAAAAATATAGGTGTTGGAATCCTTACAAAGTGTTGTGATTAGAATTGATAGAGACAATAATTATCTAATTTAGCATGGTTCAGTATGATTGATCTGATCCTACAAGGAGATGTTATGGGCCAGAACTTGAAACAAGGTACTAAATGGAATTGAGGAGACAATGTTTAAATCTAAGTTTAGAATTGATTTAATCCTACAACAAATAATGGTTTCCCAGTGATATAATGATTGGTGTGTACTTAGTGTACAGCATATAAGCAAGAAGTTCTCAGGACCAAAGAGCACTCTGGGAGATTGAGAGCCAGGAGTGAGTGGAGACTTCAGTTGAGAAGATTCAGAGAGAGCTGGAGGTAGAAGCTGGCAGACAAGCTGCAAGAGCTCTTGGAACCAAGGAGTGAGAGAGGCCTCTAAGAAAGCTACCCAGGCCCAAGGAAAGAGATAAGACTTGGAAGGAGAAAATAAACATTTGGATTTTAACAGCTGGCTGTATTTGAAGTGATTATTATTCTGAACTGAAACTAAGGCTGCCTCCAGAGAACCTCCCCCAAGAAACCTGCTCTTGGAGAGAACCATTATATTATAAAAAAAGAAGAGAACACCACATATAGGGATTGGGAATTCTATGTAATGATTCATAGTCATCTCACAGAGTTCTTTCATTGGGTGTAGCTGGTTCAATTCATTACTGCTCCAATCCAGTGTGGAATTCCATTATTCTGATTCTGAGAACTCTTTCCAACAATGCAACGCATATGCCATTTATACTTTCTTATACTAGACAATTCTTATGCATATTCTTCAATAAATGCTACACTCAAGCTCTTTCAAAAGATGAACCTATCTCTAGTTCTCCTTATATGGCATGGATATTAATAGGTCATATAGACTTTGCATTGGCTATACCTCAATTAAGGAAAATATTAAAATGGAATTGTAATGTGCTTAACATAAGAATTGGAGCACAGGTCCATAGATCAGAGTTAAAGAAATAAAATCTTTACAATGAATTAACAGTCATTCATTAAGTGACTGTATTATGTCATAAACCTGGGATGAACTGACAACTAATCAACAAGCATTTATTAAATGCCTACTACATGCCAGATGCTTGAGGTAGAAAGATAAGAATTAAATAGTCCTTGGCTTCAAAAAACTTACATGGTGGGAAAGGCAAACAATCAATACAATTTACATACTTGGAGGCAGCTAGATTCTGCAATGGATAGAGTACTGTATCTGGAATCACTAAGACTGACCTCAGACACTTTATTAGCTATGTGGTCATAGTCAGGTCACTTAACCTCAGTCTGTGTGAGTTAACTTAAGTGTAAAATGGGGGTGATGATATTACTTACAGAGTTGTTGTGAGGATCAAATGAGATATGTGTAAAGCCCTTAGCACAGTGTCTAACATATTGTAGCTACTTAATAAATGTTCATTTCCTTCTATTCTATAAAAATATAGTCAGAATATACATAAAACAAATAGGTAATTTGAAGAGAGGGGACACTCAGAGAGAAGAATCAAAAAAAGTTTTGAAAACATTAGAAAAGTAAAGAAAGGTGGTACTTGAGTGGAGTCTTGAAATTAGAAAGGAACTCTAAGAGACAGAGGTGAGGAGGTTATTTATATATATATGCCAGTAATAAGAGATAGTGCAAAAGTGCAGATGGTACATAAAGTATTGTGTATGAAGAATAGACAGAAATCTAGTTTAACTGGACCTTAGAATACAAGAAAGAGAATAATATATAACAAGACTGGAAAGATAAAGATTGGGATGAGATTGTGAAGGGCTTTAAAAGCTAAACAGAGGAGTTTATATTTTATTCAGGAAAACACCAAGATTTATTGAGTAGGGAAATTATATTGATAGAACTAAACTTTAGGGAAATCACTGTGGCAGTTATATGGAGGATGGATTAGAGTGAGAAAAGATCTGGAGCAAACAATTAAAAGCTATTGCAACCATCCCAGTGAGAAGTCATGAGGGCCTGAACCAGAATGTTTGCTATGTAACTGAAAAAGAAACTATGTGAGTTGTCCTGGAGGTCAAAACGAGATTTTACAACTGAATGAATATATGGAATGAGGAATTAAGTAGTTAAGGACAACAATAAGGGTGAAAACCTGGTAATCTTGAAGAATGTCCATAGTTTTAATAGAAATGAGAAAATTTGACTTATGGTGGATCAGAGATAAGAAGACAAAAGGAGAGATGAGTTTTCTTTCAAGATGTGTTGAGTACAACTTTGGAGGTTAACCATATAAAGGCATTAAATATATAAAGTACATAGACTGAATTTCATAAAGCCTGAAAATGGATGAATTCATTATAGTAGAGGAGAAAACTACAGTCAAAATACCTGGCAAGGAAGAAATGCCAGCAAAGAAGATTAAGAAATATTGACTGTAAAGGTAATAAGAAAAACAGTATAATACTTTGTCACACACACCAAAAAAAAGATCAACTTCAAAGAGCTATGGATAACTTCTTAGGTCATCTATTAAAAGTTTTAGGAAAAGTAACCCAGTCATATTTGAAGTCAGTGTATCTAGGTCCAAATCCCTATTCTGCCATGTGGGCATATCAACCTTGTTAGAATTCAATCACCTCAATGATGAAATGGTTGGAATAGGTCTATCAGTCAATTAACATTAATTAAGACCCTACTATGTGCCAGGTATTGTACTAAATCCTAGCAAGACAAAGAACAATAAAAGAAAATCCCTGCCCTCAAAGAGCTTATAGTGTAATGAGAGAGACAACATGCAAATAACAAAAGAAATTTAAAATAATCAACTGAGGGAACTGAATGGGAATAGGATATAGAAAGTGGAATGTTAACTAGGGTTTGAAGGAAGCCAGGAGGTGCAGATAAGAAAGGAAAGCCTTCTAGGTATGGAAGACATGGAATCAGCCAGAGAAAATTATGGAGTATCTAATTCAAAGAACCACAAGGAGGCCAGGATCACTGGATGGAAGAGTATACTGAAAGTGTAAGGTATAAGAAGACTAGAAAGATGCATATGGGGGAAGGGAGAAGGAGGTTTAAGGGAGGAGTGGAGTAAGGGAGGGGAAATGGTTTCTATCATTGACTCCTTTGGCAGTCTGAAAAAGCCCATCATAGAATAACTTTTTGTGGCCTACATCCATAATTTTTTTAATGCTAAATTTTGGTTAGAAGTCAGTGAAAATAAAAATGCAAATTCACTGACATTTTGCAATCTATCTACAGATCTCATAAGGGTTCATGAATGTCCTGTTAAGAAAGTGTAATCTGGATCATTTCTAAGATCCCTTCCAACTCTAAATCCATTACACTCTAATCATAAGAATTCATAAATATTGTTATGTGTAGTTTAGGATTATTTTATAATCCTAGAGAATGGAAGCATTTTCTGATAAGGCAGTTCCATCAATTCATAATATTACTTATTTGAGATTCTTTTCCAAGTTTCCCTAACAATGACTATCTTCAAAAAGAAATTTTCTTTTCTTAGTTCCTTGATACTCTCATCACAATAGATATCAATAATGAATCAAATATGTCTGTTTCCTTTGACTAGAATGTAGGTAACACAAGCAAATCTACTAGACTCCAGTGATTTTAATAATCTAGTTTCCTGCTGTCCAAGTAAAGACAAAATCTTTCTTGTCTATCACTTCCAATGAAGCTCAATAACATAAGGTTTTACCTAGCTAGCTCCCAAGGTTATTTTGAGCCTAAGGGCTTATAAGAGTAGCATGTTGTGAAGCACAATGAGCTCTTTTAGAAAGAATGTAAGTGTAATTGCAATATAAATGAAAATTATGGCCATCATATATGCCAGCTAACTGCAAGATCCATACCCACCTCCACATGGTAGATTTTATTAAGCAATGAGTTCTGGTTAACAGAACACTGAAATAGGAAACAGGCGAATTAAGTGACCTGAGGTAAATCAAAGAACCTCTGAACAACTCTTTTTCTCCATTTGTAAAATGGAGTTCATTCTATTTAATACCTATTCCCAAGTTGGAAAGATTAGTAAATTTGTTAAACCCTACAAAAAAGGAACTACCACAAAGGTTCCTATCTCTTAATTGTTTATAGCCAAAGATCATTGGATAAACAAAAATCTGGATAGTACAAAGAAATTAAAATAAGAAAGACATTAAGAAAAATATTGTTGTAGAGCTGATTTAAGAAGAGCTTTCTATAGTGAATGGATCATCTCTTTTATCAAGTAAGATAATTGCTGGATTCTCTCAACGCCAAAATGGCATGATGAGATTATTACACATAAAGTAAACTCATTAAAAATTACTGGTTGACAATCAGTGATAGACAACCTCTCTTAGGAGCCTGGATGCTGCAAGTAGCTGAGCCAAAGAGACCAAAAGTATGCAGAGAATTTTGTAAATATACTATAACAGTTAAACCACAACTAATTCAATTCAATTCAACAAATACTTTTCAAGTAACCATTTCATTCAAGGCACTGTACTTAACCCAAAGGACATAGACACTGGCCTCATATTGAAGGAGTTTACAATTTGGTAAGAAAGATAAAACAGATAAATAAAAAAATACAATGGAAAAAATAAAATAAGTATTTAGAAAAATGGTAAACAAAATGCCATGATGAGCTGCTTTCCCTCCAGAAGAATACTCACTTCAGGGAGGTGAGTTTATTGGTAGAGAAAGAAAAATTAGGGAACTTTTATAAAAAACATGGCATATTAGCTAGGCTTAGTATAAAAGGAAAGGATTTCAGCAGATATAGAAAACTGAAAAGAAGATAGGGAAAGGTGTAGGAAATCTTGTGAATAAAGACAAAAAATTAAGGGTAGGATGAGTTTAGGGAATGGTAGATAATTTAGTTAACCTTCCAGCTACATCAAGGGTACAGCACCATGAGGAATTGTTTGCACCCTAAGGAGAGACTTCCAGATGATCACATTTATATCTTTGATTTTACTATCACTCATAAGTGCCATATTCAAGCACTTGGAAGTTCTTTTAATCCAATAATAATAGCCTATCATTAAATGTGATAAATATGATAAATAAATTTTCCTTGCCTTACTCCAGCTAAATTTATTTTTCATCCTTATCATAATCTCCATTCCCTGGTGATTGGTGATGACCGGTTATTTTAAAATCAGCCGGAGTCAGGAATTCAGGTTAAGGGAAAATCTTCAATCTTTATTCTCAGTAGAGGTGAAGAAGGATTGGAGGTGAAGGGGGATTGGAGATGAAGGGAGGATCATGATCACAATGTGTGCAGCTGCAACATTCTGGCCAACCAGACCAGAAGCCAGCCAGCTGTCTCTCCCCACCTCTCTTCCTGCCCCTCTGCCTCCACCCACCAAAATCGTCATTTCCTATACAACATGTCAGGACTTGCACAAAGAGTGGGCGGGGCCATTCTTTCTTCAAGCATATATATTAATAGAGTATGGTCCAATTACTATTTAGCCTCACGTGCTTGGGACCTCAGTGCATCAACTCGAGCTTCAGTCCATTACACCTTGGTACTTTCCCAGAACATCATTCCTGCTCTGGTTACATTCTCTTCTCTTCCCAGTTTTAACTATTAAACCTGTTCAACTTCACACTACTCTCAAATCTCTTTCTTTGTTGTCTTATCTTCACTCATGTTTTGCAAAAAACCCTGTAAGTACATTGCCACTATTTGATTCCTTTTGTTCCTTCTCACCTGCTGTTAAGCACAAGTAGGGGAATTCAAATATGCTGACTAGATCTTCCATAAATTCAAGTTAACTAATTTCAACCGTAGCAAGACAATTCCTTTATTCTTTCTCAATTGATTCACTTTCTCACTTACTACAGCAACTCTTCTAGAGAAAATGGGTTTTCTCTTCTCAAGTTTTCATGGAAACCCCAGCCTTTGAGTTGAAAATCAATATTGATTCAGATTTAAATATCTAGCCACCACCTGGACCATGGTCCAGGGAGTCAGGAATAAGGATGGCCCTTGCCCAGAAAAAAAAATCTAGCTCTGGACTTAAGCAGACCAGAGGCATCAACGGGGCATTCTTATGAAAACAAAAAAAGAATAAGCCAGTTTTGTTTTGTTTTTTTTTAACAATCTTTGTCTTACATGCACACACATATTCAAATCTTGCCATTGTAAGGAAATCTCTTAAATAAAGCTTAAGTATGGCACATTAAGTACTATTAAAAGGAAGTAAAAGGGCACCTTTAAGAAAGAGACTAAATATACAAAGTAGATCGGGTATAGAATATATATTTATTTATTTTACCACAAAAATTCTTGAAACCAAAAAAAAAAAAAAAAAAAAAACAAATCCTCAGAAGCATTCATTAGCAAATAAAATATAAATAATAGTTTATAATCTGTTATATTTTCTACAAGAGGTGAAGAAAATTGTAGGACTGTTGAATAGATATTTCATGTTTACTTCAGGTCTTTACTATCCAAGCAACTCCCAAGCCAAATTCTAACTAGGGCATGGTTTGGTTTTTGTTAGTCCTTTCAGATATAGAATCCTCCTGATAGTGGTTATCTGTTCTGAGAAATGGTATAGTTTCAGGAATTGTCTCCTATTCAGTAGCTAGAACTAGCTCAGGAACTCTCAACCTCTCAAATTCATGAGATTGCTATTATGTACTAGAACAGGATTTCTCAGCATTGTCACCATTTGGTAGTCTGGGCTCAGGCAAAGAACACAAAATGACGTTCAAAAAATAGAAAAGAGTCACCCACAACTTGGGTATCGATTTGAGGCTCCCCTAGAAAGCATTGTCTTACTAAAATGTTCACAAACTCCCAGGAAGAGAAAAAACTCTTTTCTCAGACTAGAAATTCAAGGAAGAGATGTGTTCCAAATCAGTCAATATCAAAAATGACTGGAAACTCTCTCCTCATTCTTTTTATAGCCTGCTGAGGGGTAAGTTCTTTCTGATTCAGCTAAAAATCATTTTCAATTCAATCCCCTAGTCACTGGGACCAATAAAAAATTACTGCATCATTGCAGAGAATAAGTTACTTGGTGCTGAACAAGAATCCCCATAGAGCCAGAGCTCCATTTCCTCTGTTGTACTAAGACAATGTTGATTTTAAATTGAAACATAGAGCACCCAACTATCCTCATTTCCCCCTCTAGCCTAGCTTCCATATTTTCAAGAATCAAACTTTTTCTTCAAGACTTAGCAAAACATAGATAATCAGAACTTATTTTGACAAATAAAACATTGATTTTTAGCATACTCTAAGTTAACCAAATCTTCTTCTAATTTCATCTGGGTGTTAAAAGACTAAAAACACAGAGATTTAAAGCTTTAGTCTTTCCTTACCACATTTAGTTCTATAAGTCTGTAACAGCTTGGCACTTGTTTGAAATATTTTTGTTCTCAGTATTTTTTGCTACTGAATCAGCAGTAGTTTTTTCTTCCATTTTCTCTTTATGAAAATCTTTAAGTTTTTTTTTTTTTTCCAGTTGTATAGGAACAGCCTCTCACTTACTGCAAAGAATGTTAATTAATTCATAAAGATCAGAAGTTCTGGATCTAATGGTCCATATAATACACTGGATTCTTTAGGAAAGCAAAGAGATAAATAGAATACATAGTCTAAAATGATGTTCCTTTCCATTCTGATTGAGGAAATTATCAATTCCAGTACAAACATTTGAAAGCTATCTCTCAATGAGAATCTCTGAAACAGAGAAACTCCCAAAGATGCAGAATTTTTTTCTTCCCTCCAGATTAGGGGGAGGAAGAGGAGAATGGGAGAAGTTAAAGGAAAAACCCTACATCAAAATTGAAAAGAAAAAAATATTTTTCTAACTACATTGTTTAGACTTCACATATTGAATCTTTCACTCAAAAGCCTGTGGAAAAGAAGACATTCTACAGAGAACACATGAAGATGGTCCTATGCTCTGGCCCCTTTGCTAAAGGACATATATGACTCATTTACTCCTAATTGATCCTATATAATCCAATGACTAAAGCTGAATTGAATATAAGTCCAAGTCATGACCTGACTGATCCATGACTCTTTTGGGCCACACCTGGACTACCTTTCCTTGAACTTTCCCAGCAGCAGCAGCCACACACACTTGCATGAAACACATATCCATGGTCATCAAGATAATCATGGCAGACAAATCTGAGATAAGCCTCAAGACCTGAGCTTTCTCTTCTGCTTTATGTTTCTTTCTCTAAGCATAGTTCACTAAACAGCAAACTCAAGAGAGAAGTTTCCAGTCTTGGTGGCTACCTTTTAAAATTAAGAAATCCAGAGTTCCTAAACCTGGTTTAATTGTCCAGCAGAAGTTGCTTTCAGCAACTATACCCTTCTCAGAGGAAAAGTGAAGATTACCAAAAATATACTTAGCTAAAAGGACCAAGAAATGAACCCATGAATTCTGTTAAAGTCAGCATATATAAATCAGAACATGAAAGTACACAAAAATGAATTTATAGGAAATTATGCTAAAAGCTAAGAAGACTAAGAAAGGCATATTGAAGAAGGTAATACTTGAGCTGAGGCATAAAGAAAGCCAAAGTTATTCAGAATAGGAAGTTTGGAGGAAAGGCATTCCAGGTATGAGAAATAGCACAAAGTATTGAACTTTGAGAAACAACAAGTAGGTTTGAATGGCTACTTCTTCCAAGGGGTGTAGAAGGTAAGAAGATTAAAAAGATAGGAATGTTCTAATCATAAATGCTAAGCTTAATAATTTATATTTGATACCAGAAGTAATGTGTTATTGGAGATGTTTTCAGAGGAATGTAAGATGAGGACATGAGAAGAGGGAGCTATCTGTAAATTATTCTACTATTTTTTTTTTTGGTGAAATACTAAGTAGGATCTTCAGACAACTGATGAAGGAGGAAGTATCATGGTAGGCCTTTGATGATAAGAAGTTTTGGAACAACTGCAATGGTGGGTGGCATAGGAAATCAAGCAGGGAGAATGAGTGAGTTTGTTACAGTGAGAGCCTAGTTGAGATTAGTTGATACAAATTTGTAATGGATATTGTCATAATGGTTTAGTGATTTCCTTCAGTTCCACTAAGCAGCAAATGAGTAGGAGCAAAGGAAGCAGGCAGTGGAAATGATCCAAGGTTTAGCAAAGCATAATTAGCAATAGGACAAGGGGGAAAAAAAGATAGAAAAGTAGAGGATAGTATAGAGTTGAACAAATTCATCAAAGAGTTAAGACTGGGAATATAGGAGAGTATAGTCATGTCTTGGGTGACAGCCTAGAATAATATTGAGGGATAGACAATAAATACAGAAAAGTTTTAAAAAGAGTGAAGCATGTAAAGATATAGAGATAAGACATTATTACTAAGTAAAGGAATTTCACAGTTCTTGAACATGGACGTGGAACATCTGTGAGCAATGACAAGACCAAGGTGATGAATACCTAAGATTTAATGGTAATGGGGGTTTAGATTAAGAATGTGGGAGGTTAAAATATTTTTGGGAATAGCTATATATATATATATATATATATATATATATATATTATATATATGTTGAAATCTCTCAGAATAAGGACAGGAGTTGAAGCATAGAACAAGACTGAACCAATTGCTGACTTCACTGAAAAAGAAGGGGAAAGCTCAAAAAAGAAAAATGAAATTTGTGAGTTGCTCAGACAGTACAGAGTTTAGGTGAATACAAAATATATGTTCAACAGTCCCACAAGTCACCTAAGAGTCTTTACAGACCAGGAGAGTATGACAGAGATGATGATTTGTTGTTTCATGTTCTAGGTGTTTGTTAATATGTGTTTATGACTCTTTTGTGTACTTTAAGCATGTTTTTGTTTCAGAGGAAATAAGAAGCAGTCCTGATATCTATATCCCTATATAGAAGGGACTTATTAATGTTTTGGGAAGAACTCTAAGCTATACCTAAGCTTTGCTTAAAAGATTTCCCCCAGGAGGAAACCAAATTATCACTCTTTGTAGATGATATGATGGTATACTTAGAGAATCAATTAAAAAACTATTAGAAACAATTTACAACTTTAGCAAAGGTACAGGATACAAAATAAATCCCCATAGATCATCAGCATTTTATTATATTACCAACAAAATCCAGCAATAAGAGATACAAAGAGAAATCCCATTCAAAATAACTGTCGATAATATAAAATATTTGGGAGTCTACTGCCAAAGCAAAGTCAGGAACCATATGAACACAATTACAAAATACTTCCCACACAAATAAAGTCAGATCTAATCAAATGGAAAAATATCAAGTGCTCATGAATAGTCTGAGTAATTATTTGACAATTGTGTTTGACAAACCCAAAGACTCCAGCTTTTGGGATAAGAACTCACTATTTGACAAAAATTGCTAGGAAAATTGGAAATTAGTATGGCAGAAATTAGGCAATGACTCACACCAATATATCAATATATACCAAGATAAGGTTGAAATGGGTTCCCGATTTAGACATAAAGAGTGATAGTATAAACAAATTAGAAGAACAAAGGATAGTTTACCTCTCAGATATATGGAGAAGGAAGGAATTTGTGGCCAAAGAAGAACTGGAGTACATTATTGAATACAAAATAGATAATTTTGATTATATTAAGTTAAAAATTTTTGTACAAATGAAACCAATGCAATCAAGATTAGAAGGGAAGCAATAAATTGGGAAAAAAATTTTTTACATTCAAGGGTTCTGATAAAGGTCTCGTAAAATATATAGAGAATTGACTCAAATTTATAAGAATTTAAGCCATTCTCCAACTGATAAATGGTCAAAGAATATGATTAGACAATTTTCAGATGAAGAAATTAAAACTATTTCTAGTCATATGAAAAGGAGATCTAAATCACTTGATTAGAGAAATAGAAATTAAGACAACTCTGAGGTACCACTACATACCTCTCAGATTAGCTAAAATGACAGGAAAAGGTAATGATGAATCTTAGAACTGGGACACTAATACATTATTGGTGGAGTTGTAAACTGATTCAACCATTTTGGAAAGCAATTTGGAACTATGCTCAAGGGATATCAAACTGTGAATATTCTTTGAACCGAAAGTGTTTCCACTCTGGGCTTGTGTCTCAAAGAGATCTTAAAGGAGAGGAAGGGATCCACATGTGCAAAATGTCTGGGATAGCCCTTTTTGTAGTGGCAAGAAACTGTAAACTGAGTGGATACTCATCAGTTGAAGAATGGTTGAATAAGTTATGATATATAAAAGTTAGAATATTATTATTCTATAAGAAATGATCAGCAGGATGATTTCAAAGAGGCCTACAGAGACTTACATGAACTGATGCTAAGTGAAACAAGCAGAACCAGGAAATCATACTTAGCAATAGCAAGATTATATGATGATCAATTCTGATGGATATGGCTCTCTTCAACAATGAGATGATTCAGGCCAGTTCCAATGATATTGTGATGAAAACAGCCATCTGCACTCAGTGGACTGTGAGGAATGAGACTAAATCACAATATTGTATTTTCACTTATTTGTTGTTATTTGCTTGCATTTTTTTTTTTTTTTTTTTTTTTTTTTTTTTTTTTTACTTTTTGATCTGATTTTTCTTGTGCAGCATGACAATTATGGAAATATGTATAGAAGAAATACTTGCCATCTAGAATAAGGTATGGGGGAAAGGAAGAAGACAAAAAATTTGGCATATAAGGTTTCACCATTCACTGGTGAATGGTGAAAATCATCCATGTATGTTTTGAAAATAAAAAGCTTTAGTTAAAAAATAAAAACATTTCCCCCAGGAATTTTGGGAAGAAGATGATTAGAATGTAGAATTGTGAATTCCCTCTTTTAGAGGTCAGGATTCTAAGACTGAACAATCATTTGCTTCAGTTTATTGTTAGAGCTCCATTAGACTGCAGATATAATACAAATAACATATTTTATCTCAATTGAGGTAAAAAAAAATAATAACAAATAATAAATCCTCTTACATTGTTTCTATTGGCATTTAAATTTCACAAAAATTGCAACAATGGTATTTAAAATACAGGAGTTAACAATTGGTTGCATATAATAGATGATAATCTTATAATTGATCTCTGTCTCAATTCTTTTCCCCATTACACAGCTCCAGGTCATCTTTCTCACAGTTGCCAAACTATTAATCCTAAAGCAGAATTATGACCATGTAGCAACACCCTGCTCAAAAATCTTCATTGGCTCCCTATTCTCTCTCAATGAAAAATAGAAATTACTCGGTTTGATGTTCAGACCTTCACAATCCAGCTCTCACCCATCTTTATGGTTTCTAGGTGCAATTGTTCTCCTTCCTGCACATTATGATCTACTTATTGTTCCTCCTATACAACAATCCATTTTTGTTCTTACTTTGACACAAGCTGCTCCCTATGCTTAAAATTCAATCTTTCTTTTCTTCTACTTTTCTAAATCCCTAACTTGTTTTGAAACTTACCTCAAGTGCCTCCTTAAGGCTTCTGTGAGACTTTTACTGATGTATACAATTGTACTTGGGATGCTTCCCCCCTCCTATTAAATTATTTTGTATGTATATATAATTTTATTTTGTCCATCAGACAGTTCCTAGAGAATAAGGACTATTTAATTTTTGCCTTTGAATACCAAGCTCCTAGCACACTGCCTAGTTATATAGTAGACACTTAAATATAGTTATATGTTGATTGATTAGTTGATTGGTTTAAAAGAAATTGTGATTACTTAGTGTAACCTGTTGGGTTAAGACTGGTCTCACTTTCATAGTGCACTTTACACTTGAGGATGGTGTAAAAATAGCTATCTCATAAGTTTGTCTTAGAATGTTAGAGCTAGAAAAGTCCTATCAAAAATTTTGCAGATGAACAATTTGAGACCCAGAGGAAGAAAAATGACTTATCTAATATTACACAGCTAGTTAATAGATTTTCTAACTTTAATTCCTGGGTTTTTTCCCACTAAAATACGCTTTCTTTTTGCAAGCAACTGACCGAGAAATGAACACATAGTGAAACACTAATGGAAAGGTCAGAGAGAAAGCCAATTTCTAGAATAACAGAAATAGTAAATCATCAACCTTCTCATTTACATACTTATGGATTTTTTCATCTCTCTCAAAATCCAATACCATGTAAGGTCCAATATATTATATCCTACTCAGGAATGTTATGGGATGCAATCAATCATTCTCTCCCTTTCAATAACTTTGCCTTCAATACTTGGATGAATCTGTGATCTCATCAATATGGATATTCCCATGAATCCATTCCAAATATTAAAGGCTTTCCTCTAGGTCTCTTGACAGATATCTGGCAAGATTTTGCTATACTATACACTTGCTACATCTATGCCATAAGTGATCAAAGAAAAAAAGTCTTTAATATACAAAACTGATTATAGTAACTCTAAAAAGAAACAACCACTGGAAACTAAAGAAAAGTCATAATATATGACTGTATTGAGTACTTTTTGCTGTGACAAATGAGAAAACAAATGATGTCAAAAAGACCTGGAAAGGCTAATATGAGCTGTTGCAGAGTAAAAAAACCAGGACCAAAGAACAATTTATACTTTAAGATCAATATTATAAAAAGTAAACAATTCTGATATGTCTGGGACTCTCTCCTGTTCATCACCTAAACTCCTTGGCTTTCTTCAAATATTAGCTAAAATCCCACCTTCTACTAGAAGCCTTTCATAATCCTCTTTAAGTTAGAGAATACTCTCAATTTACCCTGCATATCTCTTGTTTGTACATAGTTGTGTGTTGTTGTCTCTCCCACAAGTCTAAGAGATTCTTGAGAACAAGACTGACCCTAGTTTGCTTTCTATGATATGAAGGCTACTTGATAAAAGCTGGATATTAAAGAAGAAAGATTTTCAGGAGGTAAGGACTAAGCCAAGAATTCATTAGAACCTAGGGCAACAGGAACACAATGCTAAAAAGGTTTCTTTCTTCAAGACCATGGACCATCCCTATAACATATGAAATATGTACTGAACTTACCATGTATAACAAAGAAATATCTTTTAAAAATAGTGAAGAAAGTGATGAAAGAAGACTCAAATACCAGAAGGATAACCTTCATCACAGGAAGTTTAGGTACAGCAAAGGCTGTCAAGAACATGGAGCAAATACAAAAGAAAAGCTTTTGTACTTATTCTATCAGACCACTTTAATGGAAGAAGTGCTTGGAGTTGACTTTACACTTTGGTGTAGTCATATCTCTAAGTCAGCTTTTAGACAACTGGCTTCACACATAGGCTTTAAAAGATCAGGTCATAGAGTATCCTACCATCATAGAAGCCAGCAGGAGGTTAGGTGTTAAGTACTGCAAGGGTCAATGCAAGTGACCTATCAAAAAGAGAAGAAAAAGTCAAGTACCCTGTCAGACTTCTGTAGGTATGAAATAAATGTTACTTGAGCTGAGTTACTTAGTCTTTAGTAATGCCCAGTAGAGATTAAAGAAAAATATAGATTATTAAAGTCCAGTTAGAAATTTTCAGCATATATTTAACTCACTGACAAAAATACATACTCCACAAGTTTACCTTAAGAAAGGCAATTATAATCTTCCAAAAATGTCCTATAATGTCATTATGAAACAAAATAGATTATGCTTCAAAAGTCTTAGTTTGGTTTTAACCATAATTACTTAGAACTGCACTAAAATTTTTGAGATGCCCTATACTAGATCAATACCAGTGGTAATATGATATCAGCAGTTTGTTTTCTCCTAATTTTAAGCTCCTTTTTTTTTTAAAGGACTGGATCTCCGGGGACAATACATACACACACACACACACACACACACACACACACACACAAATCTTCTAAATTTAGAAAGAAATGAGGGCAAAGGGATTAGGCAGGAACAAAATGAGAATTAGGGAGGGATTCTTAAAGGGATGGATAACTAAAAGAATAGAAAGTAGAAGTAAAGCAGAGGAGTGAGGAGAGATAGGAATAGAATGAGGAAGGAGGAAAATATATAGTAATTATAACTTAGAATATGAATGGGATAAATTTATCCATAAAATGAAAATGGCTGGCAGATTAAAAAATTTGAATTCAATAATAAATTGCTTTCAGGAAAACTACAAAGATAAGAGATACACATAAAAATAAAATAAATTTCAGGGGAATTTATTGCTTTAAAAAACTGATCTCAGACAAAATTAAAGCTAAAATAGATTTAATCAAAAGAGAAAAATAGGGAAACTATACTATGCATCAGCAATATTATTCAATATTGTTTTAGACAATTTAAAATAACTAGGTGGTATAAAGTACCTGAGACTATATCTGCTAAAATAGACACAGAAACTATATGAACTCAAAAATAAAACATTTTTTAAAACAATAAAGTCAGATTTTAATAATTGAAGTAATATTTATTGTTCATGGTAAAGCCAAAGAATTTTTTAAATGACAATTTTATCTAACATATTTAATGCCATCCCAATTAAATTATTAAAATTATTTTACTGAATTAGAAAAATAATAACAAAATCCATATGAAAGAACAAAATTTTGGGAACTTCAAAAAAAAACGAGGAAAACTATGTAAATGAAGCAGATTCAGCATATCAGACTTTTAACTATATTATAGGGTGAGAGCATTATCAAAATATAAAATGGATAATTTTGATTAGTTTAAAATTAAAATTTTCTTATATAAATAAAAACTATGGAGTCAAGAATAGAAGGAATGCAGAAAACTGGTGGGGGGGGGTATCTTTCATACACAATGTTTCAGATAGGATGTAACTGGGGTGAAATACTGCTGTAGCATAGAAAATAATGAGTGGGTTGATTTAAAAGAACATGGAAAGACTTGAATTTATGAAGGAATATGCCATTCGCCTTCAGAGAAATAGATTACAAATGGATATAAATATAGTATATCTTACATACATATGTATGTATATATATGTATGTGAGAGTATATATATATATGAGTAAATATATAGATATAGATATCTATGTATATGTGTAGCTATATAGAGGTAAATATATCTGAGCTTAAATGTAGCCTTCTTTAGGGTGGGGAAGAAGAAAAACAAAGTTGAAACTATATAACAGGGAGCAAAAGAAAACCTACAAGGAAACAAAGAAAAGCTGGGAAACTTTGAAAATAATGTATAGTATTTATTATACAACTTCTCTTGAAATAGAAATATGTTGTTTTATATTGATTTTCCCCCGTGTTCTACTGTGTACATGGCAATGTTTTTTTTTTTTTTTCTTTTTTCATTTTGTATTTAAGTTTAAAATAAGTTTTGTGTACATGGCAATTCTTTTTCTTTTCTCATTTTGTATTTAAATTTAAAATAAGTTTTAAGATAAAAAAACAAAAAAACCTAGTTATCTGCAGCCTAGAATGAAAGCACTGCTCACACACTCAGTGCCACTATTGATCTGCACAGGAGCCGGACCTGCTCTGTTTCTGACCTGAGCCAATTCATTCTTTAGGCAACTTGGTGGACCACCCCTTTCTTCTTATCCTCCTCCCAGAGGTTCATTATATTGATAACAAACTTAGTGGGGACACATAATTAGCATAACTCATTGAACCTTAGACCTATCTAATAAGTTATCCACTAATCTTAGTTACTCAAGTAATTGAATTACAGAAATGAATGCTCTCCTCCTTTCTTCCTATATGTTATTATACAGAATATTACTAAATATCCCTTTATGTAATGGGCTGAAAACTCTGAGTAGATGCGCTGAGGTCAGAACACGTAAAGCCAATTTCCAATTGGACAATACTCTTATCTACTGATATGCTTGGAGAAAGAATGGCCCTGCCCCCTACACTGCGGGCTTGATCTCTTGTATAGGAAATTTGGTGGAGGAGTTGGTGGGTGGAGTGAGAAAATCAGAGTCACTCCTGGCAGATTAGTCTTGCTCTCACTTCCCATCACCATTCGATTCATGTCCACAGAGAATAAAGATCAAGGACCTTTGCCGACTCCAGCTGATTCTAAAATATCCAAGATGGCAACACGGGCTTCACACTTTTACAACTTTATCTAAAGATTCATGATTTAAGATGGCTTTTTCCTTTTCTCTTAGGTAATTTTCCTACAATTAGAGTACATTGCTACCAAAAACATAGCTATTTGCTACAGCACGTATTCCATGGCATTATGGAACTTAACAAGGATGGTGACAGAGCTTTATAACTAAAGTATATTCGGAAGATTTCATTGAGGAGATTGAGACTCCGCCAAAAAAGCCCTGGATTTTTTTTTTTCTGAGACAATTGGGGTTAAGTGACTTGCCCAGGGTCACACAGCTAGAAAGTGTTAAGTGTCTGAGACCAGATTTGAATTCACATCCTTCTGACTTGAGAGCTGGTGCTCCATCCCTTGTGCCACCTACCTGCCCTCAAAGCCCTGGATTTTAAGAACTACAAGAGAGGGCTGAATTTAAAAATTCCTTTACATATTTTATGTCATTTGATTCCCACAACAGATTAGAAAGTGAAACAACGTGGAATTTTGACAGATAGGTAGTACAGTGAATAAAATGTTAAATTTGAGAGTCAGTAAGACCTGATTTCAAATGTTACCTCATATTTACTACTGTTTGACCTTGGGAAAATCATTTAAATATTTCAGCTTATTTTCCTCGTGTGTAAAAAACAAAGATAATAATAATAATAAAAATAATACTTCCCAGAGTTATTGTAAATTATCAAATGAAATAAAATATGTAAAGTGATTTACAGAAAAGCTAAATAGAATAGTAGATTCATTTTCATGAGTTCAACTCTGCTCTTAGACACTTACTAGCTGTGTGACCCTAGGCAAGTCACTTAATCTTGTTTGTCTAAGTTTCCTCATCTATAAAATAAACTGGAGAATGAAATGGCAAATTGCTCTGGTATTTTTACTTAAAAAAAACTCAAAATGGGGTGATAAAGAGTTGAACATAACTGAAAAAACTTGACAACAAAAAATGTTTTGCAAACCTTAAAAGTCCTATATAAATGCTGTTTATTATTATTAATTTTTTTGATTCATTCATTATCTTTTGTTTGCCAGATACATAAATTTATGTAATGTGCCTTTGGCTCTGCTTCTCATATGAATCTCTGGACAGTGTTGTGCTTTTGGCTTTGACTCAACTTTTTCTGTGTACATTATTATTTCCAACTCACTCAGCTCTGTGTCTGGTAACTTTAGCTTTCACTTCAGACTACTGTTGGCCATTATAGTTTCAAATCCTATTTGAAACTTTACTTACTATTTACTATTTACTAACCTTTATTTACTCATCTTTTATGACATAACATCTCCTGCCCTGCCCCAACATGCATTGGAACATTTTGATTGAAATGTCTCCCAGGCTTTCCACAATGGGAAGGTTTCAGTTAGAAATAAGAACAGCTAAAGCCTTGTATATAGAAACCTGTCAGTACAGACTAAGTAGAAATAAATTTCTGCCAATATTGTTGACTGGACCCTAGTGTGTTAGAGTTCATGAAGAAATATATCTGCCTCTTTTTATTTCAATTCCCCAATTCAAAAAATTTATTACGTGCCTACTATGTGCCAAGCACTGTGCCAAGTTAATGAGTATACAAATTTAAAAAAAAAATGTCCTCGCCTTCAAGGAACACATTACTTAATTGGAGAAAACAATATACAAAAGGAGGGGAAAGGGGGAAGCCAGAGGTATCCAGTTTGGGAGCATGATAATGATGGAGTCAAATACAAGCAGAGCAGCTAGTGGCTTATGAAGAGATGCTGGGATTTTGAGCCCTCTACCAAAGGAAGTAATGGGAGGAATTTTCACTGTTTTCTGGCCTTCCCATCAAAGGGCAGAAGCAAGCAAAGGTACTAATGAGGTGTAAGTATTAAAGTTTGGTACTTATACTCAGTAATGATCTTATTCTGAGGAAGTAGGGAAAGAGGGAAGGAGACATAAAGATGATGATGATGGTGGTGGAGTCCAAACAGAGCAGTTAGTAGAAAATGGAAAAAAAAAAAAAAGATGATCTTGTTAGGGTAACTGGGTAGCACAGTGGATAGAATGCCAGGTCTGAAGTGAGGTTCATCTTTCAGGGTTCAAATCTGGCCTTAAAAACTTACTAGCTACTTAACCCTGTTTGTCTCAGTTTCCTCATCTATAAAATGAGCTGGAGCAGGAAATGGAAAATCAATCCTATATCTTTGTCAAGAAAACCTTAAATGGTAATGACTGAACAACTTTGTGCCTGTTTTCTCTAAAAATGCAAATCCCATCTTTTTCCAGCTTCTCACCTTTTGCAAATCTTGTCCCTGTTGACTCATAACTTCTTCCTAGGAACAACTATGTGGTAAATTGGATAGGACCCTGAGCCTGAAATTAGGAAAATGCAAATTACATATGTATGACCCTGATCTAATCGTTTAATATCTGTTTGCTTCAGTTTCCTCAATTGTAAAATGGGAATAAAACAGTACCTAATTCACAATTATTGTGAGTACCAAATGAAATAATATTCATAAAGCACTTAACGCAATTCTTTACACAGAGTAAGCACTTAATAAAGGATTATTCCCTTATTTTTTTCAATAAGAAGCTACCCACTATGCTAACAGTATAGTCTTTGTCTTTTAAATTTTTATGAGTGTTAGTGCCACTATCAGATTATTACTTTCTGTCCTTCACTTCTTTTTAAAATGGCCAGCCCATTTTCTTTTCTGATCATATACACTCTACATGATTTCTCTCATACATTGTGCACATAGGTCATTGTTGGAAATATGCTACAACTTTTTATTGTCACCATGCATTTCTCCATTACCCTTTGGATCACTTACAATTTTCTTTCTTTGGACATTGTGGTATGACACAATTCACAGTCATCTAGCACCACCACAAGAATATTGGTGTTAAAAAAAAAAAAAAAGACATTTGTGTCAGAAAGCAGATTGGATGATAAAAAGAACTGTGTGTTGGGAATAGTTTTATTTAGAGAAAGGGCACACTGGGATTTTCTTTAAAGGCAATATGACAGAACCATATGACAAACAGCCCAAGTGATAGATAACTAGGAGAGGATGCCTAAAAGCTTTTGCTAACCTTTAGTAGTCAGATTAGAGGTATCCTAGGAAGAAATATGCTTCACATTTCAACAATTTTGTTTGTTGTGATATATTATAAAATAAATATGTATGGAAAACGTGCATAATATATGGATGGGTACATATACATATGTACACACATACATACATGTGTGTATGTATGTGTATGTGTATGTACAAATCACTTCTTCCTTATGAAACCTGGGATGACACAGTTTCCCTGAGCTTCAGCTTCCTTACTGGTGAAATTAAGAACTTGTAAGGTCCCTGTGATCTTTGGGGCTACACTGCTGAGAGACTACAGGGACCAGTCATTACTGAAAACAATGGGCATTTTGAGGGGTGGGAGGGAATTTATCTAGTATTTTTTCACAAGTTACATATAAAAACAATTTTTAGGATTCATTTTTAAAACTTTGAGTTCTAAATTATTCCTCCCTATCCCACCCCTTTAGAGAAGGCAAGCAACTCAGTATTGGTTATACATGTGTTATCATATAATACATTTCCATAATAGTCATGTTGTAGAAGAAAATAAAAAGCAAAACTAAAACAAAACATAACAAAACCCTCAAGAAAAATAAAGTTTAAAAAAAAAGTATGATTCAGTCTGTATTCAGACATTATCAGTTCTTTCTCTGAGGACAGATAACATTTTTCACCGTAAGTCTTTCAGAGTCTTGGATCATTGTATTGTTGAAAATAGCTAAGTCATTCACAGCTAAGCATCTTACAACATTTCTGTTACATTGTACATATTACATTTCACTTTGAATCAGCACATAGAAGTCTTTCCATATTTTGTTTTGGTTTTTTTTGAGAGCATCCTGTTCATCATTTCTTATAACTCAATAATATTCCATGACAATCACATTCCAAATTTGTTCAGCTATTCCCCAAATGATGGACATTCCCTCAATTTCTAGTTTTTGTTTTTGTTTTTGTTTTTGCCACTACTAAAAGAGCTGGTATAAGTAAGTTTTTTACACACATGGGTTCTTTGTTTTTTATCTCTTTTAGCATACAGATTTAGTAGTGGCTAAATCTGTAACCAACTGTAGAGGTTGCTAGGTCAAAGGATATGCAAGGTTTTATAGTCCTTTGGGCATAGTTCCAAATTGCTCTCCAGAATAGGTGAATCAGGTTACAACTCCACTAATAGTACTTTAATGTCTCATTTTTCTCATATTTGTTCCAATATTTACCATTTTACTTTTCAGTGCTATTAGTCAACCTAATTGATATGACAGTACCTCAGAATTGTTTTAATTTACATTTCTTCGAAGAACATTTTTTCACATGGCTATAAAAGTTTTGATTACTTCATTTGAAAACTATTCATATCTTTTGGTCAACAATGGCTGCTTTTTAAAAAGAAATAGAATTGAAGGGGAAATAGTACTTCTGGACCTCAAACCATCTTATTAAGCAGCAGTCATCAAAATCTTCTGTTATTAGTTTTAAAAATAGAGAGATAAATCAATAGAATGAACTAAACAAGGGAGAATCAGAAACAATGTAACTCAAATGTTTGATAAAGTAGAAAAATAAATTACTAAAAAAAATCCTCATTGATGATAGCTTCTGGGAAAATCAGTAAGTATTTTGATCAAAAATAGACTCAGACCAACATCTTACAATATCTTCTAAATGAATTTAGGACCTTAATATTAAAGATCATACCATAAAAACTGAAGAGAAAGATCATATATCTCTCACAGTTATAAATAGGATATTTTATATTTTAATGGAACAATAAAGGCAATTACAAACATAAGAAAATAGGAATTTTTGATTACATGAAAACTTCTCCACAGACAAAAAATAATGCACACAAAAAAGGGTAAAGGGAATAAATATTTATATGGTACTTTGTGCCAAACACTTTAATATATTATCTCATTTGATTCTCACAACCCTAGGTACTCTTATTATCCCTATTTTATAGCTGAAGAAACTGAGGCAAACATGCCCAAGTTTACAAAGCTAGTGTCAGAAGCTGGATTTGAACTCAGATCTTTTTTTTTAAATAAGTTTTTATTGACAGAACCCATGCCAGGGTAATTTTTTACAAGATTATCCCTTGCACTCACTTTTGTTCTGATTTTTCCCCTCCTTCCTTCCACCCTCTCCCCCAGATGGCAAGCAGTCCTATACATGTTAAATATGTCACAGTATATTCTAGATACAATATATGTGTGCAGAACCAAACAGTTGAACTCAGATCTTAATTACTCCAGATCTATCATTTTAATGTCTGTGTCACCTGCTATCTTCTAGGCTAGAAAGGGAAGTAGATGAATGGAGAAAACTTTTTACATGAAATTTCTCTGATAAGAGTTTGGTATCTAAGATTTATAAATTACCTATATACATGTGTGCGCATGTATTATACTTTCATATAAACAGTATTCATGTATCTATACATATACACATATGTAGAAAACTAATATATACTTCTTGATATATATAAATGGTCAAAGGATATGAACAAAGAGTCCTCAAGGGAAAAAATTGTAATGTCTTCATAATCACATGAAAGAATCACTAATAATAAAAGAAATGCAAGTCAAAACAAATTCAAGATTTAACTTCACAACCCCTAAAAAATGAAAATAGTCAATATTGTAAGGAGTATGGAATGTACACATAGTACATTATTGATGGAACTATGGAATGGTACAATGTGAAATAAAATAGAATGGAATTAGAAAGTAATCTCAAAATTGCACAATAAAGTGACTAAAATATCCATATCCTTTGGACCAGAGATTCCATTACTGGACTCATACACTCGAAAAAACCATCGATAAAAAGAAAATTCCCACTTAAATTAAAATATTTATTGCATCAGCTTTTGTTTTTGTTTGGTTTTTGTTGTTGTGTGATGTCTTTATTTTTTTATTATTATATAGTTTTTAATTTACAAGATATATGCATGGGTAATTTTTCATCATTGACAGTTGTAAAATTTTTTGTTCTAACTTTTCCCCTCCTTCCCCCCACCCTCTTCCCTAGATGGCAGATTGACCAATACATGTTAAATATGTTAAAGTGTAAGTCAAATACAATATATGTATACATGTCCATACAGTTATTTTGCTGTACAAAAAGAATCGGACTTTGAAATTGTGTACAATTAGCCTGTGAAGAAAATCAAAAATGCAGATGGACAAAAATAGAGGCATTGGGAATTCTATGCAGTGGTTCATAGTTATCTCCCAGAGTTCTTTTGCTGAGTGTAGCTGGTTCAATTCATTACTGCTCTATTGGAACTGATTTGGTTCATCTCATTGCTGAGGATGGCCAGGTCCAACAGAATTAATCATCATATAGTATTGTTGTTGAAGTATATAATGATCTCCTGGTTCTGCTCATTTCACTCAGCATCAGTTCATGTAAGTCTCTCCAGGCTTCTCTGAAATAATCCTGCTGGTCATTTCTTACAGAACAATAATATTCCATAATATTTATATACCACAATTTATCCAGCCATTCTCCAATTGATGAGCATCCACTCAGTTTCCAGTTTCTGGCCACTATAAAGAGGGCTGCCACAAACATTGTTGCATTTCCCTTTCCCTTCTTTAAGATCTCTTTGGAATATAAGCCCAGTAGTAACACTGCTGGATCAAAGGATATTGCATCGGCTTTTGTGACAGCAAAAAAATTGTAAACCAGTAAATACTCATTGATTGGGTAATAGCTAAACAAATTGTGGTATACTAATGTAATGGATTATCACTGTGCTGTAAGAATTGATGTATGTGATGAATACATAGAAGTATAGAAAGATCTATATGAATTGATTCAGAGTGAAGCAGAGCCAAGAAAACAATATATATAATAACTACAGCAATGCAAATGAAAAAACAACCATACACTAAAGAGTAAAATAATGAACATAACAAAATTATAAAGATCAAACATGACTCAAATGAAAAGATATGAGAGTACACCCTTAAAAACATCCATTTTCAGTAGAGCAGTTCAAGGAATGGCATAGTGCACATATTTTCAGACTTTTAAAATTTATCCATCAATAGGGCTAGGTTTTTTTTTCTACTTTTATATATATATATATGTTTATTTTATATATAGGATGGCTATTTGGGAAGGGGAGCAGGGAATCCTGAGAATGACTCTGATGATGTTAAAAAAAAAAATAGAAAACATAAATAAAAAATTTAACATTTTTTAAAAATAAGAAAATAAGTAATGTGTTTTTTTTTAAATAATTATAACTTTTTATTGGCAGAACCCATGCCTGGGTAATTTTTTTTTTACAACATTATCCCTTGCACTCACTTCTATTCCTACTTTTCCTCTCCCTCTCTCCCCCTCCCCCAGATGTCAAGCAGTCTTATACATGTTAAATATGTCTCAGTATATTCTAGGTACAATATATGTGTGCAGAACCAAACAGTTCTCTTGTTGCACAGGAAGAATTGGATTCAGAAGGTAAAAATAACCTGGGAAGAAAAACCAAAATGCAGACAGTTTACATTCATTTCCCAGTGTTCTTTGGGTGTAGCTGCTTCTGTCCCAAAAATAAAATCATTGATCAATTCAAACTGTTAGAGCCTCTCTTTGTTGAAGAAATCCACTTCCATTAGAATACATCCTCATACAGTATCGTTGTTGAGGTGTATAATGATCTCCTGGTCCTGCTCATTTCATTCAGCATCAGTTCATTAAGTCTCTCCAAGCCTCTCTGTATTAATCCTGTTGGTCATTTCTTACAGAACAATAATATTCCATAACATTCATATACCACAATTTGCCCAGCCTTTTTCCAATTGATGGGCATCCATTCATTTTCCAGTTTCTAGCCACTACAAACAGGGCTGCCACAAACATTTTGGCACATACAGGTCCCTTTCCCTTCTTTAGTATCTCTTTGGGGTATAAGCCCAGTAGAAACATTGTTGGATCAAAGGGTATGCACACTTTGATAACTTTTTGGGCATAATTCCAGATTGCTCTCCAGAATGGCTGGATTCCTTCACAACTCCACCAACAATGCATCAGTGTCCCAGTTTTCACCTATCCTCGGTGAATCTACACTCTAGCAATGGAATGGTCCCATCCTATCTCGAGTGCAAAACCAAGCTTATATCAGAGCAGAATTTTTTAATATTAAATTTAAGCAATGTTTCTTAACTAGGACTTAAACTTGTTTCCTCACAACAAATAGAGCAACCAAAATATTAGTTGATGGAACAACATAAAGCTCCTGAGGACAGATGTCTATTAATTTTCCTGAATAACCTATCCTCTAGTCATTCTGCCAATAGATAACAACTGTTTACTAAAGGATTATTGGATCTTAGCTCACCAAAAGTGGCCATGAAACTTAAATTAAACTAGCTGTATCTTCATGGCATGAAGAAAGATAAATGAACTTTTAAAATCTCTTCTTGTAGAAAAATAATACTCACAGGGTCTCTAGCTATGAGTGAATGGAATCAAACTCCTGATTTACACAATGATAGGTATAGTGATAAATCAGACACTTGCCTTTGCCTTTAGTTTTTTTATGATGATAAGGGCAACTTTTGAGATAATCAGTGGCAGGTAGATTCAGAATATTTCAGAGTTTGAAGGAGAAATAGAAGGAAAAAAAGAACATCCCCATTGGTTGCTCTTCCTACTCTATTTCCTCATGAGGCCTAGGAGACTGATAAGGATGAGCTTAAATCTCTTTTAGGCCATAAATATAGTTAAACAAGTAGGAGACACAATAATTTTGCCTCCTTGAACTTAGTTTTGTCCCTATGCCTTCCCAAGTCCTTGTTCCTCTACATGGAATATGATGACTTAGAGAAATCGAATCTTCAGATCTTAAAATCTCCATAGATGATGATTTAGTGAAATTTAATCTTCAGAGATTAAAATCAGGATATATACACAATAAAGTATTTTGCCCAAGCCTAGCAACCAGGAAGTATAGTCCAAAGAAAAGAAGAAGCCATAGTGCATTATCTATGAGGGAGAATAATATTCTGTGTCCTAATAAGCTTGATATCTGGAGGAAAAAATTTTCTGATGAGAACAGAAAGATCCTCAATCAACATTCTTGAAAAGAACAGGCAGCATACTCCATAAAGGAAAAAAAGAAAAAGAAACTTAGAAAACACTAGTTTGATACCTGCAAAAATTAATTAAGTACCTGCTATATGCTAAGCACTTTAAGTTTTATCTCATTTGATCCTCACAACAATCCTAGGAAAAGGTACTGTTATACTTAAGAGTAATCATTTATCTAAAAGCACTATAGGAACAAAGTCCCTAGAAGTTACTAAAATATTATGGCAGAGTCTATTCTTCTAATTAAGAACAAACAAACATCATTGGATGTCACTTGATGCCGGAAGCAAAGAAACTCCACAGCTGAATGTCCAGTAGGACTATACATGGCAGCAGCTATTGGATACTGTATGTCAGACAAGATCTACATGTTCAACAGAGCTGCATCCAACAGCAAGGCAGCACCTAGATAACTTGCTATATAACCATCAGAGTTATTACAACATCCTACAGAGCCTGTTTATTCATGCATCTAGAGATCATACATCTGGCTAAGATACGTAGGGAACAGGGCAATGACATTACTAGGAGACATTAGTGATCCTTTGGCATCAGAAGTTATAATTTGCTCCTGAAAGCTATCTACCCTGGCCACACACTTTCCTTACATGTGTGCTCTACTTGTGTTCTCTCCACAGGCACTTTTTGAACACATATTTTCCCTCACGTGTTTATCTTCCCATAGTATTTGTAAAATGATTAATGCAATGCCTGGCAAATGATAGGTGTTATGTAAATGTTAGCTATTTTTATTAATTTTTATGTATTTATGGGCAAGTGTGCCCTGGATTCATGGGGACAATATTTTATTGCTGCCTTTTTTTTTTCTATACTAAAATAGAATTCTGACTAGGATTTTTGTAATCAGAATTGTCTCTATTTAGGGGTTTTGGGAGTGATCAAGGAATTTTTTTTTAACAGTGCATATAGTAAAACAATGAGGTTTTCCACTGTCCAAAATACAGTATGAAAACATTTAAGGTCTTATAGTTAATAGATACCAATAGTAAATGCAGGAATGCCAGTTAGGTTGAGGGAGATCAATGGATTTTGCTTCTTTAGCTTGCCTTTTGTTCTGATCAGATGCATTTATGTACTAAGCCAAAGAACTTCTTAGAAATATCTAATACTAACTTAGTTATTGCTAACAGACAGGACTGAGATTTTCCTTAGACATTAAGTCCTGAAAGAAAAGACTTGATCTTAACTTGTAAGCATTCTGTTTGACTTTTGTTAATTGGGCACTAGGACATGACTAGAGCTGACTGGCTACTCTTATCAGGGAGACGTTATAGCCATTAAATCCTAGCAAACTAAAACTAAAATAGCCAGTAGCTGTCCATGAAAAAGAATCAATTCCAAAAGTTGAGAGTAAGGCGCAACACCCAGCAGAAATCACACACATACTCAACTCCCACAAGAGTATCAGGAATCAGAGAAGTAACACAATTAGCAAAGCTATAATACTCAGTGGGAAGCTAGGCCAGTAATACTAGTGTAATAACAATATCATAAGGCATCATCAGTAGCCCTGAAAAATCAGAAGCCTATTTCTTCCCCCATATGTATCCTTAACACATTAATGTTCTCTATGTATGAATGCCATATGTGTGGGTCACATGTTACCACTCTCCCTCTGATGGTCTTATATTTATCAGAAAGCGTGTCCTAGGTTTATGGAGTCAAATGTTCTACTAAGATTCCTTTACTATGCTATTCCATTAATTGTCTTTCCTTTTATGGCCACTACCTGCCCAACTCTTTCATCTCAATCCTACTTGGTATGTCCCCTCAACTAAATGTCTAGACAAAAAATAAACACATCAGTGGGAACTCATGAACTATGATTTTGAGTGGCTGTGATCCCTCATAGCACTTTAAATTTGGGCCAATTATTTTGGGAGACCCAAAGAAGAATGATGCAGGTGTTATATATTATTCAATATACATACTAAGGTGACTGAGTGATTTTATAGCAAAACGATACTTACTCCTTAAGGTTTCCTCAATAATAGGGTAAGGGATTTTTCTTATGCTAACTGTTTTAAACATCTTTTAAAATGGTTTATTTTGAAAAATGATTTTTGGGCTTCCCTTTGAAAGGAAAATAAGCAGTCTGTCAAGAGAATTTCACTTTTTAGCTTTCAAAAAGAGGTACTAAATCAGTCTTTTACAATATGCTCACCCCTTTACAGAAAAGTGATTCTAAATGAGATCACTTAGAGTTCAAAATGGAAAGTAAAGAATTCTGTCATCAGCTCTCCCTAGGTGCTTCATCATTATCATTACCACACAGGGTTCTTGTGGATCTTTGGTATGCATGGAACAGTACCAGCACTAAGGGATCCATTCTAAATCTCAGTTGTAAGTCTTCCCTAGCAAAGATATTTTATTCTTTTTATATCACCTCTCACTATATCACATCCACTATAGTGCTTTGGTGTTGGTTTTGTTTTCATAGAAAAGTAGCTTAATAAATGTTTGGTGCCTAGCAGTTGAAAAAGACAAAAAATAAATAAAATCAACAGTAGATGTACTAGAACTGATAGAGTAAATGGACTAAAGCAAACGACTGTGTCCCTGACAGGTCTGAGTGGGCCCTTGTAGGGAGCAAACTATCCCTGTAGAATTATCTTGTACTGAAGAAATTATCATATACTGTCAGTTATCCTGTACTGACTCCCACTGTTACTTTATATAATCTGAAGGTTAATATCTCAACTCCCAAGGCTGTCTTGTATAAATCTTGTATAAATAAATGACCATGATTGTTAGTTGATTTACTGTCATATACATATGGTGATTAAAATTATCCCACTTAAAATAAAAGAGATTGAGGGAGAGCTCTGAGCCAATGGTATGTTATTAAAGGGTCCATGGTTCCCTCTAATGAAATGGACCTCAGATCTTCCTCAGGATCAGATGTCTCCTCCTTCCAGGGCCCTATTTTTATAGGGCTAGATGTGTAGATATTCAAGAACAGATATACCAAATACAGAATAATTCCATCAGTTGATATATGATACATAAACTAAAATAAGCAAAATATGTCAGCAGGGTTACAAGTTGGGTGAAGCAAAGAATATCTCCACACAACATGGAAAGGCTTGGGCAGGAAGAAATGGTACTGTAATGCTGGAGAAACTGAGGCAGAATAGAGATTAGAGAGTTTTTAATATTTTATTTGGATTTCTGAGAGAGAGAGATTGTACTGGGGCATATTGCCCCCAGGGCTGATATCCAAAGCATCCAGCAATGAATGTGAATTCTAAATGACATATTTATACATAGTAGCTAAACAAAGGCAGGGAGGTGGAATCCAAACTCCTGTGATCTAGAATCTCCAGGCAGGGACCATCAGGCTGGTTTTGACAGGTTGGGGGCGGGGGGAGGAGTAGGACCATAAATTCTAACAAACTGAAGTGTCTGGTTAGAGACAGAATGTCTGGATTCCCCCTTTCTGAATTTACACATTGACAATTTATAACCTTAGAGCAAATAGCCCTTATATCAGTCTTCATGAACCAGAGCGGGGTGGGGTTGCAACTAAGGGGATTGAGGCAGAACAATTAAGGAAACTGAGGCAGGACCAATTAGGGAAACTGAGGCAGGACAATTAGGGAAACTGAATCAGAACAATTTAGGGAAACTGAATCAGGACAATTAAAAAAGAACTGTGGCACAACAGTACAAGAACTCATGATCAGTGACCAAAGTGGTCATAAGTTACCTGCTCCTATTGGACTAGAGATTGGTCTGGAAGTAAAAAAATACTTGGGGGGATTTTCTACATAGATGAGTCACCTCTACCATTCTGAGTTTCATCACCAAGACAAGGAAAAACAAGGATGGAGGGCTTTTAGTCAAGTTCCTATAATTAAGCAAGTAAACTTAGAATCCTGCAGTTTACAACTTTAGGGCCTTATAAAAGAAGACATTGATACGATTCTATCAAACTGATTGGAATAGAGTAGGGTTCCAGATGAATTATTCTCATACACACTTAACATAGTTGGCATACCTTGCTCTGTGTTTTTTCTCATTAAAGATCCCACTTCTCCTCTTGTTAACTTCAAATTCATTAGATATTTTGCCAGCTTGCTAAGCATCATAATAAAGCTTTACCCATGGAAATGGTTTGAGAATGTGAATTAATTCCAGGAGACTCCCCACCTTTCATGATTTATAATCCCTTATCAGTACCTCATTAGAACCCCTTTGTAACACAAAATATTATTGCTTTTATTTAGTTATGCAATGAGGATAAATCATGTTCCTCCAAATCAGATCAAAGTCTAAAGTCTAAGGGAGGGAAAAATATCTAGCTCTGATTTCTCTTACAAGCTATGATTTCCAATTATAAACAGCGTAATAATCATTTCAGATTGGATGTTCCACAAATTTCTCACATTCAAAATGTCCAATATAGAATCCATTAGCTCCTGTGTCCAATATTTTCTCATACTTCTCTCTATTGTCAAGGGTACCACTATGCTTTCAGTCACAGATTAGGCATTGAGGTGACTTCAGTGTCATTCTTGACTATTTGTCACTCCATATATCCATTCAATTGCTACATCATATCACTTCTACCACCATAACAATTCTCAAATTTGTCCTAGATTCCCAACACACACTTTCACACTCCACTTCAAGTGATCATTATCTCAAGTCCAGACTATTACAAAAGCCTACTAATGGGTTTCCTAATCTCAGGATTCTCTCAGGATTCTCTCCATTTTAATCCAATCTCCATACCTCAACTCACCTAAAGAGATTTCCCCTGAGGCGGGGCTGATTAGGCCACTCTCTACTCAATAAATTGCTGAGACTTCCAATCACCTTTAGCTATGTTAAACTCTTTTGTTTGTTTTGTTTACTGTTCCCTAATGTTCTTGACATTATAAACTAATAAAGTAAATATCTTTTATAAAAAGGCTAATCTTTTTAACAGCTAAAGCTGCTAATCTGATTTATATTGACCAAATTTAATCTTAATGCACAAACTACTTCTTGAGAATAAATGACATATTCTGGGATACATGGTTTGCTTGCTTGCCTTTTTTTTGTTCTTCTTATCCTCATTTATTAAGTAGTTATATTGTGTATAGCACAGGGCTAGACAGAAGAGTAGTGCATGTGTATTACAGTTATTAATAGTAACTGACATTTGTACAAAACCTTAAAGTTTGTTAAAAAAAAAAAACTATAAATATCTCATTTGAACTCTGGTATGAGTATCATTACTCCTTTTTTATATATTACTTCCATAAAAACTTGCTCCAGTACTTCATTGTGTTATCATGATGTTCCTAGCTTCCTGAAGGCATTTTCAAGGGAATACAAACTCTGGCTGGTTCTGCCACTCTTTTGCTATGGCTCTGGCGATAGTCTGCTTTACAACCAAATTCAGTGTTAGTAGACAAACCACTCAGTGAGAAATTTTTTGGTCAGGGTAATTTTCATGAAACATAGAAAAAAATACAAACGACTGCCCATTTAACTCCCTTCTATTTCTGTAATGATAGTGGCACAATGGAGGAAATAGGCCATGAGGTACTAAGATCAAACAGTTTTTTACATCATTTATAAACTTTTACTTGACTGTTGGTATTCCAAAAATAAGATCCTTGTCCAACTGACATATTATTGGAAGAGCTGAATCTTTTCAGTCTTGCTGTGCTTACCACAAATGAAAGAAAAAACAAGTAGAAAATTGTAGCTTATCTATAGATGACTTGTGGAACAAAGACAAGACTGGGCAAAGTTGATTTTATCAGATATGAAAGTATTATTTCTCTGCTGCTAGACCTATTCCCAAAAGAAATTAAAGAAAGAGGAAAAGACTTTGAGGATCAAAATGCACAAAAGTTATATACAAAAATAATTATAATAGATAATTTCATAGTAGAAAAAAGCTGGAAATTAAGATGTCCAACAATTGAGACATACTATTGTGAGAAAATACTATTGTGTTATAAAAAATTGAAGAAATAGATCATTTGAAAAAGACTTGGAAAGACTTTAATGAGGACTTTTATAAACAACAATAACAAAAATTAAATGAGTAGAAGCAGATCAATTCTACAACATTGTAAAAAACAATTTTGAAAGCTATACACTTGTCTAATTTATATTTTAATATATTTAACATCTACTGGTCATCCTGCCATCTAGGGGAGGGGGTGAGGGAGTAAGAGGTGAAAAATTGGAACAAGAGGTTTGGCAATTGTTAATGCTGTAAAGTTACCCATGCATATATCCTGTAAATAAAAGGCTATTAAATAAATAAAAAAAAAATGAACTTAAGAATTCCTAAAAAAAAAAAAAAAAGAAAAGAAAGCTATACACTTATGATCAATAAAATGACCATTCATGATTCCAAATAGTTGATGATGAAATGTGCTATGTATTAAAGAAAAGTGATGGATTTAGGGTATACAAAATGAGACATTTTTTGTGTGTATATACAGCATTGAAGGAATTTGTTTTGCTTGACTATGTATAGTTCTTACAAGTTCTTTTCTTTTCCCTCAACAGAGCGGGGGAGAAAATGGATCAATATAAAATTTTTAAAAAGATATGGGGATGCTACAGATGTGAAATGCTGTATAATTATTATATTACTTATATATTGTTATTACATCTCCTATTTTTTTTACTTTATTAAAGAGATCTTTAACAAAGTAAGAATATTTTGTGTTTATAATGTAAAAATAATATAAAAAACCCTGAAAATGTAAAAAATTAAAAATAAACATAATTTATTGGATATCTAGTCATCTTGCATAGCAATACTCATGATAAGTATTTGTACTAAGGCTACCATGAAAATAATTGCAGCTTATTCACCAACATTGATTCCTAACAATGAAAAAGTAGAGAAATTTTATGAAGAATTCAGTAAGACTCTAAATTAACATGTATTCTGAATGACTGCAGTACAAATACAGAAATAGGAGAGACTAGAAAGAAAAATATAGTTTAGGAAAAAGTAATGAGAAAAGACAAATACCTATAGATTACAAGCAGCTTTTATTCCTTTCTATCACGAACACTCTCAAAAAATAGTTGATAAGTGCTAGTCGTGGTGAATACCAAATAATTTATAATAAAAACATAATAGATTAAATTTTAATAGATAGGAAAAGATTTGTTATTGATGTAATATTTATCCTGGAGTCAGTTGTCTGTCAGACCATTAATAAAAAGGCAAGAAAGAATCATAATAATTTAAAAAAATATGAGATATACAGTTAGTTACCTAATCTTACTCCTGACCTTTTTAAATAAATAACAAGAAATGAGAAAAAAGGGAAAAACACCTTAGGGAAAAAAACTAAATAATGATTACACTAATTTTATAGGGAGGAGGGAAACGGACTGGAACTATGATCTCATTGGAACTTCCAGATGAAGAAATTCCTTCTATTACTACAAGTTAGCATCTTCTTTACAATTTATGAAAATTGTTTAGACATATGAGAGCTAAAGTGACTTGCCCAGAGTAACACTATATTTATTTATTTATTGCCCTTACCTTGAATTAACAATATGTATGTAGTATTTTTATTTTATTACAACTATATTTTACAACTATATTTTAATCTGGTTCAGGCAACACTTAGAACTTTGCGTTTGACATGTTTGCTCTACTTGATTAACAAACTAAACTTTCTAAAACTCAGATCTGACCATGTCATACCACTATTCAATAAACTTCTTTGACTATCTCTTTTAGAATAAAATATAAAATTCTGTGTTTGGCTTTTAAAGCTCTTCCCAATTTGGTCTATTCCTACCTTTCCAGTCTTATAATCCCTTTCTCCCCTTTAAACATTGATCTAAAGATGTGGAGTCCTTGCTGTTTCTCGAACAAGACATTCTACATCCAGACTCCATGCATTCTCACTGGCTATTCCTTATGCCTGGAACTTTCTCCTTCCTCATCAACATCATCTGGCTTGCAAGGTCTCATTCAAGTCTCAGATAAAATCTCACCTTCTATAAGAAGCTTTTCTTGATTCTTACTTAATGTTAATCACCCCCCTCTGAAATTATCTCCTGTGTATATCTTGTCTGTACATGGTTTTTTGTACATTGTTTCCTCTACTAGACCGTGAACTCCTTAACAACAAACACACTTTATTACTGTTCTGACCTTTCTATGTAGCACTGTGTGATTGGGACTAGTATGGACCAGTTCATTTTTATCAAGGCATATTGATTCAGAAAAAAACAAATTAACATTATCTTTGTAATATTGTGATTTTATTTACTTTGTTAAAGACTATCCAGTTATACTTTAATCTGATTTTACCCACGAGGGAGTTTTGCAAGCTGAATGTGCCAAGCTTTTGTACCACCTCTGCTATAAAGGATGTTATAAAAATTTTGTGAACAAAACAAGGAACTGATCATAAGATAAACATAAAGAATAAACAATGGAGAGCCTTTATATTTCATTTGTATACTTTTGATAACAAAAAGAAACAAGAAAGACCTCCTCATTCTGAGTAAAACTACTATAGGACAGTCATAGGAAAACAGAAAGGGCATAGAGGGTTAAAAAAAAAGATTAGACAAGTCAAACAGGATTTGTATAGACATGTGTAAATTGTAATGGGGTAAATATTAATATTGATTAAATCATATACCAATTAGAATATTGGAATTGGAATAGTCTCAAAATATATTATCGACTAATTTAGATTGTAAGACCTTTAAGGACAGTGAGCGCCATTTTTTTTTTTTTTTTTTTTTTTTTGTAATCCCTAATGTGCCTTGCACTATGGAAAACATAATTTTTTTTGACTGACTGACCCCAAATGTTACGGCTTGAATAAAGGAATCCTTTAACAGTAAATTCTGATGGGACAAATATTATCTCTCTGCTAAAATGTTGAGCTGCCTAGATTTATGTTTCTTGGCACATTTTAATATAAAGTATAAAAAATTATTTTCAGCTTTTAAAAATATTTATCCTATTCCTTGGGGGGTGGGGGGGAGGAGGAAGGCAGGAGGTCTAATTTAAATTACTGAGTTCCAAGTACTAATATTGAGTATAAAATATGGCACACACTACTAGAAGATTTGATAAGAAATGAATTCCAGAATGAGTTAAAGGCTAAATCTAGTGATTTAATCAATTAATTTTTTTTTAATCCTAGGTTGCTTTCTGTTTTTCAGTAACTTGTTTAGGTTTTTTGGATTTTTGTGTTTATTTTTTTTAACACATACTTGTCTTAGAAAATTCAGTATTTAGGTTCTGGAAAAAGCACAGATCTGGGAGATCCTATGCATGTTAACTTACTAACTGTTGACTGTCATAAAAAACAACAACAGTCTAATATTCATTCATTGGAACAAGGACAAATAGAATTAAGAAACCGCTCACCTCCAGACTCAGGCAATTAGTTTTAAGTATGTCTAGCTGAGTGCTACTATAAGAAATAAATGTATTGAAGAGTAACCACAAAGGCCTGAAAGAAAGATAAATTGCTAAAATACTCAAGATAAAAGCAAATATATAGACAGAAGGCATTGAAACACAGATTCTTACAGTTCAAATTATATGAACTAGAGGATGCAATATAAAACTTCAATAAATTTAATTTGGAATTTCTAAATAGATCCTCATAGCAACAGTTCATAACAATTCATATGGAAAAATTTTTAATTAGAAATCCTGAATTGGATAAATATAGCAAACTGTTATAAAACCTCTAACCTAAGTGAACAGATGGATCTAACACTAGCTTCTTTATTTCCTTGTTTATTTTAGACTGCATCTCCCTACATCCACTAGGCTGGAAGTACAGGAACTACTGATCCCAAACTGATCAGCACAGGAATTTTGAACTATTTTCCTTCAAACCTAGGCTGCTTGATTCTTGGACAACCTGGTTTATACTCCTCTCCTCTCCCCAACTCCCATGATTTCATTATTTTAATGTCAAACAGATAAAAGATCAGCATAGTCTATTGAAGCTCAGAACTCCCCGGATTAAGTGATACATTCACCATTCCACATAGCTAGAATAATCACATCAGTCAGCATAACCTAATCTTTTTTTTTTACATTAAATTCTTATCTACAAAAGAAGAAATTGAAATGATCTGACTAATAAAATATTCTCTGGGAATGTACATGCATGCACATGAGCACACATCTGTACACATCCATACAACCTCACTCATGTTTTGTTTTTTTGGACTGGACCTGTGGTTTCACTGATACAGGGAACATTCATTGGGAAAACTCCTAATACAAATATCAGCACCTGCTTTGCAACTTACAATCTTAAAGAGTTCCCTAGAACAGTGAGAGGCTCAGTGACTTACCCATATGTCAGTAGAAGAATTTGAACACAGGTCTTTCTAAATCCAAGCCTTATCTTTGTCCACCAGACCTTATTCCACACTCCATCTTACATATTTATGTATGTATACTATATATATATTAACCATATTTAAATAATTGCCTAATAATATGAATTTAACAGTATAATTACTAAGTCAACAAAATTTCACTAAGCACCATTGGCATTAACCCCTGGAGATACAAAGAAAGGCAAAAACAGTTCGTGTCCTTTAGGTGTTCAACATTCTAATATAGGAGACAGCATGACAACTATGTACAAATAAGATATAGACAGGATAAATGGGAGGTAATCTCAGCAAGAAGGTAATTATACTGATATTCATTTAAATTTTGTTTATTCAGAAGCCCTGAAAAGAAATTTGCCTACATAATTGAAAATCATCAGGCTTGGAATGTGACAACCTTGAGAAAATATTCAATAACTTGCCCAGGGTTATATAGTTGGTAAGTGCCCAAGGCTGAATTTGAAGTCAGATCTTCCTGACTCCAGACTTGGTGATCTAAGTACTGTGTCACCTAGCTGCCCCATACATGTGTATGTGTGTGTATGTGTGTATGTGTGTACAGCTGCCCATATGTACAAATGTATATATGTATGCACACACATATATTATTTGTACATGGATGTTTGTATGTTATCTTTCCCATTAGACTCCTTGAAAGCAGTAATAGTTTTTTTTGTCTTAGTTTGTAGCCATATACCAAAGGCTTGTTGACTGACTGACAGGGACTTTTTGCAGTTACATAGAACTATCTATTAGATAGTTATTTTAAATGTTCCATCATGACCTTAAATTCAATCACATTTATCATCTTTTCACCAAAATCAATTGTCCTTCCTGGTTTTTCTATTTCTATTAATGATACCATTATCCCAACTGCCTAGTGTCAAATACTTAGACTCAGATTTTACTTCTCTCTCAGACATGCATCCAAATAAATACCAAAATTTAAATGTATCCTTTCCAAAATTTCTCTCTTCCTTTCTATTTTTATGTCATGGTGGCAAGCCCACATTACTTCATGTTTTGATTGTTTAATTAATCAACTGTTCTTCAAGCCTATCATTGACATAGTCCTAAAATAATATTTCGTCACATCATTTCATAGTTTATATACAGTATTGTGACACTTTAGGAAGATGATACCATGATATGCAGTTGAATTGGATTTAAATGAGAGATGGCTGTGCAAAGACACAAATATAATTTTCTCCTCCAGAGCCATCTGGGTCCAGTGGCCAGATATAGATCAGGATGACTGGAGATGACTCTGGATACAGTGGGAGACTTATAAAATGCAGCACTTTCACTACTATTCTCTGCCCTCTCTACCTTAAACCATTTTCCATTTCACTGTAATTACTGGCCACAGGGCTGATCACTTTTCATGCAAATCTAAAAATTTTTGAAGTGATGTGTATATAATAGGCATGCAGTAAATATTGGTTGATTGATTTGTTTAGATGTCAATATTTTTTAAAATAGTGCTGTATTTGTAATCAAAAGAACTTGGTTCAAATTCTATCACTTACCATCTGTATGAACATAGGCAAGTAATCTCTGAAGACCTGTTTTCTCAAAATCTGTAAATGAGGAAGTTGAAATGAATGATATCCATTGGAGGTATCCATAGACTCTCAGGAGTCTTAACTCTCTTAATTCAGGTTCAGTGTAGGGAAAGTGAAACATTGGTAAGTCAATGAAGATTTAACAAAGCAGTTTTACTTTGCCCTAACACAACACAAAGATATAATGGTACCTTTAGATGTCATGTCTTCTCCCTGCCCTCCCCACCTGTCAGTTTTTCATATTCATCTGGAAATAAATCTAGTCAATATGTCATTAGGGTTTGGTAACTTAGGCATCCACTAAGTCTGAGCAGCCAGACTCTGCATAGGATGGACCTTTTTATATCTCTAGATAACCAGGAGGTTGCCTTAGGGAAGATTAAGCCCATCAGAGACCAGAAACATATTTGTCTTCTTTTAAATAAAGCTCTCTTGTGTTGTGAGAAGAGAAGTATCAGAGAAACTTTTCCTATCCCAGTCTTTAAAGTCACTTAGAGCTCTACATCCACTATCAAAAGATTTTTATAATTCTAAAATGTCGTTGAATATGTTAATTACTAAGTATAAAAATTCTGGATAGCAGTTTAGTGTAGTAATGAGGCATTTTTATCTATTGGACTAGTAATCAGAAGACCTGTGTTCTAAAATCACTTATTGCCCACCACAGCTCATCTGGGCAGTTAAAATATAATTCTGTTTACAAAAATGCCTATTTATATGTAACTATTCAGGAACACATCTATTTTTATAAGTTATAGCTTTTTAATGATAGAGCATATGTTTTTACAACATTGTCCCTTGCACTCACTTCTGTTCCAACTTTTCCCTTCCCTCCTTCCACCTCCTCCCTTAGATGGCAGGCAGTCTTATACATGTTAAACATGTTAAAGTATATCTTAGACACAATATATGTGTGCGGATCCACACAGTAATCTTGTTGCACAAGAAAAATTGAATTCTGAAAGTAAAAATAACCTGAGAAGAAAAACAAAAATGCAAGTAGTCCACATTCATTTCCCAGTATTCCTTCTCTGGGTGTAGCTGATTCTGTCCATCATTGATCAATTGGAACCGAACTGGATCTTCTCTTTGTTGAAGAAATCCACTTCCATCAGAATACATCCTCATACAGCATTGTTGTTGAAGTGTATAATGATCTCCTGGTTCTGCTCATTTCACTTAGCATCAGTTCACGTAAGTCTCTTCAAGCCTCTCTTTATTCTTCCTGTTGGTCATTTCTTACAGAACAATAATATTCCATAACATTTATATACCACAATTTACCCAACCATTCTCCAATTGATGAGCATCCATTCAATTTCCAGTTTCTAGCCACTTCAAAAAGGGCTATCACAAACATTTTAGCACATACAGGACCCTTTCCCTTCTTTAAGATGTCTTTGGAATATAAGCCCAGTAGTAATACTGCTGGATCAAAGGGTATGCACAGTTTGACAACTTTTTTGAGCTCAATTCCAAATTGCTCTCCAGAATGGTTGGATCCATTCACAACTCCACCAACAATGCATCAGAGGAACACATCTATTAACCACAGCAAGTAATACTAACATGTAATTGCTATAAAATACTTTCTCATTAGCTATTCATTCACTTATTAAGTGCTAACGGTAGGAGGATACTATGCTATAATTAATATATGAAACATAGATAGGACCATGAGTAGTTTACAATCCGGTAAGAGATTTTTTAGAATTATGTTTTATAGTAGGAAGGGATAAACATGGATAATTCCAATACACTGTTATACAATTAATGTTTTAAGATGTTTTGCATGTCCCCCAAAAAAGTTCTATAAGGCTTAATGAGGAAATACTTATTAATCAAAAGAGAAATCAAAGAAAATTTTTTGAAAAAAGTGGCATGAGAACTGGGATTTAAAGTAATGAATATAATTTTTTAAAATATAAAAGTCATACCATGGACACATGATAAAAAAAGGACATACTGGAATTAGTTTAGTTTTGCTTTGTTTTGTTTTTGAATAGAGTTGATTCACTTTTATCATTTTATCCACATTTCCCCATTTGATTCAGCTTTAGACCAACAAACACAGTTGATGTGGGTAAGGGTCTGAAACCATAGAACACAGAAAACCTAAATCACCTATTTAGAGCTGAAACTTATGACCTTGGCTTCATTAGAATAGATTCGCTAATCAGCAATAATCAAAATTACTAGGGCAAAAACTTCTATAGCAATTGCTCTCTGTACAATTTATTTTGTAATTAATTATGTATTGCCTTGTGATGTCTCCTTTATTGTTTTGCACTATAATTCAAATCTTTTTTTTTTTTTTAAGGTCATAGTATTTAGAGCTAGAAGGAGCTTTAGAGATTATCTCATTCAACTGCTCCATTTTATAGTACCAAAAATTGGGACTCCAAGAGACAAAGTGAATTGTCTGAGATTGTGTCATAAGAACCAAGATTCAAACTAAAGTCATATCTCCAAATACAATGCTTTTAATTTTTATTTAACAATTTTAAAGCTCCTTGAGAACAGAATGCTTTGCTTTACACTTCTTTGTATATCTTTGCAAGCATCTGTTTCAACAGTTAATTCCATTCGATTCATAAAAAATTTAAAAATCTCAGTATTAGAAGGAACTTTAGAAGCCTTCTAGTCCAATTCATATCTTATGAACTAATGAATAATCTCTATTACAATATATATATAGGAAATGCTTATCCAGTGCTTAGTTGGAGACTTCTACCAAGAAGCACTGAACTATCTAAAAAAGGTAGCCTTTTCATGTTTTGGTAGTTCTTACTTTTGGGGAAAATATCCTCACTTTGAATTGAAATCTGCCTTTCTTCAATTTCCTGCTACAGTTTTCGTTCTTTCTAAGACAAAGCAGAGCAAGAAAAATTCTTTTTTATGTGCAGCCCTTCAAGTTGCCAAAGATTTCATATCCTACTAGGTATTTCCTTCTCCATGCTAAATATTCATAATCTTTTTATAAATCTTTTTTTTTTGATATCATATTGGGACTCATCACCCTCTTGATAACTCTCCTGTATGGGCTTTCTAGTTTGTTAATGTCTTTTCTATGATTATCACCTAGAATGAACATGAAACTTGCCAAACCACATCTGAAGTTTAAATCAGTATAGCAATAGTAAGGTCTTACTGTGATAGAACACTGTCCTGGGCACTGGGAAAAAATAAAATACAAAGAAAGCTAGCTTTTAAGAGATATAATATTGTGGGCCAAATATGTAAAGCCATCAATTCAGATTTGAAGCTTAAAAAGTAAAATAATACACTGCTGATCATCAAATGCAACTAAAACCAACTAAAACCAGCAATTTTTTTAGTGTCTAAAGTTTAAAAATATATACATAACAAACTTACTCTTTCTTTTTGAAATCACCATAAATCCAGAAGATATTCATAAAGGCATAAAACTTCCTACAACTATTCTTCTTATGTGAAAACTGTTTATACCCCAAATACCCTATTGAGCAAATGACTCCCTCACTTCTTTAAAGAATTAGCCTAGCCATTGACCAACATCTAACACTCTATACCAAGATAATGTTGAAATGGGTTCATGATTTAAATATAAAGGGTGTTATTATAAGCAAATTAGTATAGCAAGGGATTAGTCTACCTGTCAGATCTGTGGATAAGGAACTAGAGAAAATTATGAAATTTGAAATAAAAATAAAACAATATAGCCAAGATTAGAAGGGAAGCAGAAAGCTAGGAAAAATTTTTATAGTCAGTATCTCATACTAAACTCTGAAATCTCCCAAATATGTGAACTCCAAATAAGTACTTAAATACTTCTTGCTTATATGAGCTTCTAAAGGTGTGAACACAAGCATTGTTTCTATCAGTTGTACTTAATACCTTGTTTCAAGTTCTGGCCCATAACATCTTCTCATAGGATCAGATCAATCATACTGAACCATGCTAAATTAGATAATTATTGTCTCTATCAACTCTAATGACTTAACACTTAGTAAAGATTCCAACATCTCCCCTTTTCTTTTGATTTAGAACATAGGTGGTCATGATTCAAGGGTTCATTTCTAAAATATATAGAAAATTGACTCAAAATTTATAAGAATACAAGTAATTCCTCAATTGGCAAATGGTCAAAGGAGATGAATAAATAATTTTCAGATGAAGAAATTAATTTCTAGTTATGAAAAAATGCTCTAAATCACTATAGATTAAAAAAATTCAAATTAAGACAATTCTGAAGAATCCCTTCACACTTCTCAGTTTGGCTAAAATGACAGGAAAAGATAATGATAAATGTTGGAAGGAATGTGGAAAAACTGAAACACTAATACATTGTTGAGTGGAGTTTGAAATGATCCAACTATTCTGGAGGACAATTTGGAATTATACCCAAAGGACTATAAAATTGTGCAACTCTTATCTGGCAGTCTCATTACTCAGTCTATTCCAAAGAGATAACAAAAGAGGGAAAGGACCCAGATGTGCAAAAATATTTTTAGCAGCCCTTTTCAAAGTGTCAAGAAACTGGAAATTAAGTGGTTGTACATCAGTTGGTGAATGGCTGAATACATTATGGTATATGAAGGTGTGGAATAGTATTGTTCTAGAAGAAATGATGAGCAGGCTGATTTCAGAAAAGTCTGGAAAGACTTATTTGAACTGATGCTGAGTGAAGTTAACAGAATGAGGAGAACATCGAATACAACAAGATTATGTGATAATAAACTGTAATGGACTTGGCTCTTTTCAACAATGTGGTGATTCAAGGCAATTTCAAGACTTGGAATGGAAAATGCCAATCACATCCACAGAGAGAGAACGATGGAGACTGAATGTGGATCAAGAATAGTATGTTCACCTTTTTGTTTGTATGTTTGTTTCTTGTGTTTTTTTCTCTCAGTCTGATTTTCCTTATACAAGATGACAAGTATGAAAGTATGTTTAAAAGAAATGCACACATTTAACCTATATCATATTGCTTGCTGTCTTGAGGAGGGAGGAGATAAGGGAAGGAGGAAGAAAAATTTGGAACACAAAGTTTTACAAAAATTAATGTTGAATACTATCTTTAGATGTATTTGGGAAAATAAAATACTGTTGAAAAATAAAAAAAGATTTAGTCTAGCCTAATCCATACCTGAGCAACCACCTAGTACACAAAACATTGGGTCCCCAGAAGAAGAAAAAAAAAAAGGAAAGGGAAAGGAAAAGAGGAAGCAAATAGGAAAGAAAAAAGAGGATATCGCCACCAGCAATGAATAAACATGGATGGCCATTGCTCTGCCCCACAACAGCCTCTTAATATTCTATTTACCATCCTTGCAAAACTAGTATATTCTTACCACAAAGGGATTGAAATTTTGAAAGCATAAAGAGGAGAGTTTTTATTTTGACCCAAAGACTACAAAAATTGGATGATAGGCAAACATTACAATCCCCAATTTTAATAGCATAGCAAGTAATTATTTTCAGTGGCAGTGGGATAATATTAAGTCCCTAAACTTCCAAGTAAGTCAAGTATCCTGGGAACCTTTCCACATCACTTTTTTTGTGTCCTTTACACATCTCCTAAAAAACTGTTTCCATTAGCATTAGTCCTCTTGTATGCCAAAAATTATCCCTTTTAGCATTATACACATTTCTTACTTGTCTCAAGATAATCTTTTTTTATCACACACACACACACACACACACACACAAACCATTTATATTCTCTCAATGGGTCTAGTGCTAGATCAAAGGAAAGCAATCTGATTATCATATTATAATAATTCAAAATAAGAGATGAATGACAAAAGTTCAACTTTGCCTTGAGATATTTGCATTTCAAAATAGTATATTGTTAGCTCCAATGAATCTTAATGGTTGGAACAGTGAAGAAGATATTCTAGCAAAGAAACTTTCCTTATAGACCCTGACTGCTTCAGAGTTTTTCTTCTATTCTCCTTGACCCATTAACAAAAAGGATATCTATGTCTTCTTGATTGCAATCCATCTAGAACTCATCTGTAAGATGTACAATAGATGTGCACTAGACTTGAAATCAAGAAATTCAAATCCTACCTCAGGCACTAGCTGTGTGACTGTACACAATTCACTTAATTTTAGTCTCTATTTTCTTTTCTGAAAAATGGGGATAACAATAGCATTTTTCTCTTAGTTACTTTGCAAACCTTAAGCTCTCTATATAATATGTGAAGCTAGTATATTACATAGGCAATTAAGTGATGGAATATATGGAATGTTGTACTTGGAGTCAGAAAGACCTGAATTTACTAGTAATTTACTAGTAAAGTGACTCAAAGAAAGTCTAAACATTTCTCCTCATCTGTAATATGGTGATAACAATAATTTTTATGAGAATCAAATGAGATGATATCTATAAAGAATTTTAGAAATCTTTAAGCTCTATTTTTTTTTATCATTGCTATTGTTCTGTTTTGTAACCTCAATTAAACTATGAATTATTTGAATAGAGGAACTCTCTTCTTATTCTGTTTGTGCCCCTATTGTTTGACACAAAGTAAATGCTTAATCAATGCTTTTTCATTCACATCAATAACTTGGTACCCTGATTCTAAAAGGATTACAATAGAATTTATGTGAAAATCTCTATGAAAATCAATATGATATAGTGTGAAGCATTCTAGAAAAGATGACACATTTTTTGAAGCCCTTTCACACAAAAGAAAGTTATTGTCACCTAAGTTCTTGGCACTATCAAATGTTTCAACATCAGAAACTTTCATCAGCAGAAATACCATTAAAGAAGTTGCATTACCATCTGCTTTGACACGTCACCCTAAGGAACATCCTAAGAACTCTTCAGCTACAAGCCAATTCTCCTTCCTCTCCCTCTCCCTCTCTGATTTGCCATTGAAAGCTCCTATATATGTTGTCTTCCTCATTAGAATGTGAGTTTCTTGAGAACAAACCTCTGACTTTTCCATTTGTGTCTCTAGCATTTAATACTATATTTGCATATAAAATGCTTAATAAATTCTTCACTCATTGATGTGGAATTGGAAAGAGCTGAAGTTGAATGCTATCTCTTAACACAAGGAAATTACATCACTCAAGCCTCAGTTTTTTCATCTATAACATTGATAACAATGCCTCTAATATTTATTCTATATAGTTATTATGAGGATTGAGTGTGATATTTGCAAAGTCCTTTGCAAACTTTAAAATGTTATCATTCCCATTATAAACCATTAGGCAACGTGTTGTTTGCTTAGAAATTTCAATATCTTTTGTTTAGTTTGTTTAGTGAGTCTTGTTTTCTTTTTCTCAAATTAAATAATGATCCAAATATTTACAGTAGTTGTGAGGTATAATTCTGAATTATAGATCTTTAAAATATAACCGAAAACAAGAAAAGCATTCTGTTCTTAATATGGATAAGGAACTCCTATAGCTTCACTTATCTGCATAGTAGTTTCAAAAGCCTAAAAAGAGCCCAATATAATCTGTAGCCAGAAATACTATGTCCACAGCATAGGTCCTTAAGGAAAGGAAAGTGTGAAAGCAGGAGGCAGTAAAAGAACTCAAGAAGAGAAAATATTCATGAAAGAAAAATGATGTTTTTACTTGGGGCTTTTATTCCAAGGACACTTGAATATTCGCTTTCTGTTCCATTAACTTTAACCTTTCTCAAAGCAAATTTCAGTTTGTATTTGGAATATCTATATCAAGTATATTTACAATAGAAGAATTGACTTTTTCTTCTACTCCAATAATAAAACAATATTCTGGCAATTATGGAAAATTATAATTCATATAAGACAACTTTACACATCTCATTGGTGCTGTATAAACCAAATAATCACTGTTTTATGTCAATATGTAATTTGCTTTAAGATATTTTTGGAACCTGGGATTTAACTCTATGTTTTTTCTAGTCTTCACTCAATTAGATTAAGATACTGTGTTTCAATTGTTGACAACTATGAAACAATACAATGTTGACTTCCTTTGATGACAGCCAAGTAGAGATATATGTGTCTAAGATCTCTTACTTTAAAAATCAAGACTTCAGAAATCATTCTGTATCATTTTGTAGAGGTAGATTTCTTCTAAGTCCAAATAACAATGATGGTAAAGAACTATTATATTTTCCCTTTATTTATTTCCTAAAATTTTAGGTCTAAAAGCATTTAAATCTTTATTTTTATTACTACTCATCTTTAAATATCATATCCATTTAACTATCACTTGTCTTTGCTGGGCACTGATGTAATCCTATTGAGTAAAAACAACCAGATCCCAAAAAGTATTGCTATCACCCTGGCACTTATATGATCCATATACCTATTATGGAATTCTACTGAAAGACCACATTCCTTCTGACTATTATCATTAGCTTAAGTTTAGTAGTTAGTATGATTTTACCCAATCAGAATTACCCTTGAACCTCCACTTACTGAAAATCCTACCTTCTCCATGACCTTATATATTTCACAAAGTCTCTAATAAAACCAATATCTATGAGCACGCTTCTCTTTTCCCTTACTTACTTACTCCCCCAACAAAATGAAGCTAATTTCCCCTAAAAGGTGAAACACCTATTTCTAATCATTGTATATCTCAACAACAATACTATATGTGATGATTAATTCTGACGGATGTGGCCCTTTTTGGCTATGAGATGAACCAAATCAGTTTCAATAGAACAGTAATGAATTGAACCAGCTACACTCAGGGAAAGAACTCTGGGAGATGACTATGAACCACTACATAGAATTCCCAATCCCTCTATTTTTGTCCGCCTGCATTTTTGATTTCCTTCACAAGTTAATTGTACACTATTTCAAAGTCCAATTCTTTTTGTACAGTAAAATAACTGTATGGACATTATACATATATTGTATTTAACTTATGCTTTAACTTGTTTTACATGTATTGGTCAAACTGCCATATGGGGTAGGAGGTGAGGGGAAGAAGGAGAAAAATTGGAACAAAGGGTTTTACAATTGTCAATGCTGAAAAATTACCCATGCATATATCTTATAAATAAAAAGCTATAATTTAAAAAAAAATCTATCTCTAAGACTTGATTAACTCAAATTATGCCTCTGTTGACAGTTTCTTTGAAGCTTCTGGTCATATTATTGTAGTTTACTGGTCATCCAAAGGCACATCTACAAGTAGTTAGGGTCCCTCATACATGTTCCAAAAACAAACAAGTCAGCATACTCTGATCTGCTAACTAATACATTTCCATATGGAAATGAAGAAGAACTGCATATATCTAAAGTAAGAACTAGAGCATCTTTACTGAATATTCTTTCTTTGCTATGGTTAATTAAATTTAGTTTTATTAACTGTTAAATGAGTTTTATTTAAATGAGCTTTTATTTCATCCTAATAACTTTAATAGAATAGTGGATTGACCAGGGAAGACACCCTAATAGAGGCTTATTATTATGATAATGAAGTTTAACCATTTTTGTGAAACGCTTGGAAAGCTTGATATAATAGTGTTTTACTCTTTATTTTTGTTTTTTATCAGAATCAATAAAAGGAATAAATAATAAACAATACAATATCTATCACATAATTGCTCATAGGCTAAATTACCAATCAGTAATTTAAGCAATCCATGGACCAAGGAATTCTAGAAAGACAGAATTCAGTTATTTTAGGATCATACCACTTAGGAAAAGGAAAAGGAAAATAAAAAATACTATACAGTTCCCAGAGAACATACATCCCTTTCAGAGAGGGAAGAGAATGAGGTTGATGTTCAAATCAGGGTAGCAAGGAAGCTTGGAGGCAGAGCCTTAAGGATGTTGCTGAAAAGCTAAGACTGAGCAAAGCAATTTATTGGCTATGGCATTCAGTTTGCAAATGAATTGAATCTTTAATTCTTCTGTAAACAAAAAGACTATAAAGTGGGTTCACAAGACTTCTTATAGTTTGGGGGTATAAAAAATTTATGTGTAGTCAGAGTATAGGATCAAGTCATCTCATTGCTATTGGCAGAAAGAATGAGAATTTTTTCCTAATTGCTATAAAATGCAGATTAGTTGTATTCAACTACATCCTGTTACGACAGTTAGGGATGCAGAGACAACAGGTTTCCTTGACATAAATGTGGCACAGTGATTTACAAAAAGACGGAATTTATGAATTTTAACTCAGAGACAAAGAAACATAACTTGGGAAGTTATACAAAATATTAGTGGAGATATAGAAAGAAATTAATTGCAAAATAGAATCAATAGGATAAAAATAGAATCAATTTGACTTTCTCAATTTTTCAATTCCCTGTTTTGATCAATGAAAGACATGTCTCCCATGGATCACTCATCTATAAAACAAATCTATAATATTTTTAATATAATCAATATCAGCAGTGCACACTAACATAAGCCTTTCTGGAACAAGTTTGGACAAGCTTTAGTGAAGAAACTAACACAAACTTTAGACAGGATTGTAAGGCAGGAGGACAATAAAGGCCCATATGTCAAGGGTTGCTAACAGGTCATTTCCTTGTATCCAAATGAACCAAGAATAAGGATTCCAAAAGGGGTCACTTGGTGTGGGTATTTGTATTTCTGCTATAACTTGCTGGATCTTTGGCTTTTCACAGTTTCTCCTGATTGATTAATGTATGAAGAAGATTGATTCAAGTCACAGTGAGAATCTGGAAGGAGATGGATTCACTTTTAGTCTGAGTCAACTTCTCAATTTCAGGTGAGATCCCAGTTCTATATCCCAAAGAGTTTAAAAACAAAACAAAACAAAAAGGAAATGGACCTATAAATATAAAAGTGTTTATAGCAGTTTTTTTCTGAGGGCAAAGAATTGGAAATTGAGGGTATAACCATTAATTAGGAAATGGCTGAACAAATTGTGGTATGTGATTATGATGGAATATTATTATAAGAACTGATTAGTAAGAAAACCCTGGAAAGATTTACATGAGCTGATGTTAAGCAAAATGTACTTTGTACAAAGTAGCAGCAATGTGGTAATAGTTGTGATTAACTTGGCTATATTTTCTTGCAAGATAAGTCTGAAGGAGTTATGATAAAAAATGTGATCCACACCAAGAGAAAGAGCTGATATTGTCAGTACAAATTGAAAAAATAGTTTTTTACTTTATTTTTGAGGGTGGTGGTGATTTATGTTCTGTTCTAGTAGTTTGCATTACTACACAAATATAACTTATTTTGAATTGCTTGCCTTCTCAATGAGGCAGGGTGGGGAAGGAGGAATGGAGAGAATCTGGAACTCAAAGTTTCAAAAGTTAATGTTAAAAATCATTGTTACATATAACTGGGAGAAAATAGTAAATAAAGGAAAAAAATTCAAGTGAAAGATTCAAATTACTTAGAGGGCTTACCATGGACTAATTTGTGAGGTAAGAGTTATATGTCACCAAGGTCACCAAGAAAACTCAGCAAATACAAACACCATGAACAAAAGATCAAAATAATATAAGGAAGCAGCTGGGTGGCACAATGGATAGCATTCTGGGCCTGAAGTGAGGAGTACTCATCTTTATGAGAGCTTATCTCAGACATTTCCTGGCTGAGTGACCCAAAGAAAATCACTCAACCCTACTTGCCTCAGATCTTCATCTGTAAATTGTGCTAGAGAAGGAAATGGAAAATTGTTCTAGTATCTTTGCTAACAAAAGTCCAGATAGGGTTATGAAGAATCGGACATGACTAAAATAATCAAACAATATCAAATACAGTGAAAATCACTATTAACATCAAATTTCCTTGTATCCTAATAACCCTCTCCCAATGTCCTTATAACCAGCACATTTCATCTGGAGTCTTAGATATTCCAAGTGGTTGCATGGTCCTTGGAAATATGTTCTTTTGGATATTGTAGAATGGATGTAATTCTCAGGGCAGCTCTATAGGAGGCTCCTCTATGAAGATGTGCTTCTCTGGTTCTGAGTTACTTGAAAAGATTACTCAATGCAGTTTTGCAGAACCTTTTAAATTTAGTATTACAATAATTAGTTAACATGGTAAAAATAACATCTAATTAATTCACCTAAAACTTCTTAAAATTTCAGTTGTTACATAGTTTGCTGCTTCTATCTTTACCTAAATCTTATACCTGACATAGACACTTTCAGAAAAAGACAGAATGAAGTATTTAAAAGAATCTATAAGAGGTCTGACCTTTAAAATGGACCCTTCTATTTCTTTAAACTATAAGGCAGATATATTTTTTAAAATTTTAATAGCCTTTTATTTACAGGTTATATATATGGGTAACTTTACAGCATTGACAATTGCCAAACCTCTTGTTCCAATTTTTCCCCTCCTTCCCCCCACACTCTCCCCAAGATGGCAGGATGACCAGTAGATGTTAAATATATTAAAATATAAATTAGATACACAATAAGTATACATGACCAAACTATTATTTTGCTGTACAAAAAGAATCAGACTCTGAAATATTGTACAATTAGCCTGTGAAGGAAATAAAAAATACAAGCAGACAAAAATACAGGGATTGGGAATTCAATGTAATGGTTCTTAATCATCTCCCAGAGTTCTTTCTCTGGGCATAGCTGGTTTAGTTCATTACTGCTTCATTGGAACTGATTTGGTTCATCTCATTGCTGAGGATGGCCAGGTCCATCAGAATTGGTCATCATATAGTATTGTTGTTGAAGTATATAATGATCTCCTGGCCCTGCTCATTTCATTCAGCATCAGTTCGTATAAATCTCTCCAGGCCTTTCTGAAATCATCCTGTTGGTCATTTCTTACAGAACAATAATATTCCATAACATTCATATACCACAATTTATTCAGCCATCCTCCAATTGATGGACATCTACTCAGTTTCCAGTTTCTGGCCACTACAAACAGGGCTGCCACAAACATTCGTGCACATACAGGTCCCTTTCCCTTCTTTATAATCTCTTTGGGATATAATCCCAGTAGTAACACTGCTGGATCAAAGGGTATGCACAGTTTGATAACTTTGAGCATAGTTTCCAATTGATGGACATCTACTCAGTTTCCAGTTTCTGGCCACTACAAACAGGGCTGCTACAAACATTCTTGCACATACAGGTCCCTTTCCCTTCTTTAAGATCTCTTTGGAATATAAGCCCAGTAGTAACACTGCTGGATCAAAGGGTATGCACAGTTTGATAACTTTTTGAGCATAGTTCCAAATTGCTCTCCAGAATGGTTGGATGTATTCACAATTCCACCAACAATGTATTAGTGTCCCTGTTTTCCCACATCCCCTCCTACATTCTGCCTTATCTTTCCCTGTCATTCTAGCCAGTCTGACAAGAGTGTAGTAGTATCTCAGAGTTGTCTTAAATTGCATTTCTCTGATTAATAATGACTTGGAGCATCTTTTCATATAGCTAGAAATAGTTTCAATTTCTTTGTTTGAGAATTGTCTGTTCATATCCTTTGACCATTTATCAATTGCATAATGGTTTGATTTCTTATAAATTAGAGTCAATTCTCTATATATTTTGGAAAGGGCAGATATTTCAAATAAAGAAAAGATGACTTAAAATTTCTTTATAATAATTAATGCAATTTTATATAAAAATCCTTGATGCAATTTTTAAAAATGCATTATTCCATGGAAACATTTGGAAGCTAATTATATAAATTTGTATATTCTAGTCCTTAAAGAAAACACCCTGATTCTATTGTTTTATTAACATTTACTACTTTATTTAATTAGAAAATTTTTGTATATTTGTGTTAATTCCACTCTTGGAAGGGTATTATTTCCACATCATAACTAGTAGCAAAAGACTGGCAAACAAGAACTTAATTGCTTATTTTAAGCTTAGAATATGAGATTAGCTGCAATTTCAGATTAAAATAATAAAACTCATTTTTTTTTTTTACTTGCGTCCTATTACAGTAACTCAAGGCAGTTAGTTGGCACAGTGAATAGAGTGGCTGGGAATAAGGAAGGTTCATCTTCCTCAGTTCAAACATTACTAGTTAAGGTGACCCTGAGCAAATCCCTGTTTGACTTAGTTTCCTCATCTGTAAATGAGCTGGGGAAGGAAGGCAAACCATTTCAATACCTTTTCAAGAAAACTCTAGAGTTATAAAGAATCAGACATGACTGAAATAACTGAACAACATTACAGTAATATAGATGTTTTAGTATAAATCAACTCATCAATAGATTTTGTAGTGCAACAACAAAATTTTTACAACTTACCAGCCCTCATTAAAAAATTTATTATGAAAGGGAAGAGGGACATGATTGTAACATTAAACTTGCTCCTCCAAACTTAAGAACATAGAGTAATTTAATATAACAGAAGGAAACATCCTTAGTTCATTTCAATTTTAGATAAGTGTCATAGTTAACTTTTGAGGGGAGCAGCCACTCATACAACCGAGTTCCACGTTATTTATAGTGCCTCACAGTCAGGTAGAGGATTAAGCAATTAGAAAACATTGCTCTTCAAAAAAGATATAATGAAATGGAGAAACTGAGTCAAAGGGATTTTACCTTTGATTGTCTAAGGTCATCTTGTTAATTTTACTCAAAGATAGACATGCTTCTCTAGCATTTGTCATATCTTAAGCAGCTTTGAGCTGCTTTGAGCTGACATTACTCAAATAGTGGATTATTGATTTAGTGATTATTCCAGTAATTATGCCTGAATTCAAAACTCAGAACGATCATATTATAGGCCCAAGAATTTTTGCTTCAAACAGGAAGTATCTCTAGTTGTAGTTTAAGATTAGGAACAGTTATTATGTCTCTCACATAAATGATTTTTTTTTTTGCCTTCTATTTTTTTTTTAATTAAATAACTTTTTATTGACAGAATCCATGCCAGGGTAATTTTTTACAACATTATCCCTTGCACTCACCTCTGTTCCGATTTTTCCCCTCCCTCCCTCCACCCTCTCCCCAAGATGGCAAGCAGTCCTATACATCACATAAATGATTTAACAGTTAACAACAAAAAACAAGTTTACCAGGCCTTTTAAAAAATATATACTTAACATCCTTTTTCTTTTCCCTTTTTTTTTTTTCAAGTTTAGATTCATCCTGGTATAAAAATCAATAAGATGGAGTGGCTAGTTTGTGTAATGGATAGAGCACCAGCTGTGAATTCGAAGGGCCTGAGTTCAAATCTGGCCTCAGACACTTAACACGTTTTAACTGTGTGACTCTGGGCAAGTCACTTAACCCCAGATGGCTCAGCAAAAATAAATAAATATCGGTCATAAGAAATCTAGAAAATAATTCCATTCTGAAGTTTCATATTTGTTATTTTCAGTCATGTGTGATTCTTCATTACTCCATTTGGAGTTTTCTTTTTTTTTTTTTTTTTTTCAACCCAAATTTTTTTTTTTTTTAATAGCCTTTTATTTACAGGTTATATGCATGGGTAACTTTACAGCATTAACAATTGCCAAACCTCTTGTTCCAATTTTTCACCTCTTACCCCCCACCCCCTCCCCCAGATGGCAGGATGACCAGTAGATGTTAAGTACATTACAATATAAATTAGATACACAATAAGTATACATGACCAAAATGTTATTTTGCTGTACAAAAAGAATCAGACTTTGAAATATTGTACAATTAGCTTGTGAAGGAAATAAAAAATGCAGGTGGGCATAAATATAGGGATTGGGAATTCAATGTAATGGTTTTTAGTCATCTCCCAGAGTTCTTTCTCTGGGCATAGCTAGTTCAGTTCATTACTGCTCCATTAGAAATGATTTGGTTGATCTCGTTGCTGAGGATGGCCTGGTCCATCAGAACTGGTCATCATATAGTATTGTTGTTGAAGTATATAATGATCTCCTGGTCCTGCTCATTTCACTCAGCATCAGTTCGTGTAAGTCTCTCCAGGCCTTTCTGAAATCATCCTGTTGGTCATTTCTTACAGAACAGTAATATTCCATAATATTCATATACCACAATTTATTCAGCCATTCTCCAACTGATGGACATCCATTCAGTTTCCAGTTTCTAGCCACTACAAAGAGGGCTGCCACAAACATTCGTGCACATACAGATCCCTTTCCCTTCTTTATAATCTCTTTGGGATATAATCCCAGTAGTAACACTGCTGGATCAAAGGGTATGCACAGTTTGATAACTTTTTGAGCATAGTTCCAAACTACTCTCCAAAATGGTTGGATTCGTTCACAACTCCACCAACAATGCATCAATGTCCCAGTTTTCCCACATCCCCTCCAACAATCATCATTATTTTTTCCTGTCATCTTAGCCAATCTGACAGGTGTGTAGTGGTATCTTAGAGTTGTCTTAATTTGCATTTCTCTGATTAATAATGACTTGGAGCATCTTTTCATATGACTATAAATAGTTTCAATTTCTTCATCTGAGAACTGTCTGTTCATATCCTTTGACCATTTTTCAATTGGAGAATGGCCATTTGGAGTTTTCTTGGCAAAGATACTGGAATGGCTTGCTATTTTCTTCTCTAGCTTTTACAGATAAGGAAACTGAGGCAAACAGGGTTAAGTAACTTACCCAGGGTCACACAGCTAGTGTTGCAGATTCAAATTCACAAAGATAAATTTTCCTAACTGCACACTTGACACTTTATCCACTGTACCATGTAGCTGTCAAAAACATACTAAAAACATGATAGTTCATTCAAAAAAAAAAAAAAAACAACCCTCAAACCTCAGAAAAACATTGGCTGAGGAATTGTCTATTATGCCCTTAAGAAAAATATAATTCTTTAAGACTGGAGTCTATCATGCTTAAGTTGGTTCAAGATATAATTTCAATATATACTATTCCAGGTGTAATTTCATATTTTTCATAATCAAAAATTATAAATCACTTCTATATTAAAAACATATTTATCTCTTTCTCCTCACTATTATAAAGAGTATTAGTAATGGAAGAGGAGATTCTATTTTCTCAGTAAACCAATTCATTATGTTTTAATTTCACAATATTTAACAAGTTTTTCCATGAGACTGATAAGATTTTATGATCTTGTCCAAGTAGATGATCCTTGGAAATTTAGCAAGTTACAAGTTTATAAGGTTTTGCAAGGTAATTTTTCTTTCCATAAAGTAAGTAATTGTTATTTTCCCCGATAAACATATCCAATTAAATATTTGATAAGTTTAAACATTATGACAATAGACTAATAACTTAATTGATAATATTGCAGTATCCAAATCAAAAGAGTTAAAATTCCCAGTGACACAATTGTATCATCCTCTAACAACATCTCTTATATCCATAGTTTTCCAAAATTCATGATACAAGAAAATTGAGAAATACAATAATAACATACTTATCACATATTTAAAATAATAAATTGCCTGTCAAATGAGACAGACTCTGTGGAACACATTTCCAAATTGTCCATCTTATCACCTTTTGCATTTTATACTTACATTCCACAGAAGTATTAAGTAATTCTTATCCAGTTATACTTGTATCAGAACTTACTTTTGCAGGTCCTAAACATATTGCCTTACTACCAAATATTAAGTATCTTTTCCATTATAGCCTTACAATTATCCTAAGATGTCTTTTTTTTTTTTTTAATTAAAGCTTTTTATTTTTCAAAACATATGCATGGACAATTCTTTAACATTAGCCCTTGCAAAACCTTGTGTTCCAATTTCCTCCTTTCCTTCCCCCACGCCCTCCCCTAGATGGCAAGTAGTCCAATTTATGTTAAACATGGTAGAAAATTTATGTTAAATCCAATATATGCATACATATTCATATATTTTTCATACTGCACAAGAAAAATCAAATCAAACTAGTTTAAAAAAAAAGAGAGAGAGAGAAGTGTAATGTTCTCTTCTCTAAAATATAATGGTTCTCTGTGAGCAGGTTTCCTGGGTGACTTCTGGAGCCAGCCTTAGTTTCAATCCAAAGTAATAATCACTTCAAGTGCAGCCAGGAATTAAAAGTTCAATTCTTTATTGTCTCCTTCAAAATATCCCAGTTAATTTTCTTAGAGGCCTATCTCTCTTCTTGGTTCCGAGAACTCTTGTTGCTAGTCCTTTAGCTCTTCCAGCTTCTGCTTCTAGCTCAACTCCAACTCCTGGCTTCTCAATCTCCCCAAGTACTCCCAGTGGGCTGAACTCAAAGGTTGACTACTCCTTTGAGAGGGTTGGATTGTGGGTTCCTGATTTGTGAATCTCCTCCACTACTCTCTGACTTGTGAGTCTCCTGGACTCCTCTCTGACTTGTGAATCTTGTAGAATTCCAACAAGTACTAAACACATTAGTGAACCAGAGAACTGCTAAGCATGATGCTAAAATTAGACAACCGATTTAGCACCTTGTAAGAATTCTAACAGAGAAGCAAAATTAAATGCAAGCAAACAACAACAAAAAGAGTGAAAATGCTGTTGTGAACACCACACTCAGTTCCCATAGTCCTCTCTCTGAGCATAGATGCCTCTCTTCATCACTGAACAATTGGAACTAACACGTAATTTAAAATAAAACTAAAATTAAAAAAAATAAAATAAAAAAATAAAAATAAAATAAAAAAAAACAACAGTCTATATGTAAACCTGGTATCATACAGAAGGCCATTTATTGCTAGTACTTCTTTTTGCCCACTATTTAAGGTCATGTATTTTCTTTTGTGTATATTTTCTTTTATCTCAGAAAAATTGAAATCTTCCTTCAAATTTAGTACAAACAGATTAATTTCTTTTACTTTCTACCCATTCTCCTCTCATCCTACTTGCTTAAACTTTCTCTCTTCTTTTTCTATATCTATCTACTTATCTAGTAGATTTTGATTAAAGTGCTTTAATCCATTACCAATGCAATTTCTTTTATATTCTCATATGACATTATTCTTTCATATTCTACACTATGTATAAAACTAGTTTTCATGCTATTGAATATTTTTGTTATAATTTAGCATGCTTCTTTCTTTATTATGGTACACTAATTTACCATAATATTGTTGCTTTGGGAGTTTCAGAAATATTCTACCTAAACAATTAATTTCTGTTACATCATTTACAGAAAATATAGCAGTAACACCAAAACATTTTTCCAATAAGTCTACCTCTTTATGTGGTTAGAGAAAAGGTTAATAATAGGGAATTCTTAAATAGTAGATAAATTTAAACTGCATATGGTACCTCTTTTAATCAGTGAAATAACCTTCCTCTTTTACATTAAAACCATAAATCTGTCACTCTCAGGGTAAAGAGTGATAAAAGGTTTAAAAGCTGTTCCCACATAACGTTCACAAAGTATTATTCTTATTTTTCTAGAGTGTTATTCCAAAACTCACTAAAATATTTTAGCATTCAGAAAATCATTCTATCACAGTTTAGAAAGTCACAGTAACAAGCTAATTGTACAATAAAAAAAAAAAAAAAAAAAAAAGAAAGTCACAGTAGAAAAATTACGTTTTAGTTACAAATTTAGTTTCCAGTTTATAAGGTCATAAATTTCTTCAAATTGGGAACAAATATTACTTCTTATCCATATCTCATCTGACTTCTAACTCGACCAGATTATGGAAAGGCATAGAAAGAGACTTTTTAAGGATTTAATTTTCACTCCTTCTCCTTTAGCTAATTAGGTCCTGGGGTTGGGATGGGGGGAAAGAAGGGTACTAATCTACAAGATACACACATACACACAATAAAATAAGAGAAGCACAGAGAAGCATTTGCCACCTAGTTTTTTTTTAACTTCTTACTGAAGTTTTTAATCAAAAAGATTAGTGCATACAATTTTCTAAATGTAATTGCAATGCTTTTAATTTGCACAAAGAACAAAGGTGTCAAATTGGGGCCAAAACAATTTATCAGATGAATTTTTAACAGTTTTAGGCCAAATTCATATGATCTGTGCACTTCATGTTACTGTGGCTGAACTTTAAGCTTCCTTTGGTCCCAAATATTAAGATTTTCTAGGGGGCAATCTATCAGTAGGCTATTATTACTAGAACATTTTCCCTTATTCAGACTTCCCCATTAGTGTAAAGGATAACCTTTTTCCCTTGAACAGACTTCCTCACAAGAAATGGAGGATAACCTTAAGTAACTACTACTTCTCTACTACATATAGGCTTACCTATTTTCATAGAGGTACTTCCCATAGATACCCTTTCCCACCAAGTTAAGGAGACTTACCTCAGCTTGGACAGATTTAAGACTAAAGGAGAATCTGCCTTTGGAAGCAATTTGTCACAAAGAAGTGGCTTTCAAATGGGTCCTTAGAGAAGATATCCAAGAGGATGGAGTTTTCTCTAGGTCCTGATGCAGTCCTCAGTGGGCACAATTGAACTGAGAAGCTCAAACTGAGCAAAGTTATTTATTGACAAAGACATACTGTTTATAAACAAATGAAGTATTTGGCTCCTAAGTAACAGAAACTCCTCAGTAAGTCCCATTTTAAGTGGGTTTTAGAAGTTTTATAGTTTAGGGAAGATAAGATCAAGTCATCTAATTTTTATTAGTGAATAGAACAAGAGTTTCTTTCTTGTAGTTAAAGAATGCTGACGTGTACTCACCTGCATCTTGCACAAATGGCTATTGGTATACAGAAAATAAATATTCTGACAACTACTTATATCCTTCAAAGACAGCTTGTGGTACAGAAAAAAAAAGTTTTGTTGGCATAAAGATAAGTGATTTACAGGAAGGCTAAACTTCTGAACTGAATTCAGAGACAAAGCAATATGACTTAGGCAGTTATACAAATGTCAGTGGACATATAGAATGAAATTATTTACAAAATAGAATTAATTTGACTTTTTTCGTTTTCTCACTGCTTCTTTGCTCACGTCTCTCATCTGAATTTCTAGTTCTGATTGCTTCCTGCCTCACTATTATTTGTTGGCCTGATTCTGACCAAACCTTTTTGTATATCACTACCTCACCATTTGATTGGTATTTTCAAGAAGACTCTGTGTGCCATAAGTAACTATGGCTGCTAAGCTTTTTATTTAGAGTTCTCAGAAATCTTTAAGTTGAATTTGACCTTGAAGAGAACACTGAGAAAGAAAAGGGAAAGAAGAATCCATCTTGCACTATCCACACAAAGGAGAGAGTTGGCAGACTGAAATCACAGTGGTCTATCACTGTCTAAAGAGTTCTTCCCACACTCATAGAACTTTTCATGTAGAGGATGCTGATAGAGATGATAGAGATCAAGCCAAATAATGTTAAAAGTTAATATATACAGTGTTAGATTGGGTTAGAAATCATGGCCCTTTGCCTTCCCTCAGAAAAATTAATTAAAGCTGAATTCCTTACCTTTATTTAGCTGTCCTGATGACTATTTCCTATCTCACTTCTGTCTACTGAAGAGAAAGAGGATGGAGTAAGGAATACAAAGAGACAGAGATAGAGATAGAAAGAGAAGAAAAAGCTCAATAATCAATTGTTAGTGGCTATAAAACTTTTATTCCCTATTGTTTTAATTCCCATGCTTCTTCACTTGTCTGATATTTTAAAATATTTTTTAAAAAATTGGTGGTTAATAAACCAAGCCATCTTTTTTGTTATCAGGGTAAGGTAGGGATAAAGGAGAGTTTTTCCCTTTAAGAGGCAGAAACTAGCATCATTTCTATCTTTTAAACTATTTTTTTTTTGTTACATTTGAGTTTCAAGCTGCTTATTTCCCACTCTTCCAACTCCATACTAGTAAAGTCCAACATTTGGCACAGATCAGTGTGTGTGTGTGCGAAAGAGAGAGAAAAATTATATAATATGTTGTTCCATATGTCAATTTTTTCTTGACATCTTTCTTCATAAGTTCTTTGTTTTGAATATTCATATACTCAGAATATCATAGTCATTAACAATTTTTCTTAGAACAATATTGCTATTACTTGCTATTACTACATACAACATTCTTTCATAAACACATTAGTATTCCATCCCAGTCATATACCACAACTTACTCCTTCATTGATAAGCATGTATTCAATCTCCAGTTTTTACTCACCATAGAAAGAGCTGCTATAAATATTTTAGGACATATAGGGTTGTTTTTTTTTTGCCCTTTTCCCAATCACTCTGAAAACAGAATAATAGTGCTATTGATGGGCCAAGAATTTTATAACTTTTGGGGCATAATTCCATATTGCTCTCCAAAATTGTTGGATTGTAATGCCGGAGAAACTGAGCAAGACAGAGATTAGAGAGCAATTTAATAATTTATTAAATGAAAAGATATACTGGGACCAAATGGATCCATGGTTGGTCCCAGGACTGAATGAGACTATCGTCTCAAAGAATCCAGCCCTGAGTATCAGGACAGCAAGATTTTTATAGGATAACAAAAACAATGACATAACCAATAGATAACCAGACTAAATAGTTATTTGCTCAAGTATTTAGGGTGTAATGATTACAGATAACCAGATTGGAAACAGCAAGGTATGACATAATTGAATTGCATTAACAGTTTTTTATTGACCATTGCTCTAATTATAAACAGTTACAGGAGGAAAAAATGCAGTGACATATTAACTACAAACCCAAGAAATTTTACCTCCAATAACAAATCCTAAACAGATATTTACCATAACTTTATATTTATACAAATCAGTTTGCTGCTTTTAGCCAAGAACCAGGTAGCTACAACTTAATAAAAATAGCTGGAACAGCTTGGAGGAAGAGAGGATTCCATGTGGCTCCACCTGTCCCTGCCCAGAGGAACAGACAGGCCTGCAGAAAGGATCAGATTTCTGAGCAGGTTACGCACAGTTAGACCAAGGCAGGCAAACCTAAACTTTTAGAGGCCCAATATCAAACTACAAAGTCCTTTTAAATATGCTGAAATACTAATTAAGGACCTGGGGTAACAGGAATGGAGAAACAGATCAGAGACAGGTATCCAATTTCTGGTTGTTTCTAAAAAATAATCCCCAAAATTGAGTCTACCAGGGCAATTCCAACAGAATAAGGGGTTTCAAAGTTAAAGGATAACCAGCAAATCATAGTCCAGTAAATTTAAGCAAGGAGTAAAAAATGAAAAAGGACTGTTTAAAGGCCTTCCAATTAAATTTGAATTAGTAAGATAGGGGGTAGGGCAGAAGTGCCTAAGAAAATACACCAGTTTCCCCAATTTCCTATTTCTTCCTCCCTTTTTTTTTTTTCTCACGGAAAGGAATTATTAAATAACCATCCCACATATAAATCATATACATATGCATATACATAACAGACTAAAAATCCCTCAAACATAACAGCAATAGTTACAAAAGTTTAACAATTTCCATCCCAAGTCTTAAACACACAGTAATACAGTTAAAATTCTAACAATTCAACTACTTTCCCACTCCCCCATATCAATCCAAATTACATCAGGAGAAGGGACAATGGTTTTCTCAAAAGCTGTTTCCTGCTGAAGATGGGCAGAGATGCTTAGTCCAGGGAGGGGGATGGGTGTGGTGTGGCGTGCTGACAATCAAAACTTGTCTGGGTCCCAGAAGCAAGTCAATATATCTGTAATTTGACCAAATCTAGAAACAAAAATAAATCTAACAAAGAAAAGTTAGAACAGTCTGAGATAGAAAGACTGGTCCACAAGGACTGCTACAAGATGTGGCCTCTCATTAGTTATAAACCTTAAAAACACTTGAATATCCAAACATAATATCTAGTAACCAATAGATAACCAGACTAAATAGTTATTTACTCAAATATTTAGGGTGTAATGATTACAGATAACCAGATTGGAAACAGCAAGGTATGACATAATTGAATTGCATTAACAGTTTCTTATTGACCATTGCTCTGATTATAAACAGTTACAGGAGGAAAAAATGCAGTGACATATTAACTACAAACCCAAGAAATTTTACCTCCAATAACAAATCCTAAACAGATATTTACCTTAACTTTATTTTTATACAAATCAGTTTGCTGCTTTTAGCCAAGAACCAGGTAGCTACAACTTAATAAAAAATATCTGGAACAGTTTGGAGGAAGAGAGGATTCCATGTGGCTGCCCTTCCCCCCACCCCCCCCTCCACTCCACCTCCAGTGATGGGGGAAGGAGGGAAGGGAAGTCAAACTAAACCACTCCAGGCTAACTAGATGCTCCAATAACTGAAGTAACAGCAATGGGGGGCGAGTTCAAATCTTTTTTTTTTTTTTTTAATTTAATAGCCTTTTATTTACAGGATATATGCATGGGTAACTTTACAGCATTAACAATTGCCAAACCTCTTGTTCCAATTTTTTACCTCTTACTCCCCCACCCCCTCCCCTAGATGGCAGGATGACCAGTAGATGTTAAATACATTAAAATATAAATTAGATACACAATAAGTATACATGACCAAAACGTTATTTTGCTGTACAAAAAGAATCAGACTCTGAAATATTGTACAATTAGCTTGTGAAGGAAATCAAAAATGCAGGTGTGCATAAATATAGGGATTGGGAATTCAATGTAATGGTTTTTAGTCATCTCCCAGAGTTCTTTTTCTGGGTATAGCTAGTTCAGTTCATTACTGCTCCATTAGAAATGATTTGGTTGATCTCGTTGCTGAGGATGGCCAGGTCCATCAGAACTGGTCATCATATAGTATTGTTGTTGAAGTATATAATGATCTCCTGGTCCTGCTCATTTCACTCAGCATCAGTTCGTGTAAGTCTCTCCAGGCCTTTCTGAAATCATCCTGTTGGTCATTTCTTACAGAACAGTAATATTCCATAATTTTCATATACCACAATTTATTCAGCCATTCTCCAACTGATGGACATCCATTCAGTTTCCAGTTTCTAGCCACTACAAAAAGGGCTGCCACAAACATTCGTGCACATACAGGTCCCTTTCCCTTCTTTATAATCTCTTTGGGATATAATCCCAGTAGTAACACTGCTGGATCAAAGGGTATGCACAGTTTGATAACTTTTTGAGCATAGTTCCAAACTACTCTCCAAAATGGTTGGATTCGTTCACAACTCCACCAACAATGAATCAATGTCCCAGTTTTCCCACATCCCCTCCAACAATCATCATTATTTTTTCCTGTCATCTTAGCCAATCTGACAGGTGTGTAGTGGTATCTTAGAGTTGTCTTAATTTGCATTTCTCTGATTAATAATGACTTGGAGCATCTTTTCATATGACTAGAAATAGTTTCAATTTCTTCATCTGAGAATTGTCTGTTCATATCCTTTGACCATTTTTCAATTGGAGAATGGCTTGATTTTTTATAAATTAGAGTTAATTCTCTATATATTTTGGAAATGAGGCCTTTATCAGAACCTTTGACTGTAAAAATATTTTCCCAGTTTATTGCTTCCCTTCTAATCTTGTCTGCATTAGTTTTGTTTGTACAAAAACTTTTCAGTTTGGTATAATCGAAATTTTCTATTTTGTGATCAGTAATGATCTCTAGTTCTGCTTTGGTCATAAAGACCTTCCCCTTCCACAGGTCTGAGAGGTAAACTATCCTATGTTCCTCTAATTTATTAATAATTTCATTCTTTATGCCTAGGTCATGAACCCATTTTGACCTTATCTTGGTGTACGGCGTTAAGTATGGATCAATGCCTAGTTTCTGCCATATTAGTTTCCAATTTTCCCAGCAATTTTTATCAAACAGTAAGTTCTTATCCCAAAAGCTGGGATCTTTGGGTTTGTCAAAGACTAGGTTGCTATATTTGTTGACTGTTTTATCCCTTGAACCTAATCTATTCCACTGATCAACTAATCTATTCCTTAGCCAATACCAAATAGTTTTGGTAACTGCTGCTCTATAATATAATTTTAGATCTGGTACAGCTAAGCCACCATCATTTGATTTTTTTTTCATTAATTCCCTTGAAATTCTTGACCTTTTGTTTTTCCATATGAACTTTGTTGTTATTTTTTCTAGGTCATTAAAATAGTTTTTTGGGAGTCTGATTGGTATAGCGCTAAATAAATAGATTAGTTTAGGTAATATTGTCATCTTTATTATATTTGCTCGCCCTATCCAAGAGCATTTAATATTTTTCCAATTGGTTAGATCAGACTTAATTTGTGTGAAAAGTGGTCTGTAATTTTGCTCATAAAGGTTTCTGATTTTCCCTTGGCAGATAGATTCCTAAATATTTTATATTATCAGTAGTTACTTTAAATGGAATTTCTCTTTGTAACTCTGACTGTTGGATTTTGTTAGTGATATATAAGAATGCTGATGCCTTATGTGGGTTTATTTTATAACCAGCAACTTTGCTAAAGTTGTGGATTATTTCTAATAACTTTTTAGTAGAATCTCTGGGGTTCTCTAAGTATACCATCATGTCATCAGCAAAGAGTGATAATTTGGTTTCCTCATTGCCTATTCTTATTCCTTTAATCTCTTTCTCAGCTCTTATTGCTAAAGCTAGCCTTTCAAATCTTTACAAAAGATCCCTACCCCACCCAACATTTAAAGTAGCAGAAATCAGTGGAGGGGGAGGGGGAGGGGAATTCCATAAAACCCACATGTCCAGCAGAGCTGGATTTAAAGCATAATTTACAATGTTATAATACAGGTAACAAACTCTGAACCAAATACTTTAAATTCCCAATAATATAAAACTGCTTTTCCTATCTCATTTCAAATAATGAAACAGCATAGTTTCTTTCTCTCTCTCTGAGCTATCTTCTCAAAGAATTCCATCCCTGAGTATTGGGACAGCAAAATTTTTATAGGATAACAAGAACAATGACATAATGGGGAAGGTGCCTGGATGGGGATGACCTAATGGGGGGAGGTACCTAGGATGACACAATGGAGGGAGGTACTGGAGAGGTTATTGATATTCTAATGATGTCTAAAATGGATAGACCTTTATCATGTCAAACATTAAGAAGGAATGATTATAGCCTAAAGATATAAAACCTTCATCTCATTAACCATTTAAGAGGGAATGATTATAGCCTGGGGTTTGGGAGCTGAGCAACTGAAGTAGACCTTTATCTCATCAAACATTAAGAGGGAAAGGTTATAACCTGAGGCAGAGTAACTACCTAGGACAATTAGGGAAACTAGGTCAGGACATCAAAAGGGAACTGTGGCACTACAGGATCAATTAACAGTTCCACCAACAATGTATTAGTGTCTCAACATTTATTATTTTCCTCTTCATTTTAGTCAACCTCAGTTATTTTAATTTGCATTTTTCTAACCAATAATGATTTAGAACATTTTTATATAACTATATATACTTTTGATTCCTTCCTCTAAAAACTGTCCACTTATATTCTTTTGTAATTTATCAATTAGGGAATGATACATATTCTTATAAATTTGACAAAGTTTTCTACATATTTGAGCTATGAGGACTTTATCTAAAAAACTGTCTATAAATTACACTCTTCCCCCAATTTTGCTTTCCTTCTAATCTTGGTTTTATTTGCATAAAACCTTTTTAATTTAATGTAATCAAAATTATCTTTTTTATATCACACAGTGCTCTCTATCTCTTGTATATTCATAAATTATTCTCCTACTCATAAATCGGATATGTATATTCTATGTTCTTCTAATTTACTTTAGACATCTCTTTATGTCTAGATCCTGTACCTATTTTGACCTTATCTTGGTAAATGAGATATTAGTCTATACCCCTGTCAGACTGCTTTCCAGGTTTTTCAACAATTTTTATCAAACAGTAAATTCTTATCCTGAAAGCTTAAATCTTTATATTTAACAAAAACAAGGTTACTATAACCATTCTGTGTATATATACTTTATTCCATTGATCTACCATTTTATTTTCTAATTGATACCAGGTAGTTTTAATAACTATCACATTATAATAGAGCTTATGATCCTTCTACACCTTCTTTCTTTTTTTTTTTTAATTAATTCCTTTGATATTCTTGAACTTTTGTTCTTCCAAATGAATTTTGTTACTATTTTGCATGGCTTAATAAAATTATTTTTGGGTCGCTGAATAAGTAGATTAACTCAGGTAGAATTATCATTTTATTATATTGATCTACCCAGGAACAATTAACATTTCCCCAATTATTTAAATCTACTTTATTTGGAAAAAAAATTCTAATAATTATGTTTATTTGGTTTCTGGCTTTATTTTGGCAGATATATTCCCAGGTATTTTATGTTGTTTGTGATTATTTCAAATAAACTATCTTTTACTATCTATTCTTGCAAGGTTTTGTTGGTGATATATAGGAATGCTGATAATCCATGTAGGATTGTTTTATATCCTGCTACTTTGCTAAAATTATTGTTTCAGCTAACTTTTAAGTTATATCTTTAAGATTTTCTAATTATATCATAATATTGTTTGCAAAAAAGATAATTTTATTACTTCATTGGCCATTCTGATTATTTCAATTTCTTTTTTTCCCCTCTTATTGTTATTATTGGCATTTCTAACATAATATTGAATGATATTGGTGATAATGGGCATGCTTATTTCACTCCTGATCTTATTGAGAAGAATTCTAGTTGATCCCCATTACAAATAATGCTTGCTGATGGTTTTAGGTAGATGATGTCTGTTATTTTTAAGGAAAAAAACCCATGTTTACCTAGGCTTTCAAGTGTTTTTAATAGGAATGAGCATTACATTTTCTTAAAAGCTTTTCTGCTATTAATAAAAGCATATGATTTTGTTATTTTTGTTATTGATATAATCAATTATGTTAGTAATTTTTCTTATATTGAAGTACTCCTACATTTCTAGTAAAAAATTCCACATGGTCACAATGTATTATTTTTTATAGTATCCTAACTAGTATTATATTTGAGATTTTTGCATCAATATTCATTAGTAAATTGCTTCTTTATTTTAGTTTTAACTTTGAGATCATGGTTGTTGTGAGGTTTTTTGGTGTGTGTGTGTGTGTGTATGTGTGTGTGTGTGTGTGTGTGTGCATATATGGCAATTGAGATTAAGTGACATGCCAATGTTATGCCAAAGTTCCCTTTTAATGTTGTGACCCAGTTTCTCTAATGATCCTATTTAGTTATTCTGCCTTAGGTTATAATCTTTTCCTCTTAATTTTTGAGATAAAGGTTTTACAGACATTCCTTAATGTTTGACAAGATAAAGGTTTATCCATTTTAGATGTCATTAGAATATCAGTAACCTCTCTCCATTAGGTTATCCCCACCTAGGTACCTCCATTATGTCACTGTTCTTGTTATTCTATAAAAAGCTTGCTGCCCCAATACTCGGGGTTAGACTCTTTGAGATGATAGTCTCGTCTAGCCCTGGGATCAACCATGGATCCATTGGTCCCAGTATTTCTCTCCATTTAATAAACTATTGAATTGGTCTCTAATCTCTGTCTTGCTCAGTTTCTTCGGCATTATACCAGGACCAGGAGTACACAGATAGGAAGTATTACGTGTCTGAGACCAGATTTGAACCTCAAGTCCTTCCGTTTTTCTGAGATCATAATTGCTACTCCTATTCTTTTGTTGTTGTTGTTATAACAATTAAAACATAATAAATTCTACTCCAGCCATTAATTTTTATTCCATGTGTGAATCTTATTTTTAAATGTCTTTCTTAGAACCAACATATTATCAAATTCTAGTTTTTGTTCCATTCTGCTATCCATTACTGTTTTATGGGTGAATTTATCCCATTCACATTCAAAGTTATAATTACTAGTTGTATATTTTTCTCCATCATGTTTTTCCTCATTGTTTATCCTCTCTCCTTCTTCTTAACCTATCCTTCCTCAGAAATCTAATTTTCTTAGAAGAACTAGTGAGGCAATGTTCAGAAAAGTACCTCCTTTATCCTGTCTCCCTGTCCTCCTATTTCTTAATCTGCACATCATTCTCAGAGGTTCTACCTTCATCTATCTCTTATCCTTCTATTTCTTTGTAAGAAAACTTTTATATCCTCTTCAATCCACGTCTGATAAGAATACAGTTCCCATACTATCTGCCCTCTACTGTATCTTTCCCTCCACCATAATAGTTTTTCTATTCATGCCTCTTTTATGAGATAATTTGTTCCATTTTTCTTTCTTCCTGCCCATTTTTTTAGAATCATCCCATCATGATTAATTCAATTCCAAATTTTCTTTCTTTGTATGTCTTTTCAAATTCAAATTATGATATCATTTTCCCATAAACAAAGTCGATAGCTTAATCTTATGAAATCTTTTATTATTAAATGTCTTTCATGCCTACCTTTTTATGTTTCTATTGATTTCCTCTTTAGTTACTGGTCTTTAGTATTTTGGTTTTTTTCTTAAGAATATTTGAAAATCTTTTAGTTCATGAAATATCTATTTTTTTTTCTTTTGTTGGACTTCACTCAGCTTTGCTTGGTAGATTATTCTTGCTTGCAAAGCTAATTTCTTTGCTCTTTAGAATATTTTATTCCATACCCTTCAGGCTTTTAATGTAGAAGTTGCTATATCTTGTGTTATTCTGACTTTAGTTTCACAATAATTAAATTGTTTTTTTTCTAATTGCTTGTAATATTTTTTTCTTGAAATGGGAGTCTTCAAACTTATCTTTAATGTTTCTGTGAGTTCCTTTTGGGATCTCTTTCAGGTGATGATTGGTGGATTTTTTTTTTCAACTTCTATTTTACACTCTAGTTCTAGAACTTTAAGAAAATTTTTCTTAATTTTTTAATTTTTTTGAAATATAGTGTCTAGACCTTACTGATCATAACTTTCAGGTAGTACAAAAATTCTTTTATTATATCTCCTTGTTCTGTTTTCCAGATAATTTATTTTTCTAATGAGATGTTTCACTCTTTTGACCTTGTTTAATTATTTCTTAATATCTCACGAAATTCTTAGCTTTCTCTTGCCAAATTCTAATTTTAATGAGCTATTTTCTTTAGTTTTGGATATATTTTTTCAATTAACTGATTTTCTTTTCATAATTCTCTTGTTTTTCTTGTGTTACTCTGACTTCTTTTCCAAATTTTCTCTCAAACTTTTTTATTTTTAAAATTTTTAATTTTAAAGTCTTTTTTAAGGTCTTCCTAAAACTCTTTTTGGGCATAAGATGATTTTACATTTTTCTTTGAACTTTACAAAAAGCTGTTTTATTTTCTTCTGAATTTGATCTTTGTCACCACAGTAACTATCTATGGTCTGATTCTTTCTGTTTTTTACTCATTTCTTCAAACAGTCTGTTTCTTGGATGCTTGCTTTATATTAGAATCAAGCTGTTCTCCTGGGGTGTAGGGGATCATATCTTAGCTTCAGGTTTTTTTGTTCTGTTGTTTTCTTAACTTTACCTGGTGGCCTTTAACTTAGTTTTTCTAATATTTTATAATGTGAAGCCAGGTGTGGTCATTGCTTCTCTGACTTATATCTTGATATAAGTCAGTGACCCTAAATATTCCTCTCTGCTCCTGAGACATATCAAGGTCTTTAGTACCACTTCCACCATTCTTGTTTCCTGTGGTCCCTCAGATTGTTGCAAACTTCAGCTCATCCTGACTCTGTCCTGGATCTGAAACTAGGGATTCTACTCTCCTCTGAGTGATCACAACTCTCTGCAACTGCACTCATGGTCTTTTGTTACATTGTGGGAAGTTCTATTGTAAAAAGAAGAACCCCCACAATTTTTCCTTGATTATCTAACTCCTATACTTTTTTAAAAAAGGGAAAGCTCTGGAAGCTAAGACACAGTTCTCATAGGGATTTTTCTTTGTTGATTCTGTGATATCAGCACTTCAATCAGGACAGCGAATCACACCAGCAGTTCAGATTTTTTCTAATATCCTCTCAAGTTTTCTTAGGATGGAAAAATTGCTTTACCACAACTCTGTTTAGCCCAACTTTTAATTATTTCTGACACTCTAACATTTACTTTGAGGCATTACATTAAATTATTAGGGAGAGGGTAGAATTGGGGGAAAGTCGGATAATTTTCTGTATTATTCAGTCATTTTCTCACAATTCCATCTCCTGCACCATCCTCTTTAGTAGAATTTGAAATGAAAGTGAAGGCCTCTAAGAACATTCAGGAAAGAGATAATGTACAAGAATCATCATTAGGCCCTTGATCTAGTAAAATAAACCATTGAAGAAAAATAAGCCAAAGAGAAAATTCTCACAGTGAGAGAGAGTGATGAAATGGAGCTGCAGTTGTTGATTGATCTGCGATCTTTGGCTTTGGTTTTACTGGGGCTAGTCAACTAGCTGAGAGTTCTTCTAGCACCAAAATTTGATGTTCAACTGTGATAGGAATAGGGTGCCTGTTTTGCTGCAACATGAATTAAAAGTCTGCAAAACTGTCCTTGGGACCTGATTAGCTCATGTCTTCTTTTACACAGTTTCCTGGTCACAAAAGTAAAAAAAAAAAAAAAAAAAAAATCTCACGCATGTGTAATTGTGCCCTTCATACTTTATGGATATTTGAAGATTACATGAATTGTAATACCTTTCTTTTTTGAACCAATTAGTCCTTATACGAGGAAGGGGGGGAGGTCACATGAAGAGAACCCAAGTTACATTATCTTTGTTATATAGACTTGCCCTGTTAGGATTAAGCAAAGCAAACTTCCTTTTATTAACTACTTAATGACTTGTGAGTGTCTAGTTTGATCCCAGTATTGAATTTGAAGTAAAAGTGGCAAAAAATTTGATATAGTTAGTAAATGAAAAGAGATGAGGTAGTTTCATGGCTCACATCATGGTTGAATTAGGAGAAGAGCAAATTCAGCTGAATATCTAATGGTGAACCATTGCTCCCAGTAGCAATAGCCCTTTTGATCATGTATAGAGTCCTCACTATAAGATAGGGAGCAGGATCCCATATATACAGAATTATTAGCATAGTGGGTAATGGAGAAGCTGCCCAAGTGGGTATAAAGAAAGTGCCAAGTCCAGTATTCCCTGCTTGTCGTTTATAGTCCTATAGGAATTGGACTGACCGAATAGGACTAAAAATAAATTATAATATCACACACTGCAACAAGAGACAGAGATTTTGGCTTTTAGGCAACATGCAATAAATGCTAATGAACAACTAATATAGCTGATCTTTCCTGATGGGGGTAGTAATTGATAAACAGCAGCCAGGAACCCACCTGTGGTCTCTGACCCAGAAGTTCTAATGATCTAAGTATCTCAGTGGATAGAACACTGGGCCTGTAGTCAGAAAACCCTGAATTCAAATTTAGTATCAAACATTTATAGTCACTTAACTGTTTGTCTTAGTTTCCCTAATTTAAAATGTGGATTATAATAATAGCTACCTCACAGGGTTGTAAAGATCAAATGAGGTCAATATTTGTATGATTACAAATACAGTGCCTGACACACTGTAGATATTTAATAAATGCTAGTTTCTTTCTCTTCTCTTTTTGTTGAGTTATGAGCCATGAGATAGGAGAATGACAGCAGGAGATCAAAAGTGAGGAAAAGATTGCTGGAAGGAGGAAGATGATTCTCTGAATTGAGGGAACAAAGAATACATGGGTTTTTTCTACAAGTTGCTTAGGTGGTTAAAGGAAAAGTTCATTAATTAGAAATTAATTTCTATATAGGAAGTATCATACAAGACACTACACCCTGACCAGAGCATTGACCAGATTGTTTCTGCAAAAAATTAAATATCACCATAATATTTTTTTAATTTCACCTTAAAACAGTTTATTTAAAAATGTATATATATATTCTCTCCAATTCAGAATAATAGGATAGAACTTCCCACAATGTAACAAAATCTTTATATAAAATATTTATGCATTCAGTCTCATTTAAACAAGTCTAATGAATGGAAATATTTACTCTATATAAATTTTACATATTTTTTCACGCTTTAAAAAACAAGCTGTGCTTTAAAACTAGATTGCAACAAATCATATTTGCAACTAAACATACTATATTTTAATTAAAGCTTTTTATTTTAAAAACATATGGATGAATAATTTTTCAACATTGACCCCTGCAAAACCTTGTGTTTCAAAATTTTCCCTTCTTCTACCTGCCCCCTCTCCTACATGGCAAGTAATCCAATATATGCTAACCATGTTAAAATATATGTTATATTCAATATATGTATACATATTTATATAATTATCTTGCTGCACAAGAAAAATCAGTTCCAAAAGGGAAAAAAAAAAGTGAGAAAGAAAACAAAATGCAAGCAAAAAACAACAAAAAGAGTGAAAATGCTATGCTGTGATCCACACTCAGTTCCCACAGTCCTCTCTGGGTGTAGATGGCTCTCTTCATCACAAAATCATTGGCCTGAATCACCTCATTGTTGAAAAGAACAATGTCTATCAGAATTGATCATCATATAATCTTGTATAAAGATCACCTGATTCTGCTGATTTCACTCAGTATCAGTTTGTGTAAGGTTCTCCAGGTCTTTCTAAAATTATCCTGCTGATTGTTTCTTATAGAACAATAATATTCCATAACATTTTTATATCATAACTTATTAGCTGTGGTGTTTTTCTTCTTTAAAATAATAATGGTTCTCTCTGGGAGCAGGTTTCTTGGGGAAGTTTTCTGGAGGCAGCCTGAGTTTCAGTTAAAAGTAAATAATCACCCAAATGCAGCCATTTGGTGTTAAAAGTTCAGATCTTTTATTGCTTCCTCCAAAATAGCCCAGTTAGTTTTTCTTAGAGGACTATCTTTCTTCTTGGTTCCAAGAGCTCTTGCAGCTAGTCCTTTGCCTCTGCTCCCTTCAGCCTCCAGTCAGCACAAAGATGGAATGATTCTATCTTTGCCTCCGAGAGTGGGCTTGTGGGCTTCTGTATCTTCAGAGTGCTCCTGGCTCTCAATCTCCCAGAGTGCTCCTGGCTCTCAATCTAATTCAGCTGAACTCTCCACGGAGCCTCTGTCCACTTCTTATATATCATCTCCCAAAGGTTGACTCCTTCCCTCACAGGGAGGGATTAAGGGAAGTGTGAATTCGGATATCTCATACTAAATCTGAGATCTTCCAAATGTGTGAACTCCAATGAGTACTTAAATACTTCTTGCTTACATAAGCTCTCTAAAGGTGTGAACACAAGCATTGTATCAATTCCATTGAGTCAACACTAGGATTCTAATATCTCCCTTGAGTTATCACCTTGTTTCAAATTGAGTTGGGGCTCCAACAATTCACCATTCTCCAACTGATGGGTATCCACTTAGTTTCCAGTTTCTTGCCACACAAAAAGGGCTGTCACAAACATCTTTGCACATGTAGGTCCGTTTCCATCCTTTAGGATCTCTTTGGGATATAAGCTTGGTAGAGACACTGCTGGGTCAAAGGTATACACAGTTTGATAACTTTTTGAGCATAGTTCCAACTTGCCCTTCAGAATGGCTTGATCCATTCACAACTCCCCTAGCAATACATTAATGTCCCAGTTTTCCCACATCCCTTCCAACATTCATCATTATCTTTTCCTGTCATCTTAGCCAACCTGAGAGCTGTGTCACTATACTCTTCTTGCATAACCTTGATGTAGTAGAGCAAAAATAAATCTCATTTCAACTGTACAGGGACTTGCTAGCGCCTCATTCTGTTTTAAGACTGAACCTGAACTTTGTGAATGAGGCTATAGATTATTATTAAATTCAAGATCATATATTATATATGACTACCTGATTACATATAGAACTCTCTCTGTATCTGTGTGTAAATGTATATACACAAATCTATACACACACATATAAGTATAAAATATGTATATACATGCAAATATATGTATATATAATCACTTATGTGTATATGTATACATATATAAATTTTTTTGTTGTTCATTCATTTTTGGTCATGCTCATCTATTTCTTCATAACCTCATTGGGGAGTGGTTTGCCATTTCCTTGTCCAGTCATTTTACAGATGAGAAAACTGGGGCAAAGAGGGTTAAGTGACATTCTCAGGGTCACCTAGTTAGTTAGTAAGTGCCTGAGGTCAAATTTGAACTTAGGTTTTCTTGATTCTAAGCCCAGGGTTTTATCCACTGGCCCACTTAGCTGTCCTATATACATATACATTTATATGTACTTATATGAACATTTATACACACACACACACACATACCCATATATATTTACATAAGTAAGAACATAGAATATGTGTACATATATATATATATATATATATATATATATATATATTACACTAGGAAAATACCAAGGCATAAGCAACATTAGACATGAAATATGATTCTCTCTACTTTGATAGTTATTTCTGTCTTTTCTTCTTTTAATGTCTTTGAACTTACCTTTTTCTTGTACCACTTAACCAAAAGGCAAATCACTACCCTTAGCCTGTTCCTAACATTGTGTATCTAACAAGGTGGGTACCTGAGAATCTAGCATTTGTCTCTCCCTACCAAGAGGAAGGAATGACCACCCTCCCCCCCTAAAAAAAAAAAAAAGTTACAGGAGCTAGGTTTGATTTGCCTTATCCAGAGTCAACTTGAACTATTTTGCTGTGTGCTCTGTTTGCTACAATTTGATTGTATTACATTGAATCCTGGTAAGTGAATAACCGTCTGAGTTGATATGTATTACCCAGTATTAGGCAGATGTATGAACTTTTTTAGTTCTCTGGTTTTTTAAATACTTTTTTTTTTTTTAAGGGAGATGGTAAATTGAAAGCACTTATAAACAAAGAATAAAGAATAAAAGAGGATTTGCCCACCAGGAGAATGGTAAAGACCACGAGGCAAGCAATTAGAAGGAAAGCAGCTGAACATGGTACAAATATTCCTGATTAAACCAGTGACATCAAAACCTGAAGCCCAGAATTGTGTTACGCCATGCACATGAGTTTTATTCCCTTATGTGCTTTCCATAAGTGTAGTCTCCCTCAAAGATACTGAGTATATTGATAGAAAAGTAATACCCAGACTTATGCGTGGATAATAATGCATCTATTATTTATATAGGAAGAAGGAAGTAAAGGAACCAAAGAAAAACAAAGAGCAAACAAGAATATTCTTCAGTTTGTATTCTGATGTTCTTTTTCTGAAAGTGGATAGTATGTTTCATCATGAGTCCTTTGGGATTGCCTTGGATCCTTGTATTGCTGAGAATAGATGGAGATCCCCTTAATTTTCAATTTTTAGTTACCACAAAAAGAGTTGCTCTAAATACTTTGTACAAATTGGTTCCAACCTTCCTAGCTAAACACAGAGCTCATGTTCACTGCTTAGGTGAATCACCATTAAGTGACAAACTCTTTGGCCATGAAAATCTTTGAAATAAATAAAAAATGTAAAATTTCCCTTATTCCAGTAGGATCTCCTGGTGTTTATATAGTGATAGCAATAGCAGGTAGAAATGAGGGCAAAGAGTAATAAAAATCACAAGGTTTTCGGACTCTCTATAAATGTTAATCTTTGCTATTCTAAATAGTATTATAAATAATAGATTGGTTTCTCCTACCTCCCCCTTTTATTTGATCTCTTTGGGATACAGAGATACAGACCTATTAGTGGTATCGTTCAATCAAAGAATATGCAGTTTTATAGTTCTTTACGCATAGTTCCAAATTGCTCTCTAAAATGTTTTTCACAATTCCACCAACAAAGCATTTGGTGTCTCAGTTTTACCACATCCTCCAATATTTATCATTTTCCTTTTTTGTCATATTAGCCAATCTGATAAGTGTGAGATACTTCAGAGATGTTTTGTTTCTTTAATTAATAGTATTTTTTTAATGGCTATAGATATTTTTGATTTCTTTGTTTGAAAACTGTCTGTACCCTTTGACCATTTATCAAATGACTTGTTTTTATAAATCTGACTCAGTTCTCTATATATTTGAGAAATGAACCCTTTATCAGAAATACTTGATTAAATTTCCCCCAGTTTTCAGCTTTCCTTCTAATTTTGGTTGCATGGGTTTTGTTTCTGCAAAAACTTTTAAAATTTATATAATCAAAATTATCCATTTTACATTTTGTAATGCTTTCTATATTTTGTTTGGTCCCAAATATTTCCCTTATCCACAGATCTAACATGCTCTCCTAATTTACTTATGGTATTACTCTTTATATGTAAATCATGTATTCATTTCGACTTTATTCTAGAATAAAAATGTTGGTCTATACCCAGATTCTGCTATACTGTTTTCCAGTTTTCCCAGGCAGTTTTTGTCCCTAAAACTTGGATCTTTGGGTTTATCTAACACAAGATTACTGTGGTCATATATTGTGTAATGAATCTGTTCTAAATGATCGCTAGGGTATTTTCCTTCATATTTTTTTTAATTGATTCCAGACAGGACTTGAACTCTAGTCTTCCAGGCCCACTTCATGATGCTTCTCTTTAGGCAAAATGGAGAATATAGTAACTTAATTTAATAAATATTTATTCAGTGTCTACTATCTTCACTGTATTATGCTAAACTTGGGGGGTAACCTTTTGGTGGAGTATGAAGAGGAGTAACATGAAATGATAGGAAAGGTAACAGTTGGGAGCCAGGTTAAGGAAAGTTTTTAATGAGAGACTCAAGATTTTGTTTTTTATATCAGAGAAGCTTTTTGAACAGGGAAGTAAGATGGTCAGACAGGTTTTAGGAAGCAATAAAACTGACAAGACAACTTTATTGGCATTGTCTGAACTATTTTCTCTTCATGTGCTGATGCTCATCATTATAGTGAAGCTGACAAGGCAGTTTTGAAAAAAGCTTTAAAGGGTCCTTTAAACAGATACTCTACAGGGTCACAAAGGATAACTCCTGGGAATTTTATATTAAAAAAACAAACAGGTCACACATACACAAATTGGTGTAAAGAAGCTTACTTTATTCAAATCTTATGCCATAATCTTGTGTTGCATAAAAGTTATATGAAATACATTGAAGCCTGAGGGAAGGAGTCTGAAAAGACCCATCAGACTGAGATGCCTGGAGAAGAAAAAACCCAAACCAAACCACATTATGGAGTCAGAGAATCTGGGTTCAAATGCTTAACATCTGTTTTGAATAATATTTCTTAATGAATTTTTTGCATGTCATGAATCCCTTCTTAGAACTCTGTTTATAAATGCATTAAAAAAAACAACCCAAGATTACAAAGGAAACCAATTGTTATGAAATAAAGATGTACTTTTGGTGGTGTTCTTTTTCCAAAACACAGCCAGGTGATAAAAGTTCAGATCTTTTATTGTGTTCTTCAATATAACCCGGTTAGCCCAGAGGCCTATCTCTCTGCTTGGTTCCAAGAGAGCCGCCCGAATGTACTCCAGCCAGCACCAAGGTAGAAGATATGATGAATCTCTCTTACCTCGGAGATAGGCCTTGTAGGCTTTCTTACAGGGTGCTCCTCTCCGACTCTCCAACCCCTGGGAATGTTCCCAAGTAAAACTCAAGCTCTAAGAGCTTCCTGTATATATATGATCTCCCAAAGGTTAACTCCTCCTTCTGGAGAGAGAGGGATTCTGGGTTATCTCCCAGAGTGCTCTCTGGCCCTAAGGAAGGTGTGAATTTGGATATCTCATACTAAGCCCTGCATTCTCCCAAATGTGTGAACTCCATTGAGTACTTTGATACTTATGAACTCTCTAAAGGTGTGAACACAAGCATCGTTTCTATCAGTTGTACTTAGTACCTTGTTTCAAGTTCTGGCCCAAAATATCTCCTTCTAAGATCAAATCAATCATATTGAACCATGCCAAATTAGATAATTATTGTCTCTTATCAACTCCAATGGCTTAACAGTTTGTAAAGATTCCAACATACTTCCCCCCACCCCCTCACCAAAGTTCATGGGACATTCTGAAAATTCTCCACACTCTTGGAGAGAGAAGATAGTTAAAAATCAGGTTAAAAAATTCCTATTTAGACCTCACTGAGGTCTCTCCCAACTCTTTATGTATGATTTTAAGTAGTTCACTGGAGCAAATTACAGTTAATTACTTGGAAAAGCCTTGTGAGTAACCTGTATTGTAAACCATAAGGTCATAAATGAGTTAGGGCCCAAAGAATATGTAGCCCATTTATTTTTCAATGTTTGCCTAAATAGAAGACACCTGGATTCCCTTATTTGATTTTTGCTATTTATTTCAATTGAAAAATAGTTAGAAAATCCATCTATTGTAAACAGTTGGAAACTGGGAGTAATTTAATACACAAATAAAATCTAAGTCTCATTATGAAAAGTTTTGAACTCAAGGATCCCCGGGGGCCACATTTTGAATGAAAACCGCAATTTTAGCGCAATTCTTATCCGTACAAAAATCCTCCCTAATTAATAAGAACTCAGGCCGAGCACTTTAAGGTTTATAAAGGCCAGTGCGGAGAAAGGTCAGGGAGAAAAAGTTAAGAGATTGGAAGCTCCTTGAGGGTAGTGATGGCAGGGAGGTCTTTAGGGCTTGGCTCTGCCTGCACCCGGCTGCTACCGCGAAGAAGAGACCGAGTCTGGATAGTTCACGAGAAGAGAAACACACACGCAAGCGCACAAGCCATAAAATCTTCCCCGGCCCTTCCCCACGCTCTGAAGGCGTGCGCGCACGCGTACAGACGCGGCCCCCGGGGAACGCGCGCGTTCTTTCTCCCACGAAACGCTTCACTCCATCCCCCACCCTCCGGACAACTTTTCTTCTTCCTTTATTATTCCTCCCTCCCACTTCCTCCCCCTGCTGACTCGGGCTCCGGCCTCGGAGGCCGCAAAGCCCGACTTGGGCCGAACGTGCGAGCCGACGTGCCGACGTTAACACGTCGATGCGTACGCTGTGCCGGCTTCGGAGTGTTCCTCCTGGGCCCCGGCGCCCTCCTTCCCTCTTAATCCCCCTTCTCAGTGTGGTCTATCAGTTAGTTTGTACGTCTGCGCCGGCGTCTGTGATATCGCCGGCAGCCGTCAGCCTGATTGACCGAGGGAGGCCGAATCTCGGGATCCCTCTCGGACTCAAGAGACGGTCGGACTGCCGTTTGTCCTCCACGCCAGACGTGGAGATCGACTTGGAGAGGCAAAGCATAGAGAGGAACGCGCATTAGGTAGGAGATGGAGCTTTGAGAAAACGTGGGAGCCCCGGCTGGCCGGGAGGTGCGGAGGGAGAGCTACGAAACCAGGAAGTTGGGCACGGCTGGGGGCCAGAGAGGCTGGACTCAACCCTTGGGGGGGGATGGGGAGGGGAGTTTCTGCTTGCCGGTGTGCCGCCCTCCCTTCTAAGCCCCGAGCTAGCTCTTCCTCGGAATTCAGACCTGAGCTTGAGCTGTCAGTCGTCTTTTCCCCTTCTACCCCACCCCCTGGGGTCCCTTGAGTAGAAACCTCTGGTCACCCGAAACTTGTGCAGATGGAAGAGCCAGGCTGGGAGCAGGAGCGAGGGGCGCTGGGGGCAGGAAGGGAGTCCTTAGTGAAAACCTGACTGTCGGTGCCCCAGGTGTGTCCGTCCCAGCCTTGTGCAGTTAGGGGAGTTTTTATTCCAAGCTTGTGTTTGGGTGGTTTCTGTTGGAAAACGAAACTTGTTACGTTGGTTGTGCTTGAGCCCGAAACATATTTTCTGGTACAGGTATTAGTAATGAATGGGAGGAGGGTAGGTATTAGTGAAGAAACATTGTACCTAAGAACAACTTTCTAGGGAACTTAAAAGTTAAAGATGTGTAGGTTTTCATTATGTATGTAATTGGAATATTGCCACAGCGGAATCTATAGGAGGGAAATTTAATGAACTTCATTTTAATGACAGCCCATTTGCCTAGATTTTTTTCTTTCTGTTGAAGTGAAAACTAACAAGTAGCGTCTTGATTTATTTTCATTGAGAACTAAACAGCAATATTCTTTTTTTGGGTACTGTGCTGAGTTTGTTGATGCAATATAAAGGATAGCGCATTTTCATTTCACAGTAGAAATCAGTTTCACTTGAAAGAAGAGCGACCTATTTTACTCCAAGTTCATGTTGTGTTGATGCTACTACCAGATTTCATGAAAATGAAAAGCACATTTCAGATTTTAAAGATACTAAGATATTACTCTTAAGCATTAATATTAATAACTCCCCCCCTACTCTTACTATTTTTTTTCCCTTGCTGTGCTTTATGTTTGGGACAAATATATATATTTTTAATAGCCTTTTATTTACAGGTTATATGCATGGGTAACTTTACAGCATTAACAATTGCCAAACCTCTTGTTCCAATTTTTCACCTCTTACCCCCCCCCCCTCCCCTAGATGGCAGGATGACCAGTAGATGTTAAATACATTAAAATATAAATTAGATACACAATGAGTATACATGACCAAACTGTTATTTTGCTGTACAAAAAGAATCAGACTCTGAATTATTGTACAATTAGCTTGTGAAGGAAATCAAAAATGCAGGTGGGCATAAATATAGGGATTGGGAGTTCAATGTAATGGTTTTTAGTCATCTCCCAGAGTTCTTTTTCTGGGCATAGCTAGCTCAGTTCATTACTGCTCTATTAGAAATGATTTGGTTGATCTCGTTGCTGAGGATGGCCTGATCCATCAGAACTGGTCATCATCTAGTATTGTTGTTGAAGTATATAATGATCTCCTGGTCCTGCTCATTTCACTCAGCATCAGTTCGTGTAAGTCTTTCCAGGCCTTTCTGAAATCATCCTGTTGGTCATTTCTTACAGAACAGTAATATTCCATAATATTCATATACCACAATTTATTCAGCCATTCTCCAACTGATGGACATCCATTCAGTTTCCAGTTTCTAGCCACTACAAAAAGGGCTGCTACAAACATTCGTGCACATACAGGTCCCTTTCCCTTTTTTTATAATCTCTTTGGGATATAATCCCAGTAGTAACACTGCTGGATCAAAGGGTATGCACAGTTTGATAACTTTTTGAGCATAGTTCCAAACTACTCTCCAAAATGGCTGGATTCATTCACAACTCCACCAACAATGCATCAATGTGTTTGGGACAAATATTAATGATGCTGTCCCGGAAAAATTATTTTTTTTGGAATAACAGTATAATAAAGGACTGGACTTGAAGTCGGATCTGGATTCACAGTCTTCTAACTCTTAGTAGCTCCCTGACCATGAACAAGTCACTTACTTTGTGAGAGTTTTGATTTCTTCCTCTATTGAATAATAATACTAATAACAATGCCTATATTACATGGACATTGGTAGACTTCAGTGAGATTTTGTATGTAAAGAAAACTTTACAAAACGATATATTAATCTTTTTTTAGGCCAGAGTTCTTGACATTTTTTCTCTGTCAAGAACTACATTGTAAGACTGTGGTCTCACAATAACGCTTTAAAATAATTGAAGAAAATGATAAATAATAGGAAGAAATTAGTGAAAATATATTTTTTTCTCCATCCAAACCCATAGATCCCAGGTTAAAAAACTCCTATTCTAGACAAATTCTGGACCTACAGATACCTATTTATCTACTTTTTGCTCCCACTTTTCCAAGTATTTCCTCTTCTTTCTGGAGTCTTATTTTCAATTTCGATTCTTTTTTTGAGGTTGAAAATCTGACATAAATTCATTGACTTAATAGGTGGCCAAAATATTTGTTCTTTCTGTAATATTAAATTTCTAGTGTGTGTTCTTAACTACCGTTAGATGAAGAAAACACTAAAATGTCTCATCTGGTCTTGTAACTAGAGATAGATATGGAAAAGATTTCCTGTGTAATGTGGAATTTCAGCCAGATCTTGAAGAAAAATAGAGAAAGACAATACATGGATTCCAGGTAATAATATATTGATTGGAGTTGAGAATAAGAGCAAGTAGACGAAGGTAGCTGGATTGTAGAGTATATGAAAGAATGGTGGGGAGAAAAGGAATAGGCCACATTGTAAAGAACTTTACTTGATAAATAGAGAACTTTATATTTGATCCTGGCACTAATGGGGACCCACCGGGGTTTATTGAGTGCAGGATTATATAGTTATAATTGAGGAAATCATTTTGATAACAAATAGAGGAATCACTGAAGTATGCAGGACCAAACAAGTATAATAGTTCTTAGCTTTCAGTTAGATAGGAAATCTCAAGTTGATTAAATTGTTTGCAGTATGTAACATTATTTCCCTGTTGCATTTAAAGTAATTACTGCAGGGATTGCCCTCAGTTAGTGTCTTTGAGGCTTTACTTATTATGGAATTGCTTCTTATCTTGGAAATTAATTTTTTGTATTCACAAGCCCCTTCCACTTAGTTTCAGTTCTTATTTGCTTATTGAAAGTAACATTTTCTTGTTCATGAACTTAACATTCATTTTAGTTAATTAGTTGGGAAAGTTGAGAAAAAATTGCTTGGCATATTGTAGTCACTTAATAAAATGCTCATTGATTACATAATGACAAAGATGTGTTAGCTATTTAAGAAAATATTTGAATTTTAAAGAAACATGACTTTGACATTGCTGTACTATTTTAAATTACATGAGAATTTCTAATAACCAGAGCAGAAACAATTATGAGATATACTGTTTGATCTCCTTGATATTTGTTCCTAATAATATTTGCTATAGGTAGAGAGGGAACTAATGTAATGCATTAGTGGTCATATGTTTATATTATACATAGCTGATAGTATATTTTAAGTTGTTTTTTTAAAATCAACAGGATGTATATATGAAGCTCTAATTTTAATAAAGGCATCCATTTTTGAATTATGAGCATATGGAAAAAAAAAAAAGTCAAGTTCTTTGCTTTTGGGATAGCTTTGCTGATATTTATTAAATGAAATAACATAGGACCCTAGGATTATAGACTTAGATTTGGTCATCTTGAGCATATTACAGTTGAGGAAATTGTGGACCAAAATGATTGACTGGAAACGATTTGAACCCAAATCTCTGACTCCAAATCTAGTCTTTCTAAATCTACCAAGCTGTTTTACCATGTAGATTCTGACATTCCAAAGTTTATATGGGTAAATTTATCTGAACATTTAGCTCTGTCACAGTTGAACAGAATAGCTTTAAAAATAAATTCTTATTCATATCTTTTGTTTACACATTACTTATATTTACTAGTATTTCCTTTATTCCTTTCCAGAAAACCATCTCTTACATCAAATAAAAATGAAAAACAATTTCAATAAAAATAAGCATTTATTTTCTCTCCTTACCATTTTCTAAGTCCCCCAACTCCTAATTTGCCAGCAAAGAGGGGAACCCTTTTGACATATATGCATAGTCAAGCAAACATAACAAAATGTGTTTTATTCTATATATTTAGTAAATCACATGTCAGGCAGCAGTTAGCATTTTTCATTATTGATCTTCTGAAATCATAGTTGGCCTATGTCTTAGAGTGTCTACGTTGTTCATTTTTACAATGCTGTTATAATGTAAATTGTTTTATTGGTTATGCTCTCTTCTCTGTGAATCAGTTTATCCAAGTTTCCCCAGGAATCAACCTTAATTGCTACTTAATTTATGGGCATTATTAATTAAGAGTGGACCAGAAGGTCTCTTTAGTCAAATTTGAGCACTCATGCCTAGTTTCTTGTACCCTTGTTGGGGAATAATTCTTCAGACACACTTTAATAAGACACATACAAGGGCAAAATGGCACAGAAAGTACAGAAACAAAACAGTATTGAGATAGAAAAGCCAACTTCATAGACATTGATGGGGTAGTAGAGTAATGTAGACAGTATGGGGAAAAGAATGGAAAAGTGGAATGGCATGAGACAGTCCTTTACATAATCATAGAGTAGAGTTGGGAGCACTAGAGCAGCGTGGAGAACATAACGGATTGTCTACTGAAATAAAGACATGAAGGAGGATTTAGTAGTAAATTAAGAATAGAGAGCTTAATTGAAATAGGCAATAGGGTACGTACACACCGCCCGGCACTCTCCTCGATAAAGTAACCTTCAATACCTAATTAGAATATGTCAAAAAGAGGAGAAAAGTCTTAACATGGTAAGTGTACTAGAAAGTGCACTTGGACAATCAATTGGACAATTGGACAATTTTAGGAAATAGAAGTGTGCTTGAGGGACAGGAGTTTGGTGTCTCATTTTTGTGAGGTTTTGATGGGGGATAGACTTATCAGTGTTACTTTGTATTTAGTTGATTAACATAACCACATCAACTCAAAAGTTATCAACATTTGGTGATCTACCACTC